>NC_080098.1:0-600000 GCF_950005125.1 Chionomys nivalis
TTTGGAAGAGCAGGCAGTCCTCTTAACCACTGAGCCATCTCTCCAAAAGGTTTTTCAACTTCTTTACCTAAACCAGGTTTCCTCCATATGTTTTGAGGATCACATCTGCATTCCACTAACGTGTGGAGTACAGGGGTCTCCGTGGACCTATTGGCCATTCGTGTACCTCATAGAGGAGGTCTAGATAAATTGTTTCTCTGGCTTAAAATTGGTAAACCTTTTGCTGGTGTTTGTCGTTCTTTGGATGTCTTGGATGTGAGTTCTTCTTCAGGAACATGGACATGCCTGTATTTTCTTCTTCTAGTCATCTTGCCTTACTCTCCTTGGTATTGTCTCTGAAGCACGCTGGCTCATGGTGATAGAGCTGTGAGCCTTTAACATCCTAACAAAAGCTTTTGCCTCATTCAGTCACAACAACGTGGGCCCTGGGCCTTGGCCCTGACTCTATGTCTGTATGTGGTCTCATCAAACTCAGCAGGCAATGCTCTTTACCACAGAGCCATCTCTCTTGCCTCTTCCTTGTGGTGCCACTAGAGGTCGCCAAACCTCCTTTTGAGAGCAATTATTTGGTAGCCAGGAATCGAACTTCTGACCTTTGGAAGGGCAGCCAATGTTCTTAACCACTGAACTATCTCTCCAGTTTTTCTTACTGTAGCCAATAGAGCGCACAAGACCTCATTGCAGATGGTTGTGAAGCATTATGTGGTTGCCTGGAATTGAATTCAGGAGGTTGGAAGAGCAGGCAATGATCTTAACCACGGAGCCATCTCTCATGCCTCTTCCTTATGTTGCCAGTAGAGGGCACCAAACCTCATTTTGAGAGCAATTATGTGATTTCCAGGAATCGAACTTCTGACCTTTGGAAGAACAGGCAGTGCTCTTAACCACTGAGCCATCTCTCCAACCCATTTTTCAACTTCTTTTACTAAACCAGGTTTACTCAATGTGGTGTGGATCACATCTCCATTTCCCTAACATGTGGAGTACAGGGGTCTCCATGGACCTATTGGCTGTTCGTGAACCTCATAGAGGAGGTCTAGATAAATTGTTCCTCTGGCTTAAAATTGGTAAACCTTTTGCTGGTGTTTGACGTCCTTTGGATGTCTTGGATGTGAGTTCTTCTTCAGGAACATGAACATGCCTGTATTTTCTTCTTCTAGTCATCTTGCCTTACTCTCCTTGGTGTTGTCTCTGAAGCACGCTGGCTCATGGTGATAGAGCTGTGAGGCTTTAACATCCTAACAAAAGCTTTTGCCTCATTCAGTCACAACAACGTGGGCCCTGGGCCTTGGCCCTTACTCTATGTCTGTATGTGGTCTCATCAAACTCAGCAGGCAATGATCTTTACCACAGAGCCATCTCTCTTGCCTCTTCCTTGTGGTGCCACTAAAGGGCACCAATCCTCCTTATGAGAGCAATTATTTGGTAGCAAGGAATCGAACTTCTGACCTTTGGACAGGCAGCCAATGCTCTTCACCACTGAGCCATCTCTCCTGCCTCTCCCCTATGTTGCCAGTAGAGGGCACAAACCCTCATTTTGAGAGCAACTATGTGATTTCCAGGAATCGAACTTCTGAACTTTGTAAGAGCAGGCAATGCTCTTAACCACTGAGCCATCTCTCCCACCCGTTTTTCAAATTCTTTTACTAAAGCAGGTTTACTCAATGTGGTGTGTGGATCATATCTCCATTCCCCTAACATGTGGAGTACAGGGGTCTCCATGGACCTATTGGCCATTCATGTACCTCATAGTTTAAGTGTAGATAAATTGTTTCTCTGGCTTTAAATAGGTTAATATTTTGCTGGTGTTTCTAGTCCTTTGATTGCTTGGATATGAGTTCTTCTTCAGGTACATGAACGTGCCAATATTTTCTTCTTCTAGCCATCTTGCCTTACTCTCCTTGGTGTTGTCTCTGAAACACGCTGGCTCCTGGTGATAGAGCTGTGAGTCTTTAACCTCCTAACAAGAGCTTTTGCCTCATTCAGTCACAACCACGTGGGCCCTGGCCCTGTGCCCTGACTCTATGTCTGTTCTTGGTCTCATCAAACTCAGCAGGCAAAGCTCTTTACCACAGAGCCATCTCTCCTGCCTCTTCCTTCTGTTGCCACTAGAGGGCGCCAAACCTCCTTTTGAGAGCAATTACGTGGTTCCCAGGAATCGAACTTCTGACCTTTGGAAGGGCAACCAATGCTCTTAACCACTGAGCTGTCTCTCCAGCTCTTCTTACTGTAGCCAAAAGAGGGCACAAGACCTCTTTACAGATGGTTGTGACCCATTATGTGGTTGCCTGGAATTGAATTCAGGAGGTTGGAAGAGCAGGCAATTCTCTTAACCATTGAGCCATCTCTCTTGCATCTTCCTTCTGTTGCCAGTAGAGGGCACCAAACCTCCTTTTGAGAGCAATTATGTGGTTGCCAAGAATCGAACTTCTGACCATTGGAAGGGCAGGCAGAGCTCTTAACCACTGAGCTATCTCCCCAGCTCTTATTTCTGTATCCAAAAGATGGCACAAGACCTCATTGCACATGGTTGTGAGCCATTATGTGGTTGCCTGGAATTCAGTTCAGGAGGTTGGAAGAGCAGGCAATGTTCTTAAGCACTGAGCCATCTCTCCAACCCGTTTTTCAACTTCTTTAACTAAACCAGGTTTACTCAATGTGGTGTTTGGATCATATCTGCATTCCACTAACATGTGGAGTACAGGGGACTCCATGGACATATTGGCCATTCGCGTACCTCATAAATGAAGTCTGGATACATTGTTTGTCTGGCTTTAAATTGGTAAACCTTTTGCTGGTGTTTGTAGTCCTTTGTATGTCTTGGATGTGAGTTCTTCTTAAGGAACATGAACATGCCTGTATTTTCTTCTTCTAACCATCTTTTTTCATTCTGCTTGGTGGTGTCCCTGAAGCATGCAGGCTCATGGTGATAGAGCTGTGAGTCTTTATTATCCTAACAAAATGTTTTGCCTGATTCTGAGACAACAACGTGGGCCCTGGCTGTATGTGTCCACTTGGCCTCATCAACCTCAGCAGGCAATGCTCTTAACCACTAGGCCATCTCTCCTGCCTCTTCCTTCTGTTGCCAGTAGAGGGCACCAAACCTCATTTTGAGAGCAATTATGTGATTTCCAGGAATCGAACTTCTGAACTTTGGAAGAGCAGGCAATGCTCTTAACCACTGAGCCATCTCTCCTGCCTCTCCCCTCTGTTGCCAGTAGAGGGCACCAAACCTCATTTTGAGAGCAACTAGGTGATTTCCAGGAATCGAACTTCTGAACTTTGGAAGAGCAGGCAATGCTCTTAACCACTGAGCCATCTCTCCTGCCTCTCCCCTCTGTTGCCAGTAGAGGGCACCAAACCTCATTTTGAGAGCAACTAGGTGATTTCCAGGAATCGAACTTCTGAACTTTGGAAGAGCAGGCAGTCCTCTTAACAACTGAGCCATCTCTCCAAAAGGTTTTTCAACTTCTTTACCTAAACCAGGATTCCTCCATATGTTTTGAGGATCACATCTGCATTCCACTAACGTGTGGAGTACAGGGGTCTCCGTGGACCTATTGGCCATTCGTGTACCTCATAGAGGAGGTCTAGATAAATTGTTTCTCTGGCTTAAAATTGGTAAACCTTTTGCTGGTGTTTGTCGTTCTTTGGATGTCTTGGATGTGAGTTCTTCTTCAGGAACATGGACATGCCTGTATTTTCTTCTTCTAGTCATCTTGCCTTACTCTCCTTGGTATTGTCTCTGAAGCACGCTGGCTCATGGTGATAGAGCTGTGAGCCTTTAACATCCTAACAAAAGCTTTTGCCTCATTCAGTCACAACAACGTGGGCCCTGGGCCTTGGCCCTGACTCTGTGTCTGTATGTGGTCTCATCAAACTCAGCAGGCAATGCTCTTTACCACAGAGCCATCTCTCTTGCCTCTTCCTTGTGGTGCCACTAGAGGTCGCCAAACCTCCTTTTGAGAGCAATTACGTAGTTCCCAGGAATCGAACTTCTGACCTTTGGAAGGGCAACCAATGCTCTTAACCACTGAGCTGTCTCTCCAGCTCTTCTTACTGTAGCCAAAAGAGGGCACAGACCTCATTGCAGATGGTTGTGAGCCATTATGTGGTTGCCTGGAATAGAATTCAGGAGTTTGGAAGCGGAGGCAATGATCCTAACCACGGAGCCATCTCTCATGCCTCTTCCTTATGTTGCCAGTAGAGGGCACCAAACCTCCTTTTGAGAGCAATTATGTGATTTCCAGGAATTGAACTTCTGACCTTTGGAAGAGCAGGCAATGCTCTTAACCACTGAGCCATCTCTCCTACCCGTTTTTCAACTTCTTTTACTAAACCAGCTTTAGTCAATGTGGTGTGTGGATCACATCTCCATTTCCCTGACGTGTGGAGTACAGGGGTCTGCATGGACCTATTGGCCATTCATGTACCTCATAGAGGAGGTCTAGATAAATTGTTTCTCTGGCTTTAAATAGGTTAACATTTTGCTGGTGTTTGTAGTCCTTTGATTGTCTTGGATATGAGTTCTTCTTCAGGCACATGAACATGCCAATATTTTCTTCTTCTAGCCATCTTGCCTTACTCTCCTTGGTGTTGTCTCTGAAGCACGCTGGCTCATGGTGATAGAGCTGTGAGTCTTTAACATCCTAACAAGAGCTTTTGCCTCATTCAGTCACAACAACGTGGGCCCTGGCCCTGTGCCCTGACTCTATGTCTGTTCTTGGCCTCATCAAACTCAGCAGGCAAAGCTCTTTACCACAGAGCCATCTCTCCTGCCTCTTCCTTCTGTTGCCAATAGAGGGCACCAAACCTCCTTTTGAGAGCAATTACGTAGTTCCCAGGAATCGAACTTCTGACCTTTGGAAGGGCAACCAATGCTCTTAACCACTGAGCTGTCTCTCCAGCTCTTCTTACTGTAGCCAAAAGAGGGCACAAGACCTCATGGCAGATGGTTGTGACCCATTATGTGGTTGCCTGGAATTGAATTCAGGAGGTTGGAAGAGCAGGCAATTCTCTTAACCATTGAGCCATCTCTCTTGCATCTTCCTTCTGTTGCCAGTAGAGGGCACCAAACCTCCTTTTGAGAGCAATTATGTGGTTGCCAGAAATCGAACTTCTGACCTTTGGAAGGGCAGGCAAAGCTCTTAACCACTGAGCTATCTCCGCAGCTCTTCTTTCTGTATCCAAAAGAGGGCAAAAGACCTCATTGCAGATGGTTGTGAGCCATTATGTGGTTGCCTGGAATTCAGTTCAGGAGGTTGGAAGAGCAGGCAATGTTCTTAACCACTGAGCCATCTCTCCAACCCGATTTTCAACTTCTTGAACTAAACCAGGTTTACTCAATGTGGTGTGTGGATCATATCTGCATTCCACTAACATGTGGAGTACAGGGGTCTCCATGGACATATTGGCCGTTCGCGTACCTCATGGATGAAGTCTAGATAAATTGTTTGTCTGGCTTTAAATTGGTAAACATTTTGCTGGTGTTTGTCGTCCTTTGGATGTCTTGGATGTGAGTTCTTCTTAAGGAACATGAACATGCCTGTATTTTCTTCTTCTAACCATCTTTCCTCATTCTGCTTGGTGGTGTCACTGAAGCATGCAGGCTCATGCTAATAGAGCTGTGAGTCTTTATTATCCTAACAAAATGTGTTGCCTGATTCTGAGACAACAACGTGGGCCCTGGCTGTATGTGTCCACTTGGCCTCATCAACCTCAGCAGGCAATGCTCTTAACCACTGAGCCATCTCTCCTGCCTCTCCCCTCTGTTGCCAGTAGAGGGCACCAAACCTCATTTTGAGAGCAACTATGTGATTCCCAGGAATCGAACTTCTGAACTTTGGAAGAGCAGGCAATGCTCTTAACCACTGAGCCATCTCTCCAACCCGTTTTTCAACTTCTTTTACTAAACCAGGTTTACTCAATGTGGTGTGTGGATCACATCTCCATTTCCCTAACATGTGGAGTACAGGGGTCTCCGTGGACCTATTGGCCGTTCGTGTACCTCATAGAGGAGGTCTAGATAAATTGTTTCTCTGGCTTAAAATTGGTACACCTTTTGCTGGTGTTTGTCGTCCTTTGGATGTCTTGGATGTGAGTTCTTCTTCAGGAACATGAACATGCCTGTATTTTCTTCTTCTAGTCATCTTGCCTTACTCTCCTTGGTGTTGTCTCTGAAGCACGCTGGCTCGTGGTGATAGAGCTGTGAGCCTTTAACATCTTAACAAAAGCTTTTGCCTCATTCAGTCACAACAACGCGGGCCCTGGCCCTTGGCCCTGACTCTATGTCTGTATATGGTCTCATAAACTCAACAGGCAATGCTCTTTACCACAGAGCCATCTCTCTTGCCTCTTCCTTGTGGTGCCAATAGAGGGCGCCAAACCTCCTTTTGAGAGCAATTATTTGGTAGCCAGGAATCGAACTTCTGACCTTCGGAAGGGCAGCCAATGTTCTTAACCACTGACCTATCTCTCCAGCTTTTCTTACTGTAGCCAAAAAAGGGCACAAGACCTCATGGCAGATGGTTGTGAATCATTATGTGGTTGCCTGAAATTGATTTCAGGAGGTTCTAAGAGCAGGCAATGCTCTTAAGCACTGAACCATCTCTCATGCCTCTTCTTTTTTGCCAGTAAAGAGCACCAAATCTACCTTTTGAGAGCAATTATGGGATTGCCAGGAATGGAACTTCTGACCTTTGGAAGGGCAGCCAAAGCTCTTATCCACTGAGCTAACACCCCAGCTCTTATTTTTGTATCCAAAAGAGGGCACAAGACCTCATTGCAGATGGTTGTGAGCCATTATGTGGTTGCCTGGAATTGAATTCAGGAGGTTGGAAGAGGAGGCAATGACCTTAACCACGGAGCCATCTCTCATGCCTCTTCCTTCTGTTGACAGTAGAGGGCACCAAACCTCCTTTTGAGAGCAATTATGTGATTTCCAGGAATCGAACTTCTGACCTTTGGAAGAGCAGGCAATGCTCTTAACCACTGAGCCATCTCTCCAACCCATTTTTCAACTTCTTTTACTAAACCAGGTTTACTCAATGTGGTGTGGATCACATCTCCATTTCCCTAACATGTGGAATACAGGGGTCTCCATGGACCTATTGGCCGTTCGTGAACCTCATAGAGGAGGTCTAGATAAATTGTTTCTCTGGCTTAAAATTGGTACACCTTTTGCTGGTGTTTGTCGTCCTTTGGATGTCTTCTATGTGAGTTCTTCTTCAGGAACATGAACATGCCTGTATTTTCTTCCTCTAGTCATCTTGCCTTACTCTCCTTGGTGTTGTCTCTGAAGCACGCTGGCTCGTGGTGATAGAGCTGTGAGCCTTTAACGTCCTAACAAAAGCTTTTGCCTCATTCAGTCACAACAACGCGGGCCCTGGCCCTTGGCCCTGACTCTATGTCTGTATGTGGTCTCATCAAACTCAGCAGGCAATGCTCTTTACCACAGAGCCATCTTTCCTGCCTCTTCCTTGTGGTGCCACTAGAGGGCGCCAAACCTCCTTTTGAGAGCAATTACGTGGTTCCCAGGAATCGAACTTCTGACCTTTGGAAGGGCAACCAATGCTCTTAACCACTGAGCTGTCTCTCCAGCTTTTCTTACTGTAGCCAAAAGAGGGCACAAGACCTCATGGCAGATGGTTGTGACCCATTATGTGGTCGCCTGGAATTTAATTCAGGAGGTTGGAAGAGCAGGCAATTCTCTTAACCATTGAGCCATCTCTCTTGCATCTTCCTTCTGTTGCCAGTAGAGGGCACCAAACCTCCTTTTGAGAGCAATTATGTGGTTGCCAGGAATCGAACTTCTGACCTTTGGAAGGGCAGGCAAAGCTCTTAACTACTGAGCTATCTCCCCAGCTCTTCTTTCTGTATCCGAAAGAGGGCACAAGACCTCATTGCAGATGGTTGTGAGCCATTATGTGGTTGCCTGGAATTCAGTTCAGGAGGTTGGAAGAGCAGGCAATGTTCTTAACCACTGAGCCATCTCTCCAACCCGTTTTTCAACTTCTTGAACTAAACCAGGTTTACTCAATGTGGTCTGTGGATCATATCTGCATTCCACTAACATGTGGAGTACAGGGGTCTCCGTGGACATATTGGCCGTTCGCGTACCTCATAGATGAAGTCTAGATAAATTGTTTGTCTGGCTTTAAATTGGTAAACCTTTTGCTGGTGTTTGTCGTCCTTTGGATGTCTTGGATGTGAGTTCTTCTTAAGGAACATGAACATGCCTGTATTTTCTTCTTCTAACCATCTTTCCTCATTCTGCTTGGTGGTGTCCCTGAAGCATGCAGGCTCATGCTGATAGAGCAGTGAGTCTTTATTATCCTAACAAAATGTGTTGCCTAATTCTGAGACAACAACGTGGGCCCTGGCTGTATGTGTCCACTTGGCCTCATCAACCTCAGCAGGCAATGCTCTTAACCACTGAGCCATCTCTCCTGCCTCCTCCTTCTGTTGCCAGTAGAGGGCAGCAAACCTCCTTTTGAGAGCAATTATGTGATTTCCAGGAATCGAACTTCTGAACTTTGGAAGAGCAGGCAATGCTCTTAACCACTGAGCCATCTCTCCTGCCTCTCCCCTCTGTTGCCAGTAGAGGGCACCAAACCTCATTTTGAGAGCAACTATGTGATTCCCAGGAATCGAACTTCTGAACTTTGGAAGAGCAGGCAATGCTCTTAACCACTGAGCCATCTCTCCAACCCGTTTTTCAACTTCTTTTACTAAACCAGGTTTACTCAATGTGGTGTGTGGATCACATTTCCATTTCACTAACATGTGGAGTACAGGGGTCTCCGTGGACCCATTGGCCGTTCGTGTACCTCATAGAGGGGGTCTAGATAAATTGTTTCTCTGGCTTAAAATTGGTACACCTTTTGCTGGTTTTTGTCTTCCTTTGGATGTCTTGGATGTGAGTTCTTCTTCAGGAACATGAACATGCCTGTATTTTCTTCTTCTAGTCATCTTGCCTTACTCTCCTTGGTGTTGTCTCTGAAGCACGCTGGCTCGTGGTGATAGAGCTGTGAGCCTTTAACATCCTAACAAAAGCTTTTGCCTCATTCAGTCACAACAACGCGGGCCCTGGCCCTTGGCCCTGACTCTATGTCTGTCTGTGGTCTCATCAAACTCAGCAGGCAATGCTCTTTACCACAGAGCCATCTCTCTTGCCTCTTCCTTGTGGTGCGACTAGAGGGCGCCAAACCTCCTTTTGAGAGCAATTACGTGGTTCCCAGGAATCGAACTTCTGATTTTCGGAAGGGCAGCCAATGTTCTGAACCAATGACCTATCTCTCCAGCTTTTCTTACTGTAGCCAAAAGAGGGCAAAAGACCTCATGGCAGATGGTTGTGAATCATTATGTGGTTGCCTGCAATTGATTTCAGGAGGTTCTAAGAGCAGGCAATGCTCTTAAGCACTGAACCATCTCTCATGCCTCTTCTTTTTTGCCAGAAAAGGGCACCAAATCTACCTTTTGAGAGCAATTATGGGATTGCCAGGAATGGAACTTCTGACCTTTGGAAGGGCAGCCAAAGCTCTTATCCACTGAGCTAACACCCCAGCTCTTATTTTTGTATCCAAAAGAGGTCACAAGACCTCATTGCAGATGGTTGTGAGCCATTATGTGGTTGCCTGGAATTGAATTCAGGAGGTTGGAAGAGGAGGTAATGATCTTAACCACGGAGCCATCTCTCATGCCTCTTCCTTATGTTGCCAGTAGAGGGCACCAAACCTCCTTTTGAGAGCAATTATGTGATTTCCAGGAATCGAACTTCTGACCTTTGGAAGAGCAGGCAATGCTCTTAACCACTGAGCCATCTCTCCAAACCGTTTTTCAACTTGTGTTACTAAACCAGCTTTAGTCAATGTGGTGTGTGGATCACATCTCCATTTCCCTAACGTGTGGAGTACAGGGGTCTGCATGGACCTATTGGCCATTCATGTACCTCATAGAGGAGGTCTAGATAAATTGTTTCTCTGGCTTTAAATAGGTTAACATTTTGCTGGTGTTTGTAGTCCTTTGATTGTCTTGGATATGAGTTCTTCTTCAGGCACATGAACATGCCAATATTTTCTTCTTCTAGCCATCTTGCCTTACTCTCCTTGGTGTTGTCTCTGAAGCACGCTGGCTCATGGTGATAGAGCTGTGAGTCTTTAACATCCTAACAAGAGCTTTTGCCTCATTCAGTCACAACAACGTGGGCCCTGGCCCTGTGCCCCGACTCTATGTCTGTTCTTGGCCTCATCAAACTCAGCAGGCAAAGCTCTTTACCACAGAGCCATCTTTCCTGCCTCTTCCTTGTGGTGCCACTAGAGGGCGCCAAACCTCCTTTTGAGAGCAATTACGTGGTTCCCAGGAATCGAACTTCTGACCTTTGGAAGGGCAACCAATGCTCTTAACCACTGAGCTGTCTCTCCAGCTCTTCTTACTGTAGCCAAAACAGGGCACAAGACCTCATGGCAGATGGTTGTGACCCATTATGTGGTCGCCTGGAATTGAATTCAGGAGGTTGGAAGAGCAGGCAATTCTCTTAACCATTGAGCCATCTCTCTTGCATCTTCCTTCTGTTGCCAGTAGAGGGCACCAAACCTCCTTTTGAGAGCAATTATGTGGTTGCCAGGAATCGAACTACTGAACTTTGGAAGGGCAGGCAAAGCTCTTAACCACTGAGCTATCTCCCCAGCTCTTATTTCTGTATCCAAAAGAGGGCACAAGACCTCATTGCAGATGGTTGTGAGCCATTATGTGGTTGCCTGGAATTCAGTTCAGGAGGTTGGAAGAGCAGGCAATGTTCTTAACCACTGAGCCATCTCTCCAACCCGATTTTCAACTTCTTGAACTAAACCAGGTTTACTCAATGTGGTGTGTGGATCATATCTGCATTCCACTAACATGTGGAGTACAGGGGTCTCCATGGACATATTGGCCGTTCGCGTACCTCATGGATGAAGTCTAGATAAATTGTTTGTCTGGCTTTAAATTGGTAAACATTTTGCTGGTGTTTGTCGTCCTTTGGATGTCTTGGATGTGAGTTCTTCTTAAGGAACATGAACATGCCTGTATTTTCTTCTTCTAACCATCTTTCCTCATTCTGCTTGGTGGTGTCACTGAAGCATGCAGGCTCATGCTAATAGAGCTGTGAGTCTTTATTATCCTAACAAAATGTGTTGCCTGATTCTGAGACAACAACGTGGGCCCTGGCTGTATGTGTCCACTTGGCCTCATCAACCTCAGCAGGCAATGCTCTTAACCACTGAGCCATCTCTCCTGCCTCTCCCCTCTGTTGCCAGTAGAGGGCACCAAACCTCATTTTGAGAGCAACTATGTGATTCCCAGGAATCGAACTTCTGAACTTTGGAAGAGCAGGCAATGCTCTTAACCACTGAGCCATCTCTCCAACCCGTTTTTCAACTTCTTTTACTAAACCAGGTTTACTCAATGTGGTGTGTGGATCACATCTCCATTTCCCTAACATGTGGAGTACAGGGGTCTCCGTGGACCTATTGGCCGTTCGTGTACCTCATAGAGGAGGTCTAGATAAATTGTTTCTCTGGCTTAAAATTGGTACACCTTTTGCTGGTGTTTGTCGTCCTTTGGATGTCTTGGATGTGAGTTCTTCTTCAGGAACATGAACATGCCTGTATTTTCTTCTTCTAGTCATCTTGCCTTACTCTCCTTGGTGTTGTCTCTGAAGCACGCTGGCTCGTGGTGATAGAGCTGTGAGCCTTTAACATCTTAACAAAAGCTTTTGCCTCATTCAGTCACAACAACGCGGGCCCTGGCCCTTGGCCCTGACTCTATGTCTGTATATGGTCTCATAAACTCAACAGGCAATGCTCTTTACCACAGAGCCATCTCTCTTGCCTCTTCCTTGTGGTGCCAATAGAGGGCGCCAAACCTCCTTTTGAGAGCAATTATTTGGTAGCCAGGAATCGAACTTCTGACCTTCGGAAGGGCAGCCAATGTTCTTAACCACTGACCTATCTCTCCAGCTTTTCTTACTGTAGCCAAAAAAGGGCACAAGACCTCATGGCAGATGGTTGTGAATCATTATGTGGTTGCCTGAAATTGATTTCAGGAGGTTCTAAGAGCAGGCAATGCTCTTAAGCACTGAACCATCTCTCATGCCTCTTCTTTTTTGCCAGTAAAGAGCACCAAATCTACCTTTTGAGAGCAATTATGGGATTGCCAGGAATGGAACTTCTGACCTTTGGAAGGGCAGCCAAAGCTCTTATCCACTGAGCTAACACCCCAGCTCTTATTTGTGTATCCAAAAGAGGGCACAAGACCTCATTGCAGATGGTTGTGAGCCATTATGTGGTTGCCTGGAATTGAATTCAGGAGGTTGGAAGAGGAGGCAATGACCTTAACCACGGAGCCATCTCTCATGCCTCTTCCTTCTGTTGACAGTAGAGGGCACCAAACCTCCTTTTGAGAGCAATTATGTGATTTCCAGGAATCGAACTTCTGACCTTTGGAAGAGCAGGCAATGCTCTTAACCACTGAGCCATCTCTCCAACCCGTTTTTCAACTTCTTTTACTAAACCAGGTTTACTCAATGTGGTGTGGATCACATCTCCATTTCCCTAACATGTGGAATACAGGGGTCTCCATGGACCTATTGGCCGTTCGTGAACCTCATAGAGGAGGTCTAGATAAATTGTTTCTCTGGCTTAAAATTGGTACACCTTTTGCTGGTGTTTGTCGTCCTTTGGATGTCTTCTATGTGAGTTCTTCTTCAGGAACATGAACATGCCTGTATTTTCTTCCTCTAGTCATCTTGCCTTACTCTCCTTGGTGTTGTCTCTGAAGCACGCTGGCTCGTGGTGATAGAGCTGTGAGCCTTTAACGTCCTAACAAAAGCTTTTGCCTCATTCAGTCACAACAACGCGGGCCCTGGCCCTTGGCCCTGACTCTATGTCTGTATGTGGTCTCATCAAACTCAGCAGGCAATGCTCTTTACCACAGAGCCATCTTTCCTGCCTCTTCCTTGTGGTGCCACTAGAGGGCGCCAAACCTCCTTTTGAGAGCAATTACGTGGTTCCCAGGAATCGAACTTCTGACCTTTGGAAGGGCAACCAATGCTCTTAACCACTGAGCTGTCTCTCCAGCTCTTCTTACTGTAGCCAAAAGAGGGCACAAGACCTCATGGCAGATGGTTGTGACCCATTATGTGGTCGCCTGGAATTTAATTCAGGAGGTTGGAAGAGCAGGCAATTCTCTTAACCATTGAGCCATCTCTCTTGCATCTTCCTTCTGTTGCCAGTAGAGGGCACCAAACCTCCTTTTGAGAGCAATTATGTGGTTGCCAGGAATCGAACTTCTGACCTTTGGAAGGGCAGGCAAAGCTCTTAACTACTGAGCTATCTCCCCAGCTCTTCTTTCTGTATCCGAAAGAGGGCACAAGACCTCATTGCAGATGGTTGTGAGCCATTATGTGGTTGCCTGGAATTCAGTTCAGGAGGTTGGAAGAGCAGGCAATGTTCTTAACCACTGAGCCATCTCTCCAACCCGTTTTTCAACTTCTTGAACTAAACCAGGTTTACTCAATGTGGTCTGTGGATCATATCTGCATTCCACTAACATGTGGAGTACAGGGGTCTCCGTGGACATATTGGCCGTTCGCGTACCTCATAGATGAAGTCTAGATAAATTGTTTGTCTGGCTTTAAATTGGTAAACCTTTTGCTGGTGTTTGTCGTCCTTTGGATGTCTTGGATGTGAGTTCTTCTTAAGGAACATGAACATGCCTGTATTTTCTTCTTCTAACCATCTTTCCTCATTCTGCTTGGTGGTGTCCCTGAAGCATGCAGGCTCATGCTGATAGAGCAGTGAGTCTTTATTATCCTAACAAAATGTGTTGCCTAATTCTGAGACAACAACGTGGGCCCTGGCTGTATGTGTCCACTTGGCCTCATCAACCTCAGCAGGCAATGCTCTTAACCACTGAGCCATCTCTCCTGCCTCCTCCTTCTGTTGCCAGTAGAGGGCAGCAAACCTCCTTTTGAGAGCAATTATGTGATTTCCAGGAATCGAACTTCTGAACTTTGGAAGAGCAGGCAATGCTCTTAACCACTGAGCCATCTCTCCTGCCTCTCCCCTCTGTTGCCAGTAGAGGGCACCAAACCTCATTTTGAGAGCAACTATGTGATTCCCAGGAATCGAACTTCTGAACTTTGGAAGAGCAGGCAATGCTCTTAACCACTGAGCCATCTCTCCAACCCGTTTTTCAACTTCTTTTACTAAACCAGGTTTACTCAATGTGGTGTGTGGATCACATTTCCATTTCACTAACATGTGGAGTACAGGGGTCTCCGTGGACCCATTGGCCGTTCGTGTACCTCATAGAGGGGGTCTAGATAAATTGTTTCTCTGGCTTAAAATTGGTACACCTTTTGCTGGTTTTTGTCTTCCTTTGGATGTCTTGGATGTGAGTTCTTCTTCAGGAACATGAACATGCCTGTATTTTCTTCTTCTAGTCATCTTGCCTTACTCTCCTTGGTGTTGTCTCTGAAGCACGCTGGCTCGTGGTGATAGAGCTGTGAGCCTTTAACATCCTAACAAAAGCTTTTGCCTCATTCAGTCACAACAACGCGGGCCCTGGCCCTTGGCCCTGACTCTATGTCTGTCTGTGGTCTCATCAAACTCAGCAGGCAATGCTCTTTACCACAGAGCCATCTCTCTTGCCTCTTCCTTGTGGTGCGACTAGAGGGCGCCAAACCTCCTTTTGAGAGCAATTACGTGGTTCCCAGGAATCGAACTTCTGATTTTCGGAAGGGCAGCCAATGTTCTGAACCAATGACCTATCTCTCCAGCTTTTCTTACTGTAGCCAAAAGAGGGCAAAAGACCTCATGGCAGATGGTTGTGAATCATTATGTGGTTGCCTGCAATTGATTTCAGGAGGTTCTAAGAGCAGGCAATGCTCTTAAGCACTGAACCATCTCTCATGCCTCTTCTTTTTTGCCAGAAAAGGGCACCAAATCTACCTTTTGAGAGCAATTATGGGATTGCCAGGAATGGAACTTCTGACCTTTGGAAGGGCAGCCAAAGCTCTTATCCACTGAGCTAACACCCCAGCTCTTATTTTTGTATCCAAAAGAGGTCACAAGACCTCATTGCAGATGGTTGTGAGCCATTATGTGGTTGCCTGGAATTGAATTCAGGAGGTTGGAAGAGGAGGTAATGATCTTAACCACGGAGCCATCTCTCATGCCTCTTCCTTATGTTGCCAGTAGAGGGCACCAAACCTCCTTTTGAGAGCAATTATGTGATTTCCAGGAATCGAACTTCTGACCTTTGGAAGAGCAGGCAATGCTCTTAACCACTGAGCCATCTCTCCAAACCGTTTTTCAACTTGTGTTACTAAACCAGCTTTAGTCAATGTGGTGTGTGGATCACATCTCCATTTCCCTAACGTGTGGAGTACAGGGGTCTGCATGGACCTATTGGCCATTCATGTACCTCATAGAGGAGGTCTAGATAAATTGTTTCTCTGGCTTTAAATAGGTTAACATTTTGCTGGTGTTTGTAGTCCTTTGATTGTCTTGGATATGAGTTCTTCTTCAGGCACATGAACATGCCAATATTTTCTTCTTCTAGCCATCTTGCCTTACTCTCCTTGGTGTTGTCTCTGAAGCACGCTGGCTCATGGTGATAGAGCTGTGAGTCTTTAACATCCTAACAAGAGCTTTTGCCTCATTCAGTCACAACAACGTGGGCCCTGGCCCTGTGCCCCGACTCTATGTCTGTTCTTGGCCTCATCAAACTCAGCAGGCAAAGCTCTTTACCACAGAGCCATCTTTCCTGCCTCTTCCTTGTGGTGCCACTAGAGGGCGCCAAACCTCCTTTTGAGAGCAATTACGTGGTTCCCAGGAATCGAACTTCTGACCTTTGGAAGGGCAACCAATGCTCTTAACCACTGAGCTGTCTCTCCAGCTCTTCTTACTGTAGCCAAAACAGGGCACAAGACCTCATGGCAGATGGTTGTGACCCATTATGTGGTCGCCTGGAATTGAATTCAGGAGGTTGGAAGAGCAGGCAATTCTCTTAACCATTGAGCCATCTCTCTTGCATCTTCCTTCTGTTGCCAGTAGAGGGCACCAAACCTCCTTTTGAGAGCAATTATGTGGTTGCCAGGAATCGAACTACTCAACTTTGGAAGGGCAGGCAAAGCTCTTAACCACTGAGCTATCTCCCCAGCTCTTATTTCTGTATCCAAAAGAGGGCACAAGACCTCATTGCAGATGGTTGTGAGCCATTATGTGGTTGCCTGGAATTCAGTTCAGAGGTTGGAAGAGCAGGCAATCTTCTTAACCACTGAGCCATCTCTCCAACCCGTTTTTCAACTTCTTGAACTAAACCAGGTTTACTCAATGTGGTGTGTGGATCATATCTGCATTCCACTAACATGTGGAGTACAGGGGTCTCCGTGGACATATTGGCCATTCGCGAACCTCATAGATGAAGTCTAGATAAATTGTTTGTCTGGCTTTAAATTGGTAAACTTTTGCTGGTGTTTTTCGTCCTTTGGATGTCTTGGATGTGAGTTCTTCTTAAGGAACATGAACATGCCTGTATTTTCTTCTTCTAACCATCTTTCCTCATTCTGCTTGGTGGTGTCCCTGAAGCATGCAAGCTCATGTTGATAGAGCTGTGAGTCTTTATTATCCTAACAAAATGTGTTGCCTAATTCTGAGACAACTACGTGGGCCCTGTCTGTATGTGTCCACTTGGCCTCATCAACCTCAGCAGGCAATGCTCTGAACCACTGAGCCATCTCTCCTGCCTCTTCCTTCTGTTGCCAGTAGAGGGCACCAAACCTCCTTTTGAGAGCAATTATGTGATTTCCAGGAATCGAACTTCTGAACTTTGGAAGAGTAGGCAATGCTCTTAACCACTGAGCCATCTCTCATGCCTCTCCCCTCTGTTGCCAGTAGAGGGCACCCAACCTCATTTTGAGAGCAACTATGTGATTTCCAGGAATCGAACTTCTGAACTTTGGAAGAGCAGGCAATGCTCTTAACCACTGAGCCATCTCTCCTGCCTCTCCCCTCTGTTGCCAGTAGAGGGCACCAAACCTCATTTTGAGAGCAATTATGTGATTTCCAGGAATCGAACTTCTGAACTTTGGAAGAGCAGGCAATGCTCTTAACCACTGAGCCATCTCTCCTACCCGTTTTTCAACTTCTTTTACTAAACCAGGTTTACTCAATGTGGTGTGTGGATCACATCTCCATTTCCCTAACATGTGGAGTACAGGGGTCTCCGTGCACCTATTGGCCGTTCATGTACCTCATAGAGGAGGTCTAGATAAATTGTTTCTCTGGCTTAAAATGGTACACCTTTTGCTGGTGTTTGTCGTCCTTTGGATGTCTTGGATGTTAGTTCTTCTTCAGGAACATGAACATGACTGTATTTTCTTCTTCTAGTCATCTTGCCTTACTCTCCTTGGTGTTGTCTCTGAAGCACGCTGGCTCGTGGTGATAGAGCTGTGAGCCTTTAACATCCTAACAAAAGCTTTTGCCTCATTCAGTCACAACAACGCGGGCCCTGGCCCTTGGCCCTGACTCTATGTCTGTATGTGGTCTCATCAAACTCAGCAGGCAATGCTCTTTACCACAGAGCCATCTCTCTTGCCTCTTCCTTGTGGTGCCACTAGAGGGCGCCAAACCTCCTTTTGAGAGCAATTATTTGGTAGCCAGGAATCGAACTTCTGACCTTCGGAAGGGCAACCAATGCTCTTAACCACTGAGCTGTCTCTCCAGCTCTTCTTACTGTAGCCAAAAGAGGGCACAGACCTCATTGCAGATGGTTGTGAGCCATTATGTGGTTGCCTGGAATAGAATTCAGGAGGTTGGAAGAGGAGGCAATGATCCTAACCACGGAGCCATCTCTCATGCCTCTTCCTTATGTTGCCAGTAGAGGGCACCAAACCTCCTTTTGAGAGCAATTATGTGATTTCCAGGAATCGAACTTCTGACCTTTGGAAGAGCAGGCAATGCTCTTAACCACTGAGCCATCTCTTCAACCCGTTTTTCAACTTCTTTTACTAAACCAGCTTTAGTCAATGTGGTGTGTGGATCACATCTCCATTTCCCTGACCTGTGGAGTACAGGGGTCTGCATGGACCTATTGGCCATTCATGTACCTCATAGAGGAGGTCTAGATAAATTGTTTCTCTGGCTTTAAATAGGTTAACATTTTGCTGGTGTTTTTAGTTCTTTGATTGTCTTGGATATGAGTTCTTCTTCAGGCACATGAACATGCCAATATTTTCTTCTTCTAGCCATCTTGCCTTACTCTCCTTGGTGTTGTCTCTGAAGCACGCTGGCTCATGGTGATAGAGCTGTGAGTCTTTAACATCCTAACAAGAGCTTTTGCCTCATTCAGTCACAACAACGTGGGCCCTGGCCCTGTGCCCCGACTCTATGTCTGTTATTGGCCTCATCAAACTCAGCAGGCAGAGCTCTTTACCACAGAGCCATCTTTCCTGCCTCTTCCTTCTGTTGCCACTAGAGGGCGCCAAACCTCCTTTTGAGAGCAATTACGTGGTTCCCAGGAATCGAACTTCTGACCTTTGGAAGGGCAACCAATGCTCTTAACCACTGAGCTGTCTCTCCAGCTCTTCTTACTGTAGCCAAAAGAGGGCACAAGACCTCATGGCAGATGGTTGTGACCCATTATGTGGTCGCCTGGAATTGAATTCAGGAGGTTGGAAGAGCAGGCAATTCTCTTAACCATTGAGCCATCTCTCTTGCATCTTCCTTCTGTTGCCAGTAGAGGGCACCAAACCTCCTTTTGAGAGCAATTATGTGGTTGACAGAAATCGAACTTCTGACCTTTGGAAGGGCAGGCAAAGCTCTTAACCACTGAGCTATCTCCGCAGCTCTTCTTTCTGTATCCAAAAGACGGCAAAAGACCTCATTGCAGATGGTTGTGAGCCATTATGTGGTTGCCTGGAATTCAGTTCAGGAGGTTGGAAGAGCAGGCAATGTTCTTAACCACTGAGCCATCTCTCCAACCCGATTTTCAACTTTTTGAACTAAACCAGGTTTACTCAATGTGGTGTGTGGATCATATCTGCATTCCACTAACATGTGGAGTACAGGGGTCTCCATGGACATATTGGCCGTTCGCGTACCTCATGGATGAAGTCTAGATAAATTGTTTCTCTGGCTTAAAATTGGTACACCTTTTGCTGGTGTTTGTCGTCCTTTGGATGTCTTGGATGTGAGTTCTTCTTCAGGAACATGAACATGCCTGTATTTTCTTCTTCTAGTCATCTTGCCTTACTCTCCTTGGTGTTGTCTCTAAAGCACGCTGGCTCGTGGTGATAGAGCTGTGAGCCTTTAACATCCTAACAAAAGCTTTTGCCTCATTCAGTCACAACAACGCGGGCCCTAGCCCTTGGCCCTGACTCTATGTCTGTATGTGGTCTCATCGAACTCAGCAGGCAATGCTCTTTACCACAGAGCCATCTCTCTTGCCTCTTCCTTGTGGTGCCACTAGAGGGCGCCAAACCTCCTTTTGAGAGCAATTACGTGGTTCCCAGGAATCGAACTTCTGACCTTTGGAAGGGCAACCAATGCTCTTCACCACTGAGCTGTCTCTCCAGCTCTTCTTACTGTAGCCAAAAGAGGGCACAGACCTCATTGCAGATGGTTGTGAGCCATTATGTGGTTGCCTGGAATAGAATTCAGGAGTTTGGAAGGGGAGGCAATGATCCTAACCACGGAGCCATCTCTCATGCCTCTTCCTTATGTTGCCAGTAGAGGGCACCAAACCTCCTTTTGAGAGCAATTATGTGATTTCCAGGAATCGAACTTCTGACCTTTGGAAGAGCAGGCAATGCTCTTAACCACTGAGCCATCTCTCCTACCCGTTTTTCAACTTCTTTTACTAAACCAGCTTTAGTCAATGTGGTGTGTGGATCACTTCTCCATTTCCCTGACGTGTGGAGTACAGGGGTCTGCATGGACCTATTGGCCATTCATGTACCTCATAGAGGAGGTCTAGATAAATTGTTTCTCTGGCTTTAAATAGGTTAACATTTTGCTGGTGTTTGTAGTCCTTTGATTGTCTTGGATATGAGTTCTTCAGGCACATGAACATGCCAATATTTTCTTCTTCTAGCCATCTTGCCTTACTCTCCTTGGTGTTGTCTCTGAAGCACGCTGGCTCATGGTGATAGAGCTGTGAGTCTTTAACATCCTAACAAGAGCTTTTGCCTCATTCAGTCACAACAACGTGGGCCCTGGCCCTGTGCCCTGACTCTATGTCTGTTCTTGGCCTCGTCAAACTCAGCAGGCAAAGCTCTTTACCACAGAGCCATCTCTCCTGCCTCTTCCTTCTGTTGCCAATAGAGGACACCAAACCTCCTTTTGAGAGCAATTACGTAGTTCCCAGGAATCGAACTTCTGACCTTTGGAAGGGCAACCAATGCTCTTAACCACTGAGCTGTCTCTCCAGCTCTTCTTACTGTAGCCAAAAGAGGGCACAAGACCTCATGGCAGATGGTTGTGACCCATTATGTGGTCGCCTGGAATTGAATTCAGGAGGTTGGAAGAGCAGGCAATTCTCTTAACCATTGAGCCATCTCTCTTGCATCTTCCTTCTGTTGCCAGTAGAGGGCACCAAACCTCCTTTTGAGAGCAATTATGTGGTTGCCAGAAATCGAACTTCTGACCTTTGGAAGGGCAGGCAAAGCTCTTAACCACTGAGCTATCTCCGCAGCTCTTCTTTCTGTATCCAAAAGAGGGCAAAAGACCTCATTGCAGATGGTTGTGAGCCATTATGTGGTTGCCTGGAATTCAGTTCAGGAGGTTGGAAGAGCAGGCAATGTTCTTAACCACTGAGCCATCTGTCCAACCCGATTTTCAACTTCTTGAAATAAACCAGGTTTACTCAATGTGGTGTGTGGATCATATCTGCATTCCACTAACATGTGGAGTACAGGGGTCTCCATGGACATATTGGCCGTTCGCGTACCTCATGGATGAAGTCTAGATAAATTGTTTCTCTGGCTTTAAATTGGTAAACCTTTTGCTGGTGTTTGTCGTCCTTTGGATGTCTTGGATGTGAGTTCTTCTTAAGGAACATGAACATGCCTGTATTTTCTTCTTCTAACCATCTTTCCTCATTCTGCTTGGTGGTGTCCCTGAAGCATGCAGGCTCATGCTAATAGAGCTGTGAGTCTTTATTATCCTAACAAAATGTGTTGCCTGATTCTGAGACAACAACGTGGGCCCTGGCTGTATGTGTCCACTTGGCCTCATCAACCTCAGCAGGCAATGCTCTTAACCACTGAGCCATCTCTACTGCCTCTCCCCTCTGTTGCCAGTAGAGGGCACCAAACCTCATTTTGAGAGCAACTATGTGATTCCCAGAAATCGAACTTCTGAACTTTGGAAGAGCAGGCAATGCTCTAAACCACTGAGCCATCTCTCCAACCCGTTTTTCAACTTCTTTTACTAAACCAGGTTTACTCAATGTGGTGTGTGGATCACATCTCCATTTCCCTAACATGTGGAGTACAGGGGTCTCCGTGGACCTATTGGCCGTTCGTGTACCTCATAGAGGAGGTCTAGATAAATTGTTTCTCTGGCTTAAAATTGGTACACCTTTTGCTGGTGTTTGTCGTCCTTTGGATGTCTTGGATGTGAGTTCTTCTTCAGGAACATGAACATGCCTGTATTTTCTTCTTCTAGTCATCTTGCCTTACTCTCCTTGGTGTTGTCTCTGAAGCACGCTGGCTCATGGTGATAGAGCTGTGAGCCTTTAACATCCTAACAAAAGCTTTTGCCTCATTCAGTCACAACAACGCGGGCCCTGGCCCTTGGCCCTGACTCTATGTCTGTATGTGGTCTCATCAAACTCAGCAGGCAATGCTCTTTACCACAGAGCCATCTCTCTTGCCTCTTCCTTGTGGTGCCACTAGAGGGCGCCAAACCTCCTTTTGAGAGCAATTATTTGGTAGCCAGAAATCGAACTTCTGACCTTCGGAAGGGCAGCCAATGTTCTTAACCACTGACCTATCTCTCCAGCTTTTCTTACTGTAGCCAAAAGAGGGCACAAGACCTCATGGCAGATGGTTGTGAATCATTATGTGGTTGCCTGCAATTGATTTCAGGAGGTTCTAAGAGCAGGCAATGCTCTTAAGCACTGAACCATCTCTCATGCCTCTTCTTTTTTGCCAGTAAAGGGCACCAAATCTACCTTTTGAAAGCAATTATGGGATTGCCAGGAATGGAACTTCTGACCTTTGGAAGGGCAGCCAAAGCTCTTATCCACTGAGCTAACACCCCAGCTCTTATTTTTGTATCCAAAAGAGGGCACAAGACCTCATTGCAGATGGTTGTGAGCCATTATGTGGTTGCCTGGAATTGAATTCAGGAGATTGGAAGAGGAGGCAATGATCTTAACCACGGAGCCATCTCTCATGCCTCTTCCTTATGTTGCCAGTAGAGGGCACCAAACCTCCTTTTGAGAGCAATTATGTGATTTCCAGGAATCGAACTTCTGACCTTTGGAAGAGCAGGCAATGCTCTTAACCACTGAGCCATCTCTCCAACCCGTTTTTCAAATTCTTTTACTAAACCAGCTTTAGTCAATGTGGTTTGCGGATCACATCTCCATTTCCCTGACGAGTGGAGTACAGGGGTCTGCATGGACCTATTGGCCATTCATGTACCTCAAAGAGGAGGTCTAGATAAATTGTTTCTCTGGCTTTAAATAGGTTAACATTTTGCTGGTGTTTGTAGTCCTTTGATTGTCTTGGATATGAGTTCTTCTTCAGGCACATGAACATGCCAATATTTTCTTCTTCTAGCCATCTTGCCGTACTCTCCTTGTTGTTGTCTCTGAAGCATGCTGGCTCATGGTGATAGAGCTGTGAGTCTTTAACATCCTAACAAGAGCTTTTGCCTCATTCAGTCACAACAACGTGGGCCCTGGCCCTGTGCCCCGACTCTATGTCTGTTCTTGGACTCATCAAACTCAGCAGGCAAAGGTCTTTACCATAGAGTCATCTTTCCTGCCTCTTCCTTGTGGTGCCACTAGAGGGCGCCAAACCTCCTTTTGAGAGCAATTACGTGGTTCCCAGGAATCGAACTTCTGACCTTTGGAAGGGCAACCAATGCTCTTAACCACTGAGCTGTCTCTCCAGCTCTTCTTACTGTAGCCAAAAGAGGGCACAAGACCTCATGGCAGATGGTTGTGACCCATTATGTGGTCGCCTGGAATTGAATTCAGGAGGTTGGAAGAGCAGGCAATTCTCTTAACCATTGAGCCATCTCTCTTGCATCTTCCTTCTGTTGCCAGTAGAGGGCACCAAACCTCCTTTTGAGAGCAATTATGTGGTTGCCAGGAATCGAACTTCTGACCTATGGAAGGGCAGGCAAAGCTCTTAACCACTGAGCTATCTGCCCAGCTCTTCTTTCTGTATCCAAAAGAGGGCACAAGACATCATTGCAGATGGTTGTGAGCCATTATGTGGTTGCCTGCACTTCAGTTCAGGAGGTTGGAAGAGCAGGCAATGTTCTTAACCACTGAGCCATCTCTCCAACCCGATTTTCAACTTCTTGAACTAAACCAGGTTTACTCAATGTGGTGTGTGGATCATAGCTGCATTCCACTAACATGTGGAGTACCGGGGTCTCCATGGACATATTGGCCGTTCGCGTACCTCATAGATGAAGTCTAGATAAATTGTTTGTCTGGCTTTAAATTGGTAAACCTTTTGCTGGTGTTTGTCGTCCTTTGGATGTCTTGGATGTGAGTTCTTCTTAAGGAACTTGAACATGCCTGGATTTTCTTCTTCTAACCATCTTTCCTCATTCTGCTTTGTGGTGTCCCTGAAGCATGCAGGCTAATGCTGATAGAGCTGTGAGTCTTTATTATCCTAACAAAATGTGTTGCCTGATTCTGAGACAACAACGTGGGCCCTGGCTGTATGTATCCACTTGGCCTCATCAACCTCAGCAGGCAATGATCTTAACCACTGAGCCATCTCTCCTGCCTCTCCCCTCTGTTGCCAGTAGAGGGCACCAAACCTCATTTTGAGAGCAACTATGTGATTTCCAGGAATCGAACTTCTGAACTTTGGAAGAGCAGGCAATACTCTTAACCACTGAGCCATCTCTCCTGCCTCTCCCCTCTGTTGCCAGTAGAGGGCACCAAACCTCATTTTGAGAGCAACTATGTGATTTCCAGGAATCGAACTTCTGAACTTTGGAAGAGCAGGCAATGCTCTTAACCACTGAGCCATCTCTCCAACCCGTTTTTCAACTTCTTTTACTAAACCAGGTTTACTCAATGTGGTGTGTGGATCACATCTCCATTTCCCTAACATGTGGAGTACAGGGGTCTCCGTGGACCTATTGGCCGTTCGTGTACCTCATAGAGGAGGTCTAGATAAATTGTTTCTCTGGCTTAAAATTGGTACACCTTTTGCTGGTGTTTGTCGTCCTTTGGATGTCTTGGATGTGAGTTCTTCTTCAGGAACATGAACATGCCTGTATTTTCTTCTTCTAGTCATCTTGCCTTACTCTCCTTGGTGTTGTCTCTAAAGCACGCTGGCTCGTGGTGATAGAGCTGTGAGCCTTTAACATCCTAACAAAAGCTTTTGCCTCATTCAGTCACAACAACGCGGGCCCTGGCCCTTGGCCCTGACTCTATGTCTGTCTGTGGTCTCATCAAACTCAGCAGGCAATGCTCTTTACCACAGAGCCATCTCTCTTGCCTCTTCCTTGTGGTGCCACTAGAGGGCGCCAAACCTCCTTTTGAGAGCAATTATTTGGTAGCCAGGAATCGAACTTCTGACCTTCGGAAGGGCAGCCAATGCTCTTAACCACTGACCTATCTCTCCAGCTTTTCTTACTGTAGCCAAAAGAGGGCACAAGACCTCATGGCGGATGGTTGTGAATCATTATGTGGTTGCCTGCAATTGATTTCAGGAGGTTCTAAGAGCAGGCAATGCTCTTAAGCACTGAACCATCTCTCATGCCTCTTCTTTTTTGCCAGTAAAGGGCACCAAATCTACCTTTTGAGAGCAATTATGGGATTGCCAGGAATGGAACTTCTGACCTTTGGAAGGGCAGCCAAAGCTCTTATCCACTGAGCTAACACCCCAGCTCTTATTTTTGTATCCAAAAGAGGGCACAAGACCTCATTGCAGATGGTTGTGAGCCATTATGTGGTTGCCTGGAATTGAATTCAGGAGGTTGGAAGAGGAGGCAATGATCTTAACCACGGAGCCATCTCTCATGCCTCTTCCTTATGTTGCCAGTAGAGGGCACCAAACCTCCTTTTGAGCGCAATTATGTGATTACCAGGAATCGAACTTCTGACCTTTGGAAGAACAGGCAATGCTCTTAACCACTGAGCCATCTCTCCAACCCGTTATTCAACTTCTTTTACTAAACCAGCTTTAGTCAATGTGGTGTGTGGATCACATCTCCATTTCCCTGACATGTGGAGTACAGGGGTCTGCATGGACCTATTGGCATTTAATGTACCTCATAGAGGAGGTCTAGATAAATTGTTTCTCTGGCTTTAAATAGGTTAACATTTTGCTGGTGTTTGTAGTCCTTTGATTGTCTTGGATATGAGTTCTTCTTCAGGCACATGAACATGCCTGTATTTTCTTCTTCTAGCCATCTTGCCTTACTCTCCTTGGTTTTGTCTCTGAAGCACGCTGGCTCATGGTGATAGAGCTGTGAGTCTTTAACATCCTAACAAGAGCTTTTGCCTCATTCAGTCACAACAACGTGGGCCCTGGCCCTGTGCCCCGACTCGATGTCTGTTCCTGGCCTCATCAAACTCAGCAGGCAAAGCTCTTTACCACAGAGCCATCTTTCCTGCCTCTTCCTTGTGGTGCCACTAGAGGGCGCCAAACCTCCTTTTGAGAGCAATTACGTGGTTCCCAGGAATCGAACTTCTGACCTTTGGAAGGGCAACCAATGCTCTTAACCACTGAGCTGTCTCTCCAGCTCTTCTTACTGTAGCCAAAAGAGGGCACAAGACCTCATGGCAGATGGTTGTGACCCATTATGTGGTCGCCTGGAATTGAATTCAGGAGGTTGGAAGAGCAGGCAATTCTCTTAACCATTTAGCCATCTCTCTTGCATCTTCCTTCTGTTGCCAGTAGAGGGCACCAAACCTCCTTTTGAGAGCAATTATGTGGTTGCCAGGAATCGAACTTCTGACCTTTGGAAGGGCAGGCAAAGCTCTTAACCACTGAGCTATCTCCCCAGCTCTTCTTTCTGTATCCAAAAGAGGGCACAAGACCTCATTGCAGATGGTTGTGAGCCATTATGTGGTTGCCTGGAATTCAGTTCAGAGGTTGGAAGAGCAGTCAATGTTCTTAAGCACTGAGCCATCTCTCCAACCCGTTTTTCAACTTCTTGAACTAAACCAGGTTACTCAATGTGGTGTGTTTATCATATCTGCATTCCACTAACATGTGGAGTACAGGGGTCTCCGTGGACATATTGGCCGTTCGCGTACCTCATAGATAAAGTCTAGATAAATTGTTTGTCTGGCTTTAAATTGGTAAACCTTTTGCTGGTGTTTGTCGTCCTTTGGATGTCTTGGATGTGAGTTCTTCTTAAGGAACATGAACATGCCTGTATTTTCTTCTTCTAACCATCTTTCCTCATTCTGCTTGGTGGTGTCCCTGAAGCATGCATGCTCATGCTGATAGAGCTGTGAGTCTTTATTATCCTAACAAAATGTTTTGCCTGATTCTGAGACAACAACGTGGGCCCTGGCTTTATATGTCCACTTGGCCTCATCAACCTCAGCAAGCAATGCTCTTAACCACTGAGCCATCTCTCCTGCCTCTTCCTTCTGTTGCCAGTAGAAGGCACCAAACCTCCTTTTGAGAGCAATTATGTGATTTCCAGGAATCTAACTTCTGAACTTTGGAAGAGCAGGCAATGCTCTTAACCACTGAGCCATCTCCCCTGCCTCTCCCCTCTGTTGCCAGTAGAGGGCACCAAACCTCATTTTGAGAGCAACTATGTGATTCCCAGGAATCGAACTTCTGAACTTTGGAAGAGCAGGCAATGCTCTTAATCACTGAGCCATCTCTCCAACCCGTTTTTCAACTTCTTTTACTAAACCAGGTTTACTCAATGTGGTGTGTGGATCACATCTCCATTTCCCTAACATGTGGAGTACAGGGGTCTCCGTGGACCTATTGGCCATTCGTGTACCTCATAGAGGAGGTCTAGATAAATTGTTTCTCTGGCTTAAAATTGGTACACCTTTTGCTGGTGTTTGTCGTCCTTTGGATGTCTTGGATGTGAGTTCTTCTTCAGGAACATGAACATGCCTGTATTTTCTTCTTCTAGTCATCTTGCCTTACTCTCCTTGGTGTTGTCTCTGAAGCACGCTGGCTCGTGGTGATAGAGCTGTGAGCCTTTAACATCCTAACAAAAGCTTTTGCCTCATTCAGTCACAACAACGCGGGCCCTGGCCCTTGGCCCTGACTCTATGTCTGTCTGTGGTCTCATCAAACTCAGCAGGCAATGCTCTTTACCACAAAGCCATCTCTCTTGCCTCTTCCTTGTGGTGCCACTAGAGGGCGCCAAACCTCTTTTTGAGAGCAATTATTTGGTAGCCAGGAATCGAACTTCTGACCTTCGGAAGGGCAGCCAATGCTCTTAACCACTGACCTATCTCTCCAGCTTTTCTTACTGTAGCCAAAAGAGGGCACAAGACCTCATGGCAGATGGTTGTGAATCATTATGTGGTTGCCTGCAATTGATTTCAGTAGGTTCTAGGAGCAGGCAATGCTCTTAAGCACTGAACTATCTCCCATGCCTCTTCTTTTTTGCCAGTAAAGGGCACCAAATCTACCTTTTGAGAGCAATTATGGGATTGCCAGGAATGGAACTTCTGACCTTTGGAAGGGCAGCCAAAGCTCTTATCCACTGAGCTAACACCCCAGCTCTTATTTTTGTATCCAAAAGAGGGCACAAGACCTCATTGCAGATGGTTGTGAGCCATTATGTGGTTGCCTGGAATTGAATTCAGGAGGTTGGAAGAGGAGGCAATGATCTTAACCACGGAGCCATCTCTCATGCCTCTTCCTTTTGTTGCCAGTAGAGGGCACCAAACCTCCTTTTGAGAGCAATTATGTGATTTCCAGGAATCGAACTTCTGACCTTTGGAAGAGCAGGCAATGCTCTTAACCACTGAGCCATCTCTCCAACCCGTTTTTCAACTTCTTTTACTAAACCAGCTTTAGTCAATGTGGTGTGCGGATCACATCACCATTTCCCTGACGTGTGGAGTACAGGGCTCTGCATGGACCTATTGGCCATTCATGTACCTCATAGAGGAGGTCTAGATAAATTGTTTCTCTGGCTTTAAATAGGTTAACATTTTGCTGGTGTTTGTAGTCCTTTGATTGTCTTGGATATGAGTTCTTCTTCAGGCACATGAACATGCCAATATTTTCTTCTTCTAGCCATCTTGCCTTACTCTCCTTGGTGTTGTCTCTGAAGCACGCTGGCTCATGGTGATAGAGCTGTGAGTCTTTAACATCCTAACAAGAGCTTTTGCCTCTTTCAGTCACAACAACGTGGGCCCTGGCCCTGTGCCCCGACTCTATGTCTGTTCTTGGCCTCATCAAACTCAGCAGGCAAAGCTATTTACCACAGAGCCATCTTTCCTGCCTCTTCCTTGTGGTGCCACTAGAGGGCGCCAAACCTCCTTTTGAGAGCAATTACGTGGTTCCCAGGAATCGAACTTCTGACCTTTGGAAGGGCAACCAATGCTCTTAACCACTGAGCTGTCTCTCCAGCTCTTCTTACTGTAGCCAAAAGAGGGCACAAGACCTCATGGCAGATGGTTGTGACCCATTATGTTGTCGCCTGGAATTGAATTCAGGAGGTTGGAAGAGCAGGCAATTCTCTTAACCATTGAGCCATCTCTCTTGCATCTTCCTTCTGTTGCCAGTAGAGGGCACCAAACCTCCTTTTGAGAGCAATTATTTGGTTGCCAGGAATCGAACTTCTGACCTTTGGAAGGGAAGGCAAAGCTCTAAACCACTGAGCTATCTCCCCAGCTCTTCTTTCTGTATCCAAAAGAGGGCACAAGACCTCATTGCAGATGGTTGTGAGCAATTATGTGATTGCCTGGAATTCAGTTTAGGAGGTTGGAAGAGCAGGCAATGTTCTTAACCACTGAGCCATCTCTCCAACCCGTTTTTCAACTTCTTGAACTAAACCAGGTTTACTCAATGTGGTGTGTGGATCATATCTGCATTCCACTAACATGTGGAGTACAGGGGTCTCCATGGACATATTGGCCGTTCGCGTACCTCATAGATGAAGTCTAGATAAATTGTTTGTCTGGCTTTAAATTGGTAAACCTTTTGCTGGTGTTTGTCGTCCTTTGGATGTCTTGGATGTGAGTTCTTCTTAAGGAACATGAACATGCCTGTATTTTCTTCGTCTAACCATCGTTCCTCATTCTGCTTGGTGGTGTCCCTGAAGCATGCAGGCTCATGCTGATAGAGCTGTGACTCTTTATTATCCTAACAAAATGTGTTGCCTAATTCTGAGACAACAACGTGGGCCCTGGCAGTATGTGTCCACTTGGCCTCATCAACCTCAACAGGCAATGCTCTGAACCACTGAGCCATCTCTCCTGCCTCTTCCTTCTGTTGCCAGTAGAGGGCACCAAACCTCCTTTTGAGAGCAATTATGTGATTTCCAGGAATCGAACTTCTGAACTTTGGAAGAGCAGGCAATGCTCTTAACCACTGAGCCATCTCTCCTGCCTCTCCCCTCTGTTCCCAGAAGAGGGCACCAAACCTCATTTTGAGAGCAACTATGTGATTCCCAGGAATCGAACTTCTGAACTTTGGAAGAGCAGGCAATGCTCTTAACCACTGAGCCATCTCTCCAACCCGTTTTTCAACTTCTTTTACTAAACCAGGTTTACTCAATGTGGTGTGTGGATCACATCTCCATTTCCCTAACATGTGGAGTACAGGGGTCTCCGTGGACCTATTGGCCGTTCGTGTACCTCATAGAGGAGGTCTAGATAAATTGTTTCTCTGGCTTAAAATTGGTACACCTTTTGCTGTTGTTTGTCGTCCTTTGGATGTCTTGGATGTGAGTTCTTCTTCAGGAACATGAACATGCCTGTATTTTCTTCTTCTAGTCATCTTGCCTTACTCTCCTTGGTGTTGTCTCTGAAGCACGCTGGCTCGTGGTGATAGAGCTGTGAGCCTTTAACATCCTAACAAAAGCTTTTGCCTCATTCAGTCACAACAACGCGGGCCCTGGCCCTTGGCCCTGACTCTATGTCTGTCTGTGGTCTCATCAAACTCAGCAGGCAATGCTCTTTACCACAGAGCCATCTCTCTTGCCTCTTCCTTGTGGTGCCACTAGAGGGCGCCAAACCTCCTTTTGAGAGCAATTATTTGGTAGCCAGGAATCGAACTTCTGACCTTCGGAAGGGCAGCCAATGTTCTTAACCACTGACCTATCTCTACAGCTTTTCTAACTGTAGCCAAAAGAGGGCACAAGACCTCATGGCAGATGGTTGTGAATCATTATGTGGTTGCCTGCAATTGATTTCAGGAGGTACTAAGAGCAGGCAATGCTCTTAAGCACTGAACCATCTCTCATGCCTCTTCTTTTTTGCCAGTAAAGGGCACCAAATCTACCTTTTGAGAGCAATTATGGGATTGCCAGGAATGGAACTTCTGACCTTTGGAAGGGCAGCCAAAGCTCTTATCCACTGAGCTAACACCCCAGCTCTTATTTTTGTATCCAAAAGAGGGCACAAGACCTCATTGCAGATGGTTGTGAGCCATTATGTGGTTGCCTGGAATTGAATTCAGGAGGTTGGAAGAGGAGGCAATGATCTTAACCACGGAGCCATCTCTCATGCCTCTTCCTTATGTTGCCAGTAGAGGGCACCAAACCTCCTTTTGAGAGCAATTATGTGATTTCCAGGAATCGAACTTCTGACCTTTGGAAGAGCAGGCAATGCTCTTAACCACTGAGCCATCATTCCAACCCGTTTTTCAACTTCTTTTACTAAACCAGCTTTAGTCAATGTGGTGTGTGGATCACATCTCCATTTCCCTAACGTGTGGAGTACAGGGGTCTGCATGGACCTATTGGCCATTCATGTACCTCATAAAGGAGGTCTAGATAAATTGTTTCTCTGGCTTTAAATAGGTTAACATTTTGCGGGTGTTTGTAGTCCTTTGATTGTCTTGGATATGAGTTCTTCTTCAGGCATATGAACATGCCAATATTTTCTTCTACTAGCCATCTTGCCTTACTCTCCTTGGTGTTGTCTCTGAAGCACGCTGGCTCATGGTGATAGAGCTGTGAGTCTTTAACATCCTAACAAGAGCTTTTGCCTCATTCAGTCACAACAACGTGGGCCCTGGCCCTGTGCCCCGACTCTATGTCTGTTCTTGGCCTCATCAAACTCAGCAGGCAAAGCTCTTTACCACAGAGCCATCTTTCCTGCCTCTTCCTTCTGTTGCCACTAGAGGGCGCCAAACCTCCTTTTGAGAGCAATTACGTGGTTCCCAGGAATCGAACTTCTGACCTTTGGAAGGGCAACCAATGCTCTTAACCACTGAGCTGTCTCTCCAGCTCTTCTTACTGTAGCCAAAAGAGGGCACAGACCTCATTGCAGATGGTTGTGAGCCATTATGTGGTTGCCTGAAATAGAATTCAGGAGGTTGGAAGAGGAGGCAATGATCCTAACCACGGAGCCATCTCTCATGCCTCTTCCTTATGTTGCCAGTAGAGGGCACCAAACCTCCTTTTGAGAGCAATTATGTGATTTCCAGGAATCGAACTTCTGACCTTTGGAAGAGCAGGCAATGCTCTTAACCACTGAGCCATCTCTCCAACCCGTTTTTCAACTTCTTTTACTAAACCAGCTTTAGTCAATGTGGTGTGTGGATCACATCTCCATTTCCCTGACGTGTGGAGTACAGGGGTCTGCATGGACCTATTGGCCATTCATGTACCTCATAGAGGAGGTCTAGATAAATTGTTTCTCTGGCTTTAAATAGGTTAACATTTTGCTGGTGTTTGTAGTCCTTTGATTGTCTTGGATATGAGTTCTTCTTCAGGCACATGAACATGCCAATATTTTCTTCTTCTAGCCATCTTGCCTTACTCTCCTTGGTGTTGTCTCTGAAGCACGCTGGCTCATGGTGATAGAGCTGTGAGTCTTTAACATCCTAACAAGAGCTTTTGCCTCATTCAGTCACAACAACGTGGGCCCTGGCCCTATGCCCCGACTCTATGTCTGTTCTTGGCCTCATCAAACTCAGCAGGCAGAGCTCTTTACCACAGAGCCATCTTTCCTGCCTCTTCCTTTTGTTGCCACTAGAGGGCGCCAAACCTCCTTTTGAGAGCAATTACGTGGTTCCCAGGAATCGAACTTCTGACCTTTGGAAGGGCAACCAATGCTCTTAACCACTGAGCTGTCTCTCCAGCTCTTCTTACTGTAGCCAAAAGAGGGCACAAGACCTCATGGCAGATGGTTGTGACCCATTATGTGGTCGCCTGGAATTGAATTCAGGAGGTTGGAAGAGCAGGCAATTCTCTTAACCATTGAGCCATCTCTCTTGCATCTTCCTTCTGTTGCCAGTAGAGGGCACCAAACCTCCTTTTGAGAGCAATTATGTGGTTGCCAGGAATGGAACTTCTGACCTTTGGAAGGGCAGGCAAAGCTCTTAACCACTGAGATATCTCCCCAGCTCTTCTTTCTGTATCCAAAAGAGGGCCCAAGACCTCATTGCAGATGGTTGTGAGCCATTATGTGGTTGCCTGGAATTCAGTTCAGGAGGTTGGAAGAGCAGGCAATGTTCTTAACCACTGAGCCATCTCTCCAACACGTTTTTCAACTTCTTGAACTAAACCAGGTTTACTCAATGTGGTGTGTGGATCATATCTGCATTCCACTAACCTGTGGAGTACAGGGGTCTCCGTGGACATATTGGCCGTTCAGATACCTCATAGATGAAGTCTAGGTAAATTGTTTGTCTGGCTTTAAATTGGTAAACCTTTTGCTGGTGTTTGTCGTCCTTTGGATGTCTTGGATGTGAGTTCTTCTTAAGGAACATGAACATGCCTGTATTTTCTTCTTCTAACCATCTTTCCTCATTCTGCTTGGTGGTGTCCCTGAAGCATGCAGGCTCATGCTGATAGATCTGTGAGTCTTTATTATCCTAACAAAATGTGTTGCCTGATTCTGAGACAACAACGTGGGCCCTGGCTGTATGTGTCCACTTGGCCTCATCAACCTCAGCAGGCAATGCTCTTAACCACTGAGCCATCTCTCCTGCCTCTTCCTTTGGTTGCCAGTAGAGGGCACCAAACCTCCTTTTGAGAGCAATTATGTGATTTCCAGGAATCGAACTTCTGAACTTTGGAAGAGCAGGCAATGCTCTTAACCACTGAGCCATCTCTCCAACCCGTTTTTCAACTTCTTTTACTAAACCAGGTTTACTCAATGTGGTGTGTGCATCACATCTCCATTTCCCTAACATGTGGAGTACAGGGGTCTCCGTGGACCTATTGGCCGTTCGTGTACCTCATAGAGGAGGTCTAGATAAATTGTTTCTCTGGCTTAAAATTGGTACACCTTTTGCTGGTGTTTGTCGTCCTTTGGATGTCTTGGATGTGAGTTCTTCTTCAGGAACATGAACATGCCTGTATTTTCTTCTTCTAGTCATCTTGCCTTACTCTCCTTGGTGTTGTCTCTGAAGCACGCTGGCTCGTGGTGATAGAGCTGTGAGCCTTTAACATCCTAACAAAAGCTTTTGCCTCATTCAGTCACAACAACGCGGGCCCTGGCCCTTGGCCCTGACTCTATGTCTGTGTGTGGTCTCATCAAACTCAGCAGGCAATGCTCTTTACCACAGAGCCATCTCTCTTGACTCTTCGTTGTGGTGCCACTAGAGGGCGCCAAACCTCCTTTTGAGAGCAATTATTTGGTAGCCAGGAATCGAACTTCTGACCTTCGGAAGGGCAGCCAATGTTCTTAACCACTGACCTATCTCTCCAGCTTTTCTTACTGTAGCCAAAAGAGGGCACAAGACCTCATGGCAGATGGTTGTGAATCATTATGTGGTTGCCTGCAATTGATTTCAGGAGGTTCTAAGAGGAGGCAATGCTCTTAAGCACTGAACCATCTCTCATGCCTCTTCTTTTTTGCCAGTAAAGGGCACCAAATCTACCTTTTGAGAGCAATTATGGGATTGCCAGGAATGGAACTTCTGACCTTTGGAAGGGCAGCCAAAGCTCTTATCCACTGAGCTAACACCCCAGCTCTTATTTTTGTATCCAAAAGAGGGCACAAGACCTCATTGCAGATGGTTGTGAGCCATTATGTGGTTGCCTGGAATTGAATTCAGGAGGTTGGAAGAGGAGGCAATGATCTTAACCACGGAGCCATCTCTCATGCCTCTTCCTTATGTTGCCAGTAGAGGGCACCAAACCTCCTTTTGAGATCAATTATGTGATTTCCAGGAATCGAACTTCTGACCTTTGGAAGAGCAGGCAATGCTCTTAACCACTGAGCCATCTCTCCAACCCGTTTTTCAACTTCTTTTACTAAACCAGCTTTAGTCAATGTGGTTTGTGGATCACATCTCCATTTCCCTAACGTGTGGAGTACAGGGGTCTGCATGGACCTATTGGCCATTCATGTACCTCATAGAGGAGGTCTAGATAAATTGTTTCTCTGGCTTTAAATAGGTTAACATTTTGCGGGTGTTTGTAGTTTGATTGTCTTGGATATGAGTTCTTCTTCAGGCACATGAACATGCCAATATTTTCTTCTTCTAGCCATCTTGCCTTACTCTCCTTGGTGTTGTCTCTGAAGCACGCTGGCTCATGGTGATAGAGCTGTGAGTCTTTAACATCCTAACAAGAGCTTTTGCCTCATTCAGTCACAACAACGTGGGCCCTGGCCCTGTGCCCCGACTCTATGTCTGTTCTTGGCCTCATCAAACTCAGCAGGCAAAGCTCTTTACCACAGAGCCATCTTTCCTGCCTCTTCCTTCTGTTGCCACTAGAGGGCGCCAAACCTCCTTTTGAGAGCAATTACGTGGTTCCCAGGAATCGAACTTCTGACCTTTGGAAGGGCAACCAATGCTCTTAACCACTGAGCTGTCTCTCCAGCTCTTCTTACTGTAGCCAAAAGAGGGCACAGACCTCATTGCAGATGGTTGTGAGCCATTATGTGGTTGCCTGGAATAGAATTCAGGAGGTTGGAAGAGGAGGCAATGATCCTAACCACGGAGCCATCTCTCATGCCTCTTCCTTTTGTTGCCAGTAGAGGGCACCAAACCTCCTTTTGAGAGCAATTATGTGGTTGCCAGGAATCGAACTTCTGACCTTTGGAAGGGCAGGCAAAGCTCTTAACCACTGAGCTATGTCCCCAGCTCTTCTTTCTGTATCCAAAAGAGGGCACAAGACCTATTGCAGATGGTTGTTAGCCATTATGTGGTTGCCTGGAATTCAGTTCAGGAGGTTGGAAGAGCAGGCAATGTTCTTAACCACTGAGCCATCTCTCCAACCCGTTTTTCAACTTCTTGAACTAAACCAGGTTTACTCAATGTGCTGTGTGGATCATATCTGCATTCCACTAACATGTGGAGTACAGGGGTCTCCGTGGACATATTGGCCGTTCGCGTACCTCATAGATGAAGTCTAGATAAATTGTTTGTCTGGCTTTAAATTGGTAAACCTTTTGCTGGTGTTTGTCGTCCTTTGGATGTCTTGGGTGTGAGTTCTTCTTCAGGAACATGAACATGCCTGTATTTTCTTCTTCTAACCATCTTTCCTCATTCTGCTTGGTGGTGTCCCTGAAGAATGCAGGCTCATGCTGATGGATCTGTGAGTCTTTATTATCCTAACAAAATGTTTTGCCTAATTCTGAGACAACAACGTGGGCCCTGGCTGTATGTGTCCACTTGGCCTCATCAACCTCAGCAGGCAATGCTCTGAACCACTGAGCCATCTCTCCTGCCTCTTCCTTCTGTTGCCAGTAGAGGGCACCAAACCTCCTTTTGAGAGCAATTATGTGATTTCCAGGAATCGAACTTCTGAACTTTGGAAGAGCAGGCAATGCTCTTAACCACTGAGCCATCTCTCCAACCCGTTTTTCAACTTCTTTTACTAAACCAGGTTTACTCAATGTGGTGTGTGGATCACATCTCCATTTCCCTAACATGTGGAGTACAGGGGTCTCCGTGGACCTATTGGCCGTTCGTGTACCTCATAGAGGAGGTCTAGATAAATTGTTTCTCTGGCTTAAAATTCGTACACATTTTGCTGGTGTTTGTCGTCCTTTGGATGTCTTGGATGTGAGTTCTTCTTCAGGAACATGAACATGCCTGTATTTTCTTCTTCTAGTCATCTTGCCTTACTCTCCTTGGTGTTGTCTCTGAAGCACGCTGGCTCGTGGTGATAGAGCTGTGAGCCTTTAACATCCTAACAAAAGCTTTTGCCTCATTCAGTCACAACAACGCGGGCCCTGGCCCTTGGCCCTGACTCTATGTCTGTCTGTGGTCTCATCAAACTCAGCAGGCAATGCTCTTTACCACAGAGCCATCTCTCTTGCCTCTTCCTTGTGGTGCCACTAGAGGGCGCCAAACCTCCTTTTGAGAGCAATTATTTGGTAGCCAGGAATCGAACTTCTGACCTTCGGAAGGGCAGCCAATGTTCTTAACCACTGACCTATCTCTCCAGCTTTTCTTACTGTAGCCAAAAGAGGGCACAAGACCTCATGGCAGATGGTTGTGAATCATTATGTGGTTGCCTGCAATTGATTTCAGGAGGTTCTAAGAGCAGGCAATGCTCTGAAGCACTGAACCATCTCTCATGCCTCTTCTTTTTTGCCAGTAAAGGGCACCAAATCTACCTTTTGAGAGCAATTATGGGATTGCCAGGAATGGAACTTCTGACCTTTGGAAGGGCAGCCAAAGCTCTTATCCACTGAGCTAACACCCCAGCTCTTACTTTTGTATCCAAAAGAGGGCACAAGACCTCATTGCAGATGGTTGTGAGCCATTATGTGGTTGCCTGGAATTGAATTCAGAGGTTGGAAGAGGAGGCAATGATCTTAACCACGGAGCCATCTCTCATGCCTCTTCGTTATGTTGCCAGTAGAGGGCACCAAACCTCCTATTGAGAGCATTTATGTGATTTCCAGGAATCGAACTTCTGACCTTTGGAAGAGCAGGCAATGCTCTTAACCACTGAGCCATCTCTCCAACCCGGTTTTCAACTTCTTTTACTAAACCAGCTTTAGTCAATGTGGTGTGTGGATCACATCTCCATTTCCCTGACGTGTGGAGTACAGGGATCTGCATGGAACTATTGGCCATTAATGTACCTCATAGAGGAGGTCTAGATAAATTGTTTCTCTGGCTTAAAATTGGTACACCTTTTGCTGGTGTTTGGAGTCCTTTGATTGTCTTGGATATGAGTTCTTCTTCAGGCACATGAACATGCCAATATTTTCTTCTTCTAGCCATCTTGCCTTACTCTCCTTGGTGTTGTCTCTGAAGCACGCTGGCTCATGGTGATAGAGCTGTGAGTCTTTAACATCCTAACAAGAGCTTTTGCCTCATTCAGTCACAACAACGTGGGCTCTGGCCCTGTGCCCCGACTCTATGTCTGTTTTGGCCTCATCAAACTCAGCAGGCAAAGCTCTTTACCACAGAGCCATCTTTCCTGCCTCTTCCTTGTGGTGCCACTAGAGGGCGCCAAACCTCCTTTTGAGAGCAATTACGTGGTTCCCAGGAATCGAACTTCTGACCTTTGGAAGGGCAACCAATGCTCTTAACCACTGAGCTGTCTCTCCAGCTCTTCTTACTGTAGCCAAAAGAGGGCATAAGACCTCATGGCAGATGGTTGTGACCCATTATGTGGTCGCCTGGAATTGAATTCAGGAGGTTGGAAGAGCAGGCAATTCTCTTAACCATTGAGCCATCTCTCTTGCATCTTCCTTCTGTTGCCAGTAGAGGGCACCAAACCTCCTTTTGAGAGCAATTATGTGGTTGCCAGGAATCGAACTTCTGACCTTTGGAAGGGCAGGCAAAGCTCTTAACCACTGAGCTATCTCCCCAGCTCTTCTTTCTGTATCCAAAAGAGGGCACAAGACCTCATTGCACATAGTTGTGAGCCATTATGTGGTTGCCTGGAATTCATTTCAGGAGATTGGAAGAGCAGGCAATGTTCTTAACCACTGAGCCATCTCTCCAACCCGTTTTTCAACTTCTTGAACTAAACCAGGTTTACTCAATGTGGTGTTTGGATCATATCTGCATTCCACTAACATGTGGAGTGCAGGGGTCTCCGTGGACATATTGGTTGTTCGCGTACCTCATAGATGAAGTCTAGATAAATTGTTTGTCTGGCTTTAAATTGGTAAACCTTTTGCTGGTGTTTGTCGTCCTTTGGATGTCTTGGGTGTGAGTTCTTCTTAAGGAACATGAACATGCCTGTATTTTCTTCTTCTAACCATCTTTCCTCATTCTGCTTGGTGGTGTCCGTGAAGCATGCAGGCTCATGCTGATAGAGCTGTGAGTCTTTATTATCCTAATTTTGCCTGATTCTGAGACAACAACGTGGGCCCTGGCTGTATGTGTCCACTTGCCTCATCAACCTCAGCAGGCAATGCTCTTAACCACTGAGCCATCTCTCCTGCCTCTTCCTTCTGTTGCCAGTAGAGGGCACCAAACCTCATTTTGAGAGCAATTATGTGATTTCCAGGAATCGAACTTCTGAACTTTGGAAGAGCAGGCAATGCTCTTATCCACTGAGCCATCTCTCCAGCCTCTCCCCTCTGTTGCCAGTAGAGGGCACCAAACCTCATTTTGAGAACAACTATGTGATTCCCAGGAATCGAACTTCTGAACTTTGGAAGAGCAGGCAATGCTCTTAACCACTGAGCCATCTCTCCAACCCGTTTTTCAACTTCTTTTACTAAACCAGGTTTACTCAATGTGGTGTGTGGATCACATCTCCATTTCCCTAACCTGTGGAGTACAGGGGTCTCCGTGGACCTTTTGGCCGTTCGTGTACCTCATAGAGGAGGTCTAGATAAATTGTTTCTCTGGATTAAAATTGGTACACCTTTTGCTGCTGTTTGTCGTCCTTTGGATGTCTTGGATGTGAGTTCTTCTTCAGGAACATGAACATGCCTGTATTTTCTTCTTCTAGTCATCTTGCCTTACTCTCCTTGGTGTTGTCTCTGAAGCACGCTGGCTCGTGGTGATAGAGCTGTGAGCCTTTAACATCCTAACAAAAGCTTTTGCCTCATTCAGTCACAACAACGCGGGCCCTGGCCCTTGGCCCTGACTCTATGTCTGTATGTGGTCTCATCAAACTCAGCAGGCAATGCTCTTTACCACAGAGCCATCTCTCTTGCCTCTTCCTTGTGGTGCCACTAGAGGGCGCCAAACCTCCTTTTGAGAGCAATTATTTGGTAGCCAGGAATCGAACTTCTGACCTTCGGAAGGGCAGCCAATGTTCTTAACCACTGACCTATCTCTCCAGCTTTTCTTACTGTAGCCAAAAGAGGGCACAAGACCTCATGGCGGATGGTTGTGAATCATTATGTGGTTGCCTGCAATTGATTTCAGGAGGTTCTACGAGCAGGCAATGCTCTTAAGCACTGAACCATCTCTCATGCCTCTTCTTTTTTGCCAGTAAAGGGCAACAAATCTACCTTTTGAGAGCAATTATGGGATTGCCAGGAATGGAACTTCTGACCTTTGGAAGGGCAGCCAAAGCTCTTATCCACTGAGCTAACACCCCAGCTCTTATTTTTGTATCCAAAAGAGGGCACAAGACCTCATTGCAGATGATTGTGACCCATTATGTGGTTGCCTGGAATTGAATTCAGGAGGTTGGAAGAGGAGGCAATGATCTTAACCACGGAACCATCTCTCATGCCTCTTCCTTATGTTGCCAGTAGAGGGCACCAAACCTCCTTTTGAGAGCATTTATGTGATTTCCAGGAATCGAACTTCTGACCTTTGGAAGAGCAGGCAATGCTCTTAACCACTGAGCCATCTCTCCAACCCGTTTTTCAACTTCTTTTACTAAACCAGCTTTAGTCAATGTGGTGTGTGGATCATATCTCCATTTCCTTGACGTGTGGAGTACAGGGATCTGCATGGACCTATTGGCCATTCATGTAACTCATAGAGGAGGTCTAGATAAATTGTTTCTCTGGCTTTAAATAGGTTAACATTTTGCGGGTGTTTGTAGTCCTTTGATTGTCTTGGATATGAGTTCTTCTTCAGGCACATGAACATGCCAATATTTTCTTCTTCTAGCCATCTTGCCTTACTCTCCTTGGTGTTGTCTCTGAAGCACGCTGGCTCATGGTGATAGAGCTGTGAGTCTTTAACATCCTAACAAGAGCTTTTGCCTCATTCAGTCACAACAACGTGGGCTCTGGCCCTGTGCCCCGACTCTATGTCTGTTTTGGCCTCATCAAACTCAGCAGGCAAAGCTCTTTACCACAGAGCCATCTTTCCTGCCTCTTCCTTGTGGTGCCACTAGAGGGCGCCAAACCTCCTTTTGAGAGCAATTACGTGGTTCCCAGGAATCGAACTTCTGACCTTTGGAAGGGCAACCAATGCTCTTAACCACTGAGCTGTCTCTCCAGCTCTTCTTACTGTAGCCAAAAGAGGGCATAAGACCTCATGGCAGATGGTTGTGACCCATTATGTGGTCGCCTGGAATTGAATTCAGGAGGTTGGAAGAGCAGGCAATTCTCTTAACCATTGAGCCATCTCTCTTGCATCTTCCTTCTGTTGCCAGTAGAGGGCACCAAACCTCCTTTTGAGAGCAATTATGTGGTTGCCAGGAATCGAACTTCTGACCTTTGGAAGGGCAGGCAAAGCTCTTAACCACTGAGCTATCTCCCCAGCTCTTCTTTCTGTATCCAAAAGAGGGCACAAGACCTCATTGCACATAGTTGTGAGCCATTATGTGGTTGCCTGGAATTCATTTCAGGAGATTGGAAGAGCAGGCAATGTTCTTAACCACTGAGCCATCTCTCCAACCCGTTTTTCAACTTCTTGAACTAAACCAGGTTTACTCAATGTGGTGTTTGGATCATATCTGCATTCCACTAACATGTGGAGTGCAGGGGTCTCCGTGGACATATTGGTTGTTCGCGTACCTCATATATGAAGTCTAGATAAATTGTTTGTCTGGCTTTAAATTGGTAAACCTTTTGCTGGTGTTTGTCGTCCTTTGGATGTCTTGGGTGTGAGTTCTTCTTAAGGAACATGAACATGCCTGTATTTTCTTCTTCTAACCATCTTTCCTCATTCTGCTTGGTGGTGTCCGTGAAGCATGCAGGCTCATGCTGATAGAGCTGTGAGTCTTTATTATCCTAATTTTGCCTGATTCTGAGACAACAACGTGGGCCCTGGCTGTATGTGTCCACTTGCCTCATCAACCTCAGCAGGCAATGCTCTTAACCACTGAGCCATCTCTCCTGCCTCTTCCTTCTGTTGCCAGTAGAGGGCACCAAACCTCATTTTGAGAGCAATTATGTGATTTCCAGGAATCGAACTTCTGAACTTTGGAAGAGCAGGCAATGCTCTTATCCACTGAGCCATCTCTCCAGCCTCTCCCCTCTGTTGCCAGTAGAGGGCACCAAACCTCATTTTGAGAACAACTATGTGATTCCCAGGAATCGAACTTCTGAACTTTGGAAGAGCAGGCAATGCTCTTAACCACTGAGCCATCTCTCCAACCCGTTTTTCAACTTCTTTTACTAAACCAGGTTTACTCAATGTGGTGTGTGGATCACATCTCCATTTCCCTAACCTGTGGAGTACAGGGGTCTCCGTGGACCTTTTGGCCGTTCGTGTACCTCATAGAGGAGGTCTAGATAAATTGTTTCTCTGGATTAAAATTGGTACACCTTTTGCTGCTGTTTGTCGTCCTTTGGATGTCTTGGATGTGAGTTCTTCTTCAGGAACATGAACATGCCTGTATTTTCTTCTTCTAGTCATCTTGCCTTACTCTCCTTGGTGTTGTCTCTGAAGCACGCTGGCTCGTGGTGATAGAGCTGTGAGCCTTTAACATCCTAACAAAAGCTTTTGCCTCATTCAGTCACAACAACGCGGGCCCTGGCCCTTGGCCCTGACTCTATGTCTGTATGTGGTCTCATCAAACTCAGCAGGCAATGCTCTTTACCACAGAGCCATCTCTCTTGCCTCTTCCTTGTGGTGCCACTAGAGGGCGCCAAACCTCCTTTTGAGAGCAATTATTTGGTAGCCAGGAATCGAACTTCTGACCTTCGGAAGGGCAGCCAATGTTCTTAACCACTGACCTATCTCTCCAGCTTTTCTTACTGTAGCCAAAAGAGGGCACAAGACCTCATGGCGGATGGTTGTGAATCATTATGTGGTTGCCTGCAATTGATTTCAGGAGGTTCTACGAGCAGGCAATGCTCTTAAGCACTGAACCATCTCTCATGCCTCTTCTTTTTTGCCAGTAAAGGGCAACAAATCTACCTTTTGAGAGCAATTATGGGATTGCCAGGAATGGAACTTCTGACCTTTGGAAGGGCAGCCAAAGCTCTTATCCACTGAGCTAACACCCCAGCTCTTATTTTTGTATCCAAAAGAGGGCACAAGACCTCATTGCAGATGATTGTGACCCATTATGTGGTTGCCTGGAATTGAATTCAGGAGGTTGGAAGAGGAGGCAATGATCTTAACCACGGAACCATCTCTCATGCCTCTTCCTTATGTTGCCAGTAGAGGGCACCAAACCTCCTTTTGAGAGCATTTATGTGATTTCCAGGAATCGAACTTCTGACCTTTGGAAGAGCAGGCAATGCTCTTAACCACTGAGCCATCTCTCCAACCCGTTTTTCAACTTCTTTTACTAAACCAGCTTTAGTCAATGTGGTGTGTGGATCATATCTCCATTTCCTTGACGTGTGGAGTACAGGGATCTGCATGGACCTATTGGCCATTCATGTAACTCATAGAGGAGGTCTAGATAAATTGTTTCTCTGGCTTTAAATAGGTTAACATTTTGCGGGTGTTTGTAGTCCTTTGATTGTCTTGGATATGAGTTCTTCTTCAGGCACATGAACATGCCAATATTTTCTTCTTCTAGCCATCTTGCCTTACTCTCCTTGGTGTTGTCTCTGAAGCACGCTGGCTCATGGTGATAGAGCTGTGAGTCTTTAACATCCTAACAAGAGCTTTTGCCTCATTCAGTCACAACAACGTGGGCCCTGGCCCTGTGCCCCGACTCTATGTCTGTTCTTGGCCTCATCAAACTCAGCAGGCAAAGCTCTTTACCACAGAGCCATCTTTCCTGCCTCTTCCTTTTGTTGCCACTAGAGGGCGCCAAACCTCCTTTTGAGAGCAATTACGTGGTTCCCAGGAATCGAACTTCTGACCTTTGGAAGGGCAACCAATGCTCTTAACCACTGAGCTGTCTCTCCAGCTCTTCTTACTGTAGCCAAAAGAGGGCACAGACCTCATTGCAGATGGTTGTGAGCCATTATGTGGTTGCCTGGAATAGAATTCAGGAGGTTGGAAGAGGAGGCAATGATCCTAACCACGGAGCCATCTCTCATGCCTCTTCCTTATGTTGCCAGTAGAGGGCACCAAACCTCCTTTTGAGAGCAATTATGTGATTTCCAGGAATCGAACTTCTGACCTTTGGAAGAGCAGGCAATGCTCTTAACCACTGAGCCATCTCTCCAACCCGTTTTTCAACTTCTTTTACTAAACCAGCTTTAGTCAATGTGGTGTGTGGATCACATCTCCATTTCCCTGACGTGTGGAGTACAGGGGTCTGCATGGACTTATTGGCCATTCATGTACCTCATAGAGGAGGTCTAGATAAATTGTTTCTCTGGCTTTAAATAGGTTAACATTTTGCTGGTGTTTGTACTCCTTTGATTGTCTTGGATATGAGTTCTTCTTCAGGCACATGAACATGCCAATATTTTCTTCTTCTAGCCATATTGCCTTACTCTCCTTGGTGTTGTCTCTGAAGCACGCTGGCTCATGGTGATAGAGCTGTGAGTCTTTAACATCCTAACAAGAGCTTTTGCCTCATTCAGTCACAACAACGTGGGCCCTGGCTCTGTGCCCCGACTCTATGTCTGTTCTTAGCCTCATCAAACTCAGCAGGCAGAGCTCTTTACCACAGAGCCATCTTTCCTGCCTCTTCCTTCTGTTGCCACTAGAGGGCGCCAAACCTCCTTTTGAGAGCAATTACGTGGTTCCCAGGAATCGAACTTCTGACCTTTAGAAGGGCAACCAATGCTCTTAACCACTGAGCTGTCTCTCCAGCTCTTCTTACTGTAGCCAAAAGAGGGCACAAGACCTCATGGCAGATGGTTGTGACCCATTATGTGGTCGCCTGGAATTGAATTCAGGAGGTTGGAAGAGCAGGCAATTCTCTTAACCATTGAGCCATCTCTCTTGCATCTTCCTTCTGTTGCCAGTAGAGGGCACCAAACCTCCTTTTGAGAGCAATTATGTGGTTGCCAGGAATCGAACTTCTGACCTTTGGAAGGGCAGGCAAAGCTCTTAACCACTGAGCTATCTCCACAGCTCTTCTTTCTGTATCCAAAAGAGGGCACAAGACCTCATTGCAGATGGTTGTGAGCCATTATGTGGTTGCCTGGAATTCAGTTCAGGAGGTTGGAAGAGCAGGCAATGTTCTTAACCACTGAGCCATCTCTCCAACCCGTTTTTCAACTTCTTGAACTAAACCAGGTTTACTCAATGTGGTGTGTGGATCATATCTGCATTCCACTAACATGTGGAGTACAGGGGTCTCCATGGACATATTGGCCGTTCGCGTACCTCATAGATGAAGTCTAGATAAATTGTTTGTCTGGCTTTAAATTGGTAAACCTTTTGCTGGTGTTTGTCGTCCTTTGGATGTCTTGGATGTGAGTTCTTCTTAAGGAACATGAACATGCCTGTATTTTCTTCTTCTAACCATCTTTCCTCATTCTGCTTGGTGGTGTCTCTGAAGCATGCAGGCTCATGCTGATAGAGCTGTGAGTCTTTATTATCCTAACAAAATGTGTTGCCTGATTCTGAGACAACAACGTGGGCCCTGGCTGTATGTGTCCACTTGGCCTCATCAACCTCAGCAGGCAATGCTCTGAACCACTGAGCCATCTCTCCTGCCTCTTCCTTCTGTTGCCAGTAGAGGGCACCAAACCTCCTTTTGAGAGCAATTATGTGATTTCCAGGTATCGAACTTCTGAACTTTGGAAGAGCAGGCAATGCTCTTAACCACTGAGCCATCTCTCCTGCCTCTCCCCTCTGTTGCCAGTAGAGGGCACCAAACCTCATTTTGAGAGCAACTATGTGATTCCCAGGAATCGAACTTCTGAACTTTGGAAGAGCAGGCAATGCTCTTAACCACTGAGCCATCTCTCCAACCCGTTTTTCAACTTCTTTTACTAAACCAGGTTTACTCAATGTGGTGTGTGGATCATATCTGCATTCCACTAACATGTGGAGTACAGGGGTCTCCATGGACATATTGGCCGTTCGCGTACCTCATGGATGAAGTCTAGATAAATTGTTTGTCTGGCTTTAAATTGGTAAACCTTTTGCTGGTGTTTGTCGTCCTTTGGATGTCTTGGATGTGAGTTCTTCTTAAGGAACATGAACATGCCTGTATTTTCTTCTTCTAACCATCTTTACTCATTCTGCTTGGTGGTGTCCCTGAAGCATGCAGGCTCATGCTGATAGAGCTGTGAGTCTTTATTATCCTAACAAAATGTGTTGCCTGATTCTGAGACAACAACGTGGGCCCTGGCTGTATGTGTCCACTTGGCCTCATCAACCTCAGCAGGCAATGCTCTTAACCACTGAGCCATCTCTCCTGCCTCTCCCCTCTGTTGCCAGTAGAGGGCACCAAACCTCATTTTGAGAGCAACTATGTGATTCCCAGGAATCGAACTTCTGAACTTTGGAAGAGCAGGCAATGCTCTTAACCACTGAGCCATCTCTCCAACCCGTTTTTCAACTTCTTTTACTGAACCAGGTTTACTCAATGTGGTGTGTGGATCACATCTCCATTTCCCTAACATGTGGAGTACAGGGGTCTCCGTGGACCTATTGGCCGTTCGTGTACCTCATAGAGGAGGTCTAGATAAATTGTTTCTCTGGCTTAAAATTGGTACACCTTTTGCTGGTGTTTGTCGTCCTTTGGATGTCTTGGATGTGAGTTCTTCTTCAGGAACATGAACATGCCTGTATTTTCTTCTTCTAGTCATCTTGCCTTACTCTCCTTGGTGTTGTCTCTGAAGCACGCTGGCTCGTGGTGATAGATCTGTGAGCCTTTAACATCCTAACAAAAGCTTTTGCCTCATTCAGTCACAACAACGCGTGCCCTGGCCCTTGGCCCTGACTCTATGTCTGTATGTGGTCTCATCAAACTCAGCAGGCAATGCTCTTTACCACAGAGCCATCTCTCTTGCCTCTTCCTTGTGGTGCCACTAGAGGGCGCCAAACCTCCTTTTGAGAGCAATTATTTGGTAGCCAGTAATCGAACTTCTGACCTTCGGAAGGGCAGCCAATGTTCTTAACCACTGACCTATCTCTCCAGCTTTTCTTACTGTAGCCAAAAGAGGGCACAAGACCTCATGGCAGATGGTTGTGAATCATTATGTGGTTGCCTGCAATTGATTTCAGGAGGTTCTAAGAGCAGGCAATGCTCTTAAGCACTGAACCATCTCTCATGCCTCTTCTTTTTTGCCAGTAAAGGGCACCAAATCTACCTTTTGAGAGCAATTATGGGATTGCCAGGAATGGAACTTCTAACCTTTGGAAGGGCAGCCAAAGCTCTTATCCACTGAGCTAACACCCCAGCTCTTATTTGTGTATCCAAAAGAGGGCACAAGACCTCATTGCAGATGGTTGTGAGCCATTATGTGGTTGCCTGGAATTGAATTCAGGAGGTTGGAAGAGGAGGCAATGATCTTAACCACGGAGCCATCTCTCATGCCTCTTCCTTATGTTGCCAGTAGAGGGCAGCAAACCTCCTTTTGAGAGCAATTATGTGATTTCCAGGAATCGAACTTCTGAACTTTGGAAGAGCAGGCAATGCTCTTAACCACTGAGCCATCTCTCCAACCCGTTTTTCAACTTCTTTTACTAAACCAGCTTTAGTGAATGTGGTTTGTGGATCACATCTCCATTTCCCTAACTTGTGGAGTACAGGGGTCTGCATGGACCTATTGGCCATTCATGTACCTCATAGAGGAGGTCTAGATAAATTGTTTCTCTGGCTTTAAATAGGTTAACATTTTGCGGGTGTTTGTAGTCCTTTGATTGTCTTGGATATGAGTTCTTCTTCAGGCACATGAACATGCCAATATTTTCTTCTTCTAACCATCTTTCCTCATTCTGCTTGGTGTTGTCTCTGAAGCACGCTGGCTCGTGGTGATAGAGCTGTGAGCCTTTAACATCCTAACAAAAGCTTTTGCCTCATTCAGTCACAACAACGCGGGCCCTGGCCCTTGGCCCTGACTCTATGTCTGTATGTGGTCTCATCAAACTCAGCAGGCAATGCTCTTTACCACAGAGCCATCTCTCTTGCCTCTTCCTTGTGGTGCCACTAGAGGGCGCCAAACCTCCTTTTGAGAGCAATTATTTGGTAGCCAGGAATCGAACTTCTGACCTTCGGAAGGGCAGCCAATGTTCTTAACCACTGACCTATCTCTCCAGCTTTTCTTACTGTAGCCAAAAGAGGGCACAAGACCTCATGGCGGATGGTTGTGAATCATTATGTGGTTGCCTGCAATTGATTTCAGGAGGTTCTACGAGCAGGCAATGCTCTTAAGCACTGAACCATCTCTCATGCCTCTTCTTTTTTGCCAGTAAAGGGCAACAAATCTACCTTTTGAGAGCAATTATGGGATTGCCAGGAATGGAACTTCTGACCTTTGGAAGGGCAGCCAAAGCTCTTATCCACTGAGCTAACACCCCAGCTCTTATTTTTGTATCCAAAAGAGGGCACAAGACCTCATTGCAGATGATTGTGACCCATTATGTGGTTGCCTGGAATTGAATTCAGGAGGTTGGAAGAGGAGGCAATGATCTTAACCACGGAACCATCTCTCATGCCTCTTCCTTATGTTGCCAGTAGAGGGCACCAAACCTCCTTTTGAGAGCATTTATGTGATTTCCAGGAATCGAACTTCTGACCTTTGGAAGAGCAGGCAATGCTCTTAACCACTGAGCCATCTCTCCAACCCGTTTTTCAACTTCTTTTACTAAACCAGCTTTAGTCAATGTGGTGTGTGGATCATATCTCCATTTCCTTGACGTGTGGAGTACAGGGATCTGCATGGACCTATTGGCCATTCATGTAACTCATAGAGGAGGTCTAGATAAATTGTTTCTCTGGCTTTAAATAGGTTAACATTTTGCGGGTGTTTGTAGTCCTTTGATTGTCTTGGATATGAGTTCTTCTTCAGGCACATGAACATGCCAATATTTTCTTCTTCTAGCCATCTTGCCTTACTCTCCTTGGTGTTGTCTCTGAAGCACGCTGGCTCATGGTGATAGAGCTGTGAGTCTTTAACATCCTAACAAGAGCTTTTGCCTCATTCAGTCACAACAACGTGGGCCCTGGCCCTGTGCCCCGACTCTATGTCTGTTCTTGGCCTCATCAAACTCAGCAGGCAAAGCTCTTTACCACAGAGCCATCTTTCCTGCCTCTTCCTTTTGTTGCCACTAGAGGGCGCCAAACCTCCTTTTGAGAGCAATTACGTGGTTCCCAGGAATCGAACTTCTGACCTTTGGAAGGGCAACCAATGCTCTTAACCACTGAGCTGTCTCTCCAGCTCTTCTTACTGTAGCCAAAAGAGGGCACAGACCTCATTGCAGATGGTTGTGAGCCATTATGTGGTTGCCTGGAATAGAATTCAGGAGGTTGGAAGAGGAGGCAATGATCCTAACCACGGAGCCATCTCTCATGCCTCTTCCTTATGTTGCCAGTAGAGGGCACCAAACCTCCTTTTGAGAGCAATTATGTGATTTCCAGGAATCGAACTTCTGACCTTTGGAAGAGCAGGCAATGCTCTTAACCACTGAGCCATCTCTCCAACCCGTTTTTCAACTTCTTTTACTAAACCAGCTTTAGTCAATGTGGTGTGTGGATCACATCTCCATTTCCCTGACGTGTGGAGTACAGGGGTCTGCATGGACTTATTGGCCATTCATGTACCTCATAGAGGAGGTCTAGATAAATTGTTTCTCTGGCTTTAAATAGGTTAACATTTTGCTGGTGTTTGTAGTCCTTTGATTGTCTTGGATATGAGTTCTTCTTCAGGCACATGAACATGCCAATATTTTCTTCTTCTAGCCATCTTGCCTTACTCTCCTTGGTGTTGTCTCTGAAGCACGCTGGCTCATGGTGATAGAGCTGTGAGTCTTTAACATCCTAACAAGAGCTTTTGCCTCATTCAGTCACAACAACGTGGGCCCTGGCTCTGTGCCCCGACTCTATGTCTGTTCTTAGCCTCATCAAACTCAGCAGGCAGAGCTCTTTACCACAGAGCCATCTTTCCTGCCTCTTCCTTCTGTTGCCACTAGAGGGCGCCAAACCTCCTTTTGAGAGCAATTACGTGGTTCCCAGGAATCGAACTTCTGACCTTTAGAAGGGCAACCAATGCTCTTAACCACTGAGCTGTCTCTCCAGCTCTTCTTACTGTAGCCAAAAGAGGGCACAAGACCTCATGGCAGATGGTTGTGACCCATTATGTGGTCGCCTGGAATTGAATTCAGGAGGTTGGAAGAGCAGGCAATTCTCTTAACCATTGAGCCATCTCTCTTGCATCTTCCTTCTGTTGCCAGTAGAGGGCACCAAACCTCCTTTTGAGAGCAATTATGTGGTTGCCAGGAATCGAACTTCTGACCTTTGGAAGGGCAGGCAAAGCTCTTAACCACTGAGCTATCTCCACAGCTCTTCTTTCTGTATCCAAAAGAGGGCACAAGACCTCATTGCAGATGGTTGTGAGCCATTATGTGGTTGCCTGGAATTCAGTTCAGGAGGTTGGAAGAGCAGGCAATGTTCTTAACCACTGAGCCATCTCTCCAACCCGTTTTTCAACTTCTTGAACTAAACCAGGTTTACTCAATGTGGTGTGTGGATCATATCTGCATTCCACTAACATGTGGAGTACAGGGGTCTCCATGGACATATTGGCCGTTCGCGTACCTCATAGATGAAGTCTAGATAAATTGTTTGTCTGGCTTTAAATTGGTAAACCTTTTGCTGGTGTTTGTCGTCCTTTGGATGTCTTGGATGTGAGTTCTTCTTAAGGAACATGAACATGCCTGTATTTTCTTCTTCTAACCATCTTTCCTCATTCTGCTTGGTGGTGTCTCTGAAGCATGCAGGCTCATGCTGATAGAGCTGTGAGTCTTTATTATCCTAACAAAATGTGTTGCCTGATTCTGAGACAACAACGTGGGCCCTGGCTGTATGTGTCCACTTGGCCTCATCAACCTCAGCAGGCAATGCTCTGAACCACTGAGCCATCTCTCCTGCCTCTTCCTTCTGTTGCCAGTAGAGGGCACCAAACCTCCTTTTGAGAGCAATTATGTGATTTCCAGGTATCGAACTTCTGAACTTTGGAAGAGCAGGCAATGCTCTTAACCACTGAGCCATCTCTCCTGCCTCTCCCCTCTGTTGCCAGTAGAGGGCACCAAACCTCATTTTGAGAGCAACTATGTGATTCCCAGGAATCGAACTTCTGAACTTTGGAAGAGCAGGCAATGCTCTTAACCACTGAGCCATCTCTCCAACCCGTTTTTCAACTTCTTTTACTAAACCAGGTTTACTCAATGTGGTGTGTGGATCATATCTGCATTCCACTAACATGTGGAGTACAGGGGTCTCCATGGACATATTGGCCGTTCGCGTACCTCATGGATGAAGTCTAGATAAATTGTTTGTCTGGCTTTAAATTGGTAAACCTTTTGCTGGTGTTTGTCGTCCTTTGGATGTCTTGGATGTGAGTTCTTCTTAAGGAACATGAACATGCCTGTATTTTCTTCTTCTAACCATCTTTACTCATTCTGCTTGGTGGTGTCCCTGAAGCATGCAGGCTCATGCTGATAGAGCTGTGAGTCTTTATTATCCTAACAAAATGTGTTGCCTGATTCTGAGACAACAACGTGGGCCCTGGCTGTATGTGTCCACTTGGCCTCATCAACCTCAGCAGGCAATGCTCTTAACCACTGAGCCATCTCTCCTGCCTCTCCCCTCTGTTGCCAGTAGAGGGCACCAAACCTCATTTTGAGAGCAACTATGTGATTCCCAGGAATCGAACTTCTGAACTTTGGAAGAGCAGGCAATGCTCTTAACCACTGAGCCATCTCTCCAACCCGTTTTTCAACTTCTTTTACTGAACCAGGTTTACTCAATGTGGTGTGTGGATCACATCTCCATTTCCCTAACATGTGGAGTACAGGGGTCTCCGTGGACCTATTGGCCGTTCGTGTACCTCATAGAGGAGGTCTAGATAAATTGTTTCTCTGGCTTAAAATTGGTACACCTTTTGCTGGTGTTTGTCGTCCTTTGGATGTCTTGGATGTGAGTTCTTCTTCAGGAACATGAACATGCCTGTATTTTCTTCTTCTAGTCATCTTGCCTTACTCTCCTTGGTGTTGTCTCTGAAGCACGCTGGCTCGTGGTGATAGATCTGTGAGCCTTTAACATCCTAACAAAAGCTTTTGCCTCATTCAGTCACAACAACGCGTGCCCTGGCCCTTGGCCCTGACTCTATGTCTGTATGTGGTCTCATCAAACTCAGCAGGCAATGCTCTTTACCACAGAGCCATCTCTCTTGCCTCTTCCTTGTGGTGCCACTAGAGGGCGCCAAACCTCCTTTTGAGAGCAATTATTTGGTAGCCAGTAATCGAACTTCTGACCTTCGGAAGGGCAGCCAATGTTCTTAACCACTGACCTATCTCTCCAGCTTTTCTTACTGTAGCCAAAAGAGGGCACAAGACCTCATGGCAGATGGTTGTGAATCATTATGTGGTTGCCTGCAATTGATTTCAGGAGGTTCTAAGAGCAGGCAATGCTCTTAAGCACTGAACCATCTCTCATGCCTCTTCTTTTTTGCCAGTAAAGGGCACCAAATCTACCTTTTGAGAGCAATTATGGGATTGCCAGGAATGGAACTTCTAACCTTTGGAAGGGCAGCCAAAGCCCTTATCCACTGAGCTAACACCCCAGCTCTTATTTTTGTATCCAAAAGAGGGCACAAGACCTCATTGCAGATGGTTGTGAGCCATTATGTGGTTGCCTGGAATTGAATTCAGGAGGTTGGAAGAGGAGGCAATGTTCTTAACCACGGAGCCATCTCTCATGCCTCTTCCTTATGTTGCCAGTAGAGGGCAGCAAACCTCCTTTTGAGAGCAATTATGTGATTTCCAGGAATCGAACTTCTGAACTTTGGAAGAGCAGGCAATGCTCTTAACCACTGAGCCATCTCTCCAACCCGTTTTTCAACTTCTTTTACTAAACCAGCTTTAGTCAATGTGGTTTGTGGATCACATCTCCATTTCCCTAACGTGTGGAGTACAGGGGTCTGCATGGACCTATTGGCCATTCATGTACCTCATAGAGGAGGTCTAGATAAATTGTTTCTCTGGCTTTAAATAGGTTAACATTTTGCGGGTGTTTGTAGTCCTTTGATTGTCTTGGATATGAGTTCTTCTTCAGGCACATGAACATGCCAATATTTTCTTCTTCTAGCCATCTTGCCTTACTCTCCTTGGTGTTGTCTCTGAAGCACGCTGGCTCATGGTGATAGAGCTGTGAGTCTTTAACATCCTAACAAGAGCTTTTGCCTCATTCAGTCACAACAACGTGGGCCCTGGCCCTGTGCCCCGACTCTATGTCTGTTCTTGGCCTCATCAAACTCAGCAGGCAAAGCTCTTTACCACAGAGCCATCTTTCCTGCCTCTTCCTTCTGTTGCCAATAGAGGGCGCCAAACCTCCTTTTGAGAGCAATTACGTGGTTCCCAGGAATCGAACTTCTGACCTTTGGAAGGGCAACCAATGCTCTTAACCACTGAGCTGTCTCTCCAGCTCTTCTTACTGTAGCCAAGAGAGGGCACAGACCTCATTGCAGATGGTTGTGAGCCATTATGTGGTCGCCTGGAATAGAATTCAGGAGGTTGGAAGAGGAGGCAATGATCCTAACCACGGAGCCATCTCTCATGCCTCTTCCTTTTGTTGCCAGTAGAGGGCACTAAACCTCCTTTTGAGAGGAATTATGTGGTTGCCAGGAAACGAACTTCTGACCTTTGTAAGGGCAGGCAAAGCTCTTAACCACTGAGCTATCTACCCAGCTCTTCTTTCTGTATCCAAAAGAGGGCACAAGACCTATTGCAGATGGTTGTGAGCCATTATGTGGTTGCCTGGAATTCAGTTCAGGAGGTTGGAAGAGCAGGCAATGTTCTTAACCACTGAGCCATCTCTCCAACCCGTTTTTCAACTTCTTGAACTAAACCAGGTTTACTCAATGTGGTGTGTGGATCATATCTGCATTCCACTAACATGTGGAGTACAGGGGTCTCCATGGACATATTGGCCGTTCGCGTACCTCATAGATGAAGTCTAGATAAATTGTTTGTCTGGCTTTAAATTGGTAAACCTTTTGCTGGTGTTTGTCGTCCTTTGGATGTCTTGGATGTGAGTTCTTCTTAAGGAACATGAACATGCCTGTATTTTTTTCTTCTAACCATCTTTCCTCATTCTGCTTGGTGGTGTCCCTGAAGCATGCAGGCTCATGCTGATAGAGCTGTGAGTCTTTATTATCCTAACAAAATGTGTTGCCTGATTCTGAGACAACAACGTGGGCCCTGGCTGTATGTGTCCACTTGGCCTCATCAACCTCAGCAGGCAATGCTCTGAACCACTGAGCCATCTCTCCAGCCTCTTCCTTCTGTTGCCAGTAGAGGGCACCAAACCTCCTTTTGAGAGCAATTATGTGATTTCCAGGAATCGAACTTCTGAACTTTGGAAGAGCAGGCAATGCTCTTAACCACTGAGCCATCTCTCCTGCCTCTCCCCTCTGTTGCCAGTAGAGGGCACCAAACCTCATTTTGAGAGCAACTATGTGATTCCCAGGAATCGAACTTCTGAACTTTGGAAGAGCAGGCAATGCTCTTAACCACTGAGCCATCTCTCCAACCCGTTTTTCAACTTCTTTTACTAAACCAGGTTTACTCAATGTGGTGTGTGGATCACATCTCCATTTCCCTAACATGTGGAGTACAGGGGTCTCCGTGGACCTTTTGGCCGTTCGTGTACCTCATAGAGGAGGTCTAGATAAATTGTTTCTCTGGCTTAAAATTGGTACACCTTTTGCTGGTGTTTGTCGTCCTTTGGATGTCTTGGATGTGAGTTCTTCTTCAGGAACATGAACATGCCTGTATTTTCTTCTTCTAGTCATCTTGCCTTACTCTCCTTGGTGTTGTCTCTGAAGCACGCTGGCTCGTGGTGATAGAGCTGTGAGCCTTTAACATCCTAACAAAGGCTTTTGCCTCATTCAGTCACAACAACGCGGGACCTGGCCCTTGGCCCTGACTCTATGTCTGTGTGTGGTCTCATCAAACTCAGCAGGCAATGCTCTTTACCACAGAGCCATCTCTCTTGACTCTTCGTTGTGGTGCCACTAGAGGGCGCCAAACCTCCTTTTGAGAGCAATTATTTGGTAGCCAGGAATCGAACTTCTGACCTTCGGAAGGGCAGCCAATGTTCTTAACCACTGACCTATCTCTCCAGCTTTTCTTACTGTAGCCAAAAGAGGGCACAAGACCTCATGGCAGATGGTTGTGAATCATTATGTGGTTGCCTGCAATTGATTTCAGGAGTTTCTACGAGCAGGCAATGCTCTTAAGCACTGAACCATCTCTCATGCCTCTTCTTTTTTGCCAGTAGAGGGCAACAAATCTACCTTTTGAGAGCAATTATGGGATTGCCAGGAATGGAACTTCTGACCTTTGGAAGGGCAGCCAAAGCTCTTATCCACTGAGCTAACACCCCAGCTCTTATTTTTGTATCCAAAAGAGGGCACAAGACCTCATTGCAGATGATTGTGACCCATTATGTGGTTGCCTGGAATTGAATTCAGGAGGTTGGAAGAGGAGGCAATGATCTTAACCACGGAACCATCTCTCATGCCTCTTCCTTATGTTGCCAGTAGAGGGCACCAAACCTCCTTTTGAGAGCATTTATGTGATTTCCAGGAATCGAACTTCTGACCTTTGGAAGAGCAGGCAATGCTCTTAACCACTGAGCCATCTCTCCAACCCGTTTTTCAACTTCTTTTACTAAACCAGCTTTAGTCAATGTGGTGTGTGGATCACATCTCCATTTCCTTGACGTGTGGAGTACAGGGGTCTGCATGGACCTATTGGCCATTCATGTACCTCATAGAGGAGGTCTAGATAAATTGTTTCTCTGGCTTTATATAGGTTAACATTTTGCGGGTGTTTGTAGTCCTTTGATTGTCTTGGATATGAGTTCTTCTTCAGGCACATGAACATGCCAATATTTTCTTCTTCTAGCCATCTTGCCTTACTCTCCTTGGTGTTGTCTCTGAAGCACGCTGGCTCATGGTGATAGAGCTGTGAGTCTTTAACATCCTAACAAGAGCTTTTGCCTCATTCAGTCACAACAACGTGGGCCCTGGCCCTGTGCCGCGACTCTATGTCTGTTCTTGGCCTCATCAAACTCAGCAGGCAAAGCTCTTTACCACAGAGCCATCTTTCCTGCCTCTTCCTCCTGTTGCCACTAGTGGCGCCAAACCTCCTTTTGAGAACAATTACGTGGTTCCCAGGAATCGAACTTCTGACCTTTGGAAGGGCAACCAATGCTCTTAACCACTGAGCTGTCTCTCCAGCTCTTCTTACTGTAGCCAAACGAGGGCACAGACCTCATTGCAGATGGTTGTTAGCCATTATGTGGTCGCCTGGAATAGAATTCAGGAGGTTGGAAGAGGAGGCAATGATCCTAACCACGGAGGCATCTCTCATGCCTCTTCCTTATGTTGCCAGTAGAGGGCACCAAACCTCCTTTTGAGAGCAATTATGTGGTTGCCAGGAATCGAACTTCTGACCTTTGTAAGGGCAGGCAAAGCTCTTAACCACTGAGCTATCTCCCCAGCTCTTCTTTCTGTATCCAAAAGAGGGCACAAGACCTCATTGCAGATGGTTGTGAGCCATTATGTGGTTGCCTGGAATTCAGTTCAGGAGGTTGGAAGAGCAGGCAATGTTCTTAACCACTGAGCCATCTCTCCAACCCGTTTTTCAACTTCTTGAACTAAACCAGGTTTACTCAATGTGGTGTGTGGATCATATCTGCATTCCACTAACATGTGGAGTACAGGGGTCTCCATGGACATATTGGCCGTTCGCGTACCTCATAGATGAAGTCTAGATAAATTGTTTGTCTGGCTTTAAATTGGTAAACCTTTTGCTGGTGTTTGTCGTCCTTTGGATGTCTTGGGTGTGAGTTCTTCTTAAGGTACATGAACATGCCTGTATTTATTCTTCTAACCATCTTTCCTCATTCTGCTTGGTGGTGTCCCTGAAGAATGCAGGCTCATGCTGATAGATCTGTGAGTCTTTATTATCCTAACAAAATGTTTTGCCTGATTCTGAGACAACAACGTGGGCCCTGGCTGTATGTGTCCACTTGGCCTCATCAACCTCAGCAGGCAATGCTCTTAACCACTGAGCCATCTCTCCTGCCTCTTCCTTCTGTTGCCAGTAGAGGGCACCAAACCTCATTTTGAGAGCAATTATGTGATTTCCAGGAATCGAACTTCTGAACTTTGGAAGAGCAGGCAATGCTCTTAACCACTGAGCCATCTCTCCAACCCGTTTTTCAACTTCTTTTACTAAACCAGGTTTACTCAATGTGGTGTGTGGATCACATCTCCATTTCCCTATAATGTGGAGTACAGGGGTCTCCGTGGACCTATTGGCCGTTCGTGTACCTCATAGAGGAGGTCTAGATAAATTGTTTCTCTGGCTTAAAATTCGTACACCTTTTGCTGGTGTTTGTCGTCCTTTCGATGTCTTGGATGTGAGTTCTTCTTCAGGAACATGAACATGCCTGTATTTTCTTCTTCTAATCATCTTGCCTTACTCTCCTTGGTGTTGTCTCTGAAGCACGCTGGCTCGTGGTGATAGAGCTGTGAGCCTTTAACATCCTAACAAAAGCTTTTGCCTCATTCAGTCACAACAACGCGGGCCCTGGCCCTTGGCCCTGACTCTATGTCTGTATGTGGTCTCATCAAACTCAGGAGGCAATGCTCTTTACCACAAAGCCATCTCTCTTGCCTCTTCCTTGTGGTGCCACTAGAGGTCGCCAAACCTCCTTTTGAGAGCAATTATTTGGTAGCCAGGAATCGAACTTCTGACCTTTGCAAGGGCAGCCAATGTTCTTAACCCCTGAACTATCTCTCCAGTTTTTCTTACTGTAGCCAAAAGAGGGCACAAGACCTCATTGCAGATGGTTGTGAATCATTATGTGGTTGCCTGGAATTGAATTCTGGAGGTTGGAAGTGCAGCCAATGCTCTTCACCACTGAGCCATCTCTCATGCCTCTCCCCTATGTTGCCAGTAGAGGGCACCAAACCTCATTTTGAGAAGAACTATATGATTTCCAGGAATCGAACTTCTGAACTTTGTAAGAGCAGGCAATGCTCTTAACCACTGAGCCATCTCTCCAACCCGTTTTTCAACTTCTTTTACTAAACCAGGTTTACTCAATGTGGTTTGTGGATCACATCTCCATACCCCTAACATGTGGAGTACAGGGGTCTCCATGGACCTATTGGCCATTCATGTAACTCATAGTTTAAGTCTAGATAAATTGTTGCTCTGGCTTTAAATAGGTTAATATTTTGCTGGTGTTTCTAGTCCTTTGATTGCTTGGATATGAGTTCTTCTTCAGGTACATGAACATGCAAATATTTTCTTCTTCTAGCCATCTTGCCTTACTCTCCTTGGTGTTGTCTCTGAAGCACGCTGGCTCCTGGTGATAGAGCTGTGAGTCTTTAACCTCCTAACAAGAGCTTTTGCCTCATTCAGTCACAACCACGTGGGCCCTGGGCCTGTGCCCTTACTCTATGTCTGTTCTTGGCCTCATCAAACTCAGCAGGCAAAGCTCTTTACCACAGAGCCATCTCTCCTGCCTCTTCCTTCTGTTGCCACTAGAGGGCGCCAAACCTCCTTTTGAGAGCAATTACGTGGTTCCCAGGAATCGAACTTCTGACCTTTGGAAGGGCAACCAATGCTCTTAACCACTGAGCTGTCTCTCCAGCTCTTCTTACTGTAGCCAAAAGAGGGCACAAGACCTCATTGCAGATGGTTGTGACCCATTATGTGGTTGCCTGGAATTGAATTCAGGAGGTTGGAAGAGCAGGCAATTCTCTTAACCATTGAGCCATCTCTCTTGCATCTTCCTTCTGTTGCCAGTAGAGGGCACCAAACCTCCTTTTGAGAGCAATTATGTTGTTGCCAAGAATCGAACTTCTGACCATTGGAAGGGCAGGCAGAGCTCTTAACCACTGAGCTATCTCCCCAGCAATTATTTCTGTATCCAAAAGAGGGCACAAGACCTCATTGCACATGGTTGTGAGCCATTATGTGGTTGCCTAGAATTCAGTTCAGGAGGTCGGAAGAGCAGGCAATGTTCTTAAGCACTGAGCCATCTCTCCAACCCGTTTTTCAACTTCTTGAACTAAACCAGGTTTACTCAATGTGGTGTTTGGATCATATCTGCATTCCACTAACATGTGGAGTACAGGGGACTCCATGGACATATTGGCCGTTCGCGTACCTCATAAATGAAGTCTGGATACATTGTTTGTCTGGCTTTAAATTGGTAAACCTTTTGCTGGTGTTTGTAGTCCTTTGTATGTCTTGGATGTGAGTTCTTCTTAAGGAACATGAACATGCCTGTATTTTCTTCTTCTAACCATCTTTTTTCATTCTGCTTGGTGGTGTCCCTGAAGCATGCAGGCTCATGCTGATAGAGCTGTGAGTCTTTATTATCCTAACAAAATGTTTTGCCTGATTCTGAGACAACAACGTGGGCCCTGGCTGTATGTGTCTACTTGGCCTCATCAACCTCAGCAGGCAATGCTCTTAACCACTAGGCCATCTCTCCTGCCTCTTCCTTCTGTTGCCAGTAGAGGACACCAAACCTCATTTTGAGAGCAATTATGTGATTTCCAGGAATCGAACTTCTGAACTTTGGAAGAGCAGGCAATGCTCTTAACCACTGAGCCATCTCTCCTGCCTCTCCCCTCTGTTGCCAGTAGAGGGCACCAAACCTCATTTTGAGAGCAACTAGGTGATTTCCAGGAATCGAACTTCTGAACTTTGGAAGAGCAGGCAATCCTCTTAACCACTGAGCCATCTCTCCAAAAGGTTTTTCAACTTCTTTACCTAAACCAGGTTTCCTCCATATGTTTTGAGGATCACATCTGCATTCCACTAACGTGTGGAGTACAGGGGTCTCCGTGGACCTATTGGCCATTCGTGTACCTCATAGAGGAGGTCTAGATAAATTGTTTCTCTGGCTTAAAATTGGTAAACCTTTTGCTGGTGTTTGTCGTTCTTTGATTGTCTTGGATGTGAGTTCTTCTTCAGGAACATGAACATGCCTGTATTTTCTTCTTCTAGTCATCTTGCCTTACTCTCCTTGGTATTGTGTCTGAAGCACGCTGGCTCATGGTGATAGAGCTGTGAGGCTTTGACATCCTAACAAAAGCTTTTGCCTCATTCAGTCACAACAACATGGTCCCTGGGCCTTGGCCCTTACTCTATGTCTGTATGTGGTCTCATCAAACTCAGCAGGCAATGATCTTTACCACAGAGCCATCTCTCTTGCCTCTTCCTTGTGGTGCCACTAGAGGGCACCAAACCTCCTTTTGAGAGCAATTATTTGGTAGCCAGGAATCGAACTTCTGACCTTTGGACGGGCAGCCAATGCTCTTCACCACTGAGCCATCTCTCCTGCCTCTCCCCTATGTTGCCAGTAGAGGGCACAAAACCTCATTTTGAGAGCAACTATGTGTTTTCCAGGAATCGAACTTCTGAACTTTGTAAGAGCAGGCAATGCTCTTAACCACTGAGCCATCTCTCCAACCCGTTTTTCAACTTCTTTTACTAAACCAGGTTTACTCAATGTGGTGTGTGGATCACATCTCCATTCCCCTAACATGTGGAGTACAGGGGTCTCCATGGACCTATTGGCCATTCATATACCTCATAGTTTAAGTCTAGATAAATTGTTTCTCTGGCTTTAAATATTTTAATATTTTGCTGGTGTTTCTAGTCCTTTGATTGCTTGGATATGAGTTCTTCTTCAGGTACATGAACATGCCAATATTTTCTTCTTCTAGCCATCTTGCCTTACTCTCCTTGGTGTTGTCTCTGAAGCACGCTGGCTCCTGGTGATAGAGCTGTGAGTCTTTAACCTCCTAACAAGAGCTTTTGCCTCATTCAGTCACAACCACGTGGGCCATGGCCCTGTGCCCTGACTCTATGTCTGTTCTTGGCCTCATCAAACTCAGCAGGCAAAGCTCTTTACCACAGAGCCATCTCTCCTGCCTCATCCTTCTGTTGCCACTAGAGGGCGCCAAACCTCCTTTTGAGAGCAATTACGTGATTCCCAGGAATCGAACTTCTGACAGTGGAAGGGCAACCAATGCTCTTAACCACTGAGCTGTCTCTCCAGCTCTTCTTACTGTAGCCAAAAGAGGGCACAAGACCTCATTGCAGATGGTTGTGACCCATTATGTGGTTGCCTGGAATTGAATTCAGGAGGTTGGAAGAGCAGGCAATTCTCTTAACCATTGAGCCATCTCTCTTGCATCTTCCTTCTGTTGCCAGTAGAGGGCACCAAACCTCCTTTTGAGAGCAATTATGTGGTTGCCAAGAATCGAACTTCTGACCATTGGAAGGGCAGGCAGAGCTCTTAACCACTGAGCTATCTCCCCAGCTCTTATTTCTGTATCCAAAAGAGGGCACAAGACCTCATTGCACATGGTTGTGAGCCATTATGTGGTTGCCTGGAATTCAGTTCAGGAGGTTGGAAGAGCAGGCAATGTTCTTAAGCACTGAGCCATCTCTCCAACCCGTTTTTCAACTTCTTTAACTAAACCAGGTTTACTCAAAGTGGTGTGTGGATCATATCTGCATTCCACTAACATGTGGAGTACAGGGGACTCCATGGACATATTGGCCGTTCGCGTACCTCATAAATGAAGTCTGGATACATTGTTTGTCTGGCTTTAAATTGGTAAACCTTTTGCTGGTGTTTGTAGTCCTTTGTATGTCTTGGATGTGAGTTCTTCTTAAGGAACATGAACATGCCTGTATTTTCTTCTTCTAACCATCTTTCCTCATTGTGCTTGGTGGTGTCCCTGAAGCATGCAGGCTCATGGTGATAGAGCTGTGAGTCTTTATTATCCTAACAAAATGTTTTGCCTGATTCTGAGACAACAACGTGGGCCCTGGCTGTATGTGTCCACTTGGCCTCATCAACCTCAGCAGGCAATGCTCTTAACCACTAGGCCATCTCTCCTGCCTCTTCCTTCTGTTGCCAGTAGAGGGCACCAAACCTCATTTTGAGAGCAATTATGTGATTTCCAGGAATCGAACTTCTGAACTTTGGAAGAGCAGGCAATGCTCTTAACCACTGAGCCATCTCCCCTGCCTCTCCCCTCTGTTGCCAGTAGAGGGCACCAAACCTCATTTTGAGAGCAACTAGGTGATTTCCAGGAATCGAACTTCTGAACTTTGGAAGAGCAGGCAATGCTCTTAACCACTGAGCCATCTCTCCTGCCTCTGCCCTCTGTTGCCAGTAGAGGGCACCAAACCTCATTTTGAGAGCAACTAGGTGATTTCCAGGAATCGAACTTCTGAACTTTGGAAGAGCAGGCAATGCTCTTAACCACTGAGCCATCTCTCCAAAAGGTTTTTCAACTTCTTTACCTAAACCAGGTTTCCTCCATATGTTTTGAGGATCACATCTGCATTCCACTAACGTGTGGAGTACAGGGGTCTCCGTGGACCTATTGGCCATTCGTGTACCTCATAGAGGAGGTCTACATAAATTGTTTCTCTGGCTTAAAATTGGTAAACCTTTTGCTGGTGTTTGTCGTTCTTTGGATGTCTTGGATGTGAGTTCTTCTTCAGGAACATGAACATGCCTGTATTTTCTTCTTCTAGTCATCTTGCCTTACTCTCCTTGGTATTGTCTCTGAAGCACGCTGGCTCGTGGTGATAGAGCTGTGAGCCTTTAACATCCTAACAAAAGCTTTTGCCTCATTCAGTCACAACAACGCGGGCCCTGGGCCTTGGCCCTGACTCTATGTCTGTATGTGGTCTCATCAAACTCAGCAGGCAATGCTCTTTACCACAGAGCCATCTCTCTTGCCTCTACTTTGTGGTGCCACTAGAGGTCGCCAAACCTCCTTTTGAGAGCAATTATTTGGTAGCCAGGAATCGAACTTCTGACCTTTGCAAGGGCAGCCAATGTTCTTAACCACTGAACTATCTCTCCAGTTTTTCTTACTGTAGCCAAAAGAGGGCACAAGACCTCATTGCAGATGGTTGTGAATCATTATGTGGTTGCCTGGAATTGAATTCAGGAGGTTGGAAGAGCAGGCAATGATCTTAACCACGGAGCCATCTCTCATGCCTCTTCCTTATGTTGCCAGTAGAGGGCACCAAACCTCATTTTGAGAGCAATTATGTGATTTCCAGGAATCGAACTTCTGACCTTTAGAAGAACAGGCAGTGCTCTTAACCACTGAGCCATCTCTCCAACCCATTTTTCAACTTCTTTTACTAAACCAGGTTTACTCAATGTGGTGTGGATCACATCTCCATTTCCCTAACATGTGGAGTACAGGGGTCTCCATGGACCTATTGGCCGTTCGTGAACCTCATAGAGGAGGTCTAGATAAATTGTTCCTCTGGCTTAAAATTGGTAAACCTTTTGCTGGTGTTTGTCGTCCTTTGGATTTCTTGGATGTGAGTTCTTCTTCAGGAACATGAACATGCCTGTATTTTCTTCTTCTAGTCATCTTGCCTTACTGTCCTTGGTGTTGTCTCTGAAGCACGCTGGCTCATGGTGATAGAGCTGTGAGGCTTTAACATCCTAACAAAAGCTTTTGCCTCATTCAGTCACAACAACGTGGGCCCTGGGCCTTGGCCCTGACTCTATGTCTGTATGTGGTCTCATCAAACTCAGCAGGCAAGCCGGGCGGTGGTGGCGCACGCCTTTAATCCCAGCACTCGGGAGGCAGAGGCAGGCGGATCCCTGTGAGTTCGAGACCAGCCTGGTCTACAAGAGCTAGTTCCAGGACAGGCTCCAAAACCACAGAGAAACCCTGTCTCGAAAAACCAAAAAAAAAAAAAAAAAAAAAAAAAACTCAGCAGGCAATGCTCATACCACAGAGCCATCTCTCTTGCCTCTTCCTTGTGGTGCCACTAGAGGGCACCAATCCTCCTTATGAGAGCAATGATTTGGTAGCCAGGAATCGAACTTCTGACCTTTGTACGGGCAGCCAATGCTCTTCACCACTGAGCCATCTCTCCTGCCTCTCCCCTATGTTGCCAGTAGAGGGCACAAAACCTCATTTTGAGAGCAACTATGTGATTTCCAGGAATCGAACTTCTGAACTTTGTAAGAGCAGGCAATGCTCTTAACCACTGACCCATCTCTCCAACCCGTTTTTCAACTTCTTTTACTAAACCAGGTTTACTCAATGTGGTGTGTGGATCACATCTCCATTCCCCTAACATGTGGAGTACAGGGGTCTCCTTGGACCTATTGGCCATTCATGTACCTCATAGTTTAAGTCTAGATAAATTGTTTCTCTGGCTTTAAATAGGTTAATATTTTGCTGGTGTTTCTAGTCCTTTGATTGCTTGGATATGAGTTCTTCTTCAGGTACATGAACATGCCAATATTTTCTTCTTCTAGCCATCTTGCCTTACTCCCCTTGGTGTTGTCTCTGAAGCACGCTGGCTCCTGGTGATAGAGCTGTGAGTCTTTAACCTCCTAACAAGAGCTTTTGCCTCATTCAGTCACAACCACGTGGGCCCTGGCCCTGTGCCCTGACTCTATGTCTGTTCTTGGCCTCATCAAACTCAGCAGGCAAAGCTCTTTACCACAGAGCCATCTCTCCTGCCTCTTCCTTCTGTTGCCAATAGAGGGCACCAAACCTCCTTTTGAGAGCAATTACGTGGTTCCCAGGAATCGAACTTCTGACCTTTGGAAGGGCAACCAATGCTCTTAACCACTGAGCTATCTCTCCAGCTCTTCTTACTGTAGCCAAAAGAGGGCACAAGTCCTCATTGCAGATGGTTGTGACCCATTATGTGGTTGCCTGGAATTGAATTCAGGAGGTTGGAAGAGCAGGCAATTCTCTTAACCATTGAGCCATCTCTCTTGCATCTTCCTTCTGTTGCCAGTAGAGGGCACCAAACCTCCTTTTGAGAGCAATTATGTGGTTGCCAAGAATCGAACTTCTGACCATTGGAAGGGCAGGCAGAGCTCTTAACCACTGAGCTATCTCCCCAGCTCTTATTTCTGTATACAAAAGAGGGCACAAGACCTCATTGCACATGGTTGTGAGCCATTATGTGGTTGCCTGGAATTCAGTTCAGGAGGTTGGAAGAGCAGGCAATGTTCTTAAGCACTGAGCCATCTCTCCAACCCGTTTTTCAACTTCTTGAACTAAACCAGGTTTACTCAAAGTGGTGTGTGGATCATATCTGCATTCCACTAACATGTGGAGTACAGGGGACTCCATGGACATATTGGCCATTCACGTACCTCATAAATGAAGTCTGGATACATTGTTTGTCTGGCTTTAAATGGGTAAACCTTTTGCTGGTGTTTGTAGTCCTTTGTATGTCTTGGATGTGAGTTCTTCTTAAGGAACATGAACATGCCTGTATTTTCTTCTTCTAACCATCTTTTTTCATTCTGCTTGGTGGTGTCCCTGAAGCATGCAGGCTCATGGTGATAGAGCTGTGAGTCTTTATTATCCTAACAAAATGTTTTGCCTGATTCTGAGACAACAACGTGGGCCCTGGCTGTATGTGTCCACTTGGCCTCATCAACCTCAGCAGGAAATGCTCTTAACCACTAGGCCATCTCTCCTGCCTCTTCCTTCTGTTGCCAGTAGAGGGCACCAAACCTCATTTTGAGAGCAATTATGTGATTTCCAGGAATCGAACTTCTGAACTTTGGAAGAGCAGGCAATGCTCTTAACCACTGAGCCATCTCTCCTGCCTCTCCCCTCTGTTGCCAGTAGAGGGCACCAAACCTCATTTTGAGAGCAACTAGGTGATTTCCAGGAATCGAACTTCTGAACTTTGGAAGAGCAGGCAATGCTCTTAACCACTGAGCCATCTCTCCTGCCTCTGCCCTCTGTTGCCAGTAGAGGGCACCAAACCTCATTTTGAGAGCAACTATGTGATTCCCAGGAATCGAACTTCTGAACTTTGGAAGAGCAGGCAATGCTCTTAACCACTGAGCCATCTCTCCAAAAGGTTTTTCAACTTCTTTACCTAAACCAGGTTTCCTCCATATGTTTTGAGGATCACATCTGCATTCCACTAACGTGTGGAGTACAGGGGTCTCCGTGGACCTATTGGCCATTCGTGTACCTCATAGAGGAGGTCTACATAAATTGTTTCTCTGGCTTAAAATTGGTAAACCTTTTGCTGGTGTTTGTCGTTCTTTGGATGTCTTGGATGTGAGTTCTTCTTCAGGAACATGAACATGCCTGTATTTTCTTCTTCTAGTCATCTTGCCTTACTCTCCTTGGTATTGTCTCTGAAGCACGCTGGCTCGTGGTGATAGAGCTGTGAGCCTTTAACATCCTAACAAAAGCTTTTGCCTCATTCAGTCACAACAACGTGGGCCCTGGGCCTTGGCCCTGACTCTATGTCTGTATGTGGTCTCATCAAACTCAGCAGGCAAGCCGGGCGGTGGTGGCGCACGCCTTTAATCCCAGCACTCGGGAGGCAGAGGCAGGCGGATCCCTGTGAGTTCGAGACCAGCCTGGTCTACAAGAGCTAGTTCCAGGACAGGCTCCAAAACCACAGAGAAACCCTGTCTCGAAAAACCAAAAAAAAAAAAAAAAAAAAAAAAAAACTCAGCAGGCAATGCTCATACCACAGAGCCATCTCTCTTGCCTCTTCCTTGTGGTGCCACTAGAGGGCACCAATCCTCCTTATGAGAGCAATGATTTGGTAGCCAGGAATCGAACTTCTGACCTTTGTACGGGCAGCCAATGCTCTTCACCACTGAGCCATCTCTCCTGCCTCTCCCCTATGTTGCCAGTAGAGGGCACAAAACCTCATTTTGAGAGCAACTATGTGATTTCCAGGAATCGAACTTCTGAACTTTGTAAGAGCAGGCAATGCTCTTAACCACTGACCCATCTCTCCAACCCGTTTTTCAACTTCTTTTACTAAACCAGGTTTACTCAATGTGGTGTGTGGATCACATCTCCATTCCCCTAACATGTGGAGTACAGGGGTCTCCTTGGACCTATTGGCCATTCATGTACCTCATAGTTTAAGTCTAGATAAATTGTTTCTCTGGCTTTAAATAGGTTAATATTTTGCTGGTGTTTCTAGTCCTTTGATTGCTTGGATATGAGTTCTTCTTCAGGTACATGAACATGCCAATATTTTCTTCTTCTAGCCATCTTGCCTTACTCCCCTTGGTGTTGTCTCTGAAGCACGCTGGCTCCTGGTGATAGAGCTGTGAGTCTTTAACCTCCTAACAAGAGCTTTTGCCTCATTCAGTCACAACCACGTGGGCCCTGGCCCTGTGCCCTGACTCTATGTCTGTTCTTGGCCTCATCAAACTCAGCAGGCAAAGCTCTTTACCACAGAGCCATCTCTCCTGCCTCTTCCTTCTGTTGCCAATAGAGGGCACCAAACCTCCTTTTGAGAGCAATTACGTGGTTCCCAGGAATCGAACTTCTGACCTTTGGAAGGGCAACCAATGCTCTTAACCACTGAGCTATCTCTCCAGCTCTTCTTACTGTAGCCAAAAGAGGGCACAAGTCCTCATTGCAGATGGTTGTGACCCATTATGTGGTTGCCTGGAATTGAATTCAGGAGGTTGGAAGAGCAGGCAATTCTCTTAACCATTGAGCCATCTCTCTTGCATCTTCCTTCTGTTGCCAGTAGAGGGCACCAAACCTCCTTTTGAGAGCAATTATGTGGTTGCCAAGAATCGAACTTCTGACCATTGGAAGGGCAGGCAGAGCTCTTAACCACTGAGCTATCTCCCCAGCTCTTATTTCTGTATACAAAAGAGGGCACAAGACCTCATTGCACATGGTTGTGAGCCATTATGTGGTTGCCTGGAATTCAGTTCAGGAGGTTGGAAGAGCAGGCAATGTTCTTAAGCACTGAGCCATCTCTCCAACCCGTTTTTCAACTTCTTGAACTAAACCAGGTTTACTCAAAGTGGTGTGTGGATCATATCTGCATTCCACTAACATGTGGAGTACAGGGGACTCCATGGACATATTGGCCATTCACGTACCTCATAAATGAAGTCTGGATACATTGTTTGTCTGGCTTTAAATGGGTAAACCTTTTGCTGGTGTTTGTAGTCCTTTGTATGTCTTGGATGTGAGTTCTTCTTAAGGAACATGAACATGCCTGTATTTTCTTCTTCTAACCATCTTTTTTCATTCTGCTTGGTGGTGTCCCTGAAGCATGCAGGCTCATGGTGATAGAGCTGTGAGTCTTTATTATCCTAACAAAATGTTTTGCCTGATTCTGAGACAACAACGTGGGCCCTGGCTGTATGTGTCCACTTGGCCTCATCAACCTCAGCAGGAAATGCTCTTAACCACTAGGCCATCTCTCCTGCCTCTTCCTTCTGTTGCCAGTAGAGGGCACCAAACCTCATTTTGAGAGCAATTATGTGATTTCCAGGAATCGAACTTCTGAACTTTGGAAGAGCAGGCAATGCTCTTAACCACTGAGCCATCTCTCCTGCCTCTCCCCTCTGTTGCCAGTAGAGGGCACCAAACCTCATTTTGAGAGCAACTAGGTGATTTCCAGGAATCGAACTTCTGAACTTTGGAAGAGCAGGCAATGCTCTTAACCACTGAGCCATCTCTCCTGCCTCTGCCCTCTGTTGCCAGTAGAGGGCACCAAACCTCATTTTGAGAGCAACTATGTGATTCCCAGGAATCGAACTTCTGAACTTTGGAAGAGCAGGCAATGCTCTTAACCACTGAGCCATCTCTCCAAAAGGTTTTTCAACTTCTTTACCTAAACCAGGTTTCCTCCATATGTTTTGAGGATCACATCTGCATTCCACTAACGTGTGGAGTACAGGGGTCTCCGTGGACCTATTGGCCATTCGTGTACCTCATAGAGGAGGTCTACATAAATTGTTTCTCTGGCTTAAAATTGGTAAACCTTTTGCTGGTGTTTGTCGTTCTTTGGATGTCTTGGATGTGAGTTCTTCTTCAGGAACATGAACATGCCTGTATTTTCTTCTTCTAGTCATCTTGCCTTACTCTCCTTGGTATTGTCTCTGAAGCACGCTGGCTCGTGGTGATAGAGCTGTGAGCCTTTAACATCCTAACAAAAGCTTTTGCCTCATTCAGTCACAACAACGTGGGCCCTGGGCCTTGGCCCTGACTCTATGTCTGTATGTGGTCTCATCAAACTCAGCAGGCAAGCCGGGCGGTGGTGGCGCACGCCTTTAATCCCAGCACTCGGGAGGCAGAGGCAGGCGGATCCCTGTGAGTTCGAGACCAGCCTGGTCTACAAGAGCTAGTTCCAGGACAGGCTCCAAAACCACAGAGAAACCCTGTCTCGAAAAACCAAAAAAAAAAAAAAAAAAAAAAAAACTCAGCAGGCAATGCTCATACCACAGAGCCATCTCTCTTGCCTCTTCCTTGTGGTGCCACTAGAGGGCACCAATCCTCCTTATGAGAGCAATGATTTGGTAGCCAGGAATCGAACTTCTGACCTTTGTACGGGCAGCCAATGCTCTTCACCACTGAGCCATCTCTCCTGCCTCTCCCCTATGTTGCCAGTAGAGGGCACAAAACCTCATTTTGAGAGCAACTATGTGATTTCCAGGAATCGAACTTCTGAACTTTGTAAGAGCAGGCAATGCTCTTAACCACTGACCCATCTCTCCAACCCGTTTTTCAACTTCTTTTACTAAACCAGGTTTACTCAATGTGGTGTGTGGATCACATCTCCATTCCCCTAACATGTGGAGTACAGGGGTCTCCTTGGACCTATTGGCCATTCATGTACCTCATAGTTTAAGTCTAGATAAATTGTTTCTCTGGCTTTAAATAGGTTAATATTTTGCTGGTGTTTCTAGTCCTTTGATTGCTTGGATATGAGTTCTTCTTCAGGTACATGAACATGCCAATATTTTCTTCTTCTAGCCATCTTGCCTTACTCCCCTTGGTGTTGTCTCTGAAGCACGCTGGCTCCTGGTGATAGAGCTGTGAGTCTTTAACCTCCTAACAAGAGCTTTTGCCTCATTCAGTCACAACCACGTGGGCCCTGGCCCTGTGCCCTGACTCTATGTCTGTTCTTGGCCTCATCAAACTCAGCAGGCAAAGCTCTTTACCACAGAGCCATCTCTCCTGCCTCTTCCTTCTGTTGCCAATAGAGGGCACCAAACCTCCTTTTGAGAGCAATTACGTGGTTCCCAGGAATCGAACTTCTGACCTTTGGAAGGGCAACCAATGCTCTTAACCACTGAGCTATCTCTCCAGCTCTTCTTACTGTAGCCAAAAGAGGGCACAAGTCCTCATTGCAGATGGTTGTGACCCATTATGTGGTTGCCTGGAATTGAATTCAGGAGGTTGGAAGAGCAGGCAATTCTCTTAACCATTGAGCCATCTCTCTTGCATCTTCCTTCTGTTGCCAGTAGAGGGCACCAAACCTCCTTTTGAGAGCAATTATGTGGTTGCCAAGAATCGAACTTCTGACCATTGGAAGGGCAGGCAGAGCTCTTAACCACTGAGCTATCTCCCCAGCTCTTATTTCTGTATACAAAAGAGGGCACAAGACCTCATTGCACATGGTTGTGAGCCATTATGTGGTTGCCTGGAATTCAGTTCAGGAGGTTGGAAGAGCAGGCAATGTTCTTAAGCACTGAGCCATCTCTCCAACCCGTTTTTCAACTTCTTGAACTAAACCAGGTTTACTCAAAGTGGTGTGTGGATCATATCTGCATTCCACTAACATGTGGAGTACAGGGGACTCCATGGACATATTGGCCATTCACGTACCTCATAAATGAAGTCTGGATACATTGTTTGTCTGGCTTTAAATTGGTAAACCTTTTGCTGGTGTTTGTAGTCCTTTGTATGTCTTGGATGTGAGTTCTTCTTAAGGAACATGAACATGCCTGTATTTTCTTCTTCTAACCATCTTTTTTCATTCTGCTTGGTGGTGTCCCTGAAGCATGCAGGCTCATGGTGATAGAGCTGTGAGTCTTTATTATCCTAACAAAATGTTTTGCCTGATTCTGAGACAACAACGTGGGCCCTGGCTGTATGTGTCCACTTGGCCTCATCAACCTCAGCAGGAAATGCTCTTAACCACTAGGCCATCTCTCCTGCCTCTTCCTTCTGTTGCCAGTAGAGGGCACCAAACCTCATTTTGAGAGCAATTATGTGATTTCCAGGAATCGAACTTCTGAACTTTGGAAGAGCAGGCAATGCTCTTAACCACTGAGCCATCTCTCCTGCCTCTCCCCTCTGTTGCCAGTAGAGGGCACCAAACCTCATTTTGAGAGCAACTAGGTGATTTCCAGGAATCGAACTTCTGAACTTTGGAAGAGCAGGCAATGCTCTTAACCACTGAGCCATCTCTCCTGCCTCTGCCCTCTGTTGCCAGTAGAGGGCACCAAACCTCATTTTGAGAGCAACTATGTGATTCCCAGGAATCGAACTTCTGAACTTTGGAAGAGCAGGCAATCCTCTTAACCACTGAGCCATCTCTCCAAAAGGTTTTTCAACTTCTTTACCTAAACCAGGTTTCCTCCATATGTTTTGAGGATCACATCTGCATTCCACTAACGTGTGGAGTACAGGGGTCTCCGTGGACCTATTGGCCATTCGTGTACCTCATAGAGGAGGTCTAGATAAATTGTTCCTCTGGCTTAAAATTGGTAAACCTTTTCCTGGTGTTTGTCGTCCTTTGGATGTCTTGGATGTGAGTTCTTCTTCAGGAACATGAACATGCCTGTATTTTCTTCTTCTAGTCATCTTGCCTTACTGTCCTTGGTGTTGTCTCTGAAGCACGCTGGCTCATGGTGATAGAGCTGTGAGCCTTTAACATCCTAACAAAAGCTTTTGCCTCATTCAGTCACAACAACGTGGGCCCTGGGCCTTGGCCCTGACTCTATGTCTGTATGTGGTCTCATCAACCTCAGCAGGCAATGCTCTTTACCAGAGAGCCATCTCTCTTGCCTCTTCCTTGTGGTGCCACTAGAGGGCACCAATCCTCCTTATGAGAGCAATTATTTGGTAGCCAGGAATCGAACTTCTGACCTTTGGACGGGCAGCCAATGCTCTTAACCACTGAGCCATCTCTCCTGCCTCTCCCCTATATTGCCAGTAGAGGGCACAAAACCTCATTTTGAGAGCAACTATGTGTTTTCCAGGAATCGAACTTCTGAACTTTGTAAGAGCAGGCAATGCTCTTAACCACTGACCCATCTCTCCAACCCGTTTTTCAACTTCTTTTACTAAACCAGGTTTACTCAATGTGGTGTGTGGATCACATCTCCATTCCCCTAACATGTGGAGTACAGGGGTCTCCATGGACCTATTGGCCATTCATGTACCTCATAGTTTAAGTCTAGATAAATTGTTTCTCTGGCTTTAAATAGGTTAATATTTTGCTGGTGTTTCTAGTCCTTTGATTGCTTGGATATGAGTTCTTCTTCAGGTACATGAACATGCCAATATTTTCTTCTTCTAGCCATCTTGCCTTACTCTCCTTGGTGTTGTCTCTGAAGCACGCTGGCTCATGGTGATAGAGCTGTGAGTCTTTAACCTCCTAACAAGAGCTTTTGCCTCATTCAGTCACAACGACGTGGGCCCTGGCCCTGTGCCCTGACTCTATGTCTGTTCTTGGCCTCATCAAACTCAGCAGGCAAAGCTCTTTACCACAGAGCCACCTCTCCTGCCTCTTCCTTCTGTTGCCAATAGAGGGCACCAAACCTCCTTTTGAGAGCAATTACGTGGTTCCCAGGAATCGAACTTCTGACCTTTGGAAGGGCAACCAATGCTCTTAACCACTGAGCTGTCTCTCCAGCTCTTCTTACTGTAGCCAAAAGAGGGCACAAGTCCTCATTGCAGATGGTTGTGACCCATTATGTGGTTGCCTGGAATTGAATTCAGGAGGTTGGAAGAGCAGGCAATTCTCTTAACCATTGAGTCATCTCTCCTGCCTCTTCCTTCTGTTGCCAGTAGAGGGCACCAAACCTCATTTTGAGAGCAATTATGTGATTTCCAGGAATCGAACTTCTGAACTTTGGAAGAGCAGGCAATGCTCTTAACCACTGAGCCATCTCTCCTGCCTCTCCCCTCTGTTGCCAGTAGAGGGCACCAAACCTCATTTTGAGAGCAACTAGGTGATTTCCGGGAATCGAACTTCTGAACTTTGGAAGAGCAGGCAATGCTTTTAACCACTGAGCCATCTCTCCTGCCTCTCCCCTCTGTTGCCAGTAGAGGGCACCAAACCTCATTTTGAGAGCAACTAGGTGATTTCCAGGAATCGAACTTCTGAACTTTGGAAGAGCAGGCAATGCTCTTAACCACTGAGCCATATCTCCAAAAGGTTTTTCAACTTCTTTACCTAAACCAGGTTTCCTCCATATGTTTTGAGGATCACATCTGCATTCCACTAACGTGTGGAGTACAGGGGTCTCCGTGGACCTATTGGCCATTCGTGTACCTCATAGAGGAGGTCTAGATAAATTGTTTCTCTGGCTTAAAATTGGTAAACCTTTTGCTGGTGTTTGTCATTCTTTGGATGTCTTGGATGTGAGTTCTTCTTCAGGAACTTGAACATGCCTGTATTTTCTTCTTCTTGTCATCTTGCCTTACTCTCCTTGGTATTGTCTCTGAAGCACGCTGGCTCATGGTGATAGAGCTGTGAGTCTTTAACCTCCTAACAAGAGCTTTTGCCTCATTCAGTCACAACCACATGGGCCCTGGCCCTGTGCCCTGACTCTATGTCTGTTCTTGGCCTCATCAAACTCAGCAGGCAAAGCTCTTTACCACAGAGCCACCTCTCCTGCCTCTTCCTTCTGTTGCCAATAGAGGGCACCAAACCTCCTTTTGAGAGCAATTACGTGGTTCCCAGGAATCGAACTTCTGACCTTTGGAAGGGCAACCAATGCTCTTAACCACTGAGCTGTCTCTCCAGCTCTTCTTACTGTAGCCAAAAGAGGGCACAAGTCCTCATTGCAGATGGTTGTGACCCATTATGTGGTTGCCTGGAATTGAATTCAGGAGGTTGGAAGAGCAGGCAATTCTCTTAACCATTGAGTCATCTCTCCTGCCTCTTCCTTCTGTTGCCAGTAGAGGGCACCAAACCTCATTTTGAGAGCAATTATGTGATTTCCAGGAATCGAACTTCTGACCTTTGGAAGAGCAGGCAATGCTCTTAACCACTGAGCCATCTCTCCAACCCGTTTTTCAACTTCTTTTACTAAACCAGCTTTATTCAATGTGGTGTGTGGATCACATCTCCATTTCCCTGATGTGTGGAGTACAGGGGTCTGCATGGACCTATTGGCCATTCATGTACCTCATAGAGGAGGTCTAGATAAATTGTTTCTCTGGCTTTAAATAGGTTAACATTTTGCTGGTGTTTGTAGTCCTTTGATTGTCTTGGATATGAGTTCTTCTTCAGGCACATGAACATGCCAATATTTTCTTCTTCTAGCCATCTTGCCTTACTCTCCTTGGTGTTGTCTCTGAAGCACGCTGGCTCATGGTGATAGAGCTGTGAGTCTTTAACCTCCTTACAAGAGCTTTTGCCTCATTCAGTCACAACAACGTGGGCCCTGGCCCTGTGCCCCGACTCTATGTCTGTTCTTGGCCTCATCAAACTCAGCAGGCAAAGCTCTTTACCACAGCGCCATCTTACCTGCCTCTTCCTTCTGTTGCCAATAGAGGGCGCCAAACCTCCTTTTGAGAGCAATTACGTGGTTCCCAGGAATCGAACTTCTGACCTTTGGAAGGGCAACCAATGCTCTTAACAACTAAGCTGTCTCTCCAGCTCTGCTAACTGTAGCCAAAAGAGGGCACAAGACCTCATGGCAGATGGTTGTGACCCATTATGTGGTCGCCTGGAATTGAATTCAGGAGGTTGGAAGAGCAGGCAATTCTCTTAACCATTAAGCCATCTCTCTTGCATCTTCCTTCTGTTGCCAGTAGAGGGCACCAAACCTCCTTTTGAGAGCAATTATGTGGTTGCCAGGAATCGAACTTCTGACCTTTGGAAGGGCAGGCAAAGCTCTTAACCACTGAGCTATCTCCCCAGCTCTTCTTTCTGTACCCAAAAGAGGGCACAAGACCTCATTGCAGATGGTTGTGAGCCATTATGTGGTTGCCTGGAATTCAGTTCAGGAGGTTGGAAGAGCAGGCAATGTTCTTAACCACTGAGCCATCTCTCCAACCCGTTTTTCAACTTCTTGAACTAAACCAGGTTTACTCAATGTGGTGTGTGGATCATATCTGCATTCCACTAACATGTGGAGTACAGGGGTCTCCATGGACATATTGGCCGTTCGCGTACCTCATAGATGAAGTCTAGATAAATTGTTTGTCTGGCTTTAAATTGGTAAACATTTTGCTGGTGTTTGTCGTCCTTTGGATGTCTTGGATGTGAGTTCTTCTTAAGGAACATGAACATGCCTGTATTTTCTTCTTCTAACCATCTTTCCTCATTCTGCTTGGTGGTGTCCCTGAAGCATGCAGGCTCATGCTGATAGAGCTGTGAGTCTTTATTATCCTAACAAAATGTGTTGCCTGATTCTGAGACAACAACGTGGGCCCTGGCTGTATGTGTCCACTTGGCCTCATCAACCTCAGCAGGCAATGCTCTTAACCACTGAGCCATCTCTCCTGCCTCTCCCTTCTGTTGCCAGTAGAGGGCACCAAACCTCATTTTGAGAGCAATTATGTGATTTCCAGGAATCGAACTTCTGAACTTTGGAAGAGCAGGCAATGCTCTTAACCACTGAGCCATCTCTCCTGCCTCTCCCCTCTGTTGCCAGTAGAGGGCACCAAACCTCATTTTGAGAGCAACTATGTGATTTCCAGGAATCGAATTTCTGAACTTTGGAAGAGCAGGCAATGCTCTTAACCACTGAGCCATCTCTCCAACCCGTATTTCTACTTCTTTTACTAAACCAGGTTTACTCAATGTGGTGTGTGGATCACATCTCCATTTCCCAAACATGTGGAGTACAGGGGTCTCCGTGGACCTATTGGCCGTTCGTGTACCTCATAGAGGAGGTCTAGATAAATTGTTTCTCTGGCTTAAAATTGGTACACCTTTTGCTGGTGTTTGTCATCCTTTGGATGTCTTGGATGTGAGTTCTTCTTCAGGAACATGAACATGCCTGTATTTTCTTCTTCTAGTCATCTTGCCTTACTCTCCTTGGTGTTGTCTCTGAAGCACGCTGGCTCGTGGTGATAGAGCTGTGAGCCTTTAACATCCTAACAAAAGCTTTTGCCTCATTCAGTCACAACAACGCGGGCCCTGGCCCTTGGCCCTGACTCTATGTCTGTATGTGGTCTCATCAAACTCAGCAGGCAATGCTCTTTACCACAGAGCCATCTCTCTTGCCTCTTCCTTGTGGTGCCACTAGAGGGCGCCAAACCTCCTTTTGAGAGCAATTATTTGGTAGCCAGGAATCGAACTTCTGACCTTCGGAAGGGCAGCCAATGTTCTTAACCACTCACCTATCTCTCCAGCTTTTCTTACTGTAGCCAAAAGAGATCACAAGACCTCATGGCAGATGGTTGTGAATCATTATGTGGTTGCCTGCAATTGATTTCAGGAGGTTCTAAGAGCAGGCAATGCTCTTAAGCACTGAACCATCTCTCATGCCTCTTCTTTTTTGCCAGTAAAGGGCACCAAATCTACCTTTTGAGAGCAATTATGGGATTGCCAGGAATGGAACTTCTGACCTTTGGAAGGGCAGCCAAAGCTCTTATCCACTGAGCTGACACCCCAGCTCTCATTTTTGTATCCAAAAGAGGGCACAAGACCTCATTGCAGATGGTTGTGAGCCATTATGTGGTTGCCTGGAATTGAATTCAGGAGGTTGGAAGAGGAGGCAATGATCTTAACCACGGAGCCATCTCTCATGCCTCTTCCTTATGTTGCCAGTAGAGGGCACCAAACCTCCTTTTGAGAGCAATTATGTGATTTCCAGGAATCGAACTTCTGACCTTTGGAAGAGCAGGCAATGCTCTTAACCACTGAGCCATCTCTCCAACCCGTTTTTCAACTTCTTTTACTAAACCAGCTTTAGTCAATGTGGTGTGTGGATCACATCTCCATTTCCCTGACGTGTGGAGTACAGGGGTCTGCATGGACCTATTGGCCATTCATGTACCTCATAGAGGAGGTCTAGATAAATTGTTTCTCTGGCTTTAAATAGGTTAACATTTTGCTGGTGTTTGTAGTCCTTTGATTGTCTTGGATATGAGTTCTTCTTCAGGCACATGAACATGCCAATATTTTCTTCTTCTAGCCATCTTGCCTTACTCTCCTTGGTGTTGTCTCTGAAGCACGCTGGCTCATGGTGATAGAGCTGTGAGTCTTTAACATCCTAACAAGAGCTTTTGCCTCATTCAGTCACAACAACGTGGGCCCTGGCCCTGTGCCCCGACTCTATGTCTGTTCTTGGCCTCATCAAACTCAGCAGGCAAAGCTCTTTACCACAGCGCCATCTTTCCTGCCTCTTCTTTCTGTTGCCAATAGAGGGCGCCAAACCTCCTTTTGAGAGCAATTACGTGGTTCCCAGGAATCGAACTTCTGACCTTTGGAAGGGCAACCAATGCTCTTAACCACTGAGCTGTCTCTCCAGCTCTTCTTACTGTAGCCAAAAGAGGGCACAAGACCTCATTGCAGATGGTTGTGACCCATTATGTGGTCGCCTGGAACTGAATTCAGGAGGTTGGAAGAGCAGGCAATTCTCTTAACCATTGAGCCATCTCTCTTGCATCTTCCTTCTGTTGCCAGTAGAGGGCACCAAACCTCCTTTTGAGAGCAATTATGTGGTTGCCAGGAATCGAACTTCTGACCTTTGGAAGGGCAGGCAAAGCTCTTAACCACTGAGCTATCTCCCCAGCTCTTCTTTCTGTATCCAAAAGAGGGCACAAGACCTCATTGCAGATGGTTGTGAGCCATTATGTGGTTGCCTGGAATTCAGTTCAGGAGGTTGGAAGAGCAGGCAATGTTCTTAACCACTGAGCCATCTCTCCAACCCGTTTTTCAACTTCTTGAACTAAACCAGGTTTACTCAATGTGGTGTGTGGATCATATCTGCATTCCACTAACATGTGGAGTACAGGGGTCTCCATGGACATATTGGCCGTTCGCGTACCTCATAGATGAAGTCTAGATAAATTGTTTGTCTGGCTTTAAATTGGTAAACCTTTTGCTGGTGTTTGTCGTCCTTTGGATGTCTTGGATGTGAGTTCTTCTTAAGGAACATGAACATGCCTGTATTTTCTTCTTCTAACCATCTTTCCTCATTCTGCTTGGTGGTGTCCCTGAAGCATGCAGGCTCATGCTGATAGAGCTGTGAGTCTTTATTATCCTAACAAAATGTTTTGCCTGATTCTGAGACAACAACGTGGGCCCTGGCTGTATGTGTCCACTTGGCCTCATAGACCTCAGCAGGCAATGCTCTTAACCACTGAGCCATCTCTCCTGCCTCTCCCTTCTGTTGCCAGTAGAGGGCACCAAACCTCATTTTGAGAGCAATTATGTGATTTCCAGGAATCGAACTTCTGAACTTTGGAAGAGCAGGCAATGCTCTTAACCACTGAGCCATCTCTCCTGCCTCTCCCCTCTGTTGCCAGTAGTGGGCACCAAACCTCATTTTGAGAGCAACTATGTGATTTCCAGGAATCGAACTTCTGAACTTTGGAAGAGCAGGCAATGCTCTTAACCACTGAGACATCTCTCCAAAAGGTTTTTCAACTTCTTTACCTAAACCAGGTTTCCTCCATATGTTTTGAGGATCACATCTGCATTCCACTAACGTGTGGAGTACAGGGGTCTCCGTGGACCTATTGGCCGTTCGTGTACCTCATAGAGGAGGTCTAGATAAATTGTTTCTCTGGCTTAAAATTGGTACACCTTTTGCTGGTGTTTGTCATCCTTTGGATGTCTTGGATGTGAGTTCTTCTTCAGGAACATGAACATGCCTGTATTTTCTTCTTCTAGTCATCTTGCCTTACTCTCCTTGGTGTTGTCTCTGAAGCACGCTGGCTCGTGGTGATAGAGCTGTGAGCCTTTAACATCCTAACAAAAGCTTTTGCCTCATTCAGTCACAACAACGCGGGCCCTGGCCCTTGGCCCTGACTCTATGTCTGTCTGTGGTCTCATCAAACTCAGCAGGCAATGCTCTTTACCACAGAGCCATCTCTCTTGCCTCTTCCTTGTGGTGCCACTAGAGGGCGCCAAACCTCCTTTTGAGAGCAATTATTTGGTAGCCAGGAATCGAACTTCTGACCTTCGGAAGGGCAGCCAATGTTCTTAACCACTGACCTATCTCTCCAGCTTTTCTTACTGTAGCCAAAAGAGGGCACAAGACCTCATGGCAGATGGTTGTGAATCATTATGTGGTTGCCTGCAATTGATTTCAGGAGGTTCTAAGAGCAGGCAATGCTCTTAAGCACTGAACCATCTCTCATGCCTCTTCTTTTTTGCCAGTAAAGGGCACCAAATCTACCTTTTGAGAGCAATTATGGGATTGCCAGGAATGGAACTTCTGACCTTTGGAAGGGCAGCCAAAGCTCTTATCCACTGAGCTAACACCCCAGCTCTCATTTTTGTATCCAAAAGAGGGCACAAGACCTCATTGCAGATGGTTGTGAGCTATTATGTGGTTGCCTGGGATTGAATTCAGGAGGTTGGAAGAGGAGGCAATGATCTTAACCACGGAGCCATCTCTCATGCCTCTTCCTTATGTTGCCAGTAGAGGGCACCAAACCTCCTTTTGAGAGCAATTATGTGATTTCCAGGAATCGAACTTCTGACCTTTGGAAGAGCAGGCAATGCTCTTAACCACTGAGCCATCTCTCCAACCCGTTTTTCAACTTCTTTTACTAAACCAGCTTTAGTCAATGTGGTGTGTGGATCACATCTCCATTTCCCTGACGTGTGGAGTACAGGGGTCTGCATGGACCTATTGGCCATTCATGTACCTCATAGAGGAGGTCTAGATAAATTGTTTCTCTGGCTTTAAATAGGTTAACATTTTGCTGGTGTTTGTAGTCCTTTGATTGTCTTGGATATGAGTTCTTCTTCAGGCACATGAACATGCCAATATTTTCTTCTTCTAGCCATCTTGCCTTACTCTCCTTGGTGTTGTCTCTGAAGCACGCTGGCTCATGGTGATAGAGCTGTGAGTCTTTAACATCCTAACAAGAGCTTTTGCCTCATTCAGTCACAACAACGTGGGCCCTGGCCCTGTGCCCCGACTCTATGTCTGTTCTTGGCCTCATCAAACTCAGCAGGCAAAGCTCTTTACCACAGCGCCATCTTTCCTGCCTCTTCCTTCTGTTGCCAATAGAGGGCGCCAAACCTCCTTTTGAGAGCAATTACGTGGTTCCCAGGAATCGAACTTCTGACCTTTGGAAGGGCAACCAATGCTCTTAACCACTGAGCTGTCTCTCCAGCTCTTCTTACTGTAGCCAAAAGAGGGCACAAGACCTCATTGCAGATGGTTGTGACCCATTATGTGGTCGCCTGGAATTGAATTCAGGAGGTTGGAAGAGCAGGCAATTCTCTTAACCATTGAGCCATCTCTCTTGCATCTTCCTTCTGTTGCCAGTAGAGGGCACCAAACCTCCTTTTGAGAGCAATTATGTGGTTGCCAGGAATCGAACTTCTGACCTTTGGAAGGGCAGGCAAAGCTCTTAACCACTGAGCTATCTCCCCAGCTCTTCTTTCTGTATCCAAAAGAGGGCACAAGACCTCATTGCAGATGGTTGTGAGCCATTATGTGGTTGCCTGGAATTCAGTTCATTAGGTTGGAAGAGCAGGCAATGTTCTTAACCACTGAGCCATCTCTCCAACCCGTTTTTCAACTTCTTGAACTAAACCAGGTTTACTCAATGTGGTGTGTGGATCATATCTGCATTCCACTAACATGTGGAGTACAGGGGTCTCCATGGACATATTGGCCGTTCGCGTACCTCATAGATGAAGTCTAGATAAATTGTTTGTCTGGCTTTAAATTGGTAAAACTTTTGCTGGTGTTTGTCGTCCTTTGGATGTCTTGGATGTGAGTTCTTCTTAAGGAACATGAACATGCCTGTATTTTCTTCTTCTAACCATCTTTCCTCATTCTGCTTGGTGGTGTCCCTGAAGCATGCAGGCTCATGCTGATAGAGCTGTGAGTCTTTATTATCCTAACAAAATGTTTTGCCTGATTCTGAGACAACAACGTGGGCCCTGGCTGTATGTGTCCACTTGGCCTCATCAACCTCAGCAGGCAATGCTCTTAACCACTGAGCCATCTCTCCTGCCTCTCCCTTCTGTTGCCATTAGAGGGCACCAAACCTCATTTTGAGAGCAATTATGTGATTTCCAGGAATCGAACTTCTGAACTTTGGAAGAGCAGGCAATGCTCTTAACCAGAGCCATCTCTCCTGCCTCTCCCCTCTGTTGCCAGTAGAGGGCACCAAACCTCATTTTGAGAGCAACTATGTGATTTCCAGGAATCGAACTTCTGAACTTTGGAAGAGCAGGCAATGCTCTTAACCACTGAGCCATCTCTCCAAAAGGTTTTTCAACTTCTTTACCTAAACCAGGTTTCCTCCATATGTTTTGAGGATCACATCTGCATTCCACTAACGTGTGGAGTACAGGGGTCTCCGTGGACCTATTGGCCGTTCGTGTACCTCATAGAGGAGGTCTAGATAAATTGTTTCTCTGGCTTAAAATTGGTACACCTTTTGCTGGTGTTTGTCATCCTTTGGATGTCTTGGATGTGAGTTCTTCTTCAGGAACATGAACATGCCTGTATTTTCTTCTTCTAGTCATCTTGCCTTACTCTCCTTGGTGTTGTCTCTGAAGCACGCTGGCTCGTGGTGATAGAGCTGTGAGCCTTTAACATCCTAACAAAAGCTTTTGCCTCATTCAGTCACAACAACGCGGGCCCTGGCCCTTGGCCCTGACTCTATGTCTGTATGTGGTCTCATCAAACTCAGCAGGCAATGCTCTTTACCACAGAGCCATCTCTCTTGCCTCTTCCTTGTGGTGCCACTAGAGGGCGCCAAACCTCCTTTTGAGAGCAATTATTTGGTAGCCAGGAATCGAACTTCTGACCTTCGGAAGGGCAGCCAATGTTCTTAACCACTGACCTATCTCTCCAGCTTTTCTTACTGTAGCCAAAAGAGGGCACAAGACCTCATGGCAGATGGTTGTGAATCATTATGTGGTTGACTGCAATTGATTTCAGGAGGTTCTAAGAGCAGGCAATGCTCTTAAGCACTGAACCATCTCTCATGCCTCTTCTTTTTTGCCAGTAAAGGGCACCAAATCTACCTTTTGAGAGCAATTATGGGATTGCCAGGAATGGAACTTCTGACCTTTGGAAGGGCAGCCAAAGCTCTTATCCACTGAGCTAACACCCCAGCTCTTATTTTTGTATCCAAAAGAGGGCACAAGACCTCATTGCAGATGGTTGTGAGCCATTATGTGGTTGCCTGGAATTGAATTCAGGAGGTTGGAAGAGGAGGCAATGATCTTAACCACGGAGCCATCTCTCATGCCTCTTCCTTATGTTGCCAGTAGAGGGCACCAAACCTCCTTTTGAGAGCAATTATGTGATTTCCAGGAATCGAACTTCTGACCTTTGGAAGAGCAGGCAATGCTCTTAACCACTGAGCCATCTCTCCAACCCGTTTTTCAACTTCTTTTACTAAACCAGCTTTAGTCAATGTGTTGTGTGGATCACATCTCCATTTCCCTGACGTGTGGAGTACAGGGGTCTGCATGGACCTATTGGCCATTCATGTACCTCATAGAGGAGGTCTAGATAAATTGTTTCTCTGGCTTTAAAAAGGTTAACATTTTGCTGGTGTTTGTAGTCCTTTGATTGTCTTGGATATGAGTTCTTCTTCAGGCACATGAACATGCCAATATTTTCTTCTTCTAGCCATCTTGCCTTACTCTCCTTGGTGTTGTCTCTGAAGCACGCTGGCTCATGGTGATAGAGCTGTGAGTCTTTAACATCCTAACAAGAGCTTTTGCCTCATTCAGTCACAACAACGTGATCCCTGGCCCTGTGCCCCGACTCTATGTCTGTTCTTGGCCTCATCAAACTCAGCAGGCAAAGCTCTTTACAACAGCGCCATCTTTCCTGCCTCTTCCTTCTGTTGCCAATAGAGGGCGCCAAACCTCCTTTTGAGAGCAATTACGTGGTTCCCAGGAATCGAACTTCTGACCTTTGGAAGGGCAACCAATGCTCTTAACCACTGAGCTGTCTCTCCAGCTCTGCTAACTGTAGCCAAAAGAGGGCACAAGACCTCATGGCAGATGGTTGTGACCCATTATGTGGTCGCCTGGAATTGAATTCAGGAGGTTGGAAGAGCAGGCAATTCTCTTAACCATTGAGAAATCTCTCATGCATCTTCCTTCTGTTGCCAGTAGAGGGCACCAAACCTCCTTTTGAGAGCAATTATGTGGTTGCCAGGAATCGAACTTCTGACCTTTGGAAGGGCAGGCAAAGCTCTTAACCACTGAGCTATCTCCCCAGCTCTTCTTTCTGTATCCAAAAGAGGGCACAAGACCTCATTGCAGATGGTTGTGAGCCATTATGTGGTTGCCTGGAATTCAGTTCATTAGGTTGGAAGAGCAGGCAATGTTCTTAACCACTGAGCCATCTCTCCAACCCGTTTTTCAACTTCTTGAACTAAACCAGGTTTACTCAATGTGGTGTGTGGATCATATCTGCATTCCACTAACATGTGGAGTACAGGGGTCTCCATGGACATATTGGCCGTTCGCGTACCTCATAGATGAAGTCTAGATAAATTGTTTGTCTGGCTTTAAATTGGTAAACCTTTTGCTGGTGTTTGTCGTCCTTTGGATGTCTTGGATGTGAGTTCTTCTTAAGGAACATGAACATGCCTGTATTTTCTTCTTCTAGTCATCTTGCCTTACTGTCCTTGGTGTTGTCTCTGAAGCACGCTGGCTCATGGTGATAGAGCTGTGAGCCTTTAACATCCTAACAAAAGCTTTTGCCTCATTCAGTCACAACAACGTGGGCCCTGGGCTTTGGCCCTGACTCTATGTCTGTATGTGGTCTCATCAACCTCAGCAGGCAATGCTCTTTACCACAGAGCCATCTCTCTTGCCTCTTCCTTGTGGTGCCACTAGAGGGCACCAATCCTCCTTATGAGAGCAATTATTTGGTAGCCAGGAATCGAACTTCTGACCTTTGGACGGGCAGCCAATGCTCTTAACCACTGAGCCATCTCTCCTGCCTCTCCCCTATATTGCCAGTAGAGGGCACAAAACCTCATTTTGAGAGCAACTATGTGTTTTCCAGGAATCGAACTTCTGAACTTTGTAAGAGCAGGCAATGCTCTTAACCACTGACCCATCTCTCCAACCCGTTTTTCAACTTCTTTTACTAAACCAGGTTTACTCAATGTGGTGTGTGGATCACATCTCCATTCCCCTAACATGTGGAGTACAGGGGTCTCCATGGACCTATTGGCCATTCATGTACCTCATAGTTTAAGTCTAGATAAATTGTTTCTCTGGCTTTAAATAGGTTAATATTTTGCTGGTGTTTCTAGTCCTTTGATTGCTTGGATATGAGTTCTTCTTCAGGTACATGAACATGCCAATATTTTCTTCTTCTAGCCATCTTGCCTTACTCTCCTTGGTGTTGTCTCTGAAGCACGCTGGCTCATGGTGATAGAGCTGTGAGTCTTTAACCTCCTAACAAGAGCTTTTGCCTCATTCAGTCACAACGACGTGGGCCCTGGCCCTGTGCCCTGACTCTATGTCTGTTCTTGGCCTCATCAAACTCAGCAGGCAAAGCTCTTTACCACAGAGCCACCTCTCCTGCCTCTTCCTTCTGTTGCCAATAGAGGGCACCAAACCTCCTTTTGAGAGCAATTACGTGGTTCCCAGGAATCGAACTTCTGACCTTTGGAAGGGCAACCAATGCTCTTAACCACTGAGCTGTCTCTCCAGCTCTTCTTACTGTAGCCAAAAGAGGGCACAAGTCCTCATTGCAGATGGTTGTGACCCATTATGTGGTTGCCTGGAATTGAATTCAGGAGGTTGGAAGAGCAGGCAATTCTCTTAACCATTGAGTCATCTCTCCTGCCTCTTCCTTCTGTTGCCAGTAGAGGGCACCAAACCTCATTTTGAGAGCAATTATGTGATTTCCAGGAATCGAACTTCTGAACTTTGGAAGAGCAGGCAATGCTCTTAACCACTGAGCCATCTCTCCTGCCTCTCCCCTCTGTTGCCAGTAGAGGGCACCAAACCTCATTTTGAGAGCAACTAGGTGATTTCCGGGAATCGAACTTCTGAACTTTGGAAGAGCAGGCAATGCTTTTAACCACTGAGCCATCTCTCCTGCCTCTCCCCTCTGTTGCCAGTAGAGGGCACCAAACCTCATTTTGAGAGCAACTAGGTGATTTCCAGGAATCGAACTTCTGAACTTTGGAAGAGCAGGCAATGCTCTTAACCACTGAGCCATATCTCCAAAAGGTTTTTCAACTTCTTTACCTAAACCAGGTTTCCTCCATATGTTTTGAGGATCACATCTGCATTCCACTAACGTGTGGAGTACAGGGGTCTCCGTGGACCTATTGGCCATTCGTGTACCTCATAGAGGAGGTCTAGATAAATTGTTTCTCTGGCTTAAAATTGGTAAACCTTTTGCTGGTGTTTGTCATTCTTTGGATGTCTTGGATGTGAGTTCTTCTTCAGGAACTTGAACATGCCTGTATTTTCTTCTTCTTGTCATCTTGCCTTACTCTCCTTGGTATTGTCTCTGAAGCACGCTGGCTCATGGTGATAGAGCTGTGAGTCTTTAACCTCCTAACAAGAGCTTTTGCCTCATTCAGTCACAACCACATGGGCCCTGGCCCTGTGCCCTGACTCTATGTCTGTTCTTGGCCTCATCAAACTCAGCAGGCAAAGCTCTTTACCACAGAGCCACCTCTCCTGCCTCTTCCTTCTGTTGCCAATAGAGGGCACCAAACCTCCTTTTGAGAGCAATTACGTGGTTCCCAGGAATCGAACTTCTGACCTTTGGAAGGGCAACCAATGCTCTTAACCACTGAGCTGTCTCTCCAGCTCTTCTTACTGTAGCCAAAAGAGGGCACAAGTCCTCATTGCAGATGGTTGTGACCCATTATGTGGTTGCCTGGAATTGAATTCAGGAGGTTGGAAGAGCAGGCAATTCTCTTAACCATTGAGTCATCTCTCCTGCCTCTTCCTTCTGTTGCCAGTAGAGGGCACCAAACCTCATTTTGAGAGCAATTATGTGATTTCCAGGAATCGAACTTCTGACCTTTGGAAGAGCAGGCAATGCTCTTAACCACTGAGCCATCTCTCCAACCCGTTTTTCAACTTCTTTTACTAAACCAGCTTTATTCAATGTGGTGTGTGGATCACATCTCCATTTCCCTGATGTGTGGAGTACAGGGGTCTGCATGGACCTATTGGCCATTCATGTACCTCATAGAGGAGGTCTAGATAAATTGTTTCTCTGGCTTTAAATAGGTTAACATTTTGCTGGTGTTTGTAGTCCTTTGATTGTCTTGGATATGAGTTCTTCTTCAGGCACATGAACATGCCAATATTTTCTTCTTCTAGCCATCTTGCCTTACTCTCCTTGGTGTTGTCTCTGAAGCACGCTGGCTCATGGTGATAGAGCTGTGAGTCTTTAACCTCCTTACAAGAGCTTTTGCCTCATTCAGTCACAACAACGTGGGCCCTGGCCCTGTGCCCCGACTCTATGTCTGTTCTTGGCCTCATCAAACTCAGCAGGCAAAGCTCTTTACCACAGCGCCATCTTACCTGCCTCTTCCTTCTGTTGCCAATAGAGGGCGCCAAACCTCCTTTTGAGAGCAATTACGTGGTTCCCAGGAATCGAACTTCTGACCTTTGGAAGGGCAACCAATGCTCTTAACAACTAAGCTGTCTCTCCAGCTCTGCTAACTGTAGCCAAAAGAGGGCACAAGACCTCATGGCAGATGGTTGTGACCCATTATGTGGTCGCCTGGAATTGAATTCAGGAGGTTGGAAGAGCAGGCAATTCTCTTAACCATTAAGCCATCTCTCTTGCATCTTCCTTCTGTTGCCAGTAGAGGGCACCAAACCTCCTTTTGAGAGCAATTATGTGGTTGCCAGGAATCGAACTTCTGACCTTTGGAAGGGCAGGCAAAGCTCTTAACCACTGAGCTATCTCCCCAGCTCTTCTTTCTGTACCCAAAAGAGGGCACAAGACCTCATTGCAGATGGTTGTGAGCCATTATGTGGTTGCCTGGAATTCAGTTCAGGAGGTTGGAAGAGCAGGCAATGTTCTTAACCACTGAGCCATCTCTCCAACCCGTTTTTCAACTTCTTGAACTAAACCAGGTTTACTCAATGTGGTGTGTGGATCATATCTGCATTCCACTAACATGTGGAGTACAGGGGTCTCCATGGACATATTGGCCGTTCGCGTACCTCATAGATGAAGTCTAGATAAATTGTTTGTCTGGCTTTAAATTGGTAAACATTTTGCTGGTGTTTGTCGTCCTTTGGATGTCTTGGATGTGAGTTCTTCTTAAGGAACATGAACATGCCTGTATTTTCTTCTTCTAACCATCTTTCCTCATTCTGCTTGGTGGTGTCCCTGAAGCATGCAGGCTCATGCTGATAGAGCTGTGAGTCTTTATTATCCTAACAAAATGTGTTGCCTGATTCTGAGACAACAACGTGGGCCCTGGCTGTATGTGTCCACTTGGCCTCATCAACCTCAGCAGGCAATGCTCTTAACCACTGAGCCATCTCTCCTGCCTCTCCCTTCTGTTGCCAGTAGAGGGCACCAAACCTCATTTTGAGAGCAATTATGTGATTTCCAGGAATCGAACTTCTGAACTTTGGAAGAGCAGGCAATGCTCTTAACCACTGAGCCATCTCTCCTGCCTCTCCCCTCTGTTGCCAGTAGAGGGCACCAAACCTCATTTTGAGAGCAACTATGTGATTTCCAGGAATCGAATTTCTGAACTTTGGAAGAGCAGGCAATGCTCTTAACCACTGAGCCATCTCTCCAACCCGTATTTCTACTTCTTTTACTAAACCAGGTTTACTCAATGTGGTGTGTGGATCACATCTCCATTTCCCAAACATGTGGAGTACAGGGGTCTCCGTGGACCTATTGGCCGTTCGTGTACCTCATAGAGGAGGTCTAGATAAATTGTTTCTCTGGCTTAAAATTGGTACACCTTTTGCTGGTGTTTGTCATCCTTTGGATGTCTTGGATGTGAGTTCTTCTTCAGGAACATGAACATGCCTGTATTTTCTTCTTCTAGTCATCTTGCCTTACTCTCCTTGGTGTTGTCTCTGAAGCACGCTGGCTCGTGGTGATAGAGCTGTGAGCCTTTAACATCCTAACAAAAGCTTTTGCCTCATTCAGTCACAACAACGCGGGCCCTGGCCCTTGGCCCTGACTCTATGTCTGTATGTGGTCTCATCAAACTCAGCAGGCAATGCTCTTTACCACAGAGCCATCTCTCTTGCCTCTTCCTTGTGGTGCCACTAGAGGGCGCCAAACCTCCTTTTGAGAGCAATTATTTGGTAGCCAGGAATCGAACTTCTGACCTTCGGAAGGGCAGCCAATGTTCTTAACCACTCACCTATCTCTCCAGCTTTTCTTACTGTAGCCAAAAGAGATCACAAGACCTCATGGCAGATGGTTGTGAATCATTATGTGGTTGCCTGCAATTGATTTCAGGAGGTTCTAAGAGCAGGCAATGCTCTTAAGCACTGAACCATCTCTCATGCCTCTTCTTTTTTGCCAGTAAAGGGCACCAAATCTACCTTTTGAGAGCAATTATGGGATTGCCAGGAATGGAACTTCTGACCTTTGGAAGGGCAGCCAAAGCTCTTATCCACTGAGCTGACACCCCAGCTCTCATTTTTGTATCCAAAAGAGGGCACAAGACCTCATTGCAGATGGTTGTGAGCCATTATGTGGTTGCCTGGAATTGAATTCAGGAGGTTGGAAGAGGAGGCAATGATCTTAACCACGGAGCCATCTCTCATGCCTCTTCCTTATGTTGCCAGTAGAGGGCACCAAACCTCCTTTTGAGAGCAATTATGTGATTTCCAGGAATCGAACTTCTGACCTTTGGAAGAGCAGGCAATGCTCTTAACCACTGAGCCATCTCTCCAACCCGTTTTTCAACTTCTTTTACTAAACCAGCTTTAGTCAATGTGGTGTGTGGATCACATCTCCATTTCCCTGACGTGTGGAGTACAGGGGTCTGCATGGACCTATTGGCCATTCATGTACCTCATAGAGGAGGTCTAGATAAATTGTTTCTCTGGCTTTAAATAGGTTAACATTTTGCTGGTGTTTGTAGTCCTTTGATTGTCTTGGATATGAGTTCTTCTTCAGGCACATGAACATGCCAATATTTTCTTCTTCTAGCCATCTTGCCTTACTCTCCTTGGTGTTGTCTCTGAAGCACGCTGGCTCATGGTGATAGAGCTGTGAGTCTTTAACATCCTAACAAGAGCTTTTGCCTCATTCAGTCACAACAACGTGGGCCCTGGCCCTGTGCCCCGACTCTATGTCTGTTCTTGGCCTCATCAAACTCAGCAGGCAAAGCTCTTTACCACAGCGCCATCTTTCCTGCCTCTTCTTTCTGTTGCCAATAGAGGGCGCCAAACCTCCTTTTGAGAGCAATTACGTGGTTCCCAGGAATCGAACTTCTGACCTTTGGAAGGGCAACCAATGCTCTTAACCACTGAGCTGTCTCTCCAGCTCTTCTTACTGTAGCCAAAAGAGGGCACAAGACCTCATTGCAGATGGTTGTGACCCATTATGTGGTCGCCTGGAATTGAATTCAGGAGGTTGGAAGAGCAGGCAATTCTCTTAACCATTGAGCCATCTCTCTTGCATCTTCCTTCTGTTGCCAGTAGAGGGCACCAAACCTCCTTTTGAGAGCAATTATGTGGTTGCCAGGAATCGAACTTCTGACCTTTGGAAGGGCAGGCAAAGCTCTTAACCACTGAGCTATCTCCCCAGCTCTTCTTTCTGTATCCAAAAGAGGGCACAAGACCTCATTGCAGATGGTTGTGAGCCATTATGTGGTTGCCTGGAATTCAGTTCAGGAGGTTGGAAGAGCAGGCAATGTTCTTAACCACTGAGCCATCTCTCCAACCCGTTTTTCAACTTCTTGAACTAAACCAGGTTTACTCAATGTGGTGTGTGGATCATATCTGCATTCCACTAACATGTGGAGTACAGGGGTCTCCATGGACATATTGGCCGTTCGCGTACCTCATAGATGAAGTCTAGATAAATTGTTTGTCTGGCTTTAAATTGGTAAACCTTTTGCTGGTGTTTGTCGTCCTTTGGATGTCTTGGATGTGAGTTCTTCTTAAGGAACATGAACATGCCTGTATTTTCTTCTTCTAACCATCTTTCCTCATTCTGCTTGGTGGTGTCCCTGAAGCATGCAGGCTCATGCTGATAGAGCTGTGAGTCTTTATTATCCTAACAAAATGTTTTGCCTGATTCTGAGACAACAACGTGGGCCCTGGCTGTATGTGTCCACTTGGCCTCATAGACCTCAGCAGGCAATGCTCTTAACCACTGAGCCATCTCTCCTGCCTCTCCCTTCTGTTGCCAGTAGAGGGCACCAAACCTCATTTTGAGAGCAATTATGTGATTTCCAGGAATCGAACTTCTGAACTTTGGAAGAGCAGGCAATGCTCTTAACCACTGAGCCATCTCTCCTGCCTCTCCCCTCTGTTGCCAGTAGTGGGCACCAAACCTCATTTTGAGAGCAACTATGTGATTTCCAGGAATCGAACTTCTGAACTTTGGAAGAGCAGGCAATGCTCTTAACCACTGAGACATCTCTCCAAAAGGTTTTTCAACTTCTTTACCTAAACCAGGTTTCCTCCATATGTTTTGAGGATCACATCTGCATTCCACTAACGTGTGGAGTACAGGGGTCTCCGTGGACCTATTGGCCGTTCGTGTACCTCATAGAGGAGGTCTAGATAAATTGTTTCTCTGGCTTAAAATTGGTACACCTTTTGCTGGTGTTTGTCATCCTTTGGATGTCTTGGATGTGAGTTCTTCTTCAGGAACATGAACATGCCTGTATTTTCTTCTTCTAGTCATCTTGCCTTACTCTCCTTGGTGTTGTCTCTGAAGCACGCTGGCTCGTGGTGATAGAGCTGTGAGCCTTTAACATCCTAACAAAAGCTTTTGCCTCATTCAGTCACAACAACGCGGGCCCTGGCCCTTGGCCCTGACTCTATGTCTGTCTGTGGTCTCATCAAACTCAGCAGGCAATGCTCTTTACCACAGAGCCATCTCTCTTGCCTCTTCCTTGTGGTGCCACTAGAGGGCGCCAAACCTCCTTTTGAGAGCAATTATTTGGTAGCCAGGAATCGAACTTCTGACCTTCGGAAGGGCAGCCAATGTTCTTAACCACTGACCTATCTCTCCAGCTTTTCTTACTGTAGCCAAAAGAGGGCACAAGACCTCATGGCAGATGGTTGTGAATCATTATGTGGTTGACTGCAATTGATTTCAGGAGGTTCTAAGAGCAGGCAATGCTCTTAAGCACTGAACCATCTCTCATGCCTCTTCTTTTTTGCCAGTAAAGGGCACCAAATCTACCTTTTGAGAGCAATTATGGGATTGCCAGGAATGGAACTTCTGACCTTTGGAAGGGCAGCCAAAGCTCTTATCCACTGAGCTAACACCCCAGCTCTTATTTTTGTATCCAAAAGAGGGCACAAGACCTCATTGCAGATGGTTGTGAGCCATTATGTGGTTGCCTGGAATTGAATTCAGGAGGTTGGAAGAGGAGGCAATGATCTTAACCACGGAGCCATCTCTCATGCCTCTTCCTTATGTTGCCAGTAGAGGGCACCAAACCTCCTTTTGAGAGCAATTATGTGATTTCCAGGAATCGAACTTCTGACCTTTGGAAGAGCAGGCAATGCTCTTAACCACTGAGCCATCTCTCCAACCCGTTTTTCAACTTCTTTTACTAAACCAGCTTTAGTCAATGTGTTGTGTGGATCACATCTCCATTTCCCTGACGTGTGGAGTACAGGGGTCTGCATGGACCTATTGGCCATTCATGTACCTCATAGAGGAGGTCTAGATAAATTGTTTCTCTGGCTTTAAAAAGGTTAACATTTTGCTGGTGTTTGTAGTCCTTTGATTGTCTTGGATATGAGTTCTTCTTCAGGCACATGAACATGCCAATATTTTCTTCTTCTAGCCATCTTGCCTTACTCTCCTTGGTGTTGTCTCTGAAGCACGCTGGCTCATGGTGATAGAGCTGTGAGTCTTTAACATCCTAACAAGAGCTTTTGCCTCATTCAGTCACAACAACGTGATCCCTGGCCCTGTGCCCCGACTCTATGTCTGTTCTTGGCCTCATCAAACTCAGCAGGCAAAGCTCTTTACAACAGCGCCATCTTTCCTGCCTCTTCCTTCTGTTGCCAATAGAGGGCGCCAAACCTCCTTTTGAGAGCAATTACGTGGTTCCCAGGAATCGAACTTCTGACCTTTGGAAGGGCAACCAATGCTCTTAACCACTGAGCTGTCTCTCCAGCTCTGCTAACTGTAGCCAAAAGAGGGCACAAGACCTCATGGCAGATGGTTGTGACCCATTATGTGGTCGCCTGGAATTGAATTCAGGAGGTTGGAAGAGCAGGCAATTCTCTTAACCATTGAGAAATCTCTCATGCATCTTCCTTCTGTTGCCAGTAGAGGGCACCAAACCTCCTTTTGAGAGCAATTATGTGGTTGCCAGGAATCGAACTTCTGACCTTTGGAAGGGCAGGCAAAGCTCTTAACCACTGAGCTATCTCCCCAGCTCTTCTTTCTGTATCCAAAAGAGGGCACAAGACCTCATTGCAGATGGTTGTGAGCCATTATGTGGTTGCCTGGAATTCAGTTCATTAGGTTGGAAGAGCAGGCAATGTTCTTAACCACTGAGCCATCTCTCCAACCCGTTTTTCAACTTCTTGAACTAAACCAGGTTTACTCAATGTGGTGTGTGGATCATATCTGCATTCCACTAACATGTGGAGTACAGGGGTCTCCATGGACATATTGGCCGTTCGCGTACCTCATAGATGAAGTCTAGATAAATTGTTTGTCTGGCTTTAAATTGGTAAACCTTTTGCTGGTGTTTGTCGTCCTTTGGATGTCTTGGATGTGAGTTCTTCTTAAGGAACATGAACATGCCTGTATTTTCTTCTTCTAACCATCTTTCCTCATTCTGCTTGGTGGTGTCCCTGAAGCATGCAGGCTCATGCTGATAGAGCTGTGAGTCTTTATTATCCTAACAAAATGTGTTGCCTGATTCTGAGACAACAACGTGGGCCCTGGCTGTATGTGTCCACTTGGCCTCATCAACCTCAGCAGGCAATGCTCTTAACCACTGAGCCATCTCTCCTGCCTCTCCCTTCTGTTGCCAGTAGAGGGCACCAAACCTCATTTTGAGAGCAATTATGTGATTTCCAGGAATCGAACTTCTGAACTTTGGAAGAGCAGGCAATGCTCTTAACCACTGAGCCATCTCTCCTGCCTCTCCCCTCTGTTGCCAGTAGAGGGCACCAAACCTCATTTTGAGAGCAACTATGTGATTTCCAGGAATCGAACTTCTGAACTTTGGAAGAGCAGGCAATGCTCTTAACCACTGAGCCATCTCTCCAAAAGGTTTTTCAACTTCTTTACCTAAACCAGGTTTCCTCCATATGTTTTGAGGATCACATCTGCATTCCACTAACGTGTGGAGTACAGGGGTCTCCGTGGACCTATTGGCCGTTCGTGTACCTCATAGAGGAGGTCTAGATAAATTGTTTCTCTGGCTTAAAATTGGTACACCTTTTGCTGGTGTTTGTCATCCTTTGGATGTCTTGGATGTGAGTTCTTCTTCAGGAACATGAACATGCCGGTATTTTCTTCTTCTAGTCATCTTGCCTTACTCTCCTTGGTGTTGTCTCTGAAGCACGCTGGCTCGTGGTGATAGAGCTGTGAGCCTTTAACATCCTAACAAAAGCTTTTGCCTCATTCAGTCACAACAACGCGGGCCCTGGCCCTTGGCCCTGACTCTATGTCTGTATGTGGTCTCATCAAACTCAGCAGGCAATGCTCTTTACCACAGAGCCATCTCTCTTGCCTCTTCCTTGTGGTGCCACTAGAGGGCGCCAAACCTCCTTTTGAGAGCAATTATTTGGTAGCCAGGAATCGAACTTCTGACCTTCGGAAGGGCAGCCAATGTTCTTAACCACTGACCTATCTCTCCAGCTTTTCTTACTGTAGCCAAAAGAGGGCACAAGACCTCATGGCAGATGGTTGTGAATCATTATGTGGTTGCCTGCAATTGATTTCAGGAGGTTCTAAGAGCAGGCAATGCTCTTAAGCACTGAACCATCTCTCATGCCTCTTCTTTTTTGCCAGTAAAGGGCACCAAATCTACCTTTTGAGAGCAATTATGGGATTGCCAGGAATGGAACTTCTGACCTTTGGAAGGGCAGCCAAAGCTCTTATCCACTGAGCTAACACCCCAGCTCTCATTTTTGTATCCAAAAGAGGGCACAAGACCTCATTGCAGATGGTTGTGAGCCATTATGTGGTTGCCTGGAATTGAATTCAGGAGGTTGGAAGAGGAGGCAATGATCTTAACCACGGAGCCATCTCTCATGCCTCTTCCTTATGTTGCCAGTAGAGGGCACCAAACCTCCTTTTGAGAGCAATTATGTGATTTCCAGGAATCGAACTTCTGACCTTTGGAAGAGCAGGCAATGCTCTTAACCACTGAGCCATCTCTCCAACCCGTTTTTCAACTTCTTTTACTAAACCAGCTTTAGTCAATGTGGTGTGTGGATCACATCTCCATTTCCCTGACGTGTGGAGTACAGGGGTCTGCATGGACCTATTGGCCATTCATGTACCTCATAGAGGAGGTCTAGATAAATTGTTTCTCTGGCTTTAAATAGGTTAACATTTTGCTGGTGTTTGTAGTCCTTTGATTGTCTGGATATGAGTTCTTCTTCAGGCACATGAACATGCCAATATTTTCTTCTTCTAGCCATCTTGCCTTACTCTCCTTGGTGTTGTCTCTGAAGCACGCTGGCTCATGGTGATAGAGCTGTGAGTCTTTAACATCCTAACAAGAGCTTTTGCCTCATTCAGTCACAACAACGTGGGCCCTGGCCCTGTGCCCCGACTCTATGTCTGTTCTTGGCCTCATCAAACTCAGCAGGCAAAGCTCTTTACCACAGCGCCATCTTTCCTGCCTCTTCCTTCTGTTGCCAATAGAGGGCGCCAAACCTCCTTTTGAGAGCAATTACGTGGTTCCCAGGAATCGAACTTCTGACCTTTGGAAGGGCAACCAATGCTCTTAACCACTGAGCTGTCTCTCCAGCTCTTCTTACTGTAGCCAAAAGAGGGCACAAGACCTCATTGCAGATGGTTGTGACCCATTATGTGGTCGCCTGGAATTGAATTCAGGAGGTTGGAAGAGCAGGCAATTCTCTTAACCATTGAGCCATCTCTCTTGCATCTTCCTTCTGTTGCCAGTAGAGGGCACCAAACCTCCTTTTGAGAGCAATTATGTGGTTGCCAGGAATCGAACTTCTGACCTTTGGAAGGGCAGGCAAAGCTCTTAACCACTGAGCTATCTCCCCAGCTCTTCTTTCTGTATCCAAAAGAGGGCACAAGACCTCATTGCAGATGGTTGTGAGCCATTATGTGGTTGCCTGGAATTCAGTTCATTAGGTTGGAAGAGCAGGCAATGTTCTTAACCACTGAGCCATCTCTCCAACCCGTTTTTCAACTTCTTGAACTAAACCAGGTTTACTCAATGTGGTGTGTGGATCATATCTGCATTCCACTAACATGTGGAGTACAGGGGTCTCCATGGACATATTGGCCATTCGCGTACCTCATAGATGAAGTCTAGATAAATTGTTTGTCTGGCTTTAAATTGGTAAACCTTTTGCTGGTGTTTGTCGTCCTTTGGATGTCTTGGATGTGAGTTCTTCTTAAGGAACATGAACATGCCTGTATTTTCTTCTTCTAACCATCTTTCCTCATTCTGCTTGGTGTTGTCTCTGAAGCACGCTGGCTCGTGGTGATAGAGCTGTGAGCCTTTAACATCCTAACAAAAGCTTTTCCCTCATTCAGTCACAACAACGCGGGCCCTGGCCCTTGGCCCTGACTCTATGTCTGTATGTGGTCTCATCAAACTCAGCAGGCAATGCTCTTTACCACAGAGCCATCTCTCTTGCCTCTTCCTTGTGGTGCCACTAGAGGGCGCCAAACCTCCTTTTGAGAGCAATTATTTGGTAACCAGGAATCGAACTTCTGACCTTCGGAAGGGCAGCCAATGTTCTTAACCACTGACCTATCTCTCCAGCTTTTCTTACTGTAGCCAAAAGAGGGCACAAGACCTCATGGCAGATGGTTGTGAATCATTATGTGGTTGCCTGCAATTGATTTCAGGAGGTTCTAAGAGCAGGCAATGCTCTTAAGCACTGAACCATCTCTCATGCCTCTTCTTTTTTGCCAGTAAAGGGCACCAAATCTACCTTTTGAGAGCAATTATGGGATTGCCAGGAATGGAACTTCTGACCTTTGGAAGGGCAGCCAAAGCTCTTATCCACTGAGCTAACACCCCAGCTCTCATTTTTGTATCCAAAAGAGGGCACAAGACCTCATTGCAGATGGTTGTGAGCCATTATGTGGTTGCCTGGAATTGAATTCAGGAGGTTGGAAGAGGAGGCAATGATCTTAACCACGGAGCCATCTCTCATGCCTCTTCCTTATGTTGCCAGTAGAGGGCACCAAACCTCCTTTTGAGAGCAATTATGTGATTTCCAGGAATCGAACTTCTGACCTTTGGAAGAGCAGGCAATGCTCTTAACCACTGAGCCATCTCTCCAACCCGTTTTTCAACTTCTTTTACTAAACCAGCTTTAGTCAATGTGGTGTGTGGATCACATCTCCATTTCCCTGACGTGTGGAGTACAGGGGTCTGCATGGACCTATTGGCCATTCATGTACCTCATAGAGGAGGTCTAGATAAATTGTTTCTCTGGCTTTAAATAGGTTAACATTTTGCTGGTGTTTGTAGTCCTTTGATTGTCTGGATATGAGTTCTTCTTCAGGCACATGAACATGCCAATATTTTCTTCTTCTAGCCATCTTGCCTTACTCTCCTTGGTGTTGTCTCTGAAGCACGCTGGCTCATGGTGATAGAGCTGTGAGTCTTTAACATCCTAACAAGAGCTTTTGCCTCATTCAGTCACAACAACGTGGGCCCTGGCCCTGTGCCCCGACTCTATGTCTGTTCTTGGCCTCATCAAACTCAGCAGGCAAAGCTCTTTACCACAGCGCCATCTTTCCTGCCTCTTCCTTCTGTTGCCAATAGAGGGCGCCAAACCTCCTTTTGAGAGCAATTACGTGGTTCCCAGGAATCGAACTTCTGACCTTTGGAAGGGCAACCAATGCTCTTAACCACTGAGCTGTCTCTCCAGCTCTTCTTACTGTAGCCAAAAGAGGGCACAAGACCTCATTGCAGATGGTTGTGACCCATTATGTGGTCGCCTGGAATTGAATTCAGGAGGTTGGAAGAGCAGGCAATTCTCTTAACCATTGAGCCATCTCTCTTGCATCTTCCTTCTGTTGCCAGTAGAGGGCACCAAACCTCCTTTTGAGAGCAATTATGTGGTTGCCAGGAATCGAACTTCTGACCTTTGGAAGGGCAGGCAAAGCTCTTAACCACTGAGCTATCTCCCCAGCTCTTCTTTCTGTATCCAAAAGAGGGCACAAGACCTCATTGCAGATGGTTGTGAGCCATTATGTGGTTGCCTGGAATTCAGTTCATTAGGTTGGAAGAGCAGGCAATGTTCTTAACCACTGAGCCATCTCTCCAACCCGTTTTTCAACTTCTTGAACTAAACCAGGTTTACTCAATGTGGTGTGTGGATCATATCTGCATTCCACTAACATGTGGAGTACAGGGGTCTCCATGGACATATTGGCCGTTCGCGTACCTCATAGATGAAGTCTAGATAAATTGTTTGTCTGGCTTTAAATTGGTAAACCTTTTGCTGGTGTTTGTCGTCCTTTGGATGTCTTGGATGTGAGTTCTTCTTAAGGAACATGAACATGCCTGTATTTTCTTCTTCTAACCATCTTTCCTCATTCTGCTTGGTGTTGTCTCTGAAGCACGCTGGCTCGTGGTGATAGAGCTGTGAGCCTTTAACATCCTAACAAAAGCTTTTCCCTCATTCAGTCACAACAACGCGGGCCCTGGCCCTTGGCCCTGACTCTATGTCTGTATGTGGTCTCATCAAACTCAGCAGGCAATGCTCTTTACCACAGAGCCATCTCTCTTGCCTCTTCCTTGTGGTGCCACTAGAGGGCGCCAAACCTCCTTTTGAGAGCAATTATTTGGTAGCCAGGAATCGAACTTCTGACCTTCGGAAGGGCAGCCAATGTTCTTAACCACTGACCTATCTCTCCAGCTTTTCTTACTGTAGCCAAAAGAGGGCACAAGACCTCATGGCAGATGGTTGTGAATCATTATGTGGTTGCCTGCAATTGATTTCAGGAGGTTCTAAGAGCAGGCAATGCTCTTAAGCACTGAACCATCTCTCATGCCTCTTCTTTTTTGCCAGTAAAGGGCACCAAATCTACCTTTTGAGAGCAATTATGGGATTGCCAGGAATGGAACTTCTGACCTTTGGAAGGGCAGCCAAAGCTCTTATCCACTGAGCTAACACCCCAGCTCTCATTTTTGTATCCAAAAGAGGGCACAAGACCTCATTGCAGATGGTTGTGAGCCATTATGTGGTTGCCTGGAATTGAATTCAGGAGGTTGGAAGAGGAGGCAATGATCTTAACCACGGAGCCATCTCTCATGCCTCTTCCTTATGTTGCCAGTAGAGGGCACCAAACCTCCTTTTGAGAGCAATTATGTGATTTCCAGAAATCGAACTTCTGACCTTTGGAAGAGCAGGCAATGCTCTTAACCACTGAGCCATCTCTCCAACCCGTTTTTCAACTTCTTTTACTAAACCAGCTTTACTCAATGTGGTGTGTGGATCACATCTCCATTTCCCTGACGTGTGGAGTACAGGGGTCTGCATGGACCTATTGGCCATTCATGTACCTCATAGAGGAGGTCTAGATAAATTGTTTCTCTGGCTTTAAATAGGTTAACATTTTGCTGGTGTTTGTAGTCCTTTGATTGTCTTGGATATGAGTTCTTCTTCAGGCACATGAACATGCCAATATTTTCTTCTTCTAGCCATCTTGCCTTACTCTCCTTGGTGTTGTCTCTGAAGCACGCTGGCTCATGGTGATAGAGCTGTGAGTCTTTAACATCCTAACAAGAGCTTTTGCCTCATTCAGTCACAACAACGTGGGCCCTGGCCCTGTGCCCCGACTCTATGTCTGTTCTTGGCCTCATCAAACTCAGCAGGCAAAGCTCTTTACCACAGCGCCATCTTTCCTGCCTCTTCCTTCTGTTGCCAATAGAGGGCGCCAAACCTCCTTTTGAGAGCAATTACGTGGTTCCCAGGAATCGAACTTCTGACCTTTGGAAGGGCAACCAATGCTCTTAACCACTAAGCTGTCTCTCCAGCTCTGCTAACTGTAGCCAAAAGAGGGCACAAGACCTCATGGCAGATGGTTGTGACCCATTATGTGGTCGCCTGGAATTGAATTCAGGAGGTTGGAAGAGCAGGCAATTCTCTTAACCATTGAGAAATCTCTCATGCATCTTCCTTCTGTTGCCAGTAGAGGGCACCAAACCTCCTTTTGAGAGCAATTATGTGGTTGCCAGGAATCGAACTTCTGACCTTTGGAAGGGCAGGCAAAGCTCTTAACCACTGAGCTATCTCCCCAGCTCTTCTTTCTGTATCCAAAAGAGGGCACAAGACCTCATTGCAGATGGTTGTGAGCCATTATGTGGTTGCCTGGAATTCAGTTCATTAGGTTGGAAGAGCAGGCAATGTTCTTAACCACTGAGCCATCTCTCCAACCCGTTTTTCAACTTCTTGAACTAAACCAGGTTTACTCAATGTGGTGTGTGGATCATATCTGCATTCCACTAACATGTGGAGTACAGGGGTCTCCATGGACATATTGGCCGTTCGCGTACCTCATAGATGAAGTCTAGATAAATTGTTTGTCTGGCTTTAAATTGGTAAAACTTTTGCTGGTGTTTGTCGTCCTTTGGATGTCTTGGATGTGAGTTCTTCTTAAGGAACATGAACATGCCTGTATTTTCTTCTTCTAACCATCTTTCCTCATTCTGCTTGGTGGTTTCCCTGAAGCATGCAGGCTCATGCTGATAGAGCTGTGAGTCTTTATTATCCTAACAAAATGTTTTGCCTGATTCTGAGACAACAACGTGGGCCCTGGCTGTATGTGTCCACTTGGCCTCATAGACCTCAGCAGGCAATGCTCTTAACCACTGAGCCATCTCTCCTGCCTCTCCCTTCTGTTGCCAGTAGAGGGCACCAAACCTCATTTTGAGAGCAATTATGTGATTTCCAGGAATCGAACTTCTGAACTTTGGAAGAGCAGGCAATGCTCTTAACCACTGAGCCATCTCTCCTGCCTCTCCCCTCTGTTGCCAGTAGAGGGCACCAAACCTCATTTTGAGAGCAATTATGTGATTTCCAGGAATCGAACTTCTGAACTTTGGAAGAGCAGGCAATGCTCTTAACCACTGAGCCATCTCTCCAACCCGTTTTTCAACTTCTTTTACTAAACCAGGTTTACTCAATGTGGTGTGTGGATCACATCTCCATTTCCCTAACATGTGGAGTACAGGGGTCTCCGTGGACCTATTGGCCGTTCGTGTACCTCATAGAGGAGGTCTAGACAAATTGTTTCTCTGGCTTAAAATTGGTACACCTTTTGCTGGTGTTTGTCATCCTTTGGATGTCTTGGATGTGAGTTCTTCTTCAGGAACATGAACATGCCGGTATTTTCTTCTTCTAGTCATCTTGCCTTACTCTCCTTGGTGTTGTCTCTGAAGCACGCTGGCTCGTGGTGATAGAGCTGTGAGCCTTTAACATCCTAACAAAAGCTTTTCCCTCATTCAGTCACAACAACGCGGGCCCTGGCCCTTGGCCCTGACTCTATGTCTGTATGTGGTCTCATCAAACTCAGCAGGCAATGCTCTTTACCACAGAGCCATCTCTCTTGCCTCTTCCTTGTGGTGCCACTAGAGGGCGCCAAACCTCCTTTTGAGAGCAATTATTTGGTAGCCAGGAATCGAACTTCTGACCTTCGGAAGGGCAGCCAATGTTCTTAACCACTGACCTATCTCTCCAGCTTTTCTTACTGTAGCCAAAAGAGGGCACAAGACCTCATGGCAGATGGTTGTGAATCATTATGTGGTTGCCTGCAATTGATTTCAGGAGGTTCTAAGAGCAGGCAATGCTCTTAAGCACTGAACCATCTCTCATGCCTCTTCTTTTTTGCCAGTAAAGGGCACCAAATCTACCTTTTGAGAGCAATTATGGGATTGCCAGGAATGGAACTTCTGACCTTTGGAAGGGCAGCCAAAGCTCTTATCCACTGAGCTAACACCCCAGCTCTCATTTTTGTATCCAAAAGAGGGCACAAGACCTCATTGCAGATGGTTGTGAGCCATTATGTGGTTGCCTGGAATTGAATTCAGGAGGTTGGAAGAGGAGGCAATGATCTTAACCACGGAGCCATCTCTCATGCCTCTTCCTTATGTTGCCAGTAGAGGGCACCAAACCTCCTTTTGAGAGCAATTATGTGATTTCCAGGAATCGAACTTCTGAACTTTGGAAGAGCAGGCAATGCTCTTAACCACTGAGCCATCTCTCCAACCCGTTTTTCAACTTCTTTTACTAAACCAGGTTTACTCAATGTGGTGTGTGGATCACATCTCCATTTCCCTGACATGTGGAGTACAGGGCTCTCCGTGGACCTATTGGCCGTTCGTGTACCTCATAGTGGAGGTCTAGATAAATTGTTTCTCTGACTTTAAATAGGTTAACATTTTGCTGGTGTTTGTAGTCCTTTGATTGTCTTGCATATGAGTTCTTCTTCAGGCACATGAACATGCCAATATTTTCTTCTTCTAGCCACCTTGCCTTACTCTCCTTGGTGTTGTCTCTGAAGCACGCTGGCTCATGGTGATAGAGCTATGAGTCTTTAACATCCTAACAAGAGCTTTTGCCTCATTCAGTCACAACAACGTGGGCCCTGGCCCTGTGCCCTGACTCTATGTCTGTTCTTGGCCTCATCAAAGTCAGCAGGCAAAGCTCTTTACCACAGCGCCATCTTTCCTGACTCTTCCTTATGTTGCCAATAGAGGGCACCAAACCTCCTTTTGAGAGCAATTATGTGGTTCCCAGGAATCGAACTTCTGACCTTTGGAAGGGCAACCAATGCTCTTAACCACTGAGCTATCTCTCCAGCTCTTCTTACTGTAGCCAAAAGAGGGCACAAGACCTCTTGCAGATGGTTATGACCCATTATGTGGTTGCCTGGAATTGAATTCAGGAGTTTGGAAGAGCAGGCAATTTTCTTAACCATTGAGCCATCTCTCATGCCTCTTCCTTATGTTGCCAGTAGAGGGCACCAAACCTCCTTTTGAGAGCAATTATGTGGTTGCCAGGAATCGAACTTCTGACCATTGGAAGGGCAGGCAAAGCTCTTAACCACTGAGCTATCTCCCCAGCTCTTCTTTCTGTATCCAAAAGAGGGCACAAGACCTCATTGCAGATGGTTGTGAGCCATTATGTGGTTGCCTGGAATTCAGTTCAGGATGTTGGAAGAGCAGGCAATGTTCTTAACCACTGAGCCATCTCTCCAACCCGTTTTTCAACTTCTTGAACTAAACCAGGTTTACTCAATGTGGTGTGTGGATCATATCTGCATTCCACTAACATGTGGAGTACAGGGGTCTCCATGGACATATTGGCCATTCGCATACCTCATAGATGAAGTCTAGATAAATTGTTTGTCTGGCTTTAAATTGGTAAACCTTTTGCTGGTGTTTGTCGTCCTTTGTATGTCTTGGATGTGAGTTCTTCTTAAGGAACATGAACATGCCTGTATTTTCTTCTTCTAACCATCTTTCCTCATTCTGCTTGGTGGTGTCCCTGAAGCATGCAGGCTCATGGTGATAGAGCTGTGAGTCTTTATTATCCTAACAAAATGTTTTGCCTGATTCTGAGACAACAACATGGGCCCTGGCTGTAAGTGTCCACTTGGCCTCATCAACCTCAGCAGGCAATGCTCTTAACCACTGAGCCATCTCTCCTGCCTCTTCCTTCTGTTGCCAGTAGAGGGCACCAATCCTCATTTTGAGAGCAATTATGTGATTTCCAGGAATCGAACTTCTGAACTTTGGAAGAGCAGGCAATGCTCTAACCACTGAGCCATCTCTCCTGCCTCTCCCCTCTGTTGCCAGTAGAGGGTTCCAAACCTCATTTTGAGAGCAACTATGTGATTTCCAGGAATCGAACTTCTGAACTTTGGAAGAGCAGGCAATGCTCTTAACCACTGAGCCATCTCTCCAAAACGTTTTTCAACTTCTTTACCTAAACCAGGTTTCCTCAATGTGTTTTGTGGATCACATCTGCATTCCACTAACATGTGGAGTACAGGGTTCTCCGTGGACCTAATGGCCCTTCGTGTACCTCATAGAGGAGGTCTAGATAAATTGTTTCTCTGGCTTAAAATTGGTAAACCTTTTGCTGGTGTTTGTCGTCCTTTGGATGTCTTGGATGTGAGTTCTGCTTCAGGCACATGAACATGCCTGTATTTTCTTCTTCTAGTCATCTTGCCTTACTCTCCTTGGTGTTGTCTCTGAAGCACGCTGGCTCGTGGTGATAGAGCTGTGAGCCTTTAACATCCTAACAAAAGCTTTTCCCTCATTCAGTCACAACAACGCGGGCCCTGGCCCTTGGCCCTGACTCTATGTCTGTATGTGGTCTCATCAAACTCAGCAGGCAATGCTCTTTACCACAGAGCCATCTCTCTTGCCTCTTCCTTGTGGTGCCACTAGAGGGCACCAAACCTCCTTTTGTGAGCAATTATGTGGCCTCAAATTCACAGAGATCACCTGCTTCTGCTTCCCAAGTGGTAGGATTAAAGGCATGCACCACCAGCGCCCAGAAACACAGGGAATCCAGAAAACTTTATCCCCAGCAATCTATGACTCATTAAGTACACCAGACTGAACTGCAAATCAAAGATCTGCCTTCCCCAGCCTCTTCAGTGTTTGGATTAAGGCATAGCTACCACACCCATCCCAGGAAATATTTTTAAGGGAATGTGAGTAAACTCCTGCAAACCCCTCCCGCCTGTGTGACTAAGCAATCACAGTGAGACTTGCTTTGCCTTTCAGTGTTATCAACAGATGTCATCAAAGAACTTAACATTTGACAGGTACATTCTCATCAGCATCTGATTCTACCCAGCACTTCACTATCAACTGAGGCTCCTGGAAGGAGTGTGAGGTTTCTCAGGGAGCATATGCCACTCACCAAAGATATCTTCTAGGACAATTGTAGTAAGAGCTGCGGGGCTGCATTCGCCCGGCTCCCAGCCGCCTCAGCTCCCGCATGGCTAGATTATGCCCAGAAATAATTACACAGAAACTGTATTCTTTTAAACACTGCCTTGTCCATTAGTTCCAGCCTCTTATTGGCTAGCTCTTACATATTGATTTAACCCTTTTCTAATAATCTGTGTAACATCACAAGTTGGCTTAAGGACATCACATCCAGAAATCTCTCTAGTCTCTGCTAGTGGTGAACTCACTTCATCTTCTCTAGGATCACTTATTTCTCCATGTTTTCCTGTGAGATCTGGGGCCAGCTTTCTTCTTCCTCACTCTGGCCTCTCCACAATCTCCATTCTCTCTTGCAAGTAGACTCATCAGTCTAGACAACATGTCTATAAGTGAGTCTTTCTTTTTGGTTTTTTTCTTCCTTTTTTCTAAAAAAAGAAATGGACAACATATAGAGTTTTTTCAAACTTATTCAACATCATTTCAAGAAAATAGCTTTTCAGAAAACATGCATTTTTAAATTTTTGCCTTAAATTATACAATAAAGTCCAGAGCAGATCAGAGAATGCACCCCTTCTTTCAATGACAAAACAGCATCTCGCCTCTTCAAGAAAAATAAACAATCTAAAAAAAAGAAGCAATAAGTGCTCATCTTTAGTATTTTCCTAAGTGCACAAAGAACAGATAAACATGTGCTTATTTTCTGGGGTACAATTTAAATACCCTGTGGGAATGGTCTTGAGCATCTCTGGGGAGGGGCTTACTCAGAGGTGGAGTCTGGACTGAGGAAACTCCCAGGGGAGGGGGCTTGGGATGAAACTTCCACCCAAACATCCCAGACTCTTTTGGTATATGGATGCCAGGTGCTTGGAATGGGATTTCCATCAAACATACTGGACTCTTTGGGTATATGAATGCCAGAGACTGAGCTGAAGCTTTCACCCAAACATCCCAGACTCTTGCTGGTTCATATCTGGCTGCTTCCTGGAGGCATGGGTAATGTGTAGGAGGGGAGAGCTGGGAGTTGGTGAACTCACCCTCAATGGGACCTGTGGCTGGAGAGATATGCTGTTAACTGCCATTCTGGAGACCTTAGGCATTTGTTCTTTGAGGGAAATGAGAAGGCAGGTTGCTAGAAGAAAAAATAGATTGTTATCATGTTTTTGTTGTACTGACAAAGATGAGTGTGCCGGGAAGAAGAGCAGATAGGCGCTTCATTGTGGCATCTTGGAAAACTGGAGGGTGGTAAGAACTAACTGCTGGACAGACCAAGTATCCTGAATATGTGCCCACTTGAGACTGGAGAAATGGTAGCCGTATGGTGTTACAGAAGCTTGGCAGCCAAAGTGTTGACCCCTCACTGTGTGAGGTGCTGTTCATTGAGGTTCGAGAGACCTAGGAACTAAATGTTCGAGGAGTACTCTGTCCCTGGGGAAGAGAGAAGCTGTGGCAAGCCTCCAATGTGTCACCACTTTTGCGAGCACAAGAACAAGTTTTCAAAAGTTCCACATGTGGTTTCTTATTGTCCTGGTGACCTGAGGCCAGTCCCAGGAGGGGACTTCTTGCTATTGCCTCTCCCTGCCTCTTAAGTTAGTCTTCATTTTTCCATAGAAACTGTCATCATTTTCTTTATTTTTTTTTTGTTTATGCATTTTTTTTTAGTTATGAGTGCATGCCAGAAAAGAGCATCAGATCTCATTACAGATGGTTGTGAACCACCATGTGATTGCTGGGAGTTGAACTCAGAACCACTGTAAGATCAGTCAGTGCTCTTATCTGCTGAGCCAGCTAATCTCTCTAGCCCCCCCAATAATCATTTTCTTGCTTCTCACTTTTTCTATTTAGCAAGACCTGCAATTAAATACATTAATAATATTCATTGTATTATTTGGATGAGAACAGGCCCCCATTGGCTCAGATATTTCAATGATTGGTCTCCAGCTGGGGAACCTGTTTGGGAAGAATGAGAAGTTATGGTCTTGTTAAGAGGAAGTGTGTCACTAGGGGGTAGGCTTTGAAATTTTAAACTCTCATACCATTTCTAGTTAGATTACACTCTGTCTCTGCTTTAAGCTTGTGTCTGAAGATGTAAGATCTTAGTTACTGCTTTAACATCTTGCCTGTCTTCATGATGTCATTCTCCTTTCTACAACAGTCATAGACTCTAACCCTCTGGAACTGTGAGCCCTAAATTATAAAAGTTTTTTATATATGTTTAGTTGGTCATGATGTTTTGTTATGGCAGTAGAAAAGTAAATAAAACATTCATATTTTATAACAGAAAATGTAAATTTTTATAACTGAGAATTTCACTACACTAAGAAATCAACATCCTTATTTACTTAATAAAATTGCTTTGTCACCACTATTTTTTCCCATTTAGTTCTCATGATTTTACTTCTCACTTCAGTATCTTTGAAATATCATGTTTACTTGACAAGTAATAACAACATTTTATTGATTTGTAAGTTTGTTTCAAAGTAACTCTGGTATAGAATATTTAAAAGTCATATTGTAATTATTCAGCCATGGTGCAAATTGAAAATTACCTTTTCAAGTTGGGTGGTAGTGACATACACCTTTAATCCCAGCACTCAGGAAGCAGAGGCAGGCAGATCTCTGAGTTTGAGACCAGCCTGGTCTACAAGAGCTAGTTCCAAGACAGGCTTCAAAGCTATATAGAAACCCTGTCTCAAAACACCAAGGGGAAAAAGAAGGATAAAAGAAAAAAGCAAAAAAGAAAAGTATCTAAATGGTCTGGATTCTCTATCATATAGTTGATCCTGGGCAGTGAAGTTAGCTAAAGATTACAACTATTTATATTCTAAGAAAATAAGTTTGGTTCAGGATAATGATCATTTATGTTCTTGTGGTATACTTAAAATTAATGTGAACTAACTTTGGTACGACTTAATCCCTTGTGAAAGGTTCCTACATTTTTCAGTTAATAATTATGTTGAAGCATTCATTCAAAATAAATACTATAAAATATATAAATTATGGTTTTTGAAGTATTAATAGTATCAGAATCATGAAAACAGTCATAATATTTATTTATTGCTATTCTTATTTTGGAAGAATGGAATAGTAATTTCATTATTAGAAATATTGTATCTAAATATGGATAGCATTTCCAACAATAATTTTAATTGTTTCTATTACTTTAAGACTTTATTGCTATGTGCACGGGTGTTGTGCCTGCATGTATATCTGTGCATCACATGAAGTTTTGGTGCACATGGAAGTAGAAGAAAGAATCAGATCCCCAGGACCTGGATCTACATATGGAGAGCCCATATAACATAGAACAATAAGATAATTAAGAATGACAACATCTGAATGATTATTTCAAAATAACAGAAAGGATTGATGGTGCTATGACAAGGTAGAAATGGCAAATATATGAAGCAAGAGATATGACAACCACTCACACTTAATCACCCATGCGGGACACAGGCATGTCATATTGGACCACATGATAAATACAGCCATATATTATTTAACTATAAAAACGTATAAGCAGAATTTAAAATTATACTGTATCATTAATAGAGATGAGATAAATGTGCTGAGCAGATAAAGATCGATATGCTAAAACTACACATATTACTGAGAAATCCAAATGTACCATATGTAAGTAGTCATATGTTTTGTTCTAAGGTCAAAAGATTATTTAAATATTACTCTCAACATTCAAGTGCTCTAAGGTCCTTTAAGACAATTTTAAAAATATGTCTTGTTTAAATTTATTGACTTATTTAATGATTGTGTTTATATATGTATAGGTGCATGTATGTCATGGGGCATGTGTGGAGGTCTGAAGACAATTTGTGGGAGTTGGTCCTCTCCTTCCACCTCTAAGTTTTAGGAATCAAGCTTGGTGGTAAGTGCCTTCACCTGCTGCCTTAGTTTCTTTTCTATTGATGTGATAAGGAACTGGCACCAATGAAACTCACAAAAGAAACTGAAAAACCCTCATTTTCAAGGGCAGTGGGAGAAATCCCCCAGTCTCAATAATTCAGGCCAACAGATGCAATCAGCAAGAGGTGTCTTTATTACACAGGTGTCTGAGGGTGCAACAGTAGCTTACGGCAACTGCCCACCCCGGGCAAATTCAAACAGCCACATTTATAGGGAAAAATGATTACATAAGAGGGTAGTATAGTACAAGCATTTCATTGGCTCTCAAATTGGTGGACTTAGCTCATCCTGGGAATGGCCCCATGTCTATTCTCAAATTTCCCTGAAAAACCATAAAGACAGATAAAACACCCCGTAGCAAGTTGGCAATTTAGATAGGATGTCTTGGGGGGTAGAGTATCCCTCTCCTTAGCCTAGTCAGTGAGTCTGCAACCCATAGATATCCAGTTTTAGCATCAGCTGAGCCTGGGGGCCCAGCTAAATTTTCAGCAGAATTTAACATAGTATGTGGGCACGGGGGTCTTTTAAGTATGGGGGTCTTTCATTACCCCCCTTGCGTCTTATCATGGATAGAATCTTATATCCATTCGTCTTGCTCTGGGGTCTGGCTGGCCTCAGGGTCGATTTGCCTAAGCGCATGGTATTGCTGAGTGAGGATCATTGTCTGGATAACCGTTAGCCTGTCCTTAACGAATTGGACTAGCCTGTTAAGGATACAAGGCCCAAAGGTCAGTATGAGCATCAAAATAATTATAGGACCCGTGATTGTGGAGATAAGGGTTGTAAACCAGGGAGATCGATTAAACCAGCTTTTAAACCAATTTTGTTGTGATTCAGATTCCTTTTGACATTTGGCTAATCTATCTTTGAGTTTGTCCAGGGTTTCAGTTACTATTCCTGTCTGATCAGCATAAAAGCAACATTTTTACTTAAGTGTGGGGCATAACCCCCGTTTTTAAGAAATAGCAGATCCAGTCCCCTCCTGTTTTGTAGGACCATTTTAGACAGGGAGGAAAGAGAGTTTTCTAACAGGGAGAGGAGTTTTCGAGGGCCTGCAAATCTGCACTAGATATACTGAAGGTAGGTCAGCTTGTTTCCTTGTATCAGTGCAGCAGCCCCTATTTCTATTTCTGCAGTAACCCCGCCTACCTCCAGTAGCATAGCCAAAGTCAAGGTAATGGCTTTTCTCTTGGAGTGAGAGCTGCTTTAAAAATAGTCCAGGACAGTCTCAGGGGCATGATAGGTAATGTGGGGCAATATCTGTGCCAATATACAATAGTCTGCAATTTGGTCAAAAACCTGGATTGGCACACATGGAGTTAGGCCCAAGTTACAAGCCCATCATGTCCCAGGGGGAGGAAGCAGGTAATAGTTTTCCTTGGGGAGTGTCAATGTGTGGTTACAAAAAGGCTGATAGGTTTGGGGCACAGTTCTTCAGCATGTTTTTCTTTTTATTTGAGGGAGGGTTAACTTGTATATGTTCTGATGCTTGCAGACTCTGCGATGCTGCTAGCATAAGTTATATTTCATAATAAGGGGGGCTAGGGGCCATGCAGAGCCAGCAGGCTTGTGCTAACTCTGGCTGAGTGGAGTTAATGGCCGAGTATGCTCCCTCTATCAGATTGTAATCTCTCCCCAATATTAGGAGGTGAGGTGGTTACTTTATCCAGCTTTGATAATCCTGCTTTTTTTGGAGGGTAAAAGAAATATTAAGGGGAAGATAGTATCCCGTGATGCAGGACCATTTACCTGTTCCATGCCTGTAGTCCTCTGTTTTTAGTATTTTTTAAGGGGGGGGCTTTTTTTAACCATGTTGGACTATAATCTTATCCCAGGAGAAGGATGGTTTTCAATATGCATCACCTGTGGTTTCGCATCCCCAGGTAATGTAAAAATATTTCCCAAGGCCTCCACATCGGTGGGCAGTAGCCTGATTTCTTCCATCCTGGGGGCAGACATAAAAATCAAGTGGAGTAAGAAGACACTGCCTAATAAGATTGGAACAGCCTTCTACCCCATCGCCTCCTGAGGTTGGTTCCATATTAAGTGTTAGCTGATCATGTTTAAAAGCAGCTGTGTCTCAAGTCCCAAGTGCTGCAGCCAACTGGCAAAAATCAGGGCTAAGATTAGGCCACCAGGCACCAGGAGGGTAAAGGCCAGTGGCAGACCAGACCATATCCTCCAATTGGGAGAACACCTGCCAAGTAAGTTGTTTGGGTATGTGAGGGCTCCCCGAGACCCTGGCATCTAGGACAAGGAGGGCCAGGGTCATGATTAATATTAGGCCCTGACAAGTCTTATCTTTAATGGGTTTTGAGTGTGCTGGAGCCTCCATGATGACCCCGGGTTCTGATTGCCGGTGAGGTGTCCTGGCTGGGCCGCTTTGACATGCGATGTGTGGATCCAGGCAGCAATTCCGTCAACCTTTAGGGTCATGGGGGTGGTCAGGAGCACGGTGTAGGGTCCTTTCCAGCAGAGTTTAAGATTCTTAGTCTGATGTCTCCAGACCCAAATGGAGTCACTGATCTGGAAGGGGTGTGGCATCAGGGGTACCCAGTCCCTCCTGGCAAGTAGCTGTCAGTGGTTTCCAGACCTCTTGTTGCACCAACTGCAATCCTTGCAGATGGGCCTGCATGAAGGGGAGGTGGCAAAGTCAGAGATATCAGCATCAAAGAAAGCAATGGCTGGAGGAGGACCTCCATACAGGATCTCAAAAGGGGCTAATCCATGTGGTCCCAGGGTGTTTTGAACCCAGAACAGAACAGAGGGAGGGAGGTCTGTCCAGTCATTTTTTTATTTGCCTGTCTCCAGGGCCAATTATATCAATTTGTGAAAATTTTTCTTTAGAATTTTTTATCCTATCTATCTGACCTGAGTTTTGGGGTATGTAAGTACAATTTCCAATTGATCCCCAATGACTTACCTGGGCAACAAAGGCAGATCTATTATCAGACATGATTACCTTGGGCATACCAAACCTGGGGAGGATTTCTATGATCTTCTTAGCCATTACATTGGTTATCTCAGTCCTGGTCAATGTATAATGGCTATCTTTATCCTCTGCCATGTAGAGCTTGTATCAAAGTCATAAGTTCAGCTTTCTGGGAGGGCTGATATCCCTTCAGGGAGGCTATTGACCTAGATCATTTGCTCTTTGTCCGCCATTGCTGCCCTTGCCTTCCACTTACCTTCAGTTTTGTATACCTGCTTGGCTAGGACCCCAGCCTTGTGCCCCAGGCAAGCTTCGCCATCATTTCCGACTCTGCCTGGCACAGCTCAGCCTGTTGTTCTGCCAGCTGTCCTTTCTGCAGATGCTGGTAGGGTCTGTAGTCCATTGATGTGAGCATGGCACAGGAGCAGCAGCCCGGTGCAGGAGGGCACCTGTGTTAGCATTGTGAGCGTTCTATCACAGTCTGACATGGGTCAGGGGAGCAAGATTGCAGGGTGAGCGGCCAGGGCTCATGTGGGCTTTAGGGTAAGCACAGCACCAAGGCAGTTGCTAGGAGGCAAGGATTTCTCCAGAGGTGATGGCAGGGGGAGGTGGTCTTCCTCAGTGAGGAGGGCATGGCAGAGGCAGATAAGCAGCCTCCATCTCCTGCAGAACTGAGAACAACAGGGAAGGCGAAAGTCCCTCGTTTGGTCAGCAAAAGGCTTTGATCATACATTCAGAGGTGACCAGGGAGGAACGAGTCATTTATTTGTCCTTTTTTCAAATTTATAGTTTGTAAGGTGTCCAATTTGTTTAATGGCTGTTTTAACCATTTTTAAAGAGTGCTCAGTTCTTGTGTCCCTTAGAAAATCTATAGAGGTATCTAATGTCCTTTTTCTTGTCATAAGCACATTGGCCTTTGTCCAAGGGGGTGTCTCTGTCCATCTTCATTTGTCTTTGATCTTCTGTTGCCCAGGCTCCTTATCTGTCTGAGTCCTGCCTTTCTCTTTCTTTTGCTTCCCATCTCTCTCTCTCTCTCTCTCTCTCTCTCTCTTTCTCTCTCTTTTTAAACATTTTTTATCTCCCAAATTTTGCAAGCTATCATCTTGCAGCCTGTCTACCTGCTGTAACTTTTCTCTTTATATCTGATGTTGACTGTCCTATGAAGGCCATGGCTACCACTACCTGTTGACCTTCAGAGGTTGGGTAAAAATGCCTGTAAACCTCCATTAAACATTTAAGGAACACAGATTCTAACTGGCCCCTGGAGAACCTCTCTTTCCTTGGCAGAATTAGTAGGGTGCCTTGCCCCTGAGATTTGCCATGAGCCCGGCATTTTGACTGTCACTTTCTCCCTTTAAGGATTAATTAGACATCATCATGTAGAAGAATGAAGATAGATCCATATTTATCTCTTATGCACAAAACTAAAATCCAAACAAATCAAAAGACCTTAACATAAAACCAACAACATTGAACCTCATAAAAAAGTTTTAAATACATTTTTAAACATAGCCTCAGTGGCATGGACACTTAGAGATAAGATCTCTAGATCTCTAGAACTGGGAAACGTTTTTGTATAACAAAGGATATAATTAACAGAACATAATACCAGCCTGTAGAATAGGAAGGTATCTTTATCAATTAGTTTAAAACCATATAAAGAACTTAAAATTTAATCATCATAAAAACAGATATAATAAAATTATGTTATGGACCAAAACTGTAAACCCTCAACAAATGAACTTAAAATGACTGAAAAATATTTAAAATTTGCTTAAATATAACATCCTTAATCATAAGAAAAATGTAAATTAAACAATTTTAAATTTTTATCTTATACCTGTAAAAATGACCAAATTAAAAATATTATTTGAGGAGCTGGAGAGATGGCTCAGTGGTTAAGAGCATTGCCTGCCCTTCCAAAGGTCCTGAGTTCAATTCCCAGCAACCACATGGTGGCTCACAACCATCTGTAATGAAGTCTGGTTCTCTCTTCTGGACTGCAGACATACAGACAGAATAAATAAATAAATATTAAAAAAATATTATTTGATAATTTATGCTTAAGGGAATGTGGGGAAAAAATCCTCCTTTGCTGATAAAAATGCAAACTGATACAGCTACTTTGAACATTAGTATGGTGGATTTTCAGAATTACGTAACATATTATCTTAAACTTAGCAATATCCCTTTTGGGCCTATTCCTATTTTACATAGCAGAATTATTTTATCATAGAGAGAACCTAAAACAACCCCAAATTTATTTTTTTATATCAATAATAAATGAAAATCATGTTTTTAAATATCCATAAACATTATAAAGAATTAAAAGAGCCATCTTAATCTAAGCACATTTTTTTCATACCCCAAGAGGGTGCAGGACCTCAGGACAGACACCGAAAGCCACCCTGTCTCCACTGAGAATCAAACCCGAGACCTCTCACATTACAGGAAGAGCTCTTAACCGCTGAGCCATCTCTCCGCCCAGTAGCAGCAAGAGCTAGCTGTGAGTAGAGGTAGGAAGGATTGTTGGCAGCTGAGCTTAGGAGCAGAGGCTCCTCGCTCAGCTGTTGAGACCGTCCCCAGAGCATGGTGCCCGGGACTGAGCGCAGAGGTTCCTCGCCTGGGCAACATAGCTGGAGCTTGTGACGAATTTTCCCCGGGCCTGCTTTTTCACCCATGGTGAGGGCGGCTGCAGGGAGAGTCCCTACAGTGGGGATCACAGCTGCCCCCTAATCTGACAGTGGCCAGGCTGCCTTGCCACACATTGCTCTGGCCGGCTCCGCTCCCTCCCCCAGAGACCTGCCCTCTCCAGTAATCGCAACTGCAAGCAGGACGGTTCAGCAGTGCGGTTCAGCAGCTCAGCCCCAGGAAGGTACAGCCTAGAGAGGCAGGGAAGGGGGCAAACTGCCAGCGTTTCTTTCAGATTTTCACAGCTGGGTCTGCGGCTTTTTTTAGAGTTAGGGTCACAGAAGTGGTTACATATTGCCCCATGGTATCAGATTTAAACTCAAGTGCAAAAGACATAACATAAATTAAAAACATGAAACATAAAACAAAGCTAACAAAGACAGCACAGACAGCAGGCCATAAGCTGTGCAGCAACAGACCGGCCTAAAGCTGAGTTCAGACGGAGGCGCAGAGGCGAAGTGTCTCCGATCCTCCAACCTGATCACCCTCAGATACAAATTGGACCCCAAAAATTAGGGCCCCCAGAATCCCTGGCACGTCTGCCAGGTGGCTAGTGAGGAGTACGGAACTCGTCAGCTCCCTCCTTCACTTAGCCTACGGAGCATTTGTATGCACAAACGACTTCAAATGGACAGACTGGCAGACGGAAACATACAACCACACAATGAAACACACAACGGCCAGCCAGCTTACCTCCTGATGATTATCTGAATTATTGAGGGGGGCTCCCCCCAAAAATCCATCTCCCTGGGACCTCCAAGATGAAAAACCCTCATTTTCAAGAGCAGTGGGAGAAATCCCCCAGTCTCAATAATTCAGGCCAACAGATGCAATCAGCAAGAGGTGTCTTTATTACACAGGCGTCTGAGGGTGCAACAGTAGCTTACGGCAACTGCCCACCCCGGGCAAATTCAAACAGCCACATTTATAGGGAAAAATGATTACATAAGAGGGTAGTATAGTACAATCATTTCATTGGCTCTCAAATTGTTGTGCTTAGCTCATTCCGGGAATGGCCCCATGTCTATTCTCAAATTTCCCCGAAAAACCATAAAGACAGACAAAACACCCTGTAGCAAGTTGGCAATTTAGATAGGATGTCTTGGGGGGGTGGAGTGTCCCTCTCCTTAGCCTAGTCAGTGAGTCTGCAACCCATAGATATCCAGTTTTAGCATCGGCTGAGCCTGGGGGCCCAGCTAAATTTTCAGCAGAATTTAACATAGTATTTAAGTATGGGGTCTTTTAAGTATGGGGAGTCTTTCAAAACCATTTAATTCTGGGCTCATGATTCCATGACCATCATGGTGGTGAGCACGGCAGCAGGCATGTGGAGGAGCAGTAATTGAAAGCTTGTATCAACTTGGTTCACAAGCAGGAGTCAGAGAGGAGTAACTGAGAATGACTTGGGTTTTTGAAACCTTAAAGCCTACTCCCAGTGACACACCTCCCTCAAGGTCACACCTTCCCCAACAGTCTCACAAGGACAGACTAAACATTGAAATGTATGGGCCTAAATGCATCATTCTCAGACCACTGCGCTTGCAGGCCCGAAGACTCCAGAGTGAAAATATGTTTATACAGTTCCCGTGGAGGCCTGGGGATATAGTTTATTGGGAGAGCACTTATCTAACATTTTTTAAAGATTTATTTATTTATTTATTTATTTATTTATTTATTATGTATACAGTGTTCTGTCTGCATGTATACCTGCAGGCCAAAAGAGGGCACCAGATTGCATTACAGATGGTTGTGAGCCCCATGCCATTGCTGGGTATTGAACTCAGGACATCTGGAATGCAGTCAGTGCCCTCAACCTCTGAGCCCTTATCTAACATTTACAAAGCCTAGGTTTAGTACCAAGCACTGCAAAACAAAGTCAGAGAAAGGTAAAGCCAGTCAAACATCTACTCCCCTGTTATAGCTGAGCTTTGAAAAGCCCTGGTTTGTCATCCACCTCCACACATTTACTCTCTGACTCACCTAGAGTCTCAGAAGTCAGATCTATTCCAGAAATGCTTGACAAGAATAAACCAGTCATTGGAAAGAAGCACATCCACAAAACCCTCTGAAATTTGCCTGGCAAAAGGGGAGAGCAGAGAGCTTTGGTTTCTGCTCTTGTGTCCCCTCTCCCAAACCAAATCTGCAAAGGCACACTGCTCACCAAGTCACATGGCCTCTGTTGTTGGCTCAATCCACAGCCCCAGCAGGGGCTCTGCCACTTCCTCAACCCCACTGAGAGGAAATTTATTTTCCTGTTATCAAGAACAATTCCTTCCCTCCCATAAGAAGGTTTTCTCAATTCTGCCTTTTCCAGGGCTGGATTAATCTGTATCATCAGCTTTGTATAGCTGAGCTGGGATACCTGCAGTGCATCAAGAAGGAGAAGAGGTCAGTACATGAGGAAGGGTGCAGGACTGCATATGGTGCAATACTTCATTAACTCTAAGTGCTAGAACTCACTGCAACAGAGAACTTCACAGACTTCTTTTTCTTTTTTCTTTTTCTTTTTTTTTTTTTTTTTTTTGGTTTTTCGAGACAGGGTTTCTCTGTAGCTTTGGAGCCTGTCCTGGAACTCCCTTTGTAGACCAGGCTGGCCTCGAACTCACAGAGATCCACCTGCCTCTGCCTCCCAAGGCCTGCACCAACACCACCCGGCACAGACTTCTTATAGAAGCTTACTAGTTTCAAGAGAACCCATTCTGTTTAAGACAAGATTTAAAAGAAATTTTCCTGACAGAGGGAGTTCTCCCTCTTCCTCTCTGTACCTGAGAAGCAGTTCTTGACAGAGGGAGTTCTCCCTCTTCCTCTCTGTTACTGAGAAGCAGTTCCTGAGAGAGGGAGTCCTCCCTCTTCCTCTCTGTACCCGAGAAGCAGTTCTTGACATTGTGCTCCCCAGGAAGCATCTATTTATCTATTTATTTATCTGTTCAGCCCAACTCCTATTGATTTGCACACAGACTCCTTGTGCATTTTGCCTCCTCCTGGTGTTCTCCAGCAATACTGCTACTCCTCTAACCAACACTATCATCTGTTTATTTTCACAGGGAGCAGCATACCCTTCCCAAAGTCACTTAAGGTTGATATAACCAGTCTGGAGGAGGTAGTCACACCTCCAAATCCCTGATTATCTAAATTGCTCATTTACAACCAGGAGCAGCTGTTTTTCATTTGATGTTATTTGTTCCACAAGATTTAGACAATAGGCAAAATTATTTTTATCTCTAGACCAATGTGATATATCTCTAGTTCTTCTAGTCTCAGGTCTCTGGAAAACCTGACTAAAGCAGTAGGGTTTACAAAGAATAGTCACAAACTAAGTAGGAAAAACTTCAACCACCAGGGTTATTTAGGCATGAAGTAATGACATCAAAGGGATGAAATATCTACTGAGCTAGTGTTCAATATTGCTAGATCATTTAGTATTTTCTCTTTCATGAAACTGGTGTTTTTAAAAAGGACCGCAGAGTCTATTCTACATGTATCCAATTTTGAATTTACCAACTTTTTAAAAATCCAAATACTGATCAACCCAGTAAAGCTCCCCTCTGGACACCAGACACCGCCTGTTAACAAATCACAAGCATACATGAGCACAAGGAACAACATTGTTTCTCAAGAAACATACAAGGGAGCAACTACCTGGTGGCCTTGGAAACAATAATCTCTTTGATCAGAGGCAAACCCAGGGTGATGTCCATGGATGCTTGCTTAGGGGAAAGTCTCTGATATCATCTGGGTGTCTGGCCAGCCCATGGTTTGTATTCAGAGTGCATCCACTTTAGAGCCTGGCTCCATCTGTGCTCCAGGAGAAAAGGCACAGAAGGGGATATGATGCACCAAAGAAAAGGCCAGCAAAGGTGCTGGGGAACAGACTTCTGGTTATTGCCTCTTAAAATAAAATATACATATTCTGTCTGTCTAGGATGGAAGCAGCAGTGGGCTAGGCAGTGCTTATGCTAGAGGAAGAGATTGGCAGTATCTAATAAGTGTCACTAGGCAGGTGAGATAGACAAAAGACATACAGGCTCACACTGAGAGTCCTGGCTGGAAGTTTCAGATGCCCTTTGGCTTTGTGACTAAATTCTGTATGGTCAGTCTGTGAGGAGACAGTGACAACATAATTCCTGTGGCCTCGAATAGAATTGTGTCTTCCCAAATCAAATAAATTAAGAAAAAATCTCTCACAACTGTACCCAGTCTTTTGTGTTTTAGTTAATTCCTTTGCAGTCAGGTTGACAACCAAGGACAGTCACTAGAGGGCGCGTTAGTAATAAAAATGAGCAATGTCGGCAGTACTTTTGAGCTCAAAGACTTGATTTCCCTGGTATCCCACCCAAGTATTTGAAATATTTTTTTTATCCATACCTTGCTGTCCTTGAGGAGATCAAGTAACTCCAATGTGGCCTCAACTTCTGATCTCTACAAGATCCTATTGCAAATCAGGCTCCACTTTACTGAATTTGGACTTTAGCATCAGAAAGACACAGTCCAACTAGTGATCATGGAGTCTAGGTTGAGGGAGGGCACAGGAGCACACTTAGGATAGCAAAGTTCTTAGTTCTGGAGTATTTGCAATCCATGCTGGTCATGGGTAAAATTTTGATCTGTAGGCACTGTCAGGAGAAACTGAAAGACCACAAGGGCAAAAGAGAAGGGCCTGTCTTGTTCTGTGAGGAGGCCATGACTGGGGGACCCTGGCTGAATGATGAGCCAGGCAGGGGCTTTCTAGCACAGGTGGGTTGGGGACTTCGAAGACAAAAAGTGCTGGTAGGTTGGACATGGGCGGGCCACATCTGAGAGAGGATCATCGGCTGTGAGCGCCAGAGTAGGCGACCTTCCCCAACTAAGGTGAAGCAGCAATATCATAGTGAGATTGTTGTCAAAAGGAAGAGGCAGAGAAGGGACTGCAATGGGAATGAAAGAGCACACACACATGCACAGACACACACAACCTTAACTGTAGGCAGATGGAAAAAGATGGGTACCTTGGGGGACTGGGACTGTGGAGGAAATAATGCAGTTTATGAGAGGCATGGTGATCAGGCAACCTCTGAGAATGGAGTATCACACAGCTAACCCTGCAAGAAAAGTGACAGTTTGTTCCCAAATGGGGACCAAGTATCCAGAAACCCATGTTAGTGGTGATACAAGAGCTAGAGAGACAATGGCCATACTGTGCCCCCGGGCTGCTTCAGCTGGCGTTCTTTCCATGGTCACTCATGGGCAATCCCTTCTACCACCCAGCAACCATCACAAGAAACCAAGCTCTTCCCACCTCTCTCCTGACTCCTGCAGATGCCCCAGAGGTACACTGAGACCAGTAGGAACTTTAGCCAGACTTCATACACAGCATCTATTTTTGCCTTCAGTCCATTCCATGTGGCCAATTCTACATAAAACGGTCATCATCTTTGGTCACCACACTCATTTTGATGCAAGCTGGAAACACTACAGCATCACATAGTGCAAAGGGTGGTCCTAGGGTCAAAGAAGGACCCCGCATCAGGACAGTTAGACAGACAAATTTGGATTAAGAACTATTGAAGACGATGAGGTTCTAGGAAAACACTGTCTTTTTCATCTCCTGGGGAGCTGAGGAAGCCTGGGCCTTGCATGTGTTAAGATCCAGAGCACAAACCCAGCATCCTAGCCACACTTCCTGCCTGGTTCTAGAAATCCTAGGTCCATCTCCAAAGCCAAAACATGCCTGAGTCCTTTTTGGGAAAATAGGAATGAACAAGGACCCTGTCCTGGTAGTTGACTGGAAAAGTCAGTTGAGACAAACAAAAGCAGGGGCCACAGCAAGTGTCCCAAAGAGCAGAGCTATGGGGTCTCTGCTCTTGTCATCATGTGTTAATCCTTGACATGGCTTTCCATGTTTGGCTGGAGTCAGCCGCTTCTTCACAGGAAATATAATAGACTCCCCTCATTCCAAACCTTTATCCCTATGTCCCCAATTCTGCCCCAGTTATAATGCATGCCACCTGTCACTATCAGGACGTGCCTGATGGAAGTGTCATTCTTTCCTTGTAAAGGGACAGTAGTTGTTGTACCTCTGAGGCATAAGGAGATCTCAGATGGCTCATCTCTGCTCTCAGGAGGCAGCCAAGAAATAGGCACAAGCAGGTCTTTCTGGGTTGGACTTTGGACCCACCCAGCACATGCTATGTTCATGGTCTCTTGTCAGAAGGGGAGTTAAACCAGGAGTCCTGAGTCCCCACCTGACCCACACAGTCACCAGCTGGACTTGAAAGAGGGTTTTGCCCAACTAGGAGGTCCAAGCCAGACTTTGCACTTGTTGGAGAAGCATACTGGATACCTGTCTGGGGGTGTGGTCCATGGTGGAACACTTACCCAGCATGTATGCTTAATGCTCTGAGTTCCACCACCAGAATTACAGGGCAGGAGACAGAAAAGTCTGTGCTGTGTTTAACCAGTGGAGGAATGAGGAGGTGACTCTCCAGAGGCTGCACCCCATCATCTCCTGGGCTTCTGGAGCTCTTTCCTCTTCTTTTCCCCTCTTTGGGCCTTCTTAGGAGCAGTTCTTCTGTGGCTTTCCAGGCCCAGCTTTTGAAAGTTTCACACCAAATATAGAAGTGCCACAGATTTTGCCCTGTTCTCTGAGTCCCCAGCAGGCCTATCGTACACCCCAGGACTCGGACGTGTGTAGGTGCACCTTTTCCTGGTACAGGAGCCATAGAGCTGTGAGGAGCGGGGAGCTTTAGTAGCCATACCTCCTTCCCAGCTTAGGACTCAAGCATTTAGCTTGCTCTGAAGCCTGCCGGGTATTAGATGGACTTTTTGAAGCCACGCCCACTCACACCACCCCTTAGCTGGAGATACTAAGTAGGACCTCTGGACTTGTCTTGTGTTCTGTATGTGAAGAACACCCTCCTCCAGTCTCTATTCTAAGTGGTACTCCCGTCCTTCTGGCAGGTGGGGCCCTTTAAAATTTGCTTTTGAATGGATGCGGAACAGGGTTCTTGAAGGTGTGGGACTGGAGATCAGATCTGCATTCCTCCTAAGAAGATGCAGTCCTCATGGTGAATGGGTTCTAGTGGGACAGGGACACAGATACAAGTTGCACTGGGAAACCAGATAAGCCTCCCAGTGTGGGTGTTGGGAAACAAACTGATCCCCTGGAAGAGCAGCAAGTGCTCTTCAGACCCAATTTCTTTCTTTTTTCTTTTCTTTCTTTCTTTTTTTTTTACTTTGTTTTGTTTGCAAAACAGGAATTCTGTGCAGTTCTGGGTGTCTGGGAACTTGCTCTGTAGACAAAACTGGCCTCAAACTCACTGACCTGTCTCCCACATGATAGGTTTAATGGTGTGCGCCAGCAACTGCCCTGCTTCTTGTTTTTCTTAATAACACTTTGTGTGTGTGGAGAGTGTAGGAGCATGTAGGGGTTAAGGACAACTTGAGGGAGTTGTTTCTCTCCTTGCACCGAAAGGGTCACAAGATTTGTATTCAGGCCGTCATTGTTGACAGTGACCGCTGGACCTGGTGGGGTTTTGTGGTGTTGGGGTTTAGTCTTGGGGATGGAGCCCAGGTTCTCACATATGCTAGGCAATCATCCAACTGCTTAGCTACATCCCCAGCAGATGTGTTGTTTACTGTGATGGCAGGGATGAAACTTGGGCACTCACAATGCCAAGTGAGCACCCTGCCACTGAGTGGCCCCAGCCTGGCAGTCTTGTCTGTAACCTCTGACAGGCTTGCTTACTGCCTAGTTTTATTAACATAGCCATGTGCTGAGGGTGACAGTGTCTTCATGGAGATCCCTACTGTCTGACATAGTCCAAGATGTTTGGCCTTAAACTTTGGTGCCCCTGCTGTTGAAGTAGCCAGGATCTCACATGCCTGTCTTTTATAGAACCTATTTTCTAGCCAGAATGGTAGCACACATGTCATCCTAGCATTTGGGGAGCAGGAGAATCTCATGGAGAGTGTGAGGCCAGCCTGCACGACTCAGCCAGGTGCAACCACAAATAAATCATACAGATTTCCCCACTCCTGAGATGGAAGCCACAAGGCACACCAAAAACCCAGTGAGACCCAGGCTGCTCCAATGGGGCAGCTGTGACTGAAGAGGAAAGGCTAGGAAGACAGCAGCTGCTGATAGTTTGTAGTGAGAGACAGGGCCCAGGAATGCTCAGAGGCACTGAGGCCTAGGGGCAGAAAGACCCAGCAGCAGGCCAGCCTGTCTCAGCCTGGAGTGACCATTTAAGGAGTAAAAAGCCTTGAGTCTTGGGCCCAAGCTGTTGGTGGCCCCATGACTTGTGCTGCTGTGGACTGCTGTGTTCAGGAGAAGGGCCATATTGGGGTTCTGCTGTAATCAGAGTGTGCAGCAGAGCATCTGAATGGCAGACAAGGAGTAAAGGAGAACAGACAAAGGTTGCAGAGATCTTTTAGTGCTTATATGAAGAAGAGCTGGGAAGTGAGATACAGGTGAAGGGGAGCAAGAGGCCATGTCTGTAGAGCTGGGGAAGTCCAAGGAAAGAGTTCCCAGAGCCCGGGGACCATCCAGGGGTTATGCATAATGGGGCCGGAGGGTCTCCCAGAGGAGATGGTTTTTTTCTTCCCAGGACAGTCTCCATCAGAGGCTGAAGTGCTGGGCCTAGGAGGTGAGGAAAAGCGGACAAGGGAGGGACTGTAGAGTGTGGGAAAAGAGGGGCCATGGGTGAGGCTGTGATGTAGTTAGGACTTGCTGGTCTATGCTGGGACAGGTTAGACAGTTACAGGAATGAATCCTTTTTCTTCTGCTGATTTAAAAAATAAGAAGGCAGGGAAAGCAAGATCTCAGCAGTCAGCCAGCCAAGCTTTACTATGGATATACTGGCTGGTTTTATGTCAACTTGACAGAAACTATAATCATCACAGTGGAAGCAAGCCAGTAGCACCCTTCTATGGCCTCTGCATCAGCTCCTGCTTCCAGGTTCCTGCACTGTTTGAGTTTCTGTCCTGACTTCCTACAATGATGAACAGCACTATAGATGTGTAGGCCAAATAAACCATTTCCTTCTCAACTTGCTAATTTTTTTTGGTTATGGTGTTTCATAGCAGCAATAATAATCCTGACTAAGACAAAGGGTGAAGCAAAAAACAGACGGACCCCACCATGTAGGAGCCAATACAAGATGGTGTGGAGTTTTGTTGTTTTGGATTTTTTTTGGTTTTGTTTTTGTTGGGTGGGAGGTGGGGGAATGTGTACATAAATGTAGGTGCTCCTGCAGGCCAGAGAGGGCACTAAATCCCAAGAACTGAAATGGCTGTGACCCTTCAGTGGGTACTGGGAACTTGATGCAGAAGCATCAAGCACTCAACCACCAAGTGATCTCTCCTGCCCCCTTTAAAAATTACAACAATTTACTTGGGGGTGTTGGGGGAGATGCCATGGGGCACATGTAGAGGTCAGACAATGGCTCTTGGGAGTTGTTTCTCTCCTCCCACTTCGATTCCAGGGATTGAACTGAGGTTGTGAGGATGGATGGCAAGCCCTCTACCCACTGAGCTATACCAGTTATGCCCTCTACACAATGAACCATCCCAGTGGCCCCTAGCTTTCACTTTCTAGGATGTTTCTATCTTTTGCTTGCTCTTTTCTCTTACTCCAAGGAACTTCATGCAAGGGCATTCTATGAATGTCTCGTAAACACTAAGTATCCTATAAAGGTTATACATGCAGTAGCTGCCCTGGGCATACCTGGGGAGGTTGAAGGAGTCAGTCTGAAGAAGGGGGGTACTTTACTCTCTATTGTGGGGTCCTGCTCATGCTCGGTGTCTTCATGCTGCAGCATTCATGTTCTATGACACTGTATTGTTTGCTGAAGGAAGAGTGGTTCAGTCCAATACCTACAATTTGAGAAGAAAACTGGGAAGGTGATGGAGTCCTTTACTCCTGGAACCACTATGAGTAGAGGACACATGGGCAGCCACAGCCTGATTCAGGAGGACACCTTTTGGACCTTTGCCAGGCACCACTGCTGCCTCCAGGTTCGGGGCACAGTCACAAGTCTCAGCGTTAGAAAGTCTCTATGTTCAGCACCCGCACCCTATTTGTGGCTCTTCCTGATTTGGGGGTCGCATTATGTTAAGTCTCTCCTTCAGCACCATCCCTTCCATAACCTAAGTGGCTCCTGGTGATGGGCACTGAGAGCGGGCATTTGATGTGGGTCACAGGCACAGCTGGCATGGGAGGTTTTGCTATCCCAACCAGAATGGTTTAAATGTACAACTTTGGTGGTGTTCACCTCTGGAACTTCCTGTATGATATTTTCAGCTTCAGTGCTTAGAGAGAATGGGGAAAACATGTTCAGGTCAGGGAGTATCCTGGAGAGTTCAGTCAGCAGCAAGTTCATTCCTATAGTGACACCTTACCCCTGGAGCATGGTTCTACTGGTTCCTGGTTGTCTGGCAAAGTCAGGGCCTACTGCTGAGTACAAACAATGTCATCTTCTGCTAAAATCTTGGTTTATGATAATCCCCAGGTCTGCCTGGCCTGTGCCCTGGGGACGATGGTGTTTGACTGGATGTCTGGCTTGAGGGAAATCCCTGCTTCTATTCACCCTGTTGCTGATGCTGCCTTGAAGGGTTGATCACAGTTGCCCCCCCCACACAGACCCCATCAGGTGGTCCCTAGCTCAGGCTGCATTCTTCAGTGTCTATGTTGTCATGGTAATGCCTGTGGCTTTCTCCTGAGGTTGAATGGATCTCAGAAGGGTGGGCAAGGGTGGTGTTTTCTCAGTGGTTGAAGATTCTTAGAGGATCTCATCTCCATATCCTAAATGAAGCCACTTTTAGTTAAGCAGCCCTTTCCCGTAGTAAGGCACAGGTGAACACCTTGATTTGAAATTCAGTGTTCTCAAATTTCAGATTTCAAATTAGGGATGTTCAGGTTGTGCTGTGTTTCCATTCCTCCCAGAAGCTAGCTCATATGGGACTCATACATTTGGCATCACTAAATCTACCCAGTGATTATTCAAATTGCCACATCATTCCAGGCACACTGGAGCAGTCCTCCTGGGACATCAGTTGATTCTGGCCATTGCCCTATACCAATTGCTTGTCTTTTTTCTTGTGTGTATGTGTGTGTGGGGGGGGAGAAAGAGACAGACACACACACACACACAGAGAGAGAGAGAGAGAGAGAGAGAGAGAGAGAGAGAGAGGTGCCTATGCCAGATTGTATAATTACGTGTGCAAATGTGGATACCAGAGTGAAATATCATGTACCTTCCTTCAGTGACAAGGATTTCACTGAACTATCAGCTCTCAGGATCCTTTTGTGTAACTCATCCCTTGATGAGGTTAGAGACTCCCATGGCATTCCAGAACTTGTCTTTATAAAGGTGCTGAGAATTCAAACTGAGGTCTTCAGGCTTGCGGAGTGACTGCTTGGACCCTCCAAGTATCTTCACAGCCCCATCGTTGGCCATTAAATTCTCATATCATTGCTGACATTTCTGTTCAAATATGTTCTAAATTGAACATTTTCTCATTACTGAGTACAAGGTTTTTTTTTCAGTCTGTCGTCAGCAGCTGCAGCCAGTGCTTCTCATGTCCTAATGAGCAGAATTTCTAGATTTGTTTTCAAAAGACCAATATTCCATTATAGAATTGTCTTTATCTTTCCAGACAGGGTCTCTCTACATAGCCCTAGTAGGTCTGGAACTCACAGAGATCCAACTGCTTCTGCCTCCTGAAGACTTGGATGAAAGGCTTGGGTCACCACATCTAACCTGGCTTGTTGGTTACGATGTCATGAGGGGAGATTAAACTGAGGCCTTCCAGAAGCCAGAACCTGTTTGGGTTTTTTTGACTTTGTGGATCCTGAATCAGTGTCAAGGGTATGCTGGTGTTGAGGGTCATCAAGACACTGAACACAATGTCCTGCTTTACCACATAGTTCTGCCCTCCCCCCTACAACCCTCCCCCAAGGTCTCCAGGCTCCCAATTTACTCAGGAGATCTTGTCTTTTTCTACTTTCTACTTCCCATGGAGATTAGATGTATGTAAGTCTCTCTTAGTGTCCTCATTGTTGTCTAAGTTCTCTGGGATTGTAGTTTGTAGTCTGGTTTTCTTTACTTTATGTTTAAAAACCACCTATGAGTGAGTACATGTGATAATTGTCTTTCTGGGTCTGGGTTACCTCACTCAAAATAATGTTTTCTAGCTCCATCCATTTTCTTCCAAAATTCAAGATGTCATTATTTTTTCTGCTGTGTAGTACTCCATTGTGTAAATGCACCACATTTTCCTTCTCCATTGTTCAGTTGAGGGGCATTTAGGCTATTTCCAGGTTTTGGCTATGACAAAGCGTTAGCAGCTTTTATAAGACTATGACTTCACATTACATTTTTGTCAGATTTAGTCAGGAATAATGATTTTGAATTGAAACTCTTTTAGTATCAAAATAAAACATTTTAGTTATAGATGATGAGTTTAGTAAAGAAATTGGGATAACCATTCTTTGGGTAACAGCAGAACAAGTTTATACCACATTGAGACTGTCTCCTGAGAAGGCAATGAAAAGTGATTATATCAGACAATAATCAGAACATTTAGAGGTAAATTTTAAGCTTGGGCAGTCAGTAAGGGCTACAGCCAGTACACACTAAACATGGTTAACTTACATATTAGAAATAAACAGTTGGTGGTCATGTTTATGCATTTAAACCAGACAAAACTTTTCTTTCCAGTTGAATTTTTAGGCAGGGGGAGGGGCTGCAGGCCATTTGTACTTTCCTGCTGGGTCTGCTCCTGCAGCTGCCCTCCCTGCTCTGGTGTTTCCCATTGTGCCACTTGGGAGCAGGAGTCATCTTGTGAGGCCAAAACCAATTATCATCCAGGAGAAGTGATAGACAGTGGCCATCCTTGGTACCTGGCCTTGTAGTCGTCTCTGCTCACCTCTGTCCTCCTGGCTCCTCCTTGGTCTGAGAGTGCAGTCCCTGTGGGGGGAGGGGTGATCCTCTCCCTGGCTGCCTGCAGTGCTAGCACAGACAGAAGCCTGCTGAAGCCTGGAGTCCTGAGGAAAAGAGGTGCAGGGAAGGTTGGCAAAATCTCCTGTTAGATTTCTGAAATCCTAGAAGTGATAGAATAGGATCCAAAAGGGCCTGAGGCTCAGAGGAACCTCCAGGTATAAGAACTGATAATCCTTTAAGTCTCATTGTAGGGCTTTGTCAAAGACAGTTGAGAAATTTTTGAATCCTTGTGGCAGGTGAGTCCAGGTGACTGACCAAAGAAGCCCTGGTCTTGGTTGTCCCATTTGAAAGCAAAAAGCGTCTGACTCTTGGCTTTAAGTGTTAGGTTGAAGAAGGCATTAGGATGAGAACTGAATACACTTGAAGCTACAGCGAGAGGGAGCTCAGGAGATTATAGGGGATGGGGACTGTGGCATGAGTGGAGGCTTCTTAAGTATCTGAAAAAATAGTTCACTGTAAATGATTGATCATTGATCTGCTAAGAAAACTGCTGACAGTCTGTTCTCATAATTCTGGACTTATAACTTTATATTTTTTATACATTCTTATTTCTAAAATCTATATTTTTATTTTCTTATTCTTGGACTCTTCAGTGTACATAGTAAGTTTCAGGACAGCCAGGTCTACAGAGTGAGACCTTGTCTCAAAAAGAAAAAAAAAGCACAGTGTATGAAAGAAAAACATTATCTGCTCAGGATCCCCAAGGTAAAAGTTCTCAGCACAAAGATGATTTCTTTGCGTCAGAGGAACAGAGGGCAGTGAATAAGAAACAAACACAGGAGATAGAAGATGAGAGAGAAGGGGAGGGGAACAAGAGAATGGGGGCAGGGATATTTGTTCCAGAGGGATAAAGGACTACCTGCCTCTCAATAGAGGAGAGATAGATATAGCCCATAGGCATGGTGGTTGATAAAGGTAAAATGGGAAATCTTGCATTAGGATGAGGTAGTTACTGTTAATTCGGTAAGCAAAAATTAGATGAGCCAAAGAGGAATTTTGATTGCTGGTAGTCAGCCTCAGGCAGAGGAAGAGGCCAAGTAAGGTTTTGTCTGTCTCTTTGTCCATCCGCACAATTGGAATCCCATGGGGCTCATGCCATGCTCTGATGGTCACCCCCCAAAGCAGGTCAGTCTTTTTTCCCTTGTCCTTCTCTACATAAGCTATGCAACAAACAGTGTTAGAGCTTTAAACAGAGTTTGTAGACCTCACCAAAGCAAGTATGCAACAACTGTGACCTTGAGAAGTTGCTGCCCATACAATAACCATAGACATTATACATATTTGGGAATATCAAAAATATCACACTGTAACCAACACACAAGGCCAATGATAAAAATATTATTTATAAATGCATATATATTTACAATGATGTCTCTGGTCATAGGAACAAAACAAACATACAACCTATGTTGCGACCGCCTCAGACCAGCAAGGAAGACGCAACACCGGACTCTTCTTTCAGCAGTTTATTCAGGAACCTTGAACAATCTTCAAATACTGGGGAAAGCCAACCCACAGCTAAAGTAGCCCCTGGTCAGCCAGCCCCAGCAAGCTACATGGGAAAAGAGGATAGGTCTAGGTACAGGAAAGCAAGCCACATTCTCAGTCTAGGCCATATATGGGATGGTATGTGACTGAGACCACCTTCTCAGTCTTAGCCATATATGGGAATAGTACGTGACTTAGAGCACATTCTCAAGAGGGGGTGATGGGCAGAAACCAGCGCCACCCTCATAGCACTGCACAATGCAGCTCTCTACAAACCTACACATAGAAGCTCAGCAAGAATACAAAAGCCTTTGCTATATATTTACCATTTTACTCCTGAGTAACTCAGCATACCATTACTTCATTTTTATCTGAGTGCTCACTTTTAACTTGTGGTGTTCATCACTTTAATCCCATTCTCAAGGCCCAACATCCAGCACCATTTGTCTTGGTCCAGCCAACTTGTGCATATGTTCCTGAAAAGTGGAGTGTGGATTGACGAAAGAAATACACAAGGGGGCTGGAGAGATGCCTCGGTGGTTAAGAGCATTGCCTGTTCTTCCAAAGGTCCTGAGTTCAATTCCCAGCAACCACATGGTGGCTCACAACCATCTGTAATGAGATCTGGTGCTCTCTTCTGGATAGCTGTATACATAATAGATAGATAGATAGATAGATAGATAGATAGATAGATAGATAGATATAAAAAAAGAAATACACAAAAGTCTGAAGACAGAGTTAGAAAGGCATTATATTGAATACTGAATCTGCCTTGTTAATTTTTCTAGCCCTTTTATACCCCAAGCCAAAGGGGGGGACAAAAGATTGCTTTTTTAATCATGATATAAGGAAAAAACAAGAGTGATTACTTCCTTCATATTCAAAACATCTAACAGCTATACCCTAAGTCAAACATCCTGTAATTTGAAGCAAAACATCCAGTAGCTACATCTTGGGCCAAACATCCTATTGTTTGACCTTGAAGGATCAATAATATGCTTGAACTCTCTGACCTTATATCAAGATGGAGCAGAGCCATTTCTGTGGGCCTCCAGATACCCTGCCTTTGGGGACACAAGATCCTGGGAGGGTAACCTATTGAGTCTTAGACATTCTGGGTGACTTAGTATCCCCACTCCAGCACCCAAGAAACCCTGGTTTGGTGAATGGAAAGATATACACAAGCCCAAAAGGCTCAGGGTATAGAGACCTAAGACTATAGCTTTATTTATGATTTACCCGTTCAAGGAACAGTTACTCACCATGGCCTCCCCTGGTACTCTTTCCATCATCATAGACACTGGTGGTCTGGGTGCCCTTTGCCCCAACACTAGTGGACACAGTAGTAGCCAGAACATGCTGCCTTCATTAGACTTTATTTCTGACCTGCAGCCTGGGACTTCCTGCCCTGTCAATGTCACCTTGGCTTCCAGAGCTCTGATGGAGAGAAGACTATACCTTGAGGAGATAACCCTACAGTAGAGCTCCAACACCCACAGGTCCACTAGGGTCTGATTGCTCACCCTGGAGTGCATGGGAGGTTCCTGTGTGTGCTTGGGAGGTTTGAGTATCCTACCCAGGTCTTCCTGTCTCTCCAAGATGCCTCACAACACTGGGACAAGAATGGAGAAGAGGATCCTGGGCTTCAGCTCTACTTTTACCCCTAGCACCTCCCAGCCCAGGAAACATCTGTGAACCAAGTGGCCAACTCCTGATGGCTAGTCAAAAAATAAACCCTGTTTGGACAAGGGTCCAGCCCTCCAGATCACCCTGACATGGGGTTCTTAGCCCTTTCTGAAGCTACCCACTACTTCCCTGTGGGTGCTAAGACAGTAGTCCATAGCCAGGAATCCTGGCTTTGTCAGAGTAGACCAACAAGGGCCAGCAAGATGATACTGCAGATGAAGGCGCTTGCCACTAAGCCTGGTAGCCTGAGTTAATTCTGCAAGATCCACATGGTGGAATGAACTACCACAAGTTGCCATCTGACCTCCATATGTACACCTTTGATGGAGGAGGGTCATATGTCTATTGGTTAATAAAGAAACTGCCTTGGCCCTTTTGATAGGACAGCAGCTTAGATAGGCAGAGTAGACAGAACAGAATTTTGGAAGAAAGAAGCCGAGTCAGTCAGTCGCCATGATTCTTCCACTCCAGACAGATGCAGGTTAAGATCTTTCCTGTGAAAGACCCCCCGAAGGATGTCTTTCTTCTGGAGAGACCCCCTACCCAAGGATCAGTCGAGACCACTCGTGTGGATGCAAACAGCAAGAGGATTTTTTATTCTGTCATGACAGGGTCCTTCAGGTTCGGGATATGAAGGACATCCACAGCTGTTACAGCCCATCTTTTAAAGCAAAAAGCCACAGAGACGGGGGGGGACCTGTAGGTTGTTTTGTAACTTATTGGGTTGGCTTATTCAAAAAGGCTATTACCAATAATTAGCTGGAGAGTGATTGCCAGATCAGATGAGGTAAAAGGAAACTTCTGAAGGTCACTTTGCCCCTTCCCAGGAACTAAGTCAAAACATCAGTAACTGAGTCAACACCTAAGGGTTATCATGCCCCTATTCAGGGAGATGGAAAGTTTCCAACATCTCAGTACGTGCATGCATAGCTGTTATGTCCTTGGTTCCCAGGGGAGGTGGGGAAGTACTGAGAGTCATCAGAAATGGCTTCAGATTTTTCTTAAAGTTTTACATTTTCTTAGGGTTGAGAGGGCTTACAAATGCATTTAGAGTCTTTCACCTGGTAAGCCACCTTGTGATGTTACACAGATTATTAGAAATAGGTTAGATCAATATGCAAGAGCTAGCCAATAAGAGGGTGGAACTAATGGGCCAGGCAGTGTTTAAAAGAATACAGTTTCCATGTAATTATTTCGGGTATAAAGCTAGCCGTGCGGGTGGCCGGGTGCCAGGAATGTAGCCCGTCACTCATTACAACAGAGTGGCACTCCAATGTGATGGACTAAATTCACTTAAAAACCTGAGAGGGCTTTAAAAAAAAGGGAGTGGGAGTTTAACACAGCTTTTGGCTGTTTGTGGGTGGCTTGCTGCAAAGAAATTTTCCTGACTAAGCAGCAGGAAAAAACTTGCTGTTTTAAAATGCCGGCTTTCTGTGCTGTGCTGCCATTGCGATCTGTCTGGCTCCTGTGGGAGACAGAGCTTTTGAATGGAGCATTTGGATTAAAATGCTACAGCTTGCTTGATGGCAATGTGGACTGCTGTGTGCCTGGAATTGTGTGTGGCTCAGGGGCACCAAATGGCTCCGAGGCAGGAGCAGCCCAGCTCCGCCAGGCTGAACTGTGCTGGTCTCAGGCAGGAACTATCATAATTACTGTAATAACAGCACAATTAAGGTTTAGACTGGCAGTAAACAGGTGGTACCGTATTACCCTTACATGGTGCAACTTAAGTTTTTAAGAAGTGCTTAACATTTTAAGAAATGCTCCTGGATAGTAAAAAAAAGTACAGATTCACAATAAGACAGATTCAGACATAAAAGACCACTAAATGTGTCACAATGTTGGATAAACGTACATAGCCTTGGGAGAGAGAAAAAATATATAAAGAATAAAGTTAATGTCTTAAAAAAAGGGTAAAGTCTTTAAAGAGACAGAGTACAGATAGTTATAGATTAAAAGAATAAAGAAAAATAAGCCATGTAACAATGAAAAATTCACAGAGGGTCTGGATTTTGTACATTGTGTTTTCTTTAAATTTTTTGACTGAAAAGGAGTTAAGTACAGAAAGACTTTTCATTACATGGGCTGCCAAGCTAAACCAGAATGGATATAAGGGTATTATAATTTCAGAATTTGGGTCTAAGGATATGATGCTTTGGAGAGGGTCTTCTCTTGTTTTCACAGAGGATGAGACCCTTTGGGTTGCCTCTATCCCAATGTGGTATGATAGACCATGCCCTCCCGAAAGGTTGATGTGAACAACCTCAAAAAATTACTTTGCTCAACTGCCGACTGAGATGAACCTAGCAGACAGGTTATCCCATAAAATACCTGAATAACAGCGCCCCATTCAGCAGGAAAGCAGTTTGGAGAGAAAAAACTGTGCCCATGTTCTCAAATATTGTTTATAAATGTTCTTTTACATTTAGAGGGGGATATGATATAGATATGAATAATTTACATTGGTATGGATTTTAAGGTCAATTTTGTTATATGTATTTCTGCTTTTGATTAAGGTATTGTAATTGTGTAGTTCACTTAAAAATGTAATGTATAATTAGGAAATATAGGTTGTTAATGGATAATCATTGATAATAGTTAAGCTTGTAGTCATGTTAGATTTTCTGGATATATAGAGATATATTTCAGTTAGATAGGCATTCTTCATATCTTTCAAAGACTACAGAATATGGCATTTAATGTTTTAATAACTTAGGGCTTTTCATGACAATGAGACATATCTGCTCCTGGCAGCACCAATCTACTTCAAGAAGAAGATGGGCATCGAAGAGGCTCCTTATGGAGTTGGTTAACTGGGCAAGAAACTGCTCTTGCATGGACTGGTGCATAAACTGGACACAAAGAACCCACAGAGAGAGGACTGCTGAACTTGCCTAATGGTGAGATGGTCTTTTGGGGATCCTGATTCATGAAAGAGTCTGCGAGACAATCTGTAGGACATAACAGAAAGTGACTGAACTGCCTTTGAATTTTCCCGCTTCATGGAAATGTCCTCTGGATACTATGAGCCTGTAGGCTGAAGATGGATGCCCCAAAGGTACAAAAGAACTTTGGATGACTGTCCAGACAGTGAGATGTCTCTGTTATTTCTAGAGTTTTGGATTTCTTCTTTGCTTAGGTAATATTATATCCTTCTGGAGTCTTTGATGGAGTTGAAGAATGGTTAGTTATAGTAATTCTTACTTGATAATTTTTTGCTATATGTAATTTTACTATGTTAAAGTGAATGCCTTTCTTTTTTGTTTAAACAGAAAAAGGGGAAATTATGGAGGAGGGTCATTTGTCTATTGGTTAATAAAGAAACTGCCTTGGCCCTTTTGATAGGACAGCAGCTTAGATAGGCAGAGTAGACAGAACAGAATTTCAGTCAGTCGCCATGATTCTCCCACTCCAGACAGATGCAGGTTAAGATCTTTCCTGGTAAGCCACCTTGTGATGTTACACAGATTATTAGAAATGGGTTAGATCAATATGTAAGAGCTAGCCAATAAGAGGCTGGAACTAATGGGCCAGGCAGTGTTTAAAAGAATACAGTTTCCGTGTAATTATTTCGGGTATAAAGCTAGTCATGCGGGCCGGGCGGTGGTGGTGCACGCCTTTAGTCCCAGCACTAGGGAGGCAGAGGCAGGCGGATCTCTGTGAGTTCGAGGCCAGCCTGGTCTATAAGAGCTAGTTCCAGGACAGTAACCAAAAGCTACGGAGAAACCCTGTCTCGAAAAAAAAAAAAAGCTAGCCGTGTGGGCAGCTGGGTGCCAGAAACGTAGCCCGCCACTCTTATTATAACACACCTTGGCATCCGTGCATGCTTACAAGCACACACACACACACACACACATAAAATGCTATAAATGGTGGTGAAAGCCTCTAATCCCAGCACTCCAGAAAGCATAAGCAGGATGATCTCTGTGATTTCAAAGACTGGTGATCTACAAAGTGAGTTCCAGGACATCTAGGGCTACATAATGAGACCTTATCTCAAATAATTTAATACATAAATAAGTAAATGTTTATTGTAATAAAAGATATTATAAAGACCATATCAACAATTGTTGCTTCCCAGAGTACCACAAATCCTCTTGGGGTAGCCACCATGCCATATGGATACTTCTTTTATCTCAGGTCTTTGACTGGCCTTGAATAAAGTGAGGTACAGAAATAATATATCCTGCTGGGCGGTGGTGGGGCACGCCTTTAATCCCAGCACTCGGGAGGCAGAGGCAGGCGGATCTCTGTGAATTTGAGACCAGCCTGGTCTACAAGAGCTAGTTCCAGGACAGGCTCCAAAACCACAGAGAAACCCTGTCTCGAAAAACCAAAAAATAAAAAAAAAAGATATCCTTGTGAGTATAGGGTCTTTTGAGAGTAGCTGAGGGCATTGATGCCCTTGCTTAGACCTGACACTGAATACCTGCTGTAAGTCATTTTCTAAGGACTCTTGAGGAATACTATTTTCAGGTGTGTTACTTTTGTATATGACTGCATTTGATTAACTTTAAAGCTGTGATTCTTTGCCTATCTAAAACACCTGATAGTCTAATAAAGAGCTGAATAGCCAATAGCGAGGCAGAAGCAAGGAAAGGTGTGGCTCACAGGCAGAAAGTATAAAAAGAGAAAGGAGGAGGAGAATGAGCAAAAACAAGAGAACAAGGAGAGGAGGACGTAAGGTTCCAGCCACCCAGCTACACAACAAGCCATGGAGGTAGAAGCAATAGAAGCAAAGGAAGGTATACAGAAATAGAGAAAGATAAAAGCCTTTCACACAGTGTAAAGGAATATTCTGCAACAGACAGTGGGTAAAAGCTGATGAGGTGTTGGGGATGTGGCTACAAGGTGGGAGAACTCTGAAGAGAGATCATGGTGATGGTTGGACAGATATGCCCAATAAACTGGACTAGAACTCAGCATGTAGTCCATGATAGCCTTGAACTTTTAAGTTAATGTTACATTGTTTTGTGTGTGGGGTGTGTGCAACCCAGTATATGTGTGGAGGTCAGAGGACTTGTGGGAGTTGGTTGGTTCTAATTCTACTACATGGATCCTGGACATTGAACTTAAGTACCAGCTTCTTTGGCAAACCCCTTTACCTGACTCACCATATTTCTGGCCCACTATGAACACATAGATAAATGCATGAAAGACCCCCCCCATACTTGAAAGACCCCCATGCCCACATACTATGTTAAACTCTGCTGAAAATTTAGCTGGACCCCCGGGCTTAGATGATGCTAAAACTGGATATCTATGGGTTGCAGACTCACTGACTAGGCTAAGGAAAGAGAATATTCCACTCACCCCAAGGCATTCTATCTAAACTGTCAACTTGCTGCAGAGTGCTATATCTAGCTTTGTGGTTTTTCGGGACTAAGGAGAAGGAATACTCCACCCCCCAAGATATCCTATCTAAACTGTCAACTCGCTGCAGGGTGTTTTATCTGTCTTTATGGTTTTTCAGGGAAATTCGAGAATAGACATGGGGCCAATCCCAGGATGAGCTAAGCCCACTGATTTCAGAGCCAATGAAATGCTTGTGCTATACTATCCTCTTATGTAATCATTTTTCCCTATAAATATGGCTGTTTGAATTTGCCTGTGGTGCTCAGTTAACGTAAGCTACTGTTGCACCCACAGGTGCCTGTGTAATCAATAAAGATACCTCTTGCTGATTGCATCTGTTGGCCTGAATTATTGAGTCTGGGGGATTTCTCCCACCACCCTTGAAAACGAGGGTCTTTCACGCACACACATACACAACCTGCATGTGGACATCTTGACTGCTTAGTATCCATGAAAATCAGAAGAGGGAGTTGGATCATCTGGAACTGGAGTTAAATGGATGTGAGCCTCCTTGTAGGTGCTGGGAACCGAACCTGGGTCCTCTGCAAGAGCAGCTAGTGCTTCTCTCTATCCTCTCAATATGAATGTAATTTATTTACTTTTTTATGTGCATTCCTCTCTTGCCTGCATGTATGTCTGTGTGAGGGTATCAGATCTTGGTGTTATAGACAGTTGTTAGCTGCCATGTGGGTGCTGAGACTTGAACCTGTGTCCTCTGGAAGATCTATTGATTGGAGAGTCAGAGTCAACTACAATTTGTCATAGCCTGCCACTAGCATACTGCTTGGAAAAAAAAACGTGATTATTGAAGGTTGAATAATAGATCCTCACACATTATAGGAGCAATCATTTCTGAAAGACAAAATGTTATCACATTACTCTTTCCCCTCTTCTTTAGGTTTCCTCTCTCTCTCTCTCTCTCTCTCTCTCTCTCTCTCTCTCTCTCTCTCTCTGCCTACATGTCTCTGTTTGTCTGTCTGGGTACAGGTGTGTGAGCACCACTGTAGCAGAATGTCCTGAAGGCTGGCGCCAGAGGGATCGCAAGTAACCTCCACTAGCAGTGACACCTGCTGGGTTCCCCCTGGCTGGGCTTGAGTTTTCACACAGCCCCCAGGCCTTCCTTTGGGTTACAAATACCTTTTGTTTTCCTATGTGATTCTTGACTGAGAGTTTTCCATGGATACAAAGACTATGCAAAGCTTGATTCAGGGGAAATCTGAAAAACCGTGGTACCTTATGAATCAGGTATGTACACAGCATTGTATTGTGGAAGCATTGTATTCTGTCTGCAACCGCAAAGGCTAAGTGTCTTCTCAAAGGGTCTCTGAGTCTTCATTTCTCAGACCTGTGTGAACCCACACACCCATGCCAAAATATTCATGACACACCACAACCTAGAGATAGTAAGAACCTGAAATCCCTTTCAAGAATGTCCTCTTCCATGTGGCTGGTCATGGTGTTCTGCTCAATTTCAACAACTTTGGCTTGTGGGGAATTTCAGAGTCACACAATGCAAAAAAAGTTAATCCAGTTTTAGTCAGAAAGTTTATAACTTAATTTTCTGTCATAAAATCTGAGATATCCAAAACAACCTAAGGATGCTCTTCAAGGGCATAGAAATCTAGAAGCACCCAAACCCAAAACAGCAGATGAGGACTAATAGGAAAGTTCAGAGTTGGAAGCAGTGAGGTGAGCATGCAAATTAACAATAATGATGATGATGATAATAAAGAGATCCCTGAAAGAGCTGGTTATTTTCTTTTTTTTTTTTTTGGTTTTTCGAGACAGGGTTTCTCTGTGGTTTTGGAGCCTGTCCTGGAACTAGCTCTTGTAGACCAGGCTGGTCTCGAACTCACAGAGATCCGCCTGCCTCTGCCTCCCGAGTGCTGGGATTAAAGTCGTGCGCCACCACTGCCCGGCTGGTTATTTTCAAGGATATGTATGTCACAATGCAAATCCCTCAATGAAACCGATCAGGAGGTCAGATACAAATTATATTATAGAAAAACTGATGTTGTAACTGAAGAAATTTAGTCCAGAGGGTCTTTCAGGGATGTAGTTTTTATACTGCAGAAAATTAGATATTAGCAAAGGGTTGCTGGTAGCACACGCCTTTAATCCCAGCACTCGGGAGGCAGGTAGATCTCTGTGACTTCAAGAGCAGCCTGGTCTACAAGAGCAAGTTCTAGGACAGGCTCCAAAGCTACACAGAAACCCTGTCTTGAAAAACTAAATAAATAAATAAATAAATAAATAAATGAAAGAAAGGAAGGAAGGAAGAAAGAAAGAAAGAAATTAGCAAAGGAATTTTTAGACATGTTTGAAAATTGAATTAAAATCAAATAAAAACACTTAAAAACATGAGTCATAAGCAAGTTTGGACTGGCAACAAAACCAGTTCCCAACAAGGCAGAGCCCAGATCACATGGATTTCCTGAATCATTCAAAACTTTGCAGAAGAATGAAGACTAAGGTTACAGAAAATACTTTAAGAAAGAGAAAGCAAAGGAATACATCCAAACTCATCCCTGTGCCAGTATTACCCTGATTCCACACCCAAAAAAACTCAATGAATTAGAACAAGTAAAAGTTCCTTTCCTCAATAAATGCAGTTGTGAAAATCCTTAATGGGAATCCTTGATACTTCACATCCATCTCAACAACACACTAAAGAGCCCTTTGTTCACAATCAAAATGGCCTCACCCATGAGCTAAAGTAAAATCTGTAGCAATCAAATTGAACAACAGCCTAATAAAGAAGAAGACTGGGGGAAGAGTCTGCAATCAGCACAGTGATAACTGTTTTGTTATAAGGAAAGTAGCTAAAACTGGATATAGCTTTATACGAAACAGATCAGGTCCAAAAACAGAAATAAGATCTACTTTTTCTCTTTTGGGTCACGAGGAAGGAGAGAGGCTGAGTTTTTGTAAAAGTCATTGTATCAGACACAAAGATGTGATGGAGGAACTCAAGTAGTGCAGGAAAATATGATCCAAGTATAATGTAGGCAGATATGAAAACTACCATGCTCTTTCTTTTGTGTAATATATATATAATATGTATATCATATATATTTAGTGCAATGTATGATACTTATTGTATATTGTGATTGCTATAATTAAGAGTATATAATAGTTTCCCATAGCAGAGACAATGCCTAACCCAGAGGTCACATATCTCTGTCTCCTAAAGTTTAACTCAGCTCATATCTGTGGTTGATCAAAAATGGCCAGGAAACTACTCTCAGTTTGCAGAGAAAAGCTCTGGCCTTGTAAATAAAACAGCTAGTTGTAAGATAAAATGACCTAAGCTGAGAAAAGCTTCTTAAGTGTCTGAGAAAATAGTTCATTGTAAATGACTGATTCTTGAAAAGCTGTTGGTAGTTTGCTTAGGTTTACAGCTTTCTTACTATATCTTAAGCTTCTACATTCTAATCTTTGGTGTCTAGATTTCTATTTCTATATTTTCAGTCTTATTTCCAGACCCTTAATGTTCCCCCTTGAATTTGTTACCTGAATTAAATATTTGATTCATTTTGATTATCTTAATGTTTCTGGCTTGGCCTTCCCTCAGCCTGGTTTGGGAACTCGGAGGAAGTATTCTCTTTTGTAGCTGCTTCAAGCTGAAATGGGGCTTAAATGGTCAGGGTCCAGGAAGGCTGCAAGGGCAGTCAAAGGTAGGGAGGGGATAACTGGGAACCCAGCTGGAGTTAAGCTGCATTCTTGTAAAATGACTTGATCTGCATCAGTTCTTTGCAGTTTAGGGTTCATGGGTTGAAGACAACAGCTGAGGTCTAGATGTGCCCTGTCAGTTATGTGGGGGCTTGTTGAAACAGATATAGATTAGAGACGAAATTAAACTTTGAGGAACTTAAGAAAGAATAACAGTCATAAGTCTCAAAAAGAGAGAAATTCCAACCTAAAAATGGAAGGGGGGCTTCATCCTCAAAATTGTGACTTGAGTCAAGCTCTTCATTTCTCTAAGTCTACATCTGAGCTGGAGTTGAGGTCTGTCTTTGAAATTAGACTGGTGTCCAAGCCTCTGACCACAGTATATTGTGAGCAGGGAATCAGGAGTTCTCTCTTTTTTTTCTAAAGGGAGTTCTTTTTTTTAAGATTTATTTATTTTTTATGTATACAAAATTCCTTCTATGTATGCTTGCCAGAAGAGGGCACCAGATCTCATTATAGATGGCTGTGAGTCACCATGTGGTTGCTGGGAATTGAACTCAGGACCTCTAGAAGATCAATCAATGCTCTTAACCTCTGAGCCATCTCTCCAGACCAGGAGTTCTCTTGAGGAGACACAACTCCTTATAAATTTAAACAACATAGTAATTATACAAGGCCCTGCTATTATGAGCATTAAAAAATTAACAAGTGGACCAGCAATGGCAGATATTAGGGTTGTTAACCATGGTGACCAGTCAGACAGCCTGTGGAACCAGGAGAATGGTTTCTGTTGGGGTGTTTTTTTCTTGTCTTTTAAGGAGATGCACCTTGAGCTCCTGAAAAGTGTTTTTGACAACACCTGAATGGTCTGCATAAAAACAACAGGATTTTCTCAAGGCAGCATGTAGATCTCCTTGCTTTAGGAGTAGCAACTCTAGTCCTCTTTTATTTTGTAACCATTTCTGCCGGAGAATCTACTTCTTTTTCTAAGTATGCAGTAGTTGATTGGTTACAAAATAAATCTTTTTTCCACAGCTTCAGAAAGACTATTATAATTGGCTTGACAATGCTGCTGCTCTTATGGCAACAGAGCCAGTGATACCTAATCCCACTTTTACTGGAACAAGGATCTGGTCTGCTCTTTTATGCTGTCCTTCTAGAGAGGAGTCCAAGTGTACCCTGCCAGGTGGCCCATCATAGTAATATATCTGTGGTACAATTTGTACTAAGACACAGAGTCCAGGTCGGTTTCCCATGGTGGAAAGACTGGTTGATATGCAGGGATGCCCATGGCGCCAGCACACCACGATCATCTAGAGTGACCAATAGATGGGAGTGGCTTAGGTTAAAAGTATTTGTAGACTTTGAGAAAACATATTTCTTTTTACATACAACTGAATAAGTGGTTCTGTCTAAGGGATAGTTGTAGGAGTGGAACCAGGTAGCCTCTCCTCGAATCTCTCTCCAGGGTGAGAGGGGCCTCCCAGGGACAAGCTGTTCTGTTAGTTAAAGACACAGTTTTAAATGTTAATGATGGTTGTGCCATCAGAAGGCCTAATCCTATGTAAAAAGGAGCCTGGGGTTTAGACACAGCCAGCAATCGCAATCGTCCCTTTGTAGAATTAGGAAGGGGTAAGTAGTCTGGACCATCCCAAGGAGAGGGTCTGCAGGCATAAGAGAATCTATGGAGCTTGTCTCACTCTGTACAGTTGTTGACACAGTAAACCCCAGGGGGTTGAGGCACTCGGGTGACTTAGTGGTCAGGAGCGGAGCTATGGGGACCTAGATGGGACATGGGAGAGGCCGGATGAGGTCCTGCAGGGGACTTATAGGGAGGACAGGCATCTTGACATGTGATTGCTGTATAGTAAATGCCATTCTTTGGTCATGTCTGTTAGGTTGGGAGCCTAGGCCCCAGCCCCTCGCATCTATCCCAGCCCCCAGGCCTGGTCTGGACTTCAAATCCCTCCCTGGGGGTGGGGTCAAGACCACTCCACAGGGTACTTAGGTGATCCCCCAAAAGAAAAACATGTGGTCTCCCTTTCTTCCTGCCAGGGGTCACATTCCTGTGGCTTCCCAGTTTCCCCTTGGGGCTACCCGAAAGCGCAGATCTCCCATTAAACCTGTATTTCTTAATTTGGCTTGTTTTGATTTGACTTGATTGGGAATTTTTGCATCATCAGAGAGCTCGCGTTAAGAAATATTTCTGACATTTGGAGGTTCCTGCTGAGCTAGGGCAGGTCCTTTCCATGCGGCAGGCCTCGTTTTGAAAGGTCCCTAGTCTACAGTTCGAGCCCTCTATGTCATGCTTAAAACCAGCTTCTGGGCTACAGCAGCTGCGTCTTGGTGAGTCCCTTTTCTTGTCTATGCTATAGGGTTTGGGGGGACCCATTCATACTTATTTTTGTGGTTTTTGGATTCCCAATGAAGTCGTGAGCTCACGCTGTGAATTCGAATCAGGTTGCAGTCAATCCTGGAGAATCAGGATTGGCTGAGGTGGACATCTGTGTGTTTTGGGACGCCAGGCATCCAATCTCCACGACCCCTGTGGACCTAAGAGCCACCTTGGCGGATGCACTAAGGTGGACTTAGGTCTTGTAGGTGGGCATAGACTCTAAAATGGGCACTTCCAGTTCAAAGCCAGGTCTGTTTTTGTCCCTGTAAGCCTCTTACAGAAATCTTTTAAATTGAGTCTACCTGATACAGATAAACAAAACTTACATATAGATGGGGTTTTTTTGTCCATAGCTTTTTGGTCTCTGTGCTCTCGCCCCTTCCCCTTAGCCAGTCTCACAGCACCATGCTGCCTGAGGCACTGGCCCCTCCCCCACTCCCTCAAACCCACACCCAACCCCTCCTGTGGAGCAACATTCTTTCCCCTCCCTTTCCCAATTTGGAGGTTCAATGTCAACTTCCACCTTTCCCTCCCCCTCCTACCTCACTGCTCCACTCCTGGACCCCCTCTGCGCACTGGGCTAGTCCTTCCCCTGCTCCGTTTTCTATCCCAAATCAATCTCAGGTTAAAAAAAAGTGGCTAGCTTCCTTTTCTGCCAATCATTCTGCTTCCTCAGTCAGAACCAGATATTAGAAAAAAAAAGTTGAGGATGGTCCCCAAACTCCTATACAGGAATTGGTGAAAATGACCTTAAAGTTTTTAATGCCTGAAAAAAATCTTCCCGACAGACAAAGCTACAACAATCTACAGGCCCAGCCCTTACCAGCCGCCCTAAAGTCACAGGAAGGGGGACAAGGGAAGTCAATCACAGGGCTCTATCAAGTGTGGCCTAAATGGTCACAAGGCACGATATTGCACTGCACCTGCTCCGAGGTTGTGCCTTATCTTCCAGCAACCTGGACACTGGAAATCACAATGCCCCCATGCGGGCTTGTCCTCTATGCCAAGTCATGGAAGTCCGGCCTCATCACCATCGGCAAGTGAAACTGTGCCAGCCTCCAAATGTCTCAGCCTTGCAGAAGATCGACGCTGCCCAAACGTGGTATATCCCATAACCCTCTCCTAGCCTGGGGTCATGCTACAAGTGGTAGGTAAGTCCATTACTTTTATTTTCACTCAGGCTTTAAGTTTCCCTCACCAATTTCAGTTATGGGGTAGACGGGACCTGTTCCTTCCCACTTAAAACTCTACCACTGTCCTACATTCTTGTAGGACAATTTTTTTTCTCATTCTTTCTTAGCGATACCGGCTTGTCCAGCACATTTACTGAGTGGAGATATCCTTAGCCTCTTCCCCAAAGCTTTGTTCTGCTTCTTGGAGCCCCTTTTAACCCCACCCATCTCCAAGATTCTATTTTACAGGTTCATTCCTCCTGCCAGATGTGTGCCCAGGCCAACCCACAAGGAGCTCTCCACATACTCCAGTTTCGTGGACACCAACCGGAAAAAGATTGGCAGGTTAATTTCACCCATATGCCTACTCATAAAAAACTTTGTTGTCTCTTAACACTTGTGGATGCTTTTACAGGATGGAAGTGCTTCCAGTCTCCAGGGAAACAGCAGATGTGATGGCTCAGAGTCATGGAGCTCCTGTCAGAAGCTCTCAATATCTCCTGGACAATGGGACTCATCAAACAACTAAACAAGCTCTCCACTAAATTCAGGTTGTCTTGCCCTCGCCTCAGGGCCACCCATGTTCCCCTATGGGCCTGAGCCCTTTTGAGTTGCTTTATGGCAAGCCCTTTATCCTTAATCATCACCTCCCAGTTCAAACTCCTCCACTGGTGGGGTACCTACTCTACCTCTCCCTTTTAAGGTTTCTTCTCCATTCACACACTGCCAATTGTCTCCCTGCCCCCACACCAGTGGACCCTAATGCCCCTAAACCTGCTCCGCTCTCCCCAGGGGACAGAGTACTCCTTAAACAGTTAACTCCCAGATCTCCCTCGAGCCTCGATGGACTGGACCTCACATGGTAAACCTCACCAACCCCTCAGCTGCCAAGCTCTTGGGCCACCCAAGCTGGTACCATTTCTCCAGGCTCAAGCGGACACCTACTCAAGACACTTGGTCTATCCAGCAGACAGGACCTTCCACCCTTTGGTTTTCCAGGATGCTGCAATGAAGGTCCTACCTGCTCCTCATTCTGGCACACTCATCTTTATCGATAACAACTATTTTTTTCTAGACACCTGCCTTCTCATCTCCCCCAAGGAACAGATGCCTGCCTTCTCTGGGATGACAGTTCATGGGATGCCTTTCCAGCCACAGCTCTCGCTAAACGTGGACACCTGGCTCTCCCCTTCCCCATGCTGCCCCGTGCCTGCAGGAAGTAGCCAGATTTGAGTCTACACCCTTTTTTCCAAAGAGAGCCTAAATGTCATAATTACCATTCCAATTTTCTGTCACCCCTATAGCCAAAGAGTCTGGAATGTTAGGTAGGGAGCCTAGGCCCCAGCCCCTCACATCTATCCCAGCACCCAGGCCTGGTCTGGACTTCAAATCCCTCCCTGGGGGTGCAGTCAAGACCACTCCACAGGGTACTTAAGTGATCCCCCAAAAGAAAAACACGTGGTCTCCCTTTCTTCCTGCGGGGGTTGCATTCCTGTAGCTTCCCAGTTTCCCTCTCGGGGCCACCCAAGAGCACAGATCTCCCATTAAACATGGATATTTCTTAATTTGGTTTGTTTTGATTTGGCTTGATTGGGAAATTTTGCATCACCAGAGATCTCACTTAGGAAACATTCCTAACAATGTCCGTTTTCCATATCCTCAATCCCCAAGATCTCCCTGAGTCCCAGGAGCTATAAGCTTGTGGGTGCACTGCATCCCATTTTAAACATTGATTGTAATAGGGTTACAGTACAAGGGTTTTGTGCAGGAACTGCTGACTGTAGCTGATAGGGTTATAAAGGGATCCTTATCAACGTCCTAAGATGGGGCCCATGTCACACAGCCCTAGAAATGATGCCAGAAATCATTTTGATTGGAACAGGCTTGAGTAGAGGCAGCTGGGAAACATAATAATGTTTCTCCTGTGTATCCTCTGAGATGCTTTTGGCTAAGAATTAGGGATTTAGATATTTTCATAGGCTGGGAGTCAACCTTGATAGCCTTCCTATTTGTATTTTTGCTAGGCACCTTATTTAGTAAGAGGTGTGGCATTAAGTGGCATAGGTCAGTTTCAAAAATTGGGGCAGCCCTGAGATCTGAGAGGAACACTTCAGATATTAATCGTCCTGTGCAGAAGTCTGTGGGTCTCCATATAAAAATGACAGGAAAGGATACTGGTCCCTTCCAGCATGATCCAAGAGTCTCCTTATGGTGTCTTCAGATCCAAATAAGGTAGCTTGTAGCAATGGGGTTTAGCAGGTAGTGACTCATAGATGTATCTCAGGAGTGGGAAGACATCATCCTGGATAGTCTGGAGAGCCTGGATGGACTTAAGAAACTTGTAGACATTTTAGCCATAACTTCTGATGGAAGACTGGGGACGAAGGGAGAGGGCCTGCCAAACATAATCTCAGAAAGTGATAACCCACAATTCTGAGTGTTCTATACTCAGAATAGGGAGAAGGGTCCAATCATCACCAATTTCTAGGGTTAATCTAATTAAAGTCTCCTTTAATGTCTGATTTGACCTCTCTACCTGTCCTGAACTTTGGGGATGATATGCACAATGTAATTTCCAATTGGTCCCCAATGCCTTAACTAAGTCTTGAGTTACCTTGGAGATGAAAGATAGTCTATTATCTAACCTTGTCACAGAAGGGAGTCCATACCTTGGAATGAGTTTATCAAGAATCTTAACCGCTGTTGATGCTGTTTCTTTTTGATTGGGGAAAGCTTCAATCCATTCAGAGATAGTATCTAAAAAACTAGGAGATATCTATACCCATAATTGCCAGGTCTTACTTCAGTGAAATCCATTTCCCAGTGGACTCCAGGGGAAGTTCCTGTCTCTCTCTTATTTTGAGAGAATTTCTTCTTCTGTGAGTTAGTTGCCTGGCATGGGAGGCATTTAGTCACACAGTCCTCTACCAATTTATCCATGTTGAAAATTTTAAACCTCAAGTGTCTCAGGAGCTCTTTTAATTTTCTTTGGCCTAAATGTGTCCCCTTGTGAATTTGGTAGATTAGGGACTTAGCCAGTTCAGCTGATAAAATGAGTCATTTGTCTGTTGTATGAACATTTTTAACTCAAGTGTTCAATAAGGATTCAATATCTTTATTGTCTTGTGTAGAATATTCTGGCTTTTCAGAGAACATGGGATCTGGCATTATTATCAATGAATTAGCAACATATAGTGCTGTTTCCTTGGTTGCCCGGTCTGCCCTTTTATTGCCTTGGGCCTTGTAGGAGTCTCCTTTTTGATGCCCTGGGCAATAAATAATGGTCAGTCTTTGTAGAAGCCAGAGGGCAGACAATAGATCCAAAATTTCTTGTTTGTTTTTAATAGTCTTTCCCTCTGCAGTCAGTAAACCCCTTTCCCGATATATGGATCCATGGACATGCATGGCAAAGGCATATTGACTGTCTGTGTAAACATTGATAGTTTTATCCTTCCCTAATTGTAAAGCTTTGGTTAATGCAATTAGCTCAGCCTTTTGTGCTGAGGTACTGGGGCAAGGAGGTAGCTCAAATTGTCTCTGAAGGTGTTGCTATTGCTACCCCTGCATACCTGGTCCCTTCTCCAATGAAGCTGCTGCCATCTGTGAAGTACGTGAGATCTGGATTTAACCAAGTCAAGTCCGACCAGATTCCACGTACCTGCTAAAGTATCTCTGTGCAGTCATGGATGACATCAGAGTTTGGAGTAAGAAGCAAGGTCTCAGGGTTGAGTGAGGTGCTAAGAAGGAATCTGATACGAGGGGGGTTCAAAAATAAAGCCTGGTAGTACGTTAACTGGGCATTAGTCATCCACCTGTCGGGGGTTTTCTGAGGACCCCATCTATAGAATGAGGGGTGGTTAATATTAAGGGTTGCCCAGAGTCGATTTGTCAGCATCTTTGACTAGGAAGGCTGTAGCTGCAATGACGCAGAGGCAGCTAGGCCACCTAGAAGCCACAGGATCCAGTTGCTTGGACAAATAGTCCACCTGTCACTCCCAAGGTCTAAGACATTGAGTCAAAATCCCCTTGGTCACCCCACTTCTTTCATCTATAAACAGTTGAAAAGGTTTATTTATGTCTGGTAGGACTAAAGCAGGGGCCTTTAGCAGAGCTTCTTTTATGGTTTTGAAAGCTCTGTCTGGAGTCTCAGTCCAAAGAAAAGACTCCTCTGTCCCCTGCATAGCCTCATACAAGGGTTTTGCCAATTTAGCAAATCCAGGTATTCAGAGTCTGCAAAATCTGGCTAAACCCAGAAACTCTCAGAACTGTCTCCAGGTTTTGGGGTTGGGATATCCAGTAGAGTTTGTTTTTGAGCAGATGACAGCCATATCTTGCCTTATTTCAGTATGTGTCCCAGGTATGTAACTTTTGGGGCACAGATATGGGCCTTCTTATATGACACTTTGTGAGCCACCATGTGGTTGCTGGGAATTGAACTCAGGACCTCTGGAAGAACAGCCAGTGCTCTTAACCCCTGAGCCATCTCTCCAGCCCCTTTAGCTGACACTTTGTACCCCAATTGGCATAAGGTCTGTAGCAAGCCTCTAGTTGTCTACAGGTTAAGAGTCTCGGTCTTTAGAGGCAATCAAAAGATCCATCAACATCCTGCATGAGGCTTACCTGTAGGTGTGAGGACTGATAATCCTTCAAGTCTCCATGTAGGGCTTCGTAAAAAAATAGTTGGGGAATTTTTGAACCCTTGTGGTAGGGGAGTCCAGGTGAGCTGACCACTGAAGCCCCAGTGTTGGTTGTGCCATTCAAAAGCAAAAGCGACTGACTTGGCTTCAAGAGTTAAGCTGAAGAAGGTGTCCTTAAGATCTAGAACTGAATACACTTGATGCTCTGGGGAGAGGGAGCTCAGGAGATTATAGGGGTTGGGAACTGTGGCATGAATGTCTTCAATCCATTTGCTAATCTCCCTAAAATGTTGCACAGGTTGAAAACCATTGGTTTCTGGCTTCTTAACTGGTAGAAGTGGAGTGTTCCATAGAGACTGGCAAGGCACTAGGATTCTATGCTTCAGGAGCCAATTAATGTTTAGTAATACCTGACTTGGCCTCCAGGGTCATGGGATACTGCCTCACCCTGATTTGTTAGGCATTGGCTTTTAACGTGATTACAACTGGGAGCTGCTGAATCACTAAACCTGGTGGTTAGTTTCTGCCTACACTTCTGGGATGGAGCACTGGAGTTTAGCCATTATAGGAGATGTCTCTCAAGTGAAAGTCTGTGAGAAGAGACTGTATTCTTCCTCCAGATCTAAGCATAAGGCATAGACTTTGGGCCATGGGGAGGTCATCATCCCCTTCTGAGTGCAATAAATTTAGGCTTTCATCTTAGCCAACAATTCTCTTCCCAGGAGGGAGTAAGGGCATTCAGGGATAATTATAAAGGAATATATAACTTTCTTCTTTCCCAAATCCATGATTCATTGTGTGGTCCATGGTTGTAGAGCCAAACTGGAAGCCCCTTGAACCCAGGTTTATTTGTCTGATAGAGGACCCAGTGGAGATTTTAACACTGAATGGTGAGCACCAGTGTCCACTAGGAAATCAACAGTTTGCCTCTCCACTTTTAGGGTTACCCAAGGTTTGAGGAGAGGCTTTGAATACTGCCCCCTTCACTTGTCTGGGCCCACCAATTCCAGGACTTTTTGTCCCCTCTTCCTTAGTGGACATTCCTTTTACCAATGGCCCCTTTCTTTGCAATAAGCACATTGATCCTATTTTATGGGAGAGACGCCATTGACTATTTGAAACAGTCTGTATTCCCTCTGGCCATCAGGCCTCAGGTCTTATCTGCCAATAAGACTTTTGCCAGTCCCCAAGTTTGCTTATCCTTGGGTGCTTCTCTATTGTGATAAACCTCAGTGGTGATGGTAATCAATTCAGTCAGACTTTTACCTTCAAATCCTTTGAGTGGCTGAAGCTTCTTTTTAATATTTGGGGCTGCTTGGTTGATGAAAGCCAAGTTGACTGCTATTTGGTTCTCAGAAGCCTCTGGATTCAGTACAGTGTATGTAAAATAGGCTTCCATCAAGCACTCGAGCAATGCTTCTGGTGACTCATCCTTCCTCTGCTTTATCTGGCTTACCTTAGACAAATTGTCTAGCAGCTGCTCAGAGACCACCTATGAAAATCTGGTGATAGACTTTTAGCCATTCTCTACCCTCAGCAATATTGTAATCCCACCCTTCCTCAGGATGCATAAGGGGGAAGACCTCATTAATGATTTCCTCATCATCGGTGGGTCAACCATCCCACCCTGGAACTTGCTTATGGCATTCTTGCAGAATTCTATCTCTTTTTTCAGTGGTGAACAATATTTGGAGCAATTGTTGACAGTCCTCCCAGGTCAGGGAGTGGGTAAACAGGATGGTATCTAAGAGGTCTACTAGCACTTGGGGTTTCTCAGTAAAGGAAGGAGTCTGAAGTTTCCAGGTATACAGATCACTAGTTGAAAAGGGGAAACATACCAGGCTAGGGTGGGGGTTGGGGGAGGGGTTGTCATCCTCATCTGGAGGTCAAATAGTGCAGAGGGGGAGAGCAAGAGATGCTGCCACCTGTGGCTTCCCTGAACAAGTGCTCTGAAGAAGAAGGTTGGGGAGGAGGTGGAGGGGAGGGAAAGGTACTCTGCAAGGGAACAGAAGATTTTAATGAGAAGGAGGCAGTGGTAGAATCAGCACTCGGAGGGAAGTTCCTACCCTGTCTGTGAATCAGACGGTTATATGGGGAGGGAAAAGGTCTCTGTCTGGATCAGCTGGTGGGGGCAAGACAGCAGGAGTATCAGATTCGTTGGTGCTTCCTTTTGATCGCTTCAGAAGAACAGGAAGAATGTTGGTTTCATTCCTTGTGGAAGGAAGGAAGGGTTTCAGCCATGAAGGAGGATGTATCAGGAGGTAGTGCCAGGCCGTGATATAGGGCACTTGGTTCAGTTGTGCTGGATGACTAAAAATAACCTCCTGGACATTAAGGATAAGCTTAAGGTCAAAGGATCCTGCAGAGGGCCAACCTACCTGAAAAGCTGGCCATTGTAAAGAGCAGAAGGTTTTAAGTCACTCTGCTCCACAGGGCTGCAGAGACTGCAGTGGCCTCCTGGCAATCCTGGAAATAAGAAAGGACAAGTTCTAGGGGAACCTTAGGTTTGGAAGAAGCTTTTCCGATAATGGCAATTACTTCACACACAACCACAACAAGAAGACTGACAACAAATAAAACAACAAGAAAACAAAAATGAGGAGACAAGAAGCCAGCAGACACAGAAGGGGAAACACTACACATAGGGTCACGTGATCCCATTTCATTTCCAAAAGGCTGCAACCTCACAACCCAATGGCCAGAGGAGGAATAATAGTGTCCCCTATATTCCTCCAGCTCTGATACTAGAAGTGCATCCTCTAGGTCTTCTTGAGCCTCCAGATTGTCCAGACAGCAGAAACCAAAACCAGAAACTTACCAATTGGTAAAAACACCCATGCAAAAGCAGCTTCAAAAGGTTCTTTTGAAGTCCCACCTTTAAAAATCTAACCCCACAAAGGAGTTTTTAACTTCTCTCCCTACCTTGTTGTTTTTCTGTAGTAAAGAGAAAGTTCCTGGCTAGCCTGTAATTGTCTGTACTGGCCTGTACTTGCAATAAGAGTTAACCTTGCGCCCGGAGGTGGTGGCGCACGCCTTTAATCCCAGCACTCAGGAGGCAGAGACAGGCGGATCTTTGTGAGTTTGAGGTCAGCCTGGTTTACAGGAGCTAGTTCCAGGCCCGTCTCCATAGCTACAGAGAAACCCTGTCTCGAAAAACCAAACCAAAAAAAGAAAAAAAAAAGAGTTAACCTTGCAATTTGCACTCCAGTCTGCTCTGGTTTCTGATGGTCTCCCTCTGGGGGTGGGGTCATGATCTGGGCACAACAGGAGGTCCCTTCAGAACCAGGTTTGTGCTTCCCTGTATGGGCCACCAAAATGTTAGGTCTTGGGGTATCAGGCAAAGATGAGAACACCACCAAAGTCTAATAAACCAGAAGCAAACTTATTCCCAGAAAACAGATTCCAGAAACACCAGAAACAAACTTAAAGATCAAACAAAACAAAACACTGCAAGGCACAGAAGTTTGTCAGCTAGTTCTGACCACAGGCAGAATTTGAGCTTCTGACACTGGAAAAGGCCAGTTTCTGAACCCATCTTTTTATAATAGGGGCACCAAGCATTAGGTCTGAACAAAGGAAAATTTTTAACATGTATTTATTTATTATGTTACAATATTCTGTCTACATGTATGCCTGCAGGCCAGAAGAGGGCACCAGACCTCATTACAGATGGTTGTGAGCCACCATGTGGTTGCTGGGAATTGAACTCAGGACCTTTGGAAGAGCAGGCAATGCTCTTAATTGCTGAGCCATTTCTCCAGCCCCAACAAAGGAAATTTTAGAATCTCAAGAAAAAACTCAGATACAGATTACCTTACTTTACAGTCTTTATTTTTCAGTTAACCTAATGTTTTTTGCTCAACCCATTACCTTTCTTGTTATTTCCAGATAGTGTTTACTAAAGCCTGTGCTCCCCTTGATGCTGCTGGTTTCCCATAGCAGAGACAATGCCTAACCCAGAGGTTACAAGCTATGTCACCTTACATAAATTTATTAACATCAACTCAAACAGGAGCCCTTCCCTGCATTATGGAAATCTACTGCTTTGAATTGTTTCCCTGTATGAAGTATGGAGCAGCATCAGCATCACTGTGGCTCCATTCTCAGCTAACAAACTACAGGTCCTTCCAGAAATTCAAGTGTAGCATATGATAAAAAATGCCAGCTCAAGTATAGGTTTTGGTGGGCTGGGTCAGACTGTGATCACTAGATGGTAAGAAACCCTGGTACACATTAAATACTTTCCCTAAACTAGCCTACTGAAGAGTATGAGTTATGAAAATTTGGGCTCAAATTCCTTCTTGATAGTTCTTTGATCTAAGAAGTTCCCTCATACCTAGAGCAATGAGACCTTCAGTTATCATTAGAGTTGTGTGAAATGCACACACATACACACACCTCCCACTGGAAACCTGCCACTCCTAAGAATTTCTTCTCAAGCAGCTCTCAGCCATGTTCTTCCAAACACAAGGGAAGCTAGATTCAGCCAGTTCCTTCAGTGTAGAATTATTTATAGCTGCTTGATTCTGGTAACATGACCTCCAATATTGCAAGCTGAATGTAGAGCAAGAATGAAATGACGGCCAGGCGATGGTGGGGCATGCCTTTAATCCCAGCACTCAGGAGGCAGAGGCAGGCAGATCTCTGTGAGTTCGAGACCAGCCTGGTCTACAGAGCTAGTTCCAGGACAGGCTCCAAAGCCACAGAGAAATCCTGTCTCAAAAAAACAAAAAACAAACAAACAAAAAGAAAGAAATGACAGATCAGCATTTTAGTTCTGATAATAGTTTCCTCAGAAAGTGGGAACTGGGTTGAAATCAAGAGCCTGTCATGAAGAAATGTCAGTCAAGTGCTTCTCTGACCATTGACAGTTTTCTTAGAACTTGGAACCTAAAACTTGGAGATCTCTTCAAACAGAGACAGCTGGTGGCCCTACTAAAGTTTCCACATATATGCTAGGACTCCTAGGAAGAACAGGGAAGAGAAGAGTCACATCTTAGGATGTAGTGTGCACTAAGAAATTTTGTGAGCTTAAAGCCCATTCTCCACCTGGGTGACATGAACACTGAATTCTGATTTTACTCATGACTGTCTGTATTCTGGATGGATGTTTTGTTTTGGTTTCATGAACACCTGTAAGGTGGCCCACATGGGGGCACTTAGAGTACAAAATGTTGACACTGCAATCCTAAATTGCTAAGCAGGTTGAAAACATGACACACTGTCTTAACTGGTCACAGTCTATAGGTAAACCTGCTTCTTATATTGGAGTGTGTCTGAGGAATAGCCCCCAAACTATACTGGGGAAGCACTCTACAGTTTGTGACATTGACCCTTTATTATTTGTCTAAGTTGGAGACATCTTAATTTTATTTTATTCTTTTTTAGATTTATTCATTATGTGTACAACATTCTGCTCCTACGTATGCTCACACACAAGAACAGGGCACCAGATCATTACAGATGTTTGTGAGCCATCATGTGGTTGCTGGGAATTGAACTCAGGACCTCTGGAAGAGCAGTCAGTGCTCTTAACCTCTGAGCCATCTCTCCAGCCCATTAATTTTAAAACAAAATAGAGAAATCCTGTTTTGCTGAGCAACAACCAACTAAATATAGGTTGTTCTAGTGAGTGCTTCTTCTTAGTGTAAACTTCAAAGTTATACAATTGATAACTTAGTGTAGAGATTTATCTGCCATTCGAAAGGAATGCTTCTGCTAACCTTTTGTTTGATTCTCTTTATATGATTTGAACTTTAAGATCCATTTATAGTTTAGGCAAACTACCATCAAACAGAAACCATGGATGAAATGAGGCTATAAATTCATAAATAATTCTTTCCTTTCCCTGCTCTGTTTCTTCCTTTACATACTCTTTACCTTCATTTCTATAATTTATCTATGTCAATCTGTAGATGAAGGCTGCTTCTTCATTCCCAGCCACCCAGACCCAAAATAATCACACAGAACTATATTAATTAAAACACTGCTTGGTCTATTAGCATGGGCTTCTTATTAACTGATGCTTATATTTTTAATGAATACATTTCTATTATTTTGTGGTTTAACAATAAGTTTCCATTAGGCAGGTGTCTTTATCCTTCAGCAGCTACATGGTGTCTCCTTGACTCCACCTGCTTTTCTCCTCTATCTGTGCTTGGAATTCCCATCTTGCTCTATTCTGCACTGCCATAGGCTCAAAGCAGCTTCTTTATTAACCAATGGTAATTAAGTATATTCATAGCATACAGAGGGGAATCCCACATCATCAATCCATTCATCTGTCCTTTATTTTTCTTTATTATTGTGTGTCACACTGAAACTGGGGGGATTGGGAGTTGGATGAACTTCAGTACAAACTTTAGTAGTGTACTTCTCAATATACACAGGTGAATGAATTCTGTCATTGCCATCAGTGATAGCCTGGGAAAGTAAACTTGATAGAGGGCACTGTTGCTGTCACACCTCAAAATTTGACAGTGGGTATCTGAAAATAAATCTTTAATTTCCTTTTCTGGAAAAATTCCTAAGTTAAAATTGAGCACCCCTACCAGGACTACTGAAGCCAGGATTCAGACCATTCTGATCATGTAGTTCAGATTCATAATAACTAAGAAAAAAATCTATTTTCATTTAAGATATTTTTTAAAAGTTATATGTATGTATGTGTATTGGTTTGAGTGAGTTTAAATGCATCACATGCATGCAAGAATGTGTGGAGGTCAGAAGAAGGAATTGGATCCCTTGAATACTCTTCAGTGTAGGCATAAGTCATAGTAGGACTTAAAGTAAAACTGTCCTGGCTAGGTCAGTGCAACAAGAAAGACCAGACTTCTTCACCAGCCTCACCTTCACATATAAACATATCCAGCTGCGTCAGGTATATGGGGAACCAACCTGAGATAAATACAGTGACCTCCCTTAAGTGAGATAATGATAAAGGAACAAACAGTGTATTAATTTTATTTTTTGATGTCTATTTTTCAGTAATGGAGGCTAGTACTGAAGTCTCAAAGAGACTATTTATTAAAGAAATCATTCATGATGCATTTAAAGGAAACCAAAGAGCTAAATACTCTAAAATAGTTTTTACTATATCTGTATAGTAAATATATACATATCCAGGAGAACTGAAGACTCCAAGATCACACATCTCTTTTGGTGAAGTTCTGAAAGGCTTTGCTTGTTCTACTATCAATATTGTGAAGAGAAAGAAAAGACCACAGTAAAGACATCTCCCTCAGGATTGCCTTACCTGTTGGAAGTCATAAGTCAGGATCAACACAGCACCAACTACAGCACTGTGATGATCTGGACTATTGGAACAAGCAGAGACCAGTGAAGTCTCCTTTTCTTCTACTGCCAAAGGGTCACGAAAGAAATATTTGCATATAGAATGAAGAAAATTCCTGGCACATCAGTATCTTTCAGTATGAACACTGTGATTGTATTTCCAAATATCAGTTCAAAAGACTACTTTTGAGTGACTATTATTGCTTACAACCATGTTTCTTCTTTCCAACATTTTTAATTATATTATTTATATGCTGTTCTTTGCAGTGGTAACTTACTCAACATGATGGAAATAAAGTACAAATCTTAACTCTGAGCCATCTCCTCAGTCCCAAAGTCTTTAGTCAAGATATTCACACATAAAACTAATGGAACACATGAAATTAATGAATTGTACATATCGAAAGATCTTTTGCAAATTGCTGTCATCGTGGAACCTTTTAAATTAAGTACAATACAGTGACATGCAAAACAGCAACACTGGTGGAGTGGCACAGGGCCCATTTCTCAAGCTTTCTTAAGAGGGAAAATCTGCAGAATAATCACCTGTTGTATATTTGAAACAAGTCTCATGGAACTCCACTTGCAAACAAAAGATAAAAGTTTAAGTAAACATTATAAACAAATAGATGACAAAAAGGAAACTTTTAAAATGAGCTGATGAAAGGGAGTTCATGTGACATAAAAGACACCCTCCCCCCGAGGATTAGCAAATACAAAAATCAATACTTTTTCAACTCAAAAAACTACTCTTAAAAGTAGTTTACAGTTACACATAAAATATTTTAAAACTAAATGCAGGGACATTTTTAATTGGAATGACTTATAAATTGTTATCATTTAGAAGTTTCTTCCCATTCTCCTCTCCTATATACTTTTGTGCTTAAAGAAGTACATCTTCATAACATACAGTAAACTTTGAGAGATGACTGACAATTTTTCTTTAGGTTCTTATCCACAAAAAATATCTCTCAAAAGAGTCTAAATCTAAAGTTCTTTTACTGTAAATGTCACAGACAAGTTCAGAAGTGTGGTTCCAGTACCTTTTCACCCATAGGCAGAACCTAGGGTCTCTCAAATCCCAGACACATCCTCTGCTTCAGAACATATCCTCAATAGGCACACACCTTTAAGACTTTAATGCCAACACTCAGGAGCCTGAGGCAGGTAGATCTCTGTGAGTTTGAGGCCTGCCTGGTCTACAGAGTGAGTTCCAGGACAGCCAGTGCTGTCACACAGAGAAACACTGTTTTCAAAAACAATAAAACACCAAAACCAATACACATCCTCTGCAAACAATGAATTAATGCCACACTTAGGCAATCCCGTAGTATGTGGAGTGGAACCAGACCTCAGACCAGAAAAGTGCTCCTCCTCCAAAGATTCATTATATGTGAAGCAGCTAATACCCCTTTAGAAAGTAAGAATGATACAGAGCAATACAGAGCACATTTCTATTGGGAACACTATTAAAGAGTTAGCAGAAAGACTCTGTGAATCTTGACCAAATCTCAAGAAACAGTGCAAGTACAATAAAGCACCTTTTAGCAAGATCTCAATTCTCATGAATCCCCCAATGGGTGTTTCCACATTCTTATGGCCAAGCAGAAAGCGGCATTAGAGTTACCACTAATAACCATACGACAGTCTATACTAGGCTGTTTTAAGATTTCTTCTGTAAACAGATCTAATTAAGAACTCTTCTCTTTAGCCTCAGGAATACTTTCAGACAAGCACAAAAGGTAGCAAAAGTATATTCAGCAAAATATCACAAGAACAATTTCTAGGCAACATAGTAAAATTCTTCTCTGAAACCTCTTGAGCCAGCTCCCAACATTTCAAATCATTATCAACACTGTTTTCTTCCATGTTTCTTCTCCTATGCCCCATTGGGCAGTGCTTAATGCACTCCACTGCTCTCCTAACCCAAAGTCCTGAAGTTCATCTGACTTCAAACAAAAGCATGGTCAGGTCTGTCACAGAAATACCCCACCACACTGGTATCAATTTCTATTTCAGAGTTTATTATTGATGTGAGGAGACATCAGGACAATAACAACTTTTATAAAGAAAAATTTTAATTGAGGGGACTCACTTACAACTCAATGATTCACTACATCATTGCAGGGAACATGGTGGCATGCAGGCAGGTATGATGCTGGAGAAGTAGACAAGTGTCCTACATCTTGCAGGCAATCGAAAGTCAACTGACAATCACACCATGGATAGCTTGAGAAACAGAAACCTCAAAGCTCCCCACCCCCCAGCAGTGACACACTTCCTCCAATAATACCTCACCTACTCCAAGAAGGCCACACCTCATAACAGTGCCACTCCCTTTGGATCCCTTTTTCTTTAAACCAATACAGTTTGGTTTTTAATTTTGTTCAGTTTTTTATGACACAGTTTCTCTGTGTAGACTTGGCTGTCCTGGAACTCACTTTATAGAGCAGGCTTGGCTCAAAATCATAGAGATCCCCTGCCTGTGCCTCCAGAGTACCAAGAATAAAGGTGTGTGCCACCATCGACTGACTTTAAGTTTCCTTTTATAAACACTTCACCGCTTGGGGTTTTGTAGTGTTGGTATGTTGGTGGTGTTTGTGGTGGTATTGGTGTCAATTTGTTGCTGCCAATGCTGCCCACATACCTCCACTTCAGGTTCTCAAAGAAAATAAAGTTAGAGGAAATTAAAACTGCAGTGGAATAATTAAAATTTCTGTTTGTATTTTATATCAAGGAATACATTTTCATAGTGATTTGTTTTATGCATTTTGTTTGCACTTTGGTCAGAAAACTATAGTTATCATTCTAAGAGGGATTATAGACATGGGCCAGTACACCCAAGTTTATGCAGTACCAAGAAGATGCAGCCAAGGGCTTTTGAAGCACCCTAGGCCAGGGCTCTTCAGCTTCCTTAGTGTCACCCCCACTGCCTTGTGCCTCTCCCCACTGCATCAGTGTCCCCCACTTCAGTGTCCCCAAACTGCCTCAGTGTCCCCCTGTAGCTGCCTCAGTGTCCCCTGTAGCTGCCTCAGTGTCCCCTTGCAGCTGCCTCACTGTTCCCTGAGGCTCCCTCAGTGTCCCCTCTAGCTGACTCAGTGTCCGCTGCAGCCACCTCAGTGTCCCCCGTAGCTATCTCAGTGTCCCCTGTAGCTATCTCAGTGTCCCCCTGTAGCTGACTCAGTGTCCCCTGTAGCTGACTCAGTGTCCCCTGTGGCTACTTCAGTGTCCCCTTGCAGCTGCCTCACTGTTCCCTGAGGCTCCCTCAGTGTCCCCCACTTCAATGTCCCCCTGTAGCTGCCTCAGTTTTCCCTCCAAACCCGTAGCTTCAAGTCCCTGACTACCTCAGTGCCACACCCACGCCCAGTTGGTGGCACCACAACTACCTCAGAGTTTCCCCAGACTGTGTGCTACTCCCCCTTAGGCTACCTCAGCGTGCTCTCAGCTGCACAGCACCTCAACCCATGGCTGCCTGGGTGTCCTCTGGATTCCTCAGTGCTGCCCTTCCACCACTGCCTAGTGCCCCACCCACCACCCACACGGCTACCTCAGTGGACCCCAAACTGCCCTGGTCTTGCTCTGCAGTACCTCAGTGTCCCACAGGCTACCTCAGTGTCTCCCAGGAGCCTCAGCGTCCCCCTCCCAGCTGTCTCCACCCCTCACCTACCCACTGCGACAGTAGTTTTCCCAAGCGATCTCGGTGTCCCTGCAGGCTGTCTCAAGGTCACTCAAACTGTCTCAGCCCATCAATTCCTGGATGCCTCAATATTTCCGGGGCTGCCTTATTGACTACCGGGCTGCCTCAGTGTGGTGTGGCGGCGCAAATGAATGCAGACAGATTATATAGATATATACAGCTTTAATAAGGAAATAGACTTACAGGACCACAGGTTCCCACGGAGCACAGCGGAGCAAAAGAAAAAGGGCTGCTAAAAGGGCTGCTGGGCTCACGCCCGACAGATTTATCCATAAACATTAGCCCGAGGCGAACACGCCCCCAATGGGTGGGGCTATATCCCTACATCTCCCCCTTTTGTCTAAATAAGATAGAACTAAACCAAATACAACTATATACAATAATAACAAATAATAAATATAACAAACAATATTACTGTATCAGTGCCCCCCTACCTTGTTGTTTGGGATCCCACCCCAGCTGCCTTGGGGCCTGACCTCTGAGGTCTTAGTGCCTCACCTGCCTCCACACCCCCTGCTCACCTGCCCTCCAGCTGTCTCAGTGTCCCACACACCAGAACTGCCACAATTTCACCAAGGTTATCTTCTGTGTCCCTAACCAGGCTGCCTCTGTGTCACCATGGCTCCTTCAGTGGACCTCAGCATGCCTCCCGAGGTCCTCAGCAACTCCCAGGCTGCCTCAGTGTGCCCAAGCCTGCCTCAGAGGCCCTGGACTGCCAAAAAAATGGCCAGGCTGTCTTGGAGCCCCACCCACCCAAGATCTCTTGGTGATGCTGGCTGCCTCCATGTTCCACCACCTGCCTCAGTTATGCCACCCCAGCTACCTCGATGTTCCCACCCTGTCTCATTGACCCACCACATGCGTGGGAGTGTCATCAATGTCGTCACCCCTGCACACTTTCACAGTGTTCAACAGGCTTATTCCGTGTCCACACATATTTCTCTGCTGTACCCCCAGTTGCCTCAATACACAACCTGCAACTGCCTCAGTAACAGTGGTTGTCTAGGTGACCCACTGCCGCCCTGGTGGCCTCACCCCTCTGTGCTGCCTCAGTGTCCCCTCATGCTTTGTTTTCCCATGACTGACTTAGGGTCACATGGTCTGCCTTGATGTCTCCCCATGGCTGCCTTAGTGTTCCCTCCCCCAGAGTTCCATAGTTTCCCCAGGCTGCCTCAGTGTACTCCTCCCCTCACTAAAGACTGAGTGTCTGCCTGGCTGTGTCAGTTGACCAAGATGCCCATGTGTGTGCTGCGCCTGCACAGCTTGGTTGCCAAGACTGTGGGGGGGTGTGCCGGGATTGAGACATGGAGGCTGCAATGCTTAAGGAAGAACAACCTTTATTTTGCCCCAAGCTAGAGCCTTTTTATACCTTTTAGGCTGGCCAGAGACATGCTGAGCAGTCAGAGGTCAAGATCAGGGCAGAAGGCCAGAAGGAACACAAACATCCTTGTTGATTTCAAGGAAGTTTAGCTGTCAGTCAGAGGGAGTGAGGGCAGCCAGATCACAACCTGTGTGTCCCATGAATGCATCAGTGTACCCCCAGGTGCCTCAGTGTCTGTCCTCCTCACCCCCATGTCCTTTACCTCATAGTCCCCAGGCATGTTTAAACATCACCAGCTGTGTCAGGGGCTCCCATGCTGCTTTGCTGTGTGCTCCCATGTTGCCTCATTGTCTCCCTCCTCCCAGACTGTTTGGGGCCCCTCAGGCTGCCTCTGTGCTCCCCCACCCTGACTGCTTCAGTATCTCACTAGCTGACTTGGTGTAACCATGACTGCATGGATATGACCCAGGCTGTCTCAGTGTGTGGCCAAAACTACTTCAGTGTGTACTCCTTTTCTCTACTGCTACCACGTAACCCTGGCAACCACAGAACAACCCCAGCTGCCTTGGAGCTCCACTGTGTTCTGTGTTGCACGAGTTGGATGAAGAAAGAGGTCACTCCAAAATGAAATCTCTCAGCTTTTAGCCTTGGTAGCAGGAAATGTTCAGCCTTTGATAGACTGAATCTCAAGCAGCAGTACAAAGGCATATTTACTAAATGTTACATAAAGTTATTTTTTGGGCAAACAAGTTCGTCATAACAAAGCCCCTAATCTAATATATGTGTTTTTCTATAGCATCATGCCCCTTCTACTTTAGTCCTTATTGTGTACCATTGGCAGTACCAAATAATCCAAGACCTTCAGGTACATCAGAAACATCTGTGATCACAAGCATGCAAAGACTGTAAAGATGCTTCAGAAAAACAATCTGTAAACAACAGAAAATAACCACTGACTTCTAACAAGATTTTCCTTGAGGTCACAGTTCCTTTTACAAAACAACTGTTCTGTTTTATTGTTTACTCTGGTAAAGTGACTTTGTTTGACCCTACAATGCTCCCTGCCCCACAGCCATGTAAATGTTCTCCAGACTGTTTCAGTTTCCTTCCCCTGGCTGCCTCAATGCTCCCCACCCCCACCCTTGCCTCAGCACAGGCCAGCTGCATCAGTTTCCCGAGGCTACATGGGTGTCCTCACCCAACCCCCTACTGCCTAACAGTCCCCTCAGGCTTCATGGGTGTCCTGACCTTTGTTGGTGTCCCCCACAACTGTCCCTCAATGTTGCTATGGTGCCCCCTACACTGCTTCAATGCCTCACTCTTGAGTGCCTCAGTGAACCGCCATGTCACTCCCTATGAGCTTATGGGGGCCAATTACATTCAAATTTCCTCACCTCCAAGTCCTTAGAAGGTAGAATAAAACACTTTTATGATGCACTAATAGAAGACATTTTTGAAGAGCAGAGAACTTGTATAAAAAGGAGAGTTCTCAAATAAGAGTTTTACAAGAAAAGTAGTAAATAGAGGAGGGAAAATACATTTTCCTTCTACCCATCTTAGGTTCCTTGTTGGGGACTTTAAAACTAAACTGTGATTATCAAATAGCAGTATGAAGACTTGCTAGTATAAACTTTCATAGCACCAGAGCCTTTCTGAAGAAGGGAAGCCCCCAACAAGTGCTGAGACCTGAGATTTTATGCTAGAGTTGCTGGAAAGTGGAACACTATGGAGTATGTGACTGAATAAAATCAATATGAGCCAAGCAGGTTAGTGGCAAATAGTGAGGGCTTTTGGTTCATGTCCTCTGTGTGTGCCTTCGTCAGTCTTCAGATATGAGGCTGCTCTTTCCTCCATGGAGGAACATGTGCTACAGGAAATGGTCAGGAAGCCCTTTCTAGGTTTTATGAGCAGCTTCCAGGGAAGAACAGAGTCACCCTCACATTCAGTTTTCTGCTCAAGATACTCCATATGTCTAGTCACCATGATTTTAAATAACATATTCTGAGCTCCATCAATTATGAAATAAAGGCAAAGATATGGGTATAATTAATGACTGTGTTCATATTTGATCCTGAAATGTGACATTGAGAACAATTATAGATTTAAACGATTACTTCAGTATTCCATCTTCTGTGCACATTGTTTTGCATCATCTTTTCAGTATTTCTTGCTTAAAAAATATCTAGAGACTGAGATATACAAGGCAATTTATCTAATTAGACTGTTTTTCATTAAGTCTTTGAGCCTTTTGTATTCCAAAAAGTACAACAATCATGAAGATTATTTAACTTCTGATACCTTGGAAATTTTGACATGTGTAAGAATGTTATATTTGAGTAAGTATGTGTAGACGGCTGTAGCTGGTTAAATAAAAAAAAGGACTGTCCACAGGGACATGCATAGCACTAATGAATAGCTGTAGAGCAGATAAGCTCATGGAGCACATAGGGCAGCCTCTCAGAGACACAATGCTAAGAAGGCACATGCCATTTCAATAACTCACCCTGGAACTTTCCTTAGTGCCTGAGATGGCAAAGCATAGCCCCCCTCTGTGTGTGGTTCCTGAGAAGCAGAAAGCAATACCCTCTAGGCAATCCAGTGGCAGCTAAATGAGTCTGTTACTTGAGGGACAAGGATTTGGCAATGTTACAGATATTATGGTTATAGTAATTCTATTATTGTACTTGTTCTTCATGTTCTTTTTCTCCTTCCACACCAGTGGCTTCTGAAAATATGGTAACATAAGTCCCCCTGATCTGATAGAGTGGGCAGGCATTAAAGCTATAAAGCAGGTTATGGGAAAAAAGCCTGATTGATGAAAAATTGGGTAAATTTTGGAAAAATGCAGAAATTGTTCTTTGCCTGATTATAAAACTTGGCAAAAAGTTACACTGAAACAGAAAGGAACTTGGCTATGATAAATAAAGTTTCTAAAGAATCTAGGCCTTAAGGGCTGACTGCCTATGGCCTTATAAATCAAAATTAGAATTGCGAGGAACAACATAAAGAAAGGTATGACAATGGAGTAAAAACCCACTGAACTATGCTTCTGTTGTCTGCAATTAGTTAGCCTCCGAGGTGAAAACATCAGAAGTTGTTTTATGATTAAATAAGCCAAGAACTAAGAATATAATGATTGTCGTGGGGCTTGGGAAATGGGAAAATATTATGATGAATGATGTTCTGATTTCAAAGAATCTTTGAACTTCTTATTGAAAGACCCCCGTACTTGAAAGACCCCCATGCCCATGTACTATGTTAAACTTTGCTGAAATTTAGCTGGGCCCTTCAGCTCAGCCAATGCTAAAACTGGGTATCTATGGGTTGCAGACTCACTGACTAGGATAAGAAGAGGGAATCCTCCACCCCCCAAGGCAGTTTATCTAAATTGTCAAACTTGCTGCAGAGCGCTCTATCTAGCTTTGTGGTTTTTCGGGGCTACTCCAAGACATCCTATCTAAATTGTCAACCTGCTACAGGGTGTTTTATCTAGCTTTATGGGTTTTTTTCAGGGAAATTCGGGAATAGACACAGGGCCGTCCCCAGGGTGAGCTAAGCCCGCCAATTTGAGAACCAATGAAATGCTGTTGCTAGACAAGCCTCTTATGTAACTTCTAAATCCTTATAAATACATGATGTGCCATCAGCCTGGCATGCTCAGTAACTTAATTGTAACTTAGTTGCTGCAGCATCCATAGGTGCCTGTGTATTTAATAAACTGCCTCGTGCTTTTGCATCCAGTGGATTGGTTCTGGTTCTTGGGTGGAGGACTCTTTGATAGACACCTCTCTCAGAGGGTCTCTCATTATGAACTGTTTTGCCCATATAATGTTTAACCTGTGACAAGAATAAGGAATCATTTTTTGTATGTAAAATTTACAATAAAAGACTAAGGTTTGAAGCTCGGGATAGAAGAAGAAGAACTTGCCTTGCAGATAATACCCTGTCAGCTTGCATCAGAATCCTGAGTTTGTATACTCATTTTGCCTTCCAGACATCCCATATTTGAGACCCACTTCTTGACTGAGGCTGGTCCCAGGCATCTTGGTGCATTTTTATATTCACTGGTGATTTCTATTGTGCATTACATACCTATACAACTTGTAATTTCCCTTTTGCATTTTCCCCACACATAATTTTGGACAAGCAGTTTCTTCAAGCTAGGCAGACAACAATCCTTCCATCAAGAATTCTTACCACCAGGATGAGCTTTGATTAAGATAACCAGTCATTTGAGACAAAAGTCTGCACAAATCTTTCACAACGCACTTTAATGTGCAATGGTCTCTAAATTTCAGAGCCAGAAGAAAACCCTCTAAGGGAAAACCACAAGTTAATCAAAAGAGAACCAGGAAAGAGTCAGTGATGGCTAGGTGGGTGGAGGGACAGAACTTACTCCTCTTAATTTGTCCCTTTGCCTCCACATGAAGAGAATGAGAGAATGGTATGGCATGTATCACATGTTCATTCTCTCTATATCTCTCAGAAACATATAAGTGTGTGTGTATACAAACATACCTTTATATTTATAAATATATTATATAATATCAATATATCAGTGAATATGTATTATATATTTCTGCTCTCTCTAAATAATTCAATAGATATTATTATTTCAAATACCTATCAGTAGCTCTTCACACATTCACTATATGAAAGTTTATTTTTATTTTTATGTCAGAATAGAGAAATAAGTAATGTTTATGATAATGAAAAAAATATAGACTGTTCAAAACTGTAATTCCAATTCCAAAGGATCTGACACTCTCACAGAGGCATACATGAATGCAAAACACCAATACATATAAAATAATAAAAAATAACTAAATTTTTGTAGGAACCAGTGGGGGCAGGAGCACCACAAGAAATCTCACAGAACTAACTAACCTGGGATCATAGTGGCTCACAGAGACTGAACCACCATCAAGAGAGCATGCATGGGACTAACCTAGGCCCTCTGTATATATGTTACAGTTGTGTAACTTGGTGTTTTTGTGGGACTCCTAACAGTGGGTGCAGGTCCTGTCTCTGTTGCTTGCTTTTGGGAACCATTCATGCTATTGAATTGCTGCATCCATCCTTAATAGAAGAGGACATGCCTAATCTCACCACTACTTGATAGAATATGTCTTGCAGGTATCTATATGAAGTCCACCTTTTTCTGAAGAGTAAAAAGAGGAGGAGGAATGGATGGGGAGTGGGAGCAGTGGAGGTAGGAGGGAGTTACTGAGAGGAAGGAGAGGAAATTTTGACTGGGATGTAAAAAATAAGAAAAACAAATAATAAAAGTAAACTCATGCCCCAAAAGGAGAATATAGATGGTTATCATGCTTAAACTTGAGGTATTAAAATAATGGCCCTGGGACATTGGCACTTACTGTAATTTTATAATGTGTTTGCAGTTGTATAGAAATAGTTAAATAAGCCGGGCGGTGGTGGCGCACGCCTTTAATCCCAGCACTCGGGAGGCAGAGGCAGGCGGATCTCTGTGAGTTCAAGACCAACCTGGTCTACAAGAGCTAGTTCCAGGACAGGCTCCAAAACCACAGAGAAACCCTGTCTCGAAAAACCAAAAAAAAAAAAAAAAAGAAATAGTTAAATAAAATTAGGCATAATTTTGATCGGATCTAATACATAATGTTTTTGCCTTATTCTTGGAATAGTTATATCATGTTTAGGAATTGTTATGACCTGGCTATTGTTTTACATTTAGAAATTAATTGTGACATAAGAAGATAAAAATGTGTTTTCAGTTGACATGAGGTGCAGTTGTGATAGCTATATTTGGCTGTCAACTTTATTACATCTGAAGTTAACTAAAACCCAACAATGTAGGGGCACACCTATGAGGAATTTCTGTTTAATTTAAAGTGAAGATTTACATGCATTCCAGATCTTTGAGGTAGGGAGACATACTTTTAACCTGGATCTTTATGGGGAAAGACAACTTTAACCTGGATGTTTTGAGCTGAAAAACACCACCTCTAATCTCGATCATGTCTTGTGCTGGAAGCATGTATAAAGAAATGGAAGAAGGGAGCTTTTCCTCTTTAGCTGATTGTTCTCACCTTGCTAGGAAATCCATTTCTTCACAGGTATTGGAGCCATCGATGTTGGGATTCCAGATTACACTAAAGATGGGCTGAGACATCTGGGTTCATGGACTGATCAACTCCTAGATACTTGGACTTTGCCATCATAGCCAGTCAATGTTGAATTAGCTGGACCACAGCCTCTAAGTCATTCTAAAAATATACTCTTTGTGTATATAGAGAAATTCATTCCATAATCCATTCTATAAATTCTCTTACTTCACAGAACCCTGGCCAATACACCAGACATGTACAGAAGAATTTTAGAGTAGTTTGGGCTATGCATTAGCTTCATTTCAGTTACAAATTCCAGGTGTTCACTTTCTGTTAACCTGTCTTCAAAAGATGCTTTGATAAGAAATGGAAAACCAGATGTCTTAGCTTCTGTGGCCCAAGATCTAGCACCCCCAGGTACATGAAGATCAGAGGACAGTAGATTCTTTTTACCCTTGGTGTGACAGATCCAGTCTGGAGAATCAGAGGATCACTTCCTTCATATACTAACTTTGGCTCACTCTCTTTCTCAGAAGTCAGATCCATTCCAGAGGGGTTTCACAAAAGTAAAGCAGTCACCTGGAAGAAACACTTTCTCAATATAATCTGAGATCTGCTGTGTTAAAAGAGCAGTGTAGCAAGAGTCTTAATTGGTCTTAATAAAAACTGGGAGTCAGATATCAGGGTAAATGTTGAAAGATCAGAGAAGTAAAATATCCAGCCACTAGAGAGACTTCTTACTTTACCCATTCTCCAGAGTGAAGGGGCTGAGCTTATGTCTCTATAAATCCTCAGACTGACTGGGCTAAGATCCTGTCTCTACCTTCCTTATGTTACTGTGTTCACCACTATAGTGCTGGGTTTAAAGATGTGTACCTCCCAAGTACTGGGCTCAAAGACATGAGAACCCAAGGGATCAAAGGTGTGTGCCATCGATGCCTGGCCTCTATGGCTAACACATGGCTAGCTCCACCCTCTGATCTTCAGGCAAGCTTGATTTGTTAGAACCCAAACAAAATATCATCACAGAGCAGCATCAACCCTCTCCTTTTTTTAGTGTTGCATAGAAACACTTTCCACGGGAAGTATGTGGCTCCTGATACAGGCTCCTTTCATTCCAGCTAGACTTAAGGCTCTTACTAACACTGCTTAGCTAGACCATCAAGAGTGGTTTCTTACCCCACCTCTACCCACAGAAGGGTCTTTTCAATTCTGCATTTCATCAGACAGTCATAACATGAATTGTCATCCTAGATGAGAGGTGAAAAAATCTATTCCAATCTGGCAGTCAGTGATTTTGAGGCAGGGTCATGAAATTGTGTGAGCCCTACATGGATGTGTGGCAGCCTAAGACAATTAGCATACCTACTACATGTACATGTCCCTAGAGATCTCAAGTAATTTCTGTCTTTTGTTGGAGGTGATCCAATCCAACTAACAGAGCACATATGACTGGGAGAACAAAGTTCAAGTGTAGGGACTGGAGAGATGGCTCATGCATTAAGAGCATTTTTGGGTGTCTCAAAATGTCCACATGACAGCAAACAAACCTCTGTAATGTAAGTTCCAGGTGGAATCCATTTCCCTTAACTGGCCTCTGTGGGAATTGCATGTATGTTGTGGCAAAACACTCACAAGTGGAAATAAAAGCACTACAAAATGACCCAACATGTCTTGGAGTACATTATTTCTGCTGAGTGGTTATTATTTTTCACTCACCTTTCAAGAAAACTAGAGGCAGATTGATTGCTATTTCCTGATTTCTTTTGACCACCTTTGGTTGAATGTTCTCATTTCCTAAGAGGCCTGAACAACGTAGTTGTGTGATGTTGGAAGCCCCTATGTATGCTGTGAATATGTTTTACTCTCATTGGTTAATAAAGAAGAATATTTTGCCAAGAGTCAGGCAGAATATAACTAGGCAGGAAGTCCAAAGAGTGAGAAGGAAGGTGGAGTCTAGGAGATGCCATGTAGCCACTGGAGGAATAAGATGTCAGAACATTAGTGATAAATCACAACCATGTGGCAATACACAGATTAATAGAAATGGGCTAATTTAAATGTAAGAACTAGCTAGTAATAAGCCTGTGTCACTGGCCAAACAATTATAATTAATGTTAAGCCACAGAGTAATTATTTTACAAGCAGCTGTACGATTGGACAGAACACATAAAAGCTTCTAGTTACAGTCAGTTGTGTTCCCCTTTAACTTGGTCTGCATGATGATTTATAAACATGTCTGAACAGTGTACAACATTTTACTGGTAGCTAAATATATGACCTCAAGGATGCAATATGTCTTGTTTTTCTATTGTCTCATGGGTATACACAGAGTAGGCCATGCCATCCATGTCCATATCCAAGGTGCCATGTGCCTGTGTAGCCCATGGCTGGGAAATCATTTTGCAGCCCAAGGTGCCTGGAACTTGCTGATATAGATCCATGACTATGAGATCTGGGTTTACAGAAGTGTGACATCTCACTGTACTAAAGAAGAGTCTTAAGAGTGAAAAGTTGGAAATTGCTTTTTATTCATAAAATATTCATTTTATTCGATGGGGGTTTTAAAATAGTAGCCATTATAAAGAGTGTGTAGTCTTAGCAAACTATTAAAACAAAAGAATAAAAGAAATAACAAAAATAACAAACCCTTACACTAAAATTAAGAAAACAGAAAAACCAAAGCACAGATATCCCGAGGTATATACCAAATCAAACCAAAACAAAACAAAAACAACCAACCAAACAACATTAAGCAGAATTCCTAGTTTTCTTTTGGATTTTCTTTAAGGAAAATCAAATGAATAATGTGAGCCATGAGGAACTTGATTAGTCTCTGTAGTGAATTATCTTCAGCAACACTTGTGCATGATATGGGGTCATCTTCAGCACTATACTAGAGAGAGAATCTTAGGCTTTTAGGTATGGCTGGCTAGCAGTGTGACAGACAGAGTCTTCCTTGTCAGATGTCACATTACATATAGAGTCAGCTTGCCAAAGCCCTTGACAGTAAGCTGAGAGAATAACTCTTCCTTACCCACATATCTTCCTCCATGTTGTTTTTCCCCACACTGGGGCCACTTGGGGATGGATGTTAGGCTTCTGAGTAATTTGTGGTGTGTCCTGTGTATCTCAAGCTTATTTCTGATGCAGTCAATTCTCCAGAAATAGTAAGCCAACAGATGTGGACCAGATTGGGACTGGGTCCTCTGATGGTAGGTTGATTTTTGTCTCTCTGGTGAGTTCATGGCTTTTTCTGAGGAGTCCTTGATCCTAGTGTAGAATGTCATGCCTTCAAGGTATGTCTGGCTTCCTCTAGCCTTCTCAGTTCTCTTAAGAGGTGCTGTCAAAGAAGAAATGGAAATTAGACATAGTAACAGTCCGTCTGGGCCACTGGCAAGAAAAAAATTTCAGGGCCTATTTACCTCTAGTAAAGTCAAGGAAGAAAACCTACACCATTAATCACGTGGTTGGTGGGAATGGGGCTCAATGGTGGCTTACTAGCCTGGCATGTAGTGCTCCTGCTGCAGCTGCTCCATCAGGCAGGAGGCTCTCCTCTTGGGCTGTGGTCTGTTCCAGTTCATGTTGAATCTGCTCAAAACTAGAGGAGGAAGGCAGCTGGGACAAAGGCCTGGTGGGGCCCTGCCATGTCAGCTTTTGAGCCCCCACCAGCTAGACAATCCAGCATTACCTTTTAGCTGAGCTCATTCTCTGCTTTCCCAAGGGAAAAAGGTCAGAGAGCCCCTGGAATGGATTCTTTTTTCAACTTTTAAAAACTGCTAGAAGTTGAACTGGAAAATACACTCCGCTGAACTAGAAAAAAAACAGTGTATTTATCCAACAGCCCAAAAACATTATTTTGGAGAAATATTATTTGAGTCATGGTTCAGGAAAGACATTCATGGCCTTGATACCAGGTGAATGTGAGCAACCTGTAAAACTCTATGTCTGACCTCTAATGGACCTTACACAGCACTGCAGAGAAGGCTGTGATCATTCCTCTAGCTCAGATTCTGCATGGAGTTAATTTGTCAACTTCTAAACTATTTATGGTCAGAAAAAATATTCTCATTGGAAACTGACAAACCCTGCAGAGAGCCTGGAATCAGCAGGAGCGTGCTGCATTCAAATAATCTGAAGAATAGAAATTCATCTCTAAATGTGATGTTCTTGAAGGAAAATAAAGTGGCAGAAAACACCCTGTCCTTCACAATTGACCTCCCACTTCTAGGTTTGGGGATACCATAGGAATATTTGTGGGGAGACATAACCTAAGGGATGAGATACTTAGACCACATTAGAGATCTCAGAAGAAAAGAAGGGGTCACAATCCCCAGAAGACTAATAACCAAGCATATTGTTGCCTGGACAAAATTCCTGGTGATTAACTAACTCGATACTTTGAACTTTCTTTTCCTGGCTGTGACTGGGAGCCTTGACAAATGAACAAAAACAAAACACACACACACACACATGCATACACACACACACCCCTTTCTTAAACCCCCCAAAACACAGGAGAAGACTAGAGTGTTGCTGTACTTTTTTGCTCCAGGGGGAAGTTGCAGGTCATCAATGCTGTCTCTTACTGCTCTTACACTCAGTCAGACTATTCTGCCCTAGCCTAAATTTCTTTCCCCTTCCAGGAAAGTTCTTCATCTCAAGACTCACTGATCATATAGGTAAGTAAAACCCTCTGCACAAGTGGGCTTGACCACAAAAGACCGAGTCCCAAAGGAAGAGGGCTGTATATTAAACCTCCAGATAGCTCTAAGTTGACCCATTAGAGTCTCCAAAGAAAACTTACCCATGCTCCTTCACAGAAGACCTGGATAGCACCAGAGAATGGAATTGACCCAACGTCATTACTCAACAACTTTTGACCATAATACAGTGCACATAATATGAAAATAGCCACAGATCAGTCAGTAGGAGGCTAGAGAGATCACTCACAGTGCTTTTCTGAAATGCAGCACTCTATATAATTATGAGTATATTAATCTGTACTGACATAACTGCGTACATGATAGAGTGAGTATCAAAATGTCAACAAAGAGATATACTGCCAGGTTCTGTGTTGTGAAGCTAATGAGACAAACCAGACATTTCCTGGGAGGTTACCTGTGTTCAGTGGAAGAAAAGAGGTCTACTTTTTATTTCCAAAATAGCTCTAAATTCTTTTATTATAAGGCATATTAATTACAAAATAGTAAAACTGTGGAAAACTTAAGAAAAAACTCAAAGTCCTTTCTCTTTCTTACCAAATGAACCATTTAGCAATAAGATGAAACAGAAAAGGATAGGAAGCTCTATCTGTGAATAGACAGGAGATTCAAAGAGCTCTGACTAGATAGCTTAGCCAGAACAGAAATTTTCTGTTCTACCAAGCAAATGATCTACAGGCCCTTGACCTCACTCACTCACTCAAAGCTCTGTGTACTCCCAACATGGCTCCCAGCCTAGCACCCTTCCTACCGTACTGACATGTAGGTGTGCTATATGAGATTTACCCATCTCCTTCTAGGACTGCAGCTTCTACCAGAGTGGGATGGTTTGCTTGCCAATCATGTTGTGTCTTCCAAGAGGTTAACTTCACAGAAAGACTTGTGAAAGATCACAGAAATTAACTATTGGATGGAATGTAGGTGGTCAGCTGGGTAAGTGAGTGGATGGTTACATGACTGTGTATATATGTATGTGTATGGTTAAATAGGTGGGCAGCTTGCTCCTGCTGCCTCAGTTTATCTGCTGCTGCTTTGCCCAGAGGTCATAGATTTTCTCATAGGCCTCCTCACAGAGCCTCTTCATCTTCTCACAGGACTCTTGCAGGAAAATCTGCTCCTCCTGCAGCTTTCTGTTGTCATCTATTAACATGCCCACTTTTTCCTCCAACTGTGTCCAGAAGCTGGCTGTGGAGGGTTCTTAACCATCACAAAAAATGATGAGCTCCAGTCAACCTCTATCTGCCACTCCTACCTATATATAAAACAGCCATCCCTGCAAGGTCCCATTTCCTCAGACAGACTGAGACTGGAGCCCACATTAGCTATGCCAGTATCACCCAGGTGATGTTCCTCTGAGAAATGAATTCTGTTTCCCCGACATCGGTACTTAACTGTTCATGGTATTGGTAGAATATCATCAGGTATAGAGCAAACATGGTCTGAGGGAGGACAGTGGACCCAACAGGAATACATTGCACATATGTCCTATAGAAACAGACTTTGTTAGCCCCTGTCAGAGTTCCAGAGATTATTCAAGGTGCAAACCATATTTTCTATCTAGCAGCTCTGGAAGTCAACAGGACAATGTTGGGAGGGGCTCTCAAACTCCTTGCACTTAGGAGAATCAGTCTGGTAGATACATGTATAAGGTGAACAAAATAGAACCACAGCCTTCACTTTGCTTCAAAGACAAAGAAGGGCAGAAGCTGTCCTTCTGTGGACTGCCAGACTTATGCCACACTTACTTGGTACAGCATCAGGATTTTAACCACTAAGCCATCTATCTCCCTCACCCCTAACAGTACATATAGTTTCAGTGAGTTAATGTTAGCATTATTTCTGTGTGTAGTAATACTTCTCAAATACAAATTTTGGGAACTAAGAATGAAACAAATAGAAGAACTCTATAGCTGTATTTCTTTTAATTCCGTCAATACTTAACATGTAGTCCAGAATAAGTATAATGGATACAAGGTATAGATTAGTATATCATATTCATGCCAGTTACTCATGCAATCCTCTATCATTTTATTTTCTCAAGTTGTATGTGGGAAAAGAAAAAACAAAGATAACTGATGTAGCTGAAACTTGTATATGTGAATAATGTCATTGTGGAACTTGGTACTAGTCTTTTATCTATTTTCTTCCTACACTACTTCAAACTTAAAGTATGTAGATAAATCTCAAGAAGGAGAGAGAAAACACACAAAATTACTAACATTATATGGTAAAGAGGGATATCGCTGCTGATGACATGAAGATTAAGAAAATCAAAATCCATTCTTGATTATTTAAAAAAATACCTCCCAGAAAACTAAGTATAAAGAGCCTTAACAAAAACTTTTCAGCTACCATCATATTGAGAACAAAGATAAGGAATAAGGCCGGGTGATGGTGGCGCACGCCTTTAATCCCAGCACTTGGGAGGCAGAGGCAGGTGGATCTCTGTGAGTTCGAGACCAGCCTGGTCTACAAGAGCTAGTTCCAGGACAGGCTCCAAAGCCACAGAGAAACCCTGTCTCAAAAAACCAAAAAAAAAAAAAATAAGAAATAAGGAAGGGTACTCTCTATTCCTATTGCATACTGCATATGATTCCAAACAGTATGTTTTGAAAAAGATATATAAAAAGGAATGGAAGAAAACTCATATTTCATTATTGTCTATGTGGAGGAGGCAGACACAATAAACAAACAAACAAAGTAACTGGCCAAGACAGGCCTGGATAATAAGTAAAAAAGAGTTCATTATATAAGGCATAAGAGAAAGCGAATTAATTCACAAATTTAACTTTTATACTCTAGTAATGAACAGTTAGACTCTGAAATTAAAAAAAAACCACTAAGGTAGAAAACAGTATAAATCTGTTGGGGCACAGTGATGTTCACCTTGAATCTCAGTACTCTAGAAGCAGAAAGGCAGCTCCTTGAGTTTCAGGCCAGTCTGATCTACAGGGCAAGTTCCAAGACAGTCAGGGTTACACAGAAAAACTCCATCATGAGCCGCACAGTGGTGGCACACACCTTTAATCCCAGCACTTGGGAGGCAGAGGCAGGCAGATCTCTGTGAGTTTGAGGCCAGTCTGGGCTACAAGAGCTAGTTCCAGGACTGGCTCCAAAGCTAAAGAGAAACCCTGTCTCAAAAAAAGCCTCCATTTTAAAAAAAGACACAAAACAAAAACCTAAATGTGAAGGGTTGCAGAGATGGCTCATCAGTTAAGAATGACATTGCTTTTCTAGAGAATTCAAGATCTGTTTTGAACACCCACATCTGGAAGCTCATAATGCTGTGACTCCAGCTCTATGGAATATGAAGACCTCCATGAACACCTAAGAACATGAGGCACACATGCAGAGACAGTGAGAAAAAGACAGATACAAATGTACACATATATAAATCTTTTATAAAAACTAAAAGGGAGAGAGGAAAGATGAGTGCTAAAAATTCAAAATATAGGTTGCAGAGATGACTAAGAGCACTTGCTACTCTTATAGAGAACCTGAGTTTACTTCCCATAACTCTGTCAGGTTGTTCACAACACCTCTAACTCCAGTTCTCAGACATGATTTGTCTGGCCTTCCAGGTACTGGCATTTATATACACACACATACTCACACCCATACACATATGAATTAGAACAGCTTTAAGAAAACACTTAAAAAGACTAAATGTACTTCTGAGTCTAATTATAACACTCAAAACAATCTCCCAAAGGGCCAGACTTAATTCTTCATAGTCAAGAAGTTCAATTTTTAGTGATCAAGAAAACCAATCTTTTCTTTTGTCTTATATATAAGGGATGGGATGAAGAGGATAACTTGATTCCCTTTAATTTGCAAAACACTACCTAGGTAGTACTTACTTGATCTGCTCAGCTGACCCTCCAGAAGTTGCATTTGTGATGGCCCAAGAAGCTTCTTTTCTTGTTCAGAATGCAGTGGTTTGCAATATACTAATTAGAGCTTGGAACATGTTAGCATCTATCACAGTCTGAACTTGAAGAAAAAGCTAAAAGAATAATAATGTTACACTATTTGTGGAAATATCACTAAGGGTCATTACAACTTACTTTGTTCTTGTTTTGTTTCTAAAACCAGGTCTCATTAAATAGCTCTGATTAGCATGGTGATGTGGATTCCAAAAAAGCAATGATTTTAAAAAATAAAACAAACTTTTTAAGAGTACACACAGTCATAGATGAAAGGATTAAAGAAAAACAAGCCATGTAAAAATGGAAAATACACAGAGTCTGGATTATGTATATTATTTATATTATTGTGGTTTTCTTTTAATCTTTTGACTGAGTGAGCTAAGCACAGAGAGACATTTCATTGTATGGGCTGCTAAGCTAAACAAACATATATACTTAAAGGTTACGTTGACTTCAAATTTTTGCTCTAACGATTTGTTGCTTTGGAAAACATGTTCTGTTTTTATTTCCACAGAGGATGAGAACCTGTGGATTCCTTCTAGACTAATGTGGTTCAGTGGAACAAGACCCCCTTTAAGGTCTCCATTAACCCCTAAAATTACTTTGCACAACAAAAAGCAGAAACCGTTTGGAGACTACAACACCCAAATTCCCTAAATTATTGTTTATAAATATTTGTTTACATTTAAAGGGGGATATGAGATAGAGATAAATATTTTGCATTAATATGGATCTCAGTTTGTTGATACAAATTTAAGGTCAATTTTATTATACATGTATTTCTGCTCTTGATTAAGGTATTGTGTTTGTGCAGCTCATTTAAGAATGTAATGTATAATTAAGAAATACAGGTTAGCCGGGCGGTGGTGGCGCACGCCTTTAATCCCAGCATTTGGGAGGCAGAGGCAGGCGGATCTCTGTGAGTTTGAGACCAGCCTGGTCTACAAGAGCTAGTTCCAGGACAGGCTCCAAAACCACAGAGAAACCCTGTCTCGAAAAACCAAAAAAAAAAAAAAAAAAAAAAATACAGGTTAATGGATAATCATCAATAATAGTCAAGCTTGTAGTCATGTTAGGTTTTCTAGATGTACAGAGATAAATTTCAGATGGATAGTCTTCAAATATTTCAAAGACTAACAGAATATGGCATTTAAAGTATTTTAAGAACTTAGGACTTTTCATGACAATGAGACACATCTGTTCCTGGCAGCATCAGTCTAGTTCAAGGAGAAGATGGGCATCTAAGAAGTTCCTTATGGAGTTTGTTGGCATTTGGGCAAGGAATGGCACTTGCCTGGACTGCTTGATGTTAAGCTGTATAAACTGGACATGCAGGACCCACAGAAAAATGACTGCTGAACTTGTGTAAAGGTAAGACAGTCCTTCAGGGTTCCTGCTTCATGAAAGAGTCTGCCAGACATTCTGCAGGACAAAGAATAAAGTGACTGACAAACTGCCAATATAGGCAGAACTATCTTTGAAATTTTCTGCTTCATGAAAAAGTCTATCAAATTCTAGGGGCCTGTAGGCTGAAGATGGATGCCTAGAAGAATGTTACAGAAGAACTTTGGGTGATTGTCCAGACAATGAGATGTCTTTGTCAATTCTAGAGTTTTGGAAGTTGCTTAAAATGTACTTCCTGTTTACTTAAGTAATAAAAGATAAAGTAGATATAAATATTGTAGCTGTGATTTTTTTGCTTGATACCTGTTTTGTTACATGTAATTTTACTATGTTCAAGTTAAAACCTTCCTTTTTATTTAGACAAAAAGGGGAGGTGATGTGGGCTTCCCTTCTGTATATGTGTTGCTTTTATTGGTTAATGAATGAAGAGGTTGTTTTGGCTGTGATAGGGAAGAATAGAGTTAGGCAGAAAAACTAAACTGAATGCTGGGAGAAAGGAGGCAGATTCAGAGAGACATTGTGTAGCTGCAGAGGAGACAGACACTGGAACCTTGCCCATAGGCCATGGTAGGCCATGACCTAGTGGTGATGCATAGATTAATAGAAATGGGTTAACTTAAGAGGTAAGAGCTAGCTAGAAATATACACAAGATAACAGGCCAAGTAGTGATTGAATTAATAGTTCCTGTGTGACTATTTCAGACCCGGGTGACCAAGAATGAACAAGCAGTATCCACCTACAGCCTGGAACTTGCTATGTAGACCAGGCTAGCCTTCAACTCAGAGTTCCATCTGTTTCTGTTTCCAAGTGCTGGGATTAAAAAGAATAACTTTTGAACTAACATGACAAATAATGTTTGTTTTCCTACAACCATTTTTAAATTTTTACTTTATTCATTATTATTGTGTATTTGAGAATGAATAGGCACAGAACTAGTTTTCTTCTTCTATCATGGGTTCTGTACCATAATTAATATTACTTTTATGGAGTTTGTGGTCTTAAGTCTCATCAGGGCAGAAGAGATGGTTTAGTGGATAAAAGTGCTTGCCACAGTACTGGCAAGCAGTTATAATATCTAGAAACCACTGGAATTGTAAAGTGATGGCAAGCTCAAAATGAAAGTCACAACATTTAGGTCTTTAATAGTCCATGAAAAAATTTACAAACTCTAAAGCATAGGTTCATTGGAAAATATAGTTTACTAAGAAATAAAGAAAACCTATTTAGCACATGGTCCATCAAAACATTTTGAAAACACAGACCTTTTCTTGGATCTTTGGTAAAATCATCAAATTTAAAGGTAGAGAGAAAATGCATGGACTAAGTATCAAAAACTAACATTAGAAAAAAGTAAATTTAGACTGAAATAGTGACACGGGATGTTGACACTTTTATACTGACCAAAACAACCTCACCTATCAATAGAGAGCTCTGCTGTTTACTGCTCTTTTAGAGGATCCAGGTTTACTTCCAACACCAACAGATGGCCCACAACTTTCTGTAACTCTAGTTCCAGGAGATCCAATACTCTCTTCTGGTCTCCAAGCACAGCATGCACATGACACAATACAGTTATACAGGCATATACACATAAAAAAAATTAAAAAAAGTTTTATGAAAATGTGTCTCATACATAGGGATAAAAAAGGAAGGTACTCTGGCATTACCTGGATCTGTGTCCTATTTCCAACTGCAATATTAGATATTGTCCAACAAGCTTTCTTTTTCATAGGTTCCTTGAGGCTACTCAGTAAGTGCAGTAAACTCTGAAGTGCGGAGCAATTCAAAATTACCTAAAGAAGAAACAGGTTTTTCAGTTTTACTTATAGCACAGTTCCAAGTTATTTTTTTATTAAAAATTTCTGCCTCCTCAGCGCCTCCCATTTCCTCCCTCCCTTAATTCCCCTCCCCCTTTCTCTCCAGTCCAAAGAGCAGTCAGGGTTCCCTGCCCTGTGAAAAGTCCAAGGTCCAACCCCTCCATCCAGGTCTAGGAAGGTGAGCATCCAAAAAGACTAGGCTCCCACAAAGCCGGTACATGCAGTAGGATCAAAACTCAGTGCCATTGTCCTTGGCTTCTCAGCAGCCCTTATTGTAGGCCATGTTCAGAGTCTGGTTTTTTTTTGTTTGTTTGTTTGTTTTGTTTTTCGAGACAGGGTTTCTCTGTAGCTTTGGTGCCCAACCCGGAACTAGCTCTTGTAGACCAGGCTGGCCTCAAACTCCCAGAGATCCACCTGTCTCTTGCCTGCCAAGTGCTGGGATTAAAGGCATGAGCCACCACCACCCAGCCCAGAGTCTGGTTTTACACATGCTTTTTTAGTCCCGGTCCAGCTGGCCTTGGTGAGCTCCCATTAGATCAGCCCCACTGTCTCACTGGGTAGGTGCACCCCTCGCGGTCCTGACTTCCTTGCTCATGTTCTCCCTCCTTCTGCTCCTCATTTGGACCTTGGGAGCTCAGTCCAGTGCTCCAATGTGGGTCTCTGTTTCTATCTCTATCCATTGCCAGATGAAAGTTCTATGGTGATATGCAAGATATTCATCAGTATGGCTACAGAATGCAGCCATTTCAGGCTCCCTCTCCTCAGCTGCCCAAGGAACTAACCAGGGACACCTCCCTGGACACCTGGAGAACCCTCTAGAGTCAAGTCTCTTGCCAACCCTAAAATGGCTCCCTTAGTTATGATAACTTCTTCCCTGGTCCCATATCCACCCTTCCTTTATCCAAACCATCCCATTCCCCCAAGCTATCCCCATCATCCCCCTTCTCACTTTTCTCTCCCCATGTCCCCTCACCCCCATCCCACCTCACCCCCAAGTTCCTAATTTTTGTCTGGCAATCTTGTCTACTTCTAATATCCAGGAGGATTTCTATGTTTTTCTTTGGGTTCACCTTCTTATTTAGCATCTCTAGGATCTCATATTATAGGCTCAATGTCCTTTACTTGTGGCTAGAAACCAATTATGAGTGAGTACATCCCGTGTTCATCTTTTTGGGTCAGGGTTACCTCACTCAGGATAGTGTTTTCTATTTCCATCCATTTGCATGCAAAATTCAAGGTGTCATTGTTTTTTACCGCTGAGTAGTACTCTAATGTGTACATATTCCACACTTTCTTTATATATTCTTCTGTGGAGGGGCATCTAGGCTGTTTTCAGGTTCTGGCTATTACAAATAATGCTGCTATGAACATAGTTGAACAAATGCCTTTGTAGTATGACAGAGCATCTCTTGGGTATATTCCCAAGAGTGGTATTGCTAGATCCTGGGGTAGGTTGATCCTGAATTTCCTGAGAAATCACCACACTGCTTTAAAAAATGGTTGCACAAGTTTGCATTCCCACCAGCAATGGATGAGTGTTCCTCTTACTCCACATCCTCTCCAGCAAAGGCTATCATTGGTGTTTTTGATTTTCGCCATTCTGACAGGTGTAAGATGGTATCTCAAAGTTGTTTTGATTTGCATTTCCCTGACTGCTAAGGAGGTTGAGCATGACCTGAAGTGTCTTTTGGCCATTTGAATTTCTTCTGTTGAGAATTCTCTGTTCAGATCAGTGCCCCATTTTTAAATTGGGTTATTTAGCATTTTAAAGTCTAGTTTCTTGAGTTCTTTATATATTTTGGAAATCAGACCTTTGTCTGCTGCGGGGTTGGTGAAGATCTTCTCCCAGTCAGTAGGTTGTCTTTTTGTCTTAATGACAGTGTCCTTTGCTGTGCAGAAGTGTCTCAGTTTCAGGAAGTCGCATTTATTCAATGTTGCCCGTAATGTCTGTGCTACTGGGGTTATACGCAGAAAGTGATTTCCTGTGCCCATGTGTTGTAGAGTACTTCCCACTTTCTCTTCTATTAGGTTCAGTGTGTTCAGATTGATATTGAGGTCTTTAATCCATTTGGACTTTAGTTTTGTGCATGGTGATAGATATGGATCTATTTTCATTCTTCTACAGGTTGACATCCAGTTATGCCAGCACCATTTGTTGAAGAGGCTTTCTTTCTTCCATTGTATATTTTAGCTCCTTTATCAAAAATCAGGTGTTCATAGGTTTGTGGGTTAAAAGTCGGGTCTTCTATTCGATTCCATTGGTTGACTTCTCTGTTTTTATGTCAATACCAAGCTGTTTCCAATACTGTAGCTCTGTAATAGAGTTTGAAGTCAGGGATGATAATGCCATCGGTAGTACTTTTATTGTATAAGATTGTTTTGCCTATCCTGTTTTTTTTTGTTTTTCCATATAAAGTTGATTATTGATCTCTCAAGGTCTGTGAAGCATTTTGTTGGGATTTTGATGGGGATTGCATTGGTAGAATTGCCATTTTTACTATGATCCTCACAATCCAAGAGCAAGGGAGATCCTCCCATTTTCTGGTATCCTCTTCAATTTCTTTCTTCAAAGACTTAAAGTTCTTGTTAAATAGAATTTTCACTTCCTTGGTTAGAGTTACCCCAAGATATTTTATGCTATTTGTGGCTATCGTGAAAGGTGATGCTTCTCTGATTTCCCTCTCTGCTTCCTTATCCTTTGTGAATAGGAGGGCAACTGATTTTTTGGAGTTTATCTTGTATCCTGCCACATTACTAAAGGTGTTTATCAGCTGTAGGAGTTCTTTGGTAGAGTTTTTGGGGTCGCTTATGTATACTATCATATCATCTGAAAATAATGAAAGTTTAACTTCTTCCTTTCCAATTTGAATCCCCTTGATCCCCTTATGCTGTCTGATTGCTATTGCTAGAACTTCAAGCACTGTATTGAAGAAGTATGCAGAGAGTGGACAGACTTGTCATGTTACTGATTTTAGTGGGATGGCTTTGAATTTCTCTCCATTTAATTTGATGTTAGCTGTCGGCTTGCTATAAATAGCTTTTATTATATTTAGGTATTACCCTTGTATCCCTAATCTCTCCAAGACCTTTATCATAAAGGGGTGTTGAAATTTTTCAAATGCTTTTTCAGCATCTAATGAAATAATCACATGTTTTTTTTCAGTTTATTTATATGATGGATTGTATTGATAGATTTTCATATGTTGAACCAGCCCTGCATCTCTGGGATGAAGCCTACGTGATCATAATGGATAATTTTTCTAATGTGTTCTTGGATTCAGTTTGCCAGTATTTTATTGAGGATTTTTGCGTTGATGTTCAGGAGTGAGATTGGCCTGTAATTCTCTTTCTTGGTTGAGTGTGTGGTTTTGGTCTCAGGATGACTGTAGCTTCATGAAAGGAATTTGGCAATGACTCTTCTGTTTCTATATTGTGAAATACATTAAAGAGTATAGGTATTAGGTCTTCTTGGAAGTTCCGGTAGAATTCTGCATTGAAATCATCTGGTCCTGGGCTATTTTGGTAGCGAGGTTTTTGATAACCACTTCTAATTCTTCACGACTAACAGGTCTATTTAGATTGTTCACCTGTTCCTGGTTTAACTTTGGTATATGGTACTTATCTAAAAAATGCCCATTTCTTTTACATTTTCCAGTTTTGTGGCATACAGGCTTTTGTAGTAAAATCTAATGATTCCCTGAATTTTCTCTGTGTCTGTGGTTATGTCCCCCTTTTCATTTCTGATCTTATTAATTTGTGTATTCTCTCTCTGCCATTTGATTAGTTTGAATAGGGGTTTGTCAGTCTTGTTGATTTTCTCCAAGAACTAGCCTTTCGTTTCATTGATTCTTTGGATTGTTTTCTGTTTTTCTATTTTGTTGATTTCAGCTCACAGTTTGATCATTTCCTGTCTTCTACTCCTCCCAGGTGAGTCTGCTTCTTTTTTTCTAGATCTTTCAGGTGTGCTGTTAAGTCTCCAATGTGTACTTTCTCCATTTTCTTTAAGTGGGCACTTAGTGCTATGAACTTTCCTCTTAGGACTGCTTTCATAGTATCCCATAGGTTTGAGTATGTTGTGTCTGTATTTTCATTAAATTCAAGGAAGACTTTAATTTCTTTCCTTATAAGTGATACCCTTAAATATTTATAATTTCTAGTATTTCTCTTCAGGATCTTTAGGAGACAGTAAAGTGACTTGAAATGTCCAGTGTCATTTCAGAATTAAAAGTAAGCATCTTTAAAATCTCAGACTGCTTGCTTGTGGAGGTGAGTGGAGATAGCGTGGGGGTGATCCTTCTAGAGAATAACCTGATTTTTTTTCTTTCTATTTTAATTTTAGAAATTTAGGCCTTGCTTGTAGAGAATAAAAGATGGTTTATAAGAACTGTTTGTGGAATGTGTTTGGAGGATTAATTCTAGAATCTTTGTATATTTAATAGTATTTTTAACTTTCATTTCTTTACTGTTTGCTTTTAATGTTCTTGTTCTGCTATGCAATCATTTATATGCATGTTTCTTTAAATTTTTTAGATTTCCCTGGATGTATAGTTTAAACAACAAAAAGTCTATTTAAAACTGTAGCAGTAGTTTACAGTTCTAGCAAAGAGGAAAGTTGTGGGGTTAAACTTTGTGTTTTCTTTCTCATAGAAGCTTCTAAAAATGTATTTTTATATGTTCTTTTTAACAAATATTGTGTACAACCTTTAAAACATCTATGTTTGGATCAAAACAAGACACAGCTTATTTTCTGCTTGCTGTAAATTAAGCAAACATGCTATAATAAAAACAAAATGAAGGAAAAAAATTTCTTTCCTTATTTCTTGCTTGATCCAGGTGTGGTTCAGTAGTTGACTGTTTGGTTTCCATGAGTTCGTAGGCTTTCTGGGGGTAGCATTGTTGTTGAATTCTAACTTTAATCCATGGTGATCTGATAAGACACAGGTGATTACTAATATTTTTTTCTAACTGTGGAAGTTTGCTTTGTTACCAAGTATGTGGTCAATTTTCGAGAAGGTTCCATGAGCTGCAGAGAAGAAGGTATAGTCTTTCCTATTTGGGTGGCATGTTCTACAGATGTCTATTAAGTCCATTTGATTCATTACCTCCATTAATTCTCTTATTTCTCTGTTAGGTTTCTGTCTGATTGACCTGTCCATTGGTGAGAGGGGAGTGCTGAAGTCTCCTACTATTAGTGTGTGTGGTTTGATATCTGCCTTGATTTCTAGTAGTGTTTCTTTTACATAAGTGGGTGCTTTTATATTAGGGTAATAGATATTCAGGACTGAGACTTCATCCTGATGAATTGTTCCTGTTATGAGTATAAAATGTCCATCTCCATCTCTTCTGACTGATTTTAGTTTGAAGTCAATTTTGTTAAAAATTAGTGTGGCCACACCCGCTTGTTTCTTAGGTCCATTTGCTTGAAAAACCTTTTCCCAACCCTTTACTCTGAGTAGATGTCTGTCTTTGTGGTTGAGATGTGTTTCTTGTAAACAGCAGAATGTTGGATCCTGTTTTTTGTATCCAATCTCTTAGCCTGTGCCTTTTTATAGGTGAGTTGAGTCCATTGATATTAAGTAATATTAATGACCAGTGGTTATTAACTCCAGTTATTTTTTTGGTGGAAGAGTTTGTGTGTTTCCCTTCTTTGAGTGTGCTGGTGAAGGGTTGTCAGATGCTTGTGTTATTATGGGTATTGTTGGCTTCCTTGGTTTGTGATTTTCCTTCTATTATTTTCTGTAAGACTGGGTTTGTGGCAACATATTGTTTAAATCTGTTTTTGTCCTGGACTATCTTGTTTTCTCCATCGATGGTGAATGCAAGCTTTGCTGGGTATAGTAGTCTGGCTTGCATCCATGTTCTCTTAGTGTCTGCAGCACATCTATCCATGACTTCCCGGCTTTCATGGTTTCCATTGAGAAGTCAGTTGTAATTCTGATAGGTTTCCCTTTATATGTTACTTGACCTTTTTCCGTTGCAGCTCTTAATATCTGTTCTTTATTCTGTATGTTTTGTGTTTTGATTATTACATGGTGTGGGTATGCTTTCTTTTGATCCAGTCTATTTGGTGTTCTATATGCTTCTTGTACCTTCATAGGAATATCCTTCTTTAGGTTGGGAAAGTTTTCTTCTATTATTTTGTTGATTATATTTTCTGGGCCTTTGAGCTGTAATTCTTCTCCTTCTTCTATCTCTATTATTCTTAGGTTTGGTCTTTTCACAGTGTCCGAGATTTCCTGGATGTTTTGTGTTAAGAATTTGTTGTATTTGTTTTGTTCTTTAATCAGTGAGTTCATTTTCTCTATAGTATCTTCTGTGTCTGAGATTCTTTCTTCTATCTCTTGTATTCTGTTGGTAATACTTGTCTTTGTAGTTCCTACTCATTTACCGAGAATTTCCATTTCCTGCCTTCCCTCAGATTGTGTTTTCTTTATTACCTCCATATAATTTTTCAAGTCTTGAACTGTTTCCCTTACCTGTTTGATTGCTTTTTCTTGTTTTTCTTGGCTATCTTTGAGAGATTTATTCATTTTGTCCACCTTTTTGTTTGTCATCTCCATTTCTTTATGACAGTTTTTCACCTCCTGTTTAAGGTCCTCAATTATTTTCAAAAAGTTCTGTTTTAAATCAATTTCTTCTATTTCTTCTGGAGTAGGTTGTTCAATTCTTGTTGTTTTGGAATCCCTGGATTCTGGTGATGTCATTATGCCTTTCAGGTTGTTGGAGGAATTCTTGCATTGGCACCTGCCCATCTCTTCCTTTAATAATGCCAGGAGAGGCCTGGTGTCTTGGTCCAGTCTTTGCTGTGACTGACTCTCTGGGTGTATCTCCTCAGTGCAGGAGCAGGAACTGTTCATGTCTGGATGGAACTCTTCAGCACTAAAACAGGGATGCCTGGTAGCCCAAGGACACTGTGGACAAAAGGGCCATAATTCTAAGTTTTGTTTGCTGAGGCAAGGTCTCATGTAGCACAGCTTGTACTCAATGCATATTGGAAGATGAGCTTGAATTCCTGGATCTTCCTATGTCCACCTCCCAAGGGGCAATAAGTAAATATTTAATTTGACAAACTTTGCCTTGAAAAACAAACACAGAGAAACCCTGTCTCAAAAATCAAAAAATAAAAATAAACAAACAAACAAACAAAAAACCAAAACAAGCTTATTTTACTACAATGTAGGAGGGAAAATCTCCAGAATTCTGAAAATTAACTTTACATACATACATAGTGTTTTTAAATTGTATTTATTCATGGGAAGCATGTATGTGTGTGGAACTATGCTATAAGTAAAACTGAAAAACCTGTTTTTTCTTTTAGGTAATTTTGAATTGCTCACCTCTTCAGAGTTTACTGCACTTACTGAGTAGCATCAAAAAGAAAGCCTATTGTACAATATCTAATATTACAGCTGGAAATAGGGCACAGATCTAGGCAACACCACAGTGCCTGCCACAGTACACATGGAGGTAAGAGAAGAATTTGCAGGAGTAGGTTCTCTAGCTTCATTGTGTGTCTTAGGAATCAAACTCAGTGGCAAGTGCCTTTACCATTTGAGCCAAAGTGTCAGTCTATTAGACTAATATTAAAAGCTAGTCTGAAATACATTAAAGATTATGAATCTGGTTTCACTGTGTACATTCACAAATACTGTGATGTATGATAATACATACCCATACCTAAGAACTTGGGAGGCAAAACAAAACCCTATAGACCAATTTTCCTGATGAACATAGATGCAGAAGTTCTTTTTTTTTTTGATTTTTTTTTTTTTTGTTTTTTCGAGACAGGGTTTCTCTATGGCTGTGGAGCCTGTCCTGGAACTAGCTCTGTAGACCAGGCTGGTCTCGAACTCACAGAGATCCGCCTGCCTCTGCCTCCCAAGTGCTGGGATTAAAGGCGTGCGCCACCACCGCCCGGCAGATGCAGAAGTTCTTAACAAAATATTTGCAAACCAAATTCAATGGTGCATTAATAAGAGTATACATTACAACCAAGTGGGCTTTATCCCAGAAACACAAGGTTGATTTACATATGTAAATCATTAAATGTAATATACCATACAAGTAAATTCAAGGACAGAAACCACAAATATTTTAACCAACTTTTAAAAAGCATTTGACAAAGTTCACCACCCTTTTATGATAAAAGTTCTTAAGGCTTCAGAAATAGATGGCACATACCTCAAAATAAAGGCTATATACAATAAATCTATAGCCAACATTATATTAAATGGAGACAAACAGAGAGAATGTTCTCAAAAATGAAAAATGAGACAAGTATGAAAACCTCCTCTCTCTTATTTCATAATAGTGCCCAAAGTTTTAGTTAAAACAAGAGGAAGACTTAAAATGGGTAAATTCAGGAAAGGAAAAATATCAAATTATCCCATTTGTAGACATGATTCTGATTTGGTTTTTGTTCTTTTGTCTTCATTTTGTTCTTTTGAGACAGGGTCTTACTGTGTAACTCTAACAGGCATTCATTTATACCAACATTCTATTCTCAGAGGAATCATGATAAATATTCCATTCAAAATAACCCCCCAAAATTAAGTATCTAAGGAATGGATTTAGTCAAAGAAGTGAAAAGACCTCTACAAGGAAAACTTTAAGGTAATGAAAAAGGAAATTCCAGAAGATACTAGACAATAGAAACATACGCCATGCTACTAGATTGCAGAATGTGGTGGAAATGGCTATACTACTAAAATTAACTTATAGAATTAATGTGATATCTAACAAATTTTCCATTTTATGTTTCACAGCTTCAGAAAAACACACAAACAAGAATTCATATGAAACCAAAAAAAAAAAAAAACCACAGGTAGGTAACCAAAGCAATCCTAAGGAGCAAGAACCTTCCTGGCAGTATTACAGCATCAGGCCTCAAATTACACCATCTATTTATAGCAATAAAAGCAGCCAGGTACACAACAACCATATGACACCTCTATTTTACTCCTGCACATATACCCAAAGAACTCCATACCCTATCATAGAGAGATGTGCAGTCCCAAGTCTATTACTGTTTTATTTATTATAGCAAAAATTTGAATAAACCTAGTTGTCCATTAGTAGGTGAATAGATAATGAAAAATCTCTCTCTATATATATAAATATATATATACATATATATATGAATATTATTCAGTACTCAAAAAAATAAAATTTTCAGAATTGGATGGGCTTAGAACATGTAATATTAAGAAAGGTCATGCAATTTCAGAAAGAAAAAACCCCACCTGTTCTGATATGTGGAATCCAGCCAATAATCTCTTTATCTGTATAAGCAAATGTACATGGGGGTACAGTATAACATGGAGAAAAGAGAACAAGAAAGGCTAAATATTTGAGGATGAGGAAGGACTGAATAAAAGTAATAAACCAACTTTCATGTTTACCATCTGACACAAATAACTGTAGGTATCTATCCAGAAGAAATTACAAAGCTTATAAGAGAATGTTACATGAACACTAAAAGAACAATATACACAGCTGTACGGAAGTATACAAAACAGCAAAAAATAAACATTTGGAAATATGTATGAGGGGTGGACTGTTAATACTGACAACTCGAGCTAATGGAGTAAAATAAAAGATCAAACTGCATAGAGATGTCAGAATATAATCTTTTTTTCAAGACAGGGTTTCTCTGTGTAACCTTGGCTCTCCTGGAACTTGCTCTGTAGACCAGACTGGCCTTAAACTCAGAGATCCACCTGCCTCGGTCTCTAGAGTGCTGGGATTAAAGGTGTAAGCCCCCACCACACAGTCACAATTTAATTTTTCAAATACCAAAGAAGTGATTTAGAAAAGAAACATGTTAGGAATTAGAAAGGGAGAACACTGCACAAAAAAGTTAGAAATGGGGGTGGAGTGGGAAGACAGACTCCAGAAAGAAGAAAAAAGAAGAAAGGGCAGGGCCCAGTACCCTGTAACAGCAACCCTTGTCATAAGCTGGTTGAGCATGAGCTGGGAGCAGACATGACAGAGGGCAGTCTGCATAGCCACTTGCAGAGAACAAGCCAGGAAGCTTGTGAAAGTTCTGGTTCATAGTTCATCCATAGTTTCTACTTCCGCTCCTTCCCTGAATTCCCTCAGTGACAGACTTTGACCTGGAAGTGAGAGTCAAATAAACCTCTTCCTCCTCTAAGCTTTTTTTGATGTGGTTTATCACAGATATACTTTCTTGAAGATCATCTTATATCAGAATCTCCACAAGTCTCCACATACTCCTGCATAGTTGACTGCTTGAATTTTATCATTGGGTCTGGCTGACAGGTATGAGAGGGCCCAGCAGGCATCGGCCAGCACGTTAGTGTCACTGACAAACAGCAGCCACGGAAGGGCATTCAAACAGGGAGAAACCCAGAAAAGAAAAGATGATTAGAAATGAAACAGAAACAAACTGAAATAAGATTAAGACTAAAGAAGCCTATCAGGCAGACACTCGGTGAGTTACAGAGTGGTTTACACTTCAAGCAATTGAAGGACATTTTGATCTCTAGCAATGTGATCAGTACTTAATCAGTTTTCTGAGCTGAAGTAGTCAGAACCCAATGAAAATGATTCAGGAAAAAAAATGCTTTGTATTAATCCTTAAATTAGAATTCTTTGTTACAGTACACACTTACAGAAAGTAAAGAAAGTAAAAGAACTTTCAAAGATATTACAGCAGAGACATTCTGTTACAGAACTCTGTTATCAACAAAAACTGCTGTGGTTCTAAGAGTGATATTGAGCTTCATACTAGCAGTTAGAAATTACCCTAAATTAAAGCAAAAACTACCAAAAGCATAGTTTCTACAGACAAATACAATTTCTTTTTTAAAAGAGATTTTATTTATTTATTTGTTATGTATACAGTGTTCTGCCTGAATGTATGCCTAGAGACCAGAAAAGGGCACCACATCTCATTACAGATGGTTGTAAACTACCATGTGGATGCTGGTAATTAAACTCAGGACCTCTGGAAGAGCAGGCAGTGCTCTTAAACACTAAGCCATCTCTTCAGTCCCCAAACACATTTTCTAACACTAAAAATTTTAAACAAAAATCATCTTTCTATAAACATTAATATTGGTTACTATATTACTTTAAGAGTATTTTGTTTCCTAATGATTTCCAACAAGCAAATTGTTTATGTTAGCAAATTTTGGAGGGAGACTCTTCCCTCTACAGAGATTAGATAAAGCTTATACTGCATTCTGAGTCATGTTCAAGCAGTTTGCTTTGAAAATAACCTACAAGTATAATGAACCCACTGTAAATTATAAAAGATCCTAATTCTCTATAAAGAAAATAATACTACCAATAAGAGATGTCTTTATTCTCCAAAATAAATATTCATTCTTTTCTTAAATTATTCATTCTTTGAAGATAAACATTAATTCTAATGCAGTATTTTATAATTTCAATAAGAGACATCACCCTAACAAGGTAACAAGAATATACATGGAATCTAAAGAACACATGGAAAACACAACATGGCTTCCCAAGGTGTAATACTTCTTATGTATACAATATTACTCAGAAAGAGAAAAACCTACAGCAGAAGAGGGGAGAAGATACTACAGTCTAAGACATAGTCTCTGCACATGGTCTTATCTCCAGCAATGCTGCCAAGGGCCCAGACTTCCTGTGAAAGAGCTATTCATTAATAAGTTGAATATTTTCATTCCCTCATAATTCTTTCAAAAGAGATGCCAGCAGATCACAGTAACACTTTATAAAATCAACACTTTACATAAGGACTATTATTTTCTTAAAATCACTCATAAGGGAGTAAAACCAGTTATAGTATCAGTGTTAGAAAATGCAATTACTACACAATAATCAAAGAAAATGTTATTTCATCAAAGTAAAAGCTTTACTAGTAAAACAGAATGTTTTTCCCACTGCTGGAAACGGAACTCAGTACCTCAAAAAGGGTGGACAATTGCTCCACAAATTTCCCTTCAACAGTATGAAGTATGAATCCTTATTAGTCTTAATCAATGAAACCCAGAGTCGTATATCCAGGGTGAAAGCTGAAAGAGCAGAGAAGCAGAGCAGCCAGTTATCAGAGACTTTTTACCTCTATGAAATCTCAGACTGAATAGGGCAGATCCTGTCTCTACAAGTCATCAGATTGAATGGGCAGCTGAGATCCTGTTTCCACCTGCATTATATTCCTGTCTCCATCTTCCTAGTCCTGGGATTAAAGGTTTGGGCCACCACCACCTGACTCTGTTTCTCTATTAGACTGATTCAATCTCAGGTAGCCCAGTGTGGCCTTGAACTCCTGTTCTACCTGTTCCTCCTCCCAAGTAGATGGGATTAAATGTGTGTGCCACCACTGCCTGGCCTCTGTGGTTAACTGTTGTAGGAAGGCCACTTGTTTGTTTCCCAGCTGCCCAGACTCCCATTATAATCATACAGAAACATGCTATGCATGTCCTACTTTATGACTTGGTGGGCCCAGTAACACACAACTCATGATGGGCAGTTCAGGTCTCATATTAAGTTAGTGGCCCACTGTCAAATGTTCAGATTCTTCCAGTGCCTGGGATAAATGGCATGTGATCATCTTATTGGCCATATTTGTGCTTGTGTGTGTGCATGTGTGTGTGTGTGTGTGTGTGTAGATTATGTAGCACAGGCTTTAAAACTCACAGTGATCTTCCTACCTCTGGTGTCCAGATTGCTGGCACTAAAATAATGCACTAACACATATAGCTTGAAAATAATTTTATGGTCTACATCGACTGTTCTTATCAAGGCCAAGGAGGCCAGAAGATGGTGTCAGAACTCCTGGTATTAGAGTTACAGATAGAAGTGGACTTCTATATGTACCAGGAATAGACTCTGGATGCTCTGACAGAATGTTCAGTGCTCTTAACAGGTAAGGTATTTTCTATCCTAAGTTTTCTATTCTTGATTTTACTGTCCAAGATAGCCTAGTTAGCCTCAGATACCTGATGCTGATTAAAAAGTAAAAATTCTCCTCTATTTGGGAAAATAAGTCTCAGGCAGGGATGAGCTCCCTAACTGTTTATCCAATACAACATGATCAGCCAATTATTCATATATGCACAATCAACAAAATGGATTCTTCAGTTTGCATTCATGTGTTTCAACATTCTTATTCACTCAAACTTAACAAGGAAGAAATTGGAAGGGATTGGGAAAGGAGGGAATGAAGAGATAAAAGGGAAAGTGATACAATATCTTTTAATTATCATTTTATGGTATTGTATGGAGCCTGCTTCTTGGTTCCTGGCCACCTGGCTAGCTTAGACCCAAGATAATTACACCAAACTGTATTAATTAAATCACTGCTTGACTCACTAGCTCTAGCTTTTTATTGGCTAGCTCTTACATGTTAATTTAACCCATTTCTATTAATTTGTGTATCACCACATGACAGTGGCTTACCAGCTAGATTCCAGCCAGTGTCTGTCTCTGGCAGCTCCATGGCTACTCCTAACTCTGCCTTCCTCCTCCCATGCTATAGACCAAGCCAGTTTTCTTCATTCATTAACCAATAAAATCAGCACATAGACAGAAAGAACCTCCCTCACCATTATTGAAATAAGTTTTAAATAAAAAGAGGGGCTAGAGAGATGACTCAGCAATTAAGAGCACTGGATGTTGTTACAGATCCCAAGGTTCCATTCCCAGAACCTACATGGTAGCTAACCATTTGCTGTAACTCCAGTCCCAGGCATCTCCTGCCTTCTTCTGGCCTCTGTAGGTAGTGTGCACAGATGTATGCTGCAAAACACCCATACAACTATTTATTTTTTAAAGTTAGAAAAGGAAAGAATAGAATTCTCTACAGTGATGTCACAGTCCTCAGACAGCAGCCAGGGCTAGTTAAAATGAACTCCTGATCTTGCATGGAAACAGTTGTGGTCTTCTGAGGCAGCCTGCTCAGAGGTGAAAGCAGCTTTATTCTAAAGTTAATAGAGTTCATCATAACTGTCCATCAAAGAGCAGAGTACACAGTGCTGTTAAGTGACCTTTCCTTGAAGTATTTTGTATTTATGTTCTCTATCTTTTGTACCTGTGAGAATTGTAACATTGGTACAGTTATCTTTTAGATCAAACATCAAGATTGACAGGTCACATAGGCTCCATAGCAATCTTCTTTCACTGTGTGGTTTACCTGATTTTCAGCTAAGACCTTGTTGTTGTAAATTTTAAAAGTGTCACAAAAAGAGAGCTCACAAAGAGGGATTTTTTAATTAGGGTAAAGGGAATGTGAAAAGGGTGGGTCTTTAGGTAAAGTATTTAAGTAAAGGAGCAGCAGAAGAGAAGAGAGAGGCAGAGAGATGGGGGAAGAGACAGAGACAGGCAAAGAAGTAGAAAGAGAAAGAGAAAAAGGGAGAAAGCGAGAAAGGTAGATATAGAGGGAGAGGGAGAGGGAAAGAGAGGAAGTGGGCAAGGCCCACCTCTAATGTGCACAGGAGGTGATCTTAGTGACTGAAGCTGAGGACATATCCTGTTACAACCCCAAGGGCAGACCAGTACAGATGCCTGAATACTAACACTTGTGGTACAAGATAAACATGTCAGAGGCATTTCTTTCCATCATTATTATAATTTATATGTTTCTACATGACTTTGAAGTGAGAATGTCCCTAAACATCTCCACTTTTATATTGTCATCATATTCAGAAATGGATTTGTTAACTGAACCTGCTTAAGAAAAGACAGAACTGTACATAAATGTGTAGAGACTCCCTTGGTAAAATCCACATGCTTCCTTTGTTTTGGAAAAGCATTGTTTTTGAAATAACTCCCATGCTTTCCCTGCCTCCTGCAGGTAACAATTTTTCTTATTTCTGAAAGACCCCCGAAGAGGACCTTCCCTCGGGAGGAGACCTCCCCACCCCGAAGCCAAGGAACAGGCCGAGACCATGCGGATGCAAACTGCAAGAGGTTTATTAAGTGGACACAGGTACCTGCGGGCGACAAAGTCTTTCGGAGGACTTGCGCGCCTGCAGACTGGGAGAAGGACTTTTTATAGGAAAGAGGGCAGCAAAAAGCAATTTACAGAAGCAGAAGCGTGGTTATCAGAATGAGTGGGGGGGGCATGAATGGTTTTCCTCTCAGCAAACATCCTGCTATCCTGCTCTTATCTTATAGGTATCCTTCTTTGAAGTCATCCTGCTTTGTTGTCCTTTGAAGTCATCCTGCTTTGTAGATGTCCTATCTTATAGATATCCTGTTTTCCTCTCACGAGAGCAGGCTAGCTGCTGATCCTGAGAATCTTTCAAGCAAACAGGACGTTCTCCCGGGGAGCCTGCTAGCTGCGGGTTCTGAGGAGGGGGTCTGTAGGGTCTTTCATTTCTTCTGTCTTGACTGTTGTGATGCTAATCTTGGAAGTCAAATTGACTACATCTGGAATTAACTAAAACCCAATGGGTATACCAATGAGGGATCTTTCTAAAGGTTTTAAAATTAAAGACCTGTCTTTAATCTGGATCATTTGAAGTGATTTCCATGTTCAGATGCTTGTTTGCTGTGCACACCTCTAACCCCAGCACTCAGGAGGCTAAAGCAGTCATATTTTCTAGGTTTGAGACCAGCCCTATCTACAGAATGAATTCCAGGGCTACAGAGAAAATCCCTGTCTCAAAAACACCAAAAAGAGAAAAAAGAAAAAAAAACAAAGAATAAGATCTGTCTTAAATCTGGATCACACTTTTGGTAGTCACCTACATATATAAGGAACATATGTTGTGTTCGGTGGTCACACAATAACGGTGGGATAGACTCCCCAAATCTATTAAACCAGAATCAAGCTTTATTCCAGAAAAAGAAAAAAAAACACCACAGGCACACAAAGCTTGACCCCTATAACTGTGATCACAGCCAGAGGCTGGTTTCTGAAACTGTGGCCCTGAGGGCTGGTTTGGAGCCTCTTCCTACAGTAAAATCTAGCACCAGGTGTGTGTCAAAGGCTTTTACAACCTTGAGGTCAGGCTTAAAGTCACATTACATTGTTAGTTTTACAACTTTTGTTTATAGAGCATTAGAATGTTAACTTAGAGTGTTGGTGAAAGATAGTGGCTGGCACAGTCACTTTTCTTTGCACCTGAAAGAATGTAAGGCAGAGAGTAGAGTTACATTAGGGGACAGTTAAAAATTAGAACACAAGCAGAGGGTCCCATAGAGGCAATAGCTAGAAGCTAACTTTTTTTGCCAGTACCTGCCATCTGGAAAGCTGGGAGGCAGGAAATGATTGTTAAAAGTTTATCTCTGTACACAGTGGCTGCCATGATGTCTGCTCTTAAGGCAGAAAGTGTTTGTTAGAGGTTAGCAGTGGCTGGCAGCCCCCCCTCTCTCTCCAAAATGTGTTTTAGCTTACAACTTTATATTTTTGCACTTCTGGACTGGACCCTTAATTTCTATAACTTATTCCTGTACTTTTTATTACTGAAGAAGGAAGCTGTCTCTTTGTCTACTTGCCCTAGCTCTGGCTACCAAGCTCATTTCTTTACCAGCATTAGAGCCTACTTCCTTAAAATTTTTGTATATACTGAAGACCAGCTGAGATATCCAGCCTCATGAACTTAACAACTACTAGACTCTTCAAATTTCTATGCTTGGCAGACATTTTTTGGATTACCTGGACCATAGCTTGTAAGACGTTCTAATAAATCCACTTTCTTCTTTTTTCTTTTTTTTTAATATTTATTTATTAAGTATACAATATTCTGTCTGCATATATGCCTGCGGGCCAGAAGAGGGCCAGATCTCATTACAGATGGTTGTGAGCCACCATGTGGTTGCTGGGAATTGAACTCAGGACCTTTGGAAGAGCAGGCAATGCTCTTAACCCCTGAGCCATCTCGCCAGCCCCATAAATCCACTTTCTATATACATGGAGAGATTCATTCTACCAGTCCTATTCATGTAGACAACTTTGAATAATGCTGCTGTGGGTTTTTTCACCTGCCCATTGAGGAAAATGTGATGGCATTAGTGCTCATAAACACTATTTTTCCTATCTCATTATTCTCTAAGCATTCAACTTTTCCTGAAGACTACTTTTTATTTTTATCCATTTGAAAACAGTTTGTTCTGAATTTCATGAATGAAACTCCAAAGGAATGGAACCATCATGCAGCTTTCTGGTGGGAGAAAGACTTATTATCTGTTTTCAATCTGTGATCTAGTTCTTGCTTTTCTTTCCTGGTTATCTGAATTCCCTGTGACAACCAGGTAAAAATTATCTTCAATTCACCTGGCCTCAGTGTCACATAACAAATATTTCCTTTTGTATCTTTAAATCTCCCTTTAGTTGTTAATATTCTAGGCATCCTTCCACCTGTGAGACAGGGACTGTTACAAGCTAGGGGATTTCAGCTCCAGGTTCTTTTCGAGTACTATCTATGAGAACTCTGTGCCCTTTTCCACAGAGAGTGATGAGTAACTAGACCAAGCAAGAGAATTGTTTTTATGATGATTCTTTACTAGCAACTTCAATATCCAATAAATCAATGGGGTTTACAATCTTAATAGGCACGGGGGATTGATGATGGGCAACACACAGGCAATTCAATATCACAATTATTACTCCTACTAAACCTTAATACATAAAACCAATTCATAACTTTAATCTAACTTATCACTTATCTATAAAATACTTCTTAACCTTAATACAACTTATCCATTACTTATCTATAACCTTAATACAACTTATCCATTACTTGTCTATAAAACACTCCTTAACCTTAACTTATCCATTAATTATCTATAAAACGCTTCTTAACCTTAACTTATCCATTTTATTTCCTAACTTATCAATTATCCATAAAATATCTCTTAACAATTCACACACTAAACATATGTATTAACACATCTATGCTCTTCTCTTAACCTCTCATACACACATGAAATAGCATCATATGACCTGGTATTCCCTGGCTTAAAAAGGGCTTTTTGAATTTCTTCAGGCTGGGCTCTTGTCCGTACTGGGGCCTCGGTAGCGAAGATCGACTCTTGACCCCGTAGTCTGTGCTCGGGAGATAAGGTTCTGATGATCCAGGCTGGTATCTGGTAGGGCCTTGGACTCGGCTATTCGAATGACTGAGTCTCCCGAGACAAGGCTTTCAGTTCTCTACTCTTGAAGATGAGGCTTCGCTCTCGGGATGGCAAAGCGTTTTGTCTGCTCAGAAGACAAAGCTTTGCTCTCGGGATGGCAAAGCATTCTGAAAGGCAGAGTATCTAGTCTGTTCTCAGGAGACAGACCTTCAATATCCACTCTCAAGGAATGAGGATTTGCATTCGGGATGTAAGGCGTTAAATGTCTTTTTTTAGGGTACTTGGGAGACAGAGCATTAAATGTTTAGGCAAGGCATTTAATATTGCTGCTTTTCGATAGGCAGGCTAGGAGAATCTCTCTTTCCACGGAGGCCTGGTGCCAAAGTCATTGTGAGAAGTGAGATAACCGTCCTGCTTCAGCTACCTCTTTTAAGTCAGTTCAAAATTGCCCCTCGTTTGATCCTTCTGATAACCAGGTGTCCTAGGTTATCAGTATTGACTGGCCACAGAAGGGTGGGGGTTCCTCTTGTGTGGCAAGATTATTTTGTTACCACGGTTGCTGGGTGCGGCCCCCATATCTGGCAGGGCCAGATGGGTGTGGCAGCCTTCAAATGGGCAAATGTTCTCTTAATATTTCACCTTAGTAATTTTCCATACCACACACAAGAAGAAATGCTTTTACATTACACCAAGTTACATTCATTCTTATTCTATAAATTTCCTGCTCTATCTACACTACAGATTCCCCTTTATTTATTTATTCAGAGGAATCTGTTTCCATGCTCATTACGGGGACATAGTATATTATAGTGGCCTGCACAAGGTAGCTAGCCACATTGTGTCAAGGAGAAGAATGGGCAGTGCTTGTGGAGAGCAGGAACATAGCAGGGTCTGCTATTGGAGCCAGGGGCACGTGCTATGGAAACGCATCTCTACTGATCTAGAAAAGGTCTTTGGGATGAAAGGCAGGGTCAGGAACCACTGAGCTGTGTCTTTAATTTTCATTTTTAAATTTTTTATTTCATTAGTTAATTAATTAATTTATTGTTTTTCAAGACAGGATTTCTCTGTAGCTTTGGAGCCTTTCCTGGAACTAGCATTTGCAGATTTCTTTGTTTTTTCCTTCCTTCCTTCCTTCCTTCCTTCCTTCCTTCCTTCCTTCCTTTCTTCCTTTTTTAATTTAGTTTTAGTTTTTCGAGGCAGGGTTTCTCTGCATCTTTGGAGCCTGTCCTGAAACTAGCTCTTGTAGATTTATCTATATCTATCTATCATCTATCTATCTATCTATCTATCTATCTATCTATCTATCATCTATCTATCTATCTATCTATCTATCTATCTATCTATCTATCTACCTATCATCTATCTATCATCTATCTATCCTCTATCCTCTATCTATCTATCTATCTATCTATCTATCTATCTATCTATCATCTATCTATCTATCTATCTATATATCTATCTATCATCTATCTATCTATCTATCTATCTATCATCTATCTATCTATCATCTATCTATCCTCTATCTATCTATCTATCTATCTATCTATCTATCTATCTATCTATCTATCATCTATCATCTATCTATCTATCTATCTATCTATCTATCTATCTATCATCTATCTATCTATCTATCTATATCTATCATCTATTGTCTTTCAAGACAGGGTTTCTCTGTAGCTTTGGACCCTTTCCTGTAACTAGCTCTTTTAGAACAGGCTAGTTTAGAAATTAAAGAGATTCGCCTACCTCTGCTTCCCAAGTGCTGAGATTAAAGACATGTGCAGCAACCATCACCACATGGCTGAGCTGTGTCTTTAAGCACAGTATAACTGTATGGGAGGTGCTTTTGTCACTCAGGCCACACTAGCCAATCAGGCCCTCCAGGTGACCTGCCAGTCAGAAGTTGTGCAGGATTCTTCCAGCGGTGGCCACTCTCAAGATTGACTTTGAAGAGAAGATGGCGTCAGTGGTTTTGTGTGTTTTGCTGTGAGTGCAGGGAGCTGAGCAGGGAGCATGGGCAAGCTGGAAAATCACAATGAGGTGAGCTTGGAGCTATCCCCAGACCGGGAAAAGCGGCTAGTTGAGCCATGGGAGACAGTGTGGTGCATCCTCCTATGGCCGGGTGGGAGCCGGTGACCAGATGCAGAGTTCATCATGTTTCTGCCTGGTCCTGCTGGTCCTACATGCCCCAGCAGGGTCTGCGTGATCCTGTGTGATTCTGCATGATCTTTGAAATTCCTGAGCTGGCTGGAAGCCTCTGAGTACTTACTATCTTTACTGCATCTGTTCAGAGATTTGGGAGTGGGACTGTGCTTTGAAATACCCTGTTGTTGACTTCACTGTGAAATGTGGGTTCCCTTAGTGCTTGTATTGTCGCAATGGAACACAGATTTGCCAAAGTCAGATAGCTTTGTTCCCTCTAGTATCTTCCAGAAGCTCTTCACTTGGAACATTTAATATTTGGGTTTATGATCCATCTGGAGTTAATTCTGTGGAGCTTGTAAACAGTATTTCCTGTAGAGAGTAGCACTCCACTGCTAAACTGTAGAAGAGTAGAATTGATGGTAATAGAATTACCAGTTCTTAAGAGACATTAAGTCACAAAATAGAATTTAGGTAAGGGAGAGCTGCACCCCAAATACCCCAAAGGCAATGGTATTCTAACCTGTTAGAGATTAGTATGATAAAATATAAAAGTTTGTTCCCCAGGATTAACCAGCTACATTCCCATCACAAAGGAGACAAGCCTGATTTACAACCAGCACAAATGCCCATCCCTCCATTAAAAAACTGGCTTCTAAATGCTGCTCAAGGGGTCATTACAGGGTCACAACTAACATTAAGTCCTGTTGTGCCATAAACGTATATTAATTCAATAATTAATTTCCATTCTTTTTGAAAAGTGATTTTGAGTCAAGGTCTTCTAATTTGATTGAGATATGCTTGAACCCTGCCAGTAGCCCCACAAGGCATTGTCCTTGTTCTCCTCTTGACTAAACACTCTAAACCTTGGATTACATGTCTGCTGTACCACACAGTTCTAAAATTACCACACAATTCTAAAATTGTGTTTGCGTCATATAGTGGACTGTCCATTGCAGTATAGGGAAAGGGTTTGTGTGTGGAGCATGGCTTTTCCCTTCAGACCAGAAGAGGAGGAACATTGTTCTGTGTTCACTGCAGGAGGAAACAGAGTAGATAATGGCTAGGTCACAGACTGCCCTGCAGGGGTCTCCATTACAAAGAAGGACTGATGGGGCATAGTGAGTGACTTTCTTTGTAATTTCCCTGCATGTATTAATTTCTTCCATGTGAATAAAGACAGACAGAGTTGGTGGGTGAACAATTTAGGGAGAAGAGCTTGAACTACTAAGTATTCAGTTTCCAATTAGAGAACTCTCCTATGCAGATATGTACAATCTTAGTTGTCATAGTTAAGTCAGCTGAAAGGTTTGAGAAACAGGCAGTTGACTGTAACACCATCACATCACAACACTCAGTAGCCAACATTTTACATGGAACAAAGTCATACAGTCTCTTATTAATGGCATTCTTTCTCTCAGGGAAGGGACTACTCCATTTCAAATTTAGGATAGATAAGTGTTCTACTATTTTTTTTATTATTTTAAAGCATCAATTATTGGTATCATTTTTAACATTCATTTTCTTTAGATGCATTACTATATTTTTAGATGCTATATTTTTCAATGTTCCCTAGTTTAAGAATTTCATTCCATTCTTTCTTAAGTGCTGTTTATTTATTTATATCAGTTTAGAGCAGGGTTTCTTAACCTTGTTGGTCACAGTTTCCTTTGGGGGATCAAATGATCCTATCACAGGACTGGACTAAGACCATCAGAAAGTACAGATATTTTATATTATAATTCATAACAGTAACAAAAATATAGTTATGAAGTAGCAGTGAAAATAATTTTATAGTTGGGGTTCAACATATCAGGAGGAATTGTTTTAAATGGTCACAACATTAGGAAGATTGAGAGCAACTGGTTTATATCAGTGTCTCCTGTAGCTCAGGCTTACCTCACACTATGTAACTGAGAATTGCTTTGAACACCTAATCCTGCCTCTGCTACCCAGTGCTTGAAAGACAGTCCTGCAACTCCAACCAGGATGGACCTTGACTGGTCTGTGGAAAGAAGAAATAGATCAGTGAATGAGTACCCTCCAACTTCTCTAGATTTTATTGTGAATTTACAAGTGGAGTAGGACTGGTGTAAGAATTTAGTTCACTGACCAACTGTAAAGCAAGCATAGTCACAACAGAAAAGGAGATTGGCAAGAAAGAGGGTAAAAGATTTCCTGCTGGGGCAGTAGTTGTCATTAGCAAACCCTACATTTAAGAATCTATATAAAAATTTATAATTAAACCAAATTACTGTAGTTACAGTAGTTCAAGCAAACTAGAAGAACTGGGTAAAAGTGTGTGGTCCTGCCTAACATGACTGTATACCCTGAGAGAAATGATGTGAATTGTATTTGGTGTGCTCTAATACAGATCCCTAGTCTCTGGAGCGCATGACCATGAAGCTTGTTTCTACTTTTTAACTGTATTATTTTGATATGGTAATTACATTATTTTCACTGTCTCTCTCTTGCTTCCAACCATTCCCAAGGACCCTTTATTGTGTTCTAATCCATGAACTCTTTTTGTTTAACAATTACTGTTTGAATGTGACCTGTGTTTGGTTACAAGACCTCCCAGCTATGAAGTAAAGGGTTGACTACACTGGACATTGAGTGTGTAATAGAATATGCACACATAGGACCATGTGCCTTGGAGGAGGAACACTAAGTGCTCTGGGGGAATAAAAGATTTTACTAAACTACAAATTTCCTAGATTAGGGTCTTGTCTCACCATAATGTGGAAGGACAAACCTGGAGGAATTTTGCTCTCTGAGACATTTGATCTCTGCTCACCCAGCAGGTTAACTGCTAATGTCTTGAAGCCCAGCTGGGTGGTCCTAGCTAATGAAGGACTCTACTTGGCAGTCAGTATCACCATAGGAGGTAGCTTACAGGTTCTTTCCAGGATTCTCTTGTTCTGCTGAATGGAGCTGTAAGAAGGACCACAAAGCCATACCATGGTAAATGTAGGGGCCACTGTCCCCAGACCAAGAAGAGCAGGTTTGATGAGCTATTAGCTGCTTGGAAAGGAATGAGCCATGATCCAGACAGGTTCTGTTAGTTTGGGTGGTGACTGGGGTAATGTCCCTTGGCCTCTGAACTTAGTTGAGTGTAGATTCCCTGGGGGTGGGGGAGACTGTGCCATACTGGTGTGGGAGACTATGAGCTTATAGTATTGTTGCCTCATGCTATGTAATTGAAATTTCTTTAAACACCCAATCCTGCCTCTGCTGCCCAGTGCTGGGTAGATAGTCCTGAAACTCCTTCAGGACAGGGCCTTGACTGGTCTGTGAGAAGGAAAAATAGAACAGCTAGTGAGTGACCTCCAGTATCTCTGTCTTTTTGAAGAGGGATCTGTGCAAGAACTGAGTACACAGGTCAAGCTTGAAGCTGGTAGAGTCACAGTACAGAAAGTGAGAGACAGGACAGTGGTTGAGAACTTTCCTACTTCAACAGTAGTTGAGATTAGCAATATTTAGCTATTTATTAATTACCTAATTAGGAATTAGGTAATCAATTTTAGATGCTCCATAAATGTCCTGGTGGCCATTTCTTGTTGTCCACAGGCCAGGTCTATCAAGAATCTAAATAAACAACTGACATTTTCATAAAACCAAATTGCTATAGTTATAGTAATTCAACCAAAATAGATCTGAGTAAAATGTGGCCCTGCCTAACAGGACTGTTATTTTACTGGTTTTAAATATACATTCTGAGATAAAAGGTTTGAGAAATCTTTGATGTGCTCTAATATAAATCTCTAGTTTCTGAAGCACATGGTCATAAATCCTGTTTCAACTTTTCAAAATAATTTTTTGAGATTATAACTATATCATATTCACATTTTCTTTCCTGTCCCCAAGCTTTACCATGACTCTTTATTATCTTCTCATTCATGGCCCATTTTTCTTTAACAATAGTTGTGAATGTGACCTGTGTTTGGCTGCAGGATTTCCCAGGTATGAGGCGATGGGTTGACTGCACTGCACATTGAGTATGTAATGGAATGTGCACACAAAGGACCCTGGGCTTTGGATGAGGAATAGGGTATGGTCTAGGAATGTGGATGAAGCTCTACTAAAATACAAACTTTCTGTACTAGGGCCCTGTCTACTGAGTTGGAAGGGCAAAACAGGAGGTACTGTGCTGTCTGGTCATTTCTGCTCACTTATTAGGGGAGCTGATAATATTCTGAGACCCAGCAGGGTGGCCTTAGCCAATGAGGGACTCTGGAAATCTTAGCAAGCAGGACTAATAGTGGCAGGTAGGTTGCATGTTCTTTCCAGGATTCTTCTCTACTTTTGTTGTAATGAGGTGTAAGGAAGATCATAAGTTATGCCATAAGGAGTATAGGGTGTTCAGAGAAGGTGTGTTGAATTGTCATTTCTGCTGGGATTTGGATTTGGATGGATCATGAGCCAGGCTGTGGTTCTGTTGCTCTGTGTAATGACCTGGGCAGTGCTCCTTGTCCTCTGAGCCTCCCTATGTATGGATTTCCTGGGGAGAGGGAGACTCTGCAGCCCTGGCAGGATATTATGGTAGGATATTATGCTTGTAATGTCACTGTCCAGGGTACAAACAGAGTCATGCTTTTGGTGTGCAGTGAGAAGACAGATTTGAAAACTGATAATCTGATTTCTAGAAGTTCTGAATATTGCAGTCTACTTTCAAGTTTGTCTTATAAATGTTTCAAATAGTTTAAAAGCTGGTAGAACTATGGTGATGTTGATTGTCTTTTATCAATACATGATTAAAATGCTTCTAACTTTCTACTACCACCAGCTGCAATGGTGTAATTCAGTGATGTTTAGTTCCAGGGGACAAAGGGAGTTTCTGAGCTGCAGAGGTTTCTTAGGTTTTTTATGGTGTTGGGCAGGTAGATAGGGCAGAATCTATTTCTTGTGCTATAATCCATTTGTCAGGAAGCAGAAGTTATTCTATTTTGTTTTGGGATTCGGCATTAATGTGTCTGGGTTTACCTGAAAACACAAAGAGGTCTAAGGGGCTGTAGAACCATAGCAGGAGATCATCTCTTTTTGCAGAGAGGGCTCTAGAATATGGGGCCTATATAGAAGAAATATCAGTAGCTGAAAACTCAGAAACAGCAGCTTAAGGGTCACTTCGAAGTAATTTTGTAAAAATTGTGAAGTCTTTATTTATTTCATTTTTATACACATAGAATCGTAAGTAGCTGGGTAACATTGGTCAAGATCACACATTTTCTGACTGTTTCCTTTGGTCTTTTGATTAATAGCTGACTATATTTTCCTGACTTTGTTCTTGGCTTTTTCTCTCCATCCTCTTTATTCTTTCCCAAATATCATACACATTCTTGAATAATCAGCTTTGTGATAATTTTTTTCCCTGAGACAGGGTTTCTCTGTAGCATTGGAGCCTGTCCTAGAACTCACGCTGTAGACCAGGCTGGCTTCAAACTCACAGAAATCATCCTGTCTCTGCCTCTTGACAGCTGGGATTAAAGGAGTGTACCACGAGAAAGAAGTCATATTATGCCAATCTGTGTACTATTTTTTCATAATCCCATTGATTACTCTGAGTGCTTCTAATATGAATGTAGCTTTGCAATCAGTTTTCCTGTTATAAATTGTTAAGAATTGTCATTGTATTCATTTATGGTGCAAATTTACCATACATGTCATCTTAGTTTTGATGATCATGTTTTCAAGGATCATTTATTTACTTCTTTCTTTATTTAGGTTTAGTTGCTCTTGTTGTTAATCTGTGAGAGACTTTTGGTTTATTGGATAAAAGGTATTATGGATGTTGGCAGGTGGCTCAGCACATATTCATTTTGGAGGTGACCTGAGTTCAGATACCTACACTCAAGTTGTGAGGCTCATAACTCTTAGCATTTTAGATCCAGGGCATCTGAAACCCTCTTTTTTGTTTTACTTGTATACATATGGAAGACATTTTCACTCATGCACAAACATATGCAAAAAAATAGCAATAAACTTGTTTTCAAAGTGCTTGAGGCTTATAAAACAATTAGAGTAAAACAAGTTGCTCTAGGTGTCCACTGTTTCTTTAAAAATCTGTTATCTTGCATTTTGTTTTAAAATGTTTTTCCTTACTCTGATTGCAGACTTATAGGCAATCATCAATCAGGGGGAGCAAAATGGTGTCTAAGTGATCCTAACAGACATCTTTTCTTTAAGAAAATAATGAGGTTTTTTTTTTAGTAGTCAAAACTATTTTCTATGAAGGTAAGACATGAGAAGGTGTCAAGTGAATCTCTCCAGTTTTGGTGGAACAGCCTTCCTCACCCAAGCCATTTTCTGTTTTTGGTAAAGAATGAAGAACTGAAGTGTATAGGATGAGTGATGGTCACTGATTTCTTAGAGTTTGATTTAGGTTAGAATCTTGTAGTTTTTATTTAAAGGAGCATAATTTGTCTTTTTTTTGTCAGTGCTACCCATCTATGTTGTTAATTTTATTCATTGTTTTCTAAGTATATTGTTTATTTTCTGGAAAATAATAGTCTCACCAATTTTGTATTCAGATTTTTCATGTTATGAGTTTCTTGAGTTTTTGTTGGTTTGGGAAGGTTCTGTGGAGAGGCAATTTTAGTTTTCTCTCTTTATCTTAAACATTTGCCTCTTTCCATTTCCTGGCATATCTATCTTCATGTTTGTGTTTTTGCTGCTTAAAGATTCAAAGACAATGTACTAATCATGTTTAAAAACTTCTTGTATATTATTGTCTCTTTCTTGTAATTAGCCTCAGCTATCAGCATGACATAGCTTAGAGTGATCTGAGAAAATACCAAAGAAGAGTATGCCTAGATCAGAATATCTGATTAAGATATCCGAGAGAGACTATGTTTATTTTGACTGATATAGGAAGGCTGTTCTACTGAGTTGGTAATATCTCTGAGCAAGCAACCCTGGGATAGATAGGAGAACTAGCTGAGCACAAGACAAAGTAAGAGTGAAAGCCAGATTCGTGTGTTTCGCCTTTAGTTATTAGCTTGAGTATCTATCCTAAGCTCTTATCAAAAGGAATTGTGAAATAGGGTTAACAACCAAATAAACATGTTCATTACCTGAGCTGCTTAATAACAGTGACAGAGAAGAAAGTTGGAACAAAAATGGGACTCAAAGGAGATTTTGTTGCTGCAAAGGAACTGGGAATGTTGACTCTTATAAGAATGCTGAAGAGATCAGAAACCTGGACAAAGAGCTTAATCAGCTGTTCTTGTAGGACATAGATGAAGGGAATGTTGAGAGTAATGGGAGTCAGTGGAGGTCAAGGTCATAGGATTTTAGTGGGCAGTAGGCTCTTCAGGGAATCATGGAGTTAGCTTGACCCAACTGCCTTGAGAGACCTGTGTCATAAGTTTTTTAGGTTAAAGTCCATGGTTCCTAAATCACAATATACCTCCCAGTTCCTGACAGACTGTTGCATTCCCTCAGGTGGTTTCTTTATTAACCAATGGGAATAAAACTTATTCACAGCATACAGAGGGGAATTTGGTCTAAATAAAAAGAAAGGTTTTAACTTTGATATAGCAAGATTACATATAACAAAACAATTATCAAGCAAGAATTATAGTTATAATATTTCATCCATTTACATTTGGCAAATTAAGAAAAATACTCTATCATGTATTCTATCTTTGTGTGACTAAAGTTTTATATCTAATCTATCTTTTATAATAATAAAATGGTCTGGCTTCAACTCCATCAAAGACTTTAGAAGGATATATATTATGTAAATAATTATAATTCCAAAACTCTAGAATTGACAAAGACATTTTGCTACCTGGACAATCTCCCAAAGTTCTTCTGTAACATTAGGGCATCCATCTTCAGTCTAGAGGCCCATAATGTCTGCTAGACTTTTCCATGAAGCAGAAAATTTCAAAGACAGTTCTACCTATATTGGCATCTTTTTTTTCTGTGTCCTGCAGACTGTCTAATAGACTCTTTCATGAAGCAGGAACTGTCTCACCTTTTTTAGGCAACTTTATCAGTCATTTTTTGTAGGTCCTGTATGTTCAGTTTATACAACATACCATCAAGCAAATCCAGTCAAGTGCAGTTTCTTGCCCAAATGGCTAACCTAGTCACATTGAAAGCAAATTCCATAATAACTTCCTTCAATGCCCATCAAACCCTGAAATAATTGGGGCTATAGGAAGGAGACATGTCTCATTGTCATGAAAAGGCATAAGTTTTAAAAACATTTAAAATGCCATATTCTATATGTCTTTGAAAGATTTGAAGAATACCTATCCATATGAAATATATCTCTGTACATCTAGAAAACCTAACTAACATGACTACAAGTTTAACTATTATTAATGACTATCTATTAATTTGTATTTCTTAACTATACATTATCATAAATGAACTGAACAAATATAATACCTTAAACAAGAGCAGAGATTCATTTAACAAAATTGACCTTAAATTTATATCAATAGACTTCCACTGTTTCTCTGATCTTTCAGGTTTTTACCCCTGATATCTGACTCCCAATTTTTATTGATAATGACTAATTAGTTAACGTTTCATCTGACCCCCTAAAAGATATGCTTAATAAACAGAAAGGGGTAATTAAGACACCTAGATATAGATTGCATAGTAGTTTTTTAACTTTAATTTTTTAATGCTAATGAAAAGGAAATGGCAGCTGTGAAGAAAGTTAAAAGTTGTAACCTTTCATTTTTTATTTAGACAAAAGGGGAAATGTTGTACAACATTAACTGAAGATATGTTACATTTATTTATGCTGTGGAATATTTGTTTAATGATGCAAGAGTGTGTTGCATTCTTTTATGTTACATTTTTTAACTCTGTGAAGTTGTGTTACTTTGCCTGCCTAAAACAACTGATTGGTCTAACAAAGATTTGAATGGCCGATAGCTAGGCAGGAGAGGGATAGGTTGGGATGCCAGACAGAGAGAATAAATAAAAGGAGAAAGAGAGAAGGGTTGAGGACTAAGAAGAGAAGGAGGAGAATGTCAGGGACCAGCCACCCAGCTTTACAGTTAGCCACAGATTAAGAAGTAAAGAAAGGTATATAGAATAAAGGTAAAATCCCAAATACAAAGGTAGATAGAATAATTTAAACTAAGAAAAGTTGACTAGAACCAAGCTAAGGCTGGGCATTCATAGGTAAGAATAATCCTCCATGTGATTTATTTGGGAGCTGTGTGGTGGGCTCCCAAAAGAGCCAAACATTAAAAAACTAACTACAGGATGGATCATTTGTGGGTATATGCCCAAGACTTATACAACAGAATCCTGGGGTAGATCTATTCCCAATTTTCCAAGGAATTGCCATTTTGATTTCCATAGTAGCTTTATAAGTTTGTAAAGGTTTTTCCCCCATAGATAACCAGAGCGTTATAGCTAAAGTGCTGCTCAGCTCTTACCAGTCTATATTTTAAGAGTTTTTGGTGACTTGAAATTATTAGACCTCTTCATATCCCAATATCTGAGTTGGGAGTCTCAGAACCACCTGCTACTCTAGATTCAGGGGATCTGACACCCTCTTTTCCTATATGTCACCTGTATATACATGGGAGACATTCTTTCTCACAAATAAACATATACAAAATGTGGGGATAAACTTCTTTTCAAAAATCATTGTGACTCATAAAACAATTAGAACAAAACAAGTTGTTTTAGGTATATAATACAAATCATATACCGTTTCTTTAAAAATTTGTTTTCTTGCATTTGGTTTGAAAAAGTTTTATTTCCTCACTCTTATGCAAATTTACAGGCAATCTTCAGTCATAGGAAACAAAATTGAGCCTAAGAGATGTTAGTCCATACAATTTTCTTTTTATAAGAGAATGGGATCCTTTTAGTAATCAAAACTCTTTATAAAGTTAAATCATCAGGGCTGGAGAGATGGCTCAGTGGTTAAGAGCATTGCCTGCTCTTCCAAAGGTCCTGAGTTCAATTCCCGGCAACCACATGGTGGCTCACAATCATCTGTAATGAGGTCTGGTGCCCTCTTCTGGCCTGCAGGCATACACACAGACAGAATATTATATACATAATAAATAAATAAATATTTTTTTAAAAAAAGTTAAATCATCAGAAAGTCTTATGGAAATTTCTACAATTTTGGTGGAACAGCTCTCCTCACCCAATCCATTTTCTATTATCAGTGAAGGAGAGAAATAGAGTGCACAGGATGAATGCTGGCCAGTGATTTCTTGTTATTTAATTTTGGTTAGTATCTTGTGATTCTTTGTTTAAGAAACTATAATATGTATATGTAGGCCTGTCTTTGTGTCTTGTTTTGCCTATGATACCATCTATATCGTTGATTTTATTATCATCTAAGTTTATTGGTTTCTCTATAAAATTATAGATCTTCATCATTCTTTTCCAGAAAATTTACTATATTATGAGGTCCCTGAGCATTTTTTGGTTTAGGAAGTTTCTGTAGAGAAACAGTTTTAGTTTTCTCTTCTTGATCTTAGAGGCTTACTTTTCCTCATTTCTTGGCCTATCTGTGTTTTCTAGTTTTTCATGTTTGATGTGGTTAATATATCGTTTTTGTGTTTTAAAGATCATCTCTACCTTAGTTAGCTTCAGCTGTCAACATGATGTAGATTAGAGTCATCTTGAGAGAACATCTATCAAGGCTTTGCCCAGATCAAAATTGGTACTTACTATGTTTGGGAAAATTGTGTTAATTGATGATTGATGTGGGAAGACTCATCTCTTCCACTGATGGTTTCAATACCCTAAGAAAGTGGGACTGAGAGGGATGAGAAGGTTAACTAAACAAGAGAGAGTGACTAAGCAAGAGAGAAAGCCAGTAAACATTTTTTCCTAGTGTCTCTTGCCTTCAGTTCCTAACTGGAGTTTCTATCCTAAGCTTCCACAGTTGTGGGTTGTGATCTGGAAATATCAGTCAAACTTATTTATTACCTCAGATGCTTTTATTTAGAGAATTCAAAAGCAGCTAGAAATGAACAAATTAGGTCAAAATGTGATACACCAAAAGTGATTTTGTTGCTGGGTAGAATGTGGGAACGTTTTCTTTTGGAGGAAATGTGGATGATATTAGGACTTTAGGTGGCAAAAGCCATAGAAAACTGTACACAGAGCTTAATTAACTATTCTTTTAGGACTGGGAATATGGGGGTGTTGAAAGTAACGCACACAGTGGAGCTTGAGCTTATAGGATTTCAGTGGGAAATAGACTTCATAAAAAATTTATCTATGGGTCATTTGTATATTTTCTTCCCAAATCATTCCAATTTTCTCCATTCCCTGAGAAGTTGTGTAAGGGAAAATTAAAAAGTAACTGGGTAATTTCTTGGACAAAGCATTGATTCTGTTGACTGTTTATTACTGATGATTTATTTAGGTCTACAGTAGAAAAAAAATGAGTGGTGTGGAAAGAAATGAAAAGTCAGTTTTGTGGAGAGAAACAACACTAGGAAGATTCAAATGGCAGTCCTGTGGTGAAAAAGAGGACAAAATTTCAAGAAGTTTAGAACCATTAAATAGAAGGCCCTTATTATTTGAAGCCTAGGAAGGTTTTTTATCTATCTAAGGTCTTCAATTTCTCAAAGGAATATGCAACTTGATTCCTAATCTGAGAAAGCAACTTCATGCAGAAGCTGCTGGAATTCTGAACCAAACATGGCAGCATCCATAACAACTTAGAAGCCAAATTGTGTGTGTTGGGGGGGGCGTGTTGATTTTTTTTCTGGAAAAGAGAAAGAAACAAAATTTATAGTTCATAGAATTTCCTCTTTAGTTTTAGTTTAGCACTGTTGCATCCATCTATGTTTGGCAGTCAGAAAACCACAGAGGAGATTGAGATTTTATTGCATGAAGCTGTGAAGATGAAAACAGATGTATTTTTAGACGATAGGATGTTGAGATACCCAAGCTATGAGAACTGCCACGGAATGAATCCCCACCTGTCTGGTGAAGAGCTAAAGGGTTTGTTGTTTGCCCAACTGAGTTTTAGTGTTACCATGAACCAATCTTCCCTCACTGTGTCCACATTTCTCTCTCTTTCTTTTCAAAATTTATTCTTCTTGTAAACAGAGACTTCTTATTCATTTCCTGGGCACCCAGACCTGAATAATCAAACAAAAACTATATTAATTACAGCACCATTTGGCCTACTAGCTCAGGCTTATTATTAACTCACTCTTTCATCTTAACCCATGTCTATTAATCTCTGTGTTGCCATGAGGCTGTGGCCTACTGATAAGTTTCTGGGATGTCTTTCTGCTTTGGTAGCTACATGACATCTCTTAGATTCTTCCTACTCTCTCTATATATCTCATCCAACCTAGCTATATTCTGCCTTGCCATAGGCCAAAGCAGCTTTATTCATTACCCAATAAAAGCAACACTTATACAGAGGACACCACACATCACTTTTCTTATAATATATCCCAACTGCAGTTTTTCCGCTCTCCATTTTTCTCAGTCCTCTCCACTACTCCCTTCTCCACCAGATCCACTCAATCTTCATTTCTCTTCATAATAGAGCAGACATCCCAGAGAATTGAAATAAGACTAGGCACATATCAAAGGCTGGATGAGTCAACCTGGTAGAAGAAAAAGGGTTCCAAGAGCAGGCAAAAGAGTCAGAGACATCCCCCACTCCCACTGTTATCAGTTGCACAAAAACAGCAACTTTATGTACATAAAGATTCCACACCAGCATGGGCTGGGACCAAGAATCTTGGTGGAGGGTGTCCGGATTGAATGAATGCACACAGCACGAGGTTGAGGTGGAACAGCTTCTTTATTGTAATGCTGGGGCTGGCTTTTATACCATGGCACCAAATGAGGAGGGGGCTGTGAAAGGACTGTAGCCTGACCCAGGCAGGGATCAAGGAACGGTCACCATGCTCTCAAAATTCCTTCCCCCTCTCCAGGAGCAGAGGGAATTTATTATGTTTTCTTTGCAGATAAGCACCTCAAATGGGGGCAGGGCTATCATAGCTCGGGGCTGCAGTTCCCACAAAGTGCTTTCCTCATAGGCCTAGAGACAGTGGTGGGAGGAAACATCATACTGAGGTCATACACAAGAGGGCTGCACGGTCATCTAATAACAGCCAAGCACATTCTGAGTGTTCAGTATCTTCTGCACAGGGCTGGTCATGCATGTGTACTCCTGCTCATGCCAGATTTACTGCAGAGCAGTTTGTTGCATTTATATCATGCATCTCAGGCTTACAGAGTCTGAGATTTGTGTGTGTTTATGAGAAATTATACATGTATGAATGGAGGTAATACAGGACATTGAGTGTCTTCCTTTATAGTTTGTCACCTGATCCATATTTTCTCTGTGAGCAAGGAGCTGGGCTGGCATCCAGAAAGCCACAGAGATTCTCCTGTCTCTGCCCCCATAGTGCTAGGGTTACAGGTCCATGACTAACACTTCCTAAGTTAGGTGGATGTTGGTGATTTGAACTCAGGTCCTCGTGGTGTTCAAATTGCCATTATCCACTGGGCTATCTCCCCAGTCACTGTGTGTTTATACTGCATGATTTTCTGTAGTGCCTAACTTAATATCACATGACTTTATGTGTCTAGGTTCTGAGAAGAGCAATGTGTGTGTGTGTCCTATGAACTTGTAGATGGACAGCAGGCTATGGAATAGCTGTATGTGTGCAATTGTGTGGGGATGCATAGCACATTTGAGTGGATTTGGCATGCAGCAGGCTGTGTCTTAGGTGTGTGCACATGTGTGGCTGTGGCTGTGGCTACAGCAGGTCACACCATCAGGCTTTGATGCTGACATAGGACAAAGTCACCTACCGATGGAGTTGGGGACATGCCTGGTCACTCACTGACTCATGGGCTTATTTTCAATTTGAAGGTCCAGCAGAGTAGAGCTCATTGGCTATGTCATCTTGGGTAGTCTTGTGGCAGGGTCCTCTCTTAGGTTGTCACCCACACTGCCATTTCTAAGGGGTCCTTCTGTGGTGCCCCGACTTCCTTACTAGAAAGCTGTCTGAGGTTGGGGAATTCTATGACTAAGACAGGTTTCTGGGGGAACCATATTACAGTTTATTTCTGGATCATTCCCTATGGGCCCCCTCCCTTTGCAGTTTCGACAGCATGCAGCTGCTCCTTTTCCCAGGCCTCTCATTCCCTGATGCCTGAGACTCTACTGTTTCCATGGCTTTCTTAAGCCAAGATCAGTGACCTTGTCTTTAAGTTAACAGCAGCAGTTCACACAGTGGCCATCTGGGGATGCTGTGTTCCTCAAATATAAAGCCTCAACTATTATCTACACTCCCCAAGCCCCAGTGTGCATTCAGGGGTGTCCCTGGTTGTCTTTGGATAGAGCTGGACAATTTTTTTTCCTGTGGGGGAATGATTCCTTTATTTATTTATTTATTTATTTATTTATTTATTTAAGATTTCTGCCTTCTCCCCGCCACCGCCTCCCATTTCCCTCCCCCTCTCCCAACCAAATCCCCCTCCCTCATCTGCCCAAAGAGCAGTCAGGGTTCCCTGCCCTGTGGGAAGTCTAAGGACCTCCCCCCTCCTTCCAGGTCTAGTAAGGTGAGCATCCAAACTGCCTAGGCTCCCCCAAAGCCAGTACGTGCAGTAGGATCAAAACCCAGTGCCATTGTTCTTGACTTCTCAGCAGTCCTCATCGTCCGCTATGTTCAGCGAGTCCAGTTTTATCCCATGCTTTTTTACACCCAGTCTGAGCTGGGCAATTTTTAATTTTGGAGATACATTGTGTGTCAGGCCTGGTATAAGATCTTCAAGTAGAGGGTCATTTCATGCATAATATAACATGTGTATGCATGTTGGAGGGTGGAGTGGTGATGGCTAGGTTTCCAGGGGCAGATAGCACTCCTCTGACAAGTTATGCATCCTCACTAACTCTCCCACAGACACGAAGGCCTCTGGCCTTGTCTGAGGTTTCCCTTGGGAAAGCATGCCTCAGTTATTAAATTTCAGTGAGTTCTCTGCTGCCTCATGTTTAGAAAGACAAAATCCACAGTCAGCCACAAATATTGCTGGTAAACTGAGGGGACATCTAAGGTGCCTTCATTCGCTCTGTGAGCCAGCTTGCTACATAATGTCCTTCTCTGATGGATTCTCATTTCCCACTCTCAAAATTCTAAATCCCTTTTCCCCAGCTCAGCCCTAAAGTGATCCTCTGTTTGGGTGAATTTATCAAATGATAAATACTTTCAGTTCAGGAATAGAAGGTGTTGGTTGGCGAGATTGTCAGTAATGTGACTGGTCACAATCATGAGTACCTATGTTGGAAGCCCAGGACTCATGAAAATACCAGGAGTGGTGGCACAGGATTATAGTTGCAGAGCTGGAGAGATGAAGAGAAGAGGGTGCCCAGGGCTCTGTCCAGTCAGTCAAGATTAATGTGTAATTCCAGGTCAGAGAGAGACCAGATTTCAGAAAAGATGGATGACTGCTGCGGTGTGTTAGCCATGGTTCATGATCACATCTACCCCACAATAAATCCACATATGATGAGAGAGCGTGAGAGAGAGAGAGAGAGAGACTATGAAAAAGAGGGGTCTAAAGAAAATGAGGGGCAAGGGATGGCAATGGTGGTAGAAAGGGTAGCACACTTCCTCTAAGGTGTAACCTAGATCTAGCTGCACCCATGTGACATGAAATCAGAAGGGGACTCTCTGGGAATGTTCTGATTTGGGGGGCAAATAACAGGATGTTTGTCGGTGGGAGGAGAATAATACCAATTTTGAGTATTATACCCAAAGGATGCTCAATTTTATACCACAAGGACATGTGTTCAACTATGTTCATCGCAACATTGTTTGTTATAGCCAGAACCTGGAAACCAAATGCCCCTCAACCAAAGAATGGTTAAATAAAATGTGGTACATTTACATAATAGAGTACCACACAGTGGTTAAAAAAACAATGACATCTTAAAATTTCCATGGAAATGGATGGATCTAGAAAAAAAAAACATATTGAGTGAGGGAACCCAGACAGAGAAATATAAATATCATATGTACTCACTCATAAATGGCTTTTACACATAGATCAAAGAAAAACCAGCCTACAGTTCACAACCCCAGAAAACCCAGACAGCAAAGAGGACCCTAAGAGAGACATACATGAATCTACTTAGGAAGGAGAAAAAGACATCTCCTGAGTAAATTGGGAGTCACAGGAGAGGGTAGAAGGAAAGAGGGGATAAAAGCAGAGGAGTGGGGAAAAAGTATAGCTCAATAAAAACAACAAAAAAGCAAACCTTAAAGAAAAGTAAAAAAAAAAAGACACTGAAACTGAAGTCAGGCTGTCTGCAGCATTGCACTGCAGTTGGTCCCCTTCCTTCAGGTCCTCAGATCCCAGGTCAGGCTGACAAGATCTGCACAGGTCAATGAAAGTCAACAAGTGGCGCCTGAACCAGGGACCTGAATGAAAAGTTACAAGAGGACTGGTGGACCCCTGCATTAGTAAGGAAGTAGGCAGGGATTAATGATGGGCAAAACCCAGGAAAACTGGCACCATATATTGAGTTGATACATCATTTCTTTAAAGTGACAGGTACTACAATGTGTAAATCCCTGTTGAAGAGTGTTGGGATTTAATATCAAACTGTGATACTTAGTTTCCTGAAAAGGGCACTTTAGATCCCAGAGTGTGGAGTCAAGTGAAAGGAAAAATAGTGAAAACCCATTGACAAGAAGAAGGAATTCTGATACAATTCTGGGTAACATGGACATTGGTCTATATCCTGATACAAACAATAAATGGGGACAAGCCAAAGGATTTAGAAAAGACTATGACAGATTCTTCATGGGTATGAGATAAATAATGAAACACACACACACCCCACAAAATCTCACAAGCTAAAAAGGGCCTTTTTTCCAGTGCAAGTTCAGAAGGGACCCAGTGAAACAAAATCAAAAGTAAAAATGTCAGTTTTGTTCAAGGATGAACACCTGGCTGTCCACTCCCCTGCCTGACCTGTTATACCCTCCTCTGCCTCCGGATTGTGAGAGTGCAATGAATGGGGGAGGGGAAAATGATGTTCTGCCATTCCCTAGAAGAGCACCTTTGTTTTCTGGGAATGAGGACACATGGCATACATTACCAGGTTCTGGAAAAAAGACAGAGGTAATTTCTAATACAGACAGTTGATGCCCAGCAAGATTTGTTTCTCATCCTCCGCAGGTGATCAGGTGTCGTGTGGCTGATGGAGAGGCAGAAATCCTACTCTTAAGCAACTGGCATGTGAGGATGCTGATGCTGTAGGCCAGGCTGCCACCCGTCCCTTCTGACAGGAAGGACTTGTCAATGAGTATATCCACTACTGTGCAATATTGGGCCTCATCATGCTCAGGGGTTGACTAGGGCTATGGCCTCCAAGAGCAGGAACAACTTCATTTTCCAGGAAACTGATGGAAGATAATATCTCTGTTGGTTTGTCTGCTTAGGACTCACAAGTTGCAGTCCCCAGTAATTGTGCTGCTGTCCCAAGGGCTGTTGACTCTGCAGTCCCTGCTCTTACCCGAGGGGAACAAGATTAGGAGGTACCCTCCTGGTGCATAGTAATCCTATAGTCCCCATATGCATTCTCTCTGCCTCCCCTTCATGGTATAGGACTTGAGGCACAATATGAACTAATACACAAAGTTCAGGCTTGTCTTTCTCAGTGAAATATCCTAGGAAGAGGCAGGGTGTCAAGCCAATGGTATAGGCAAACCAAATTAATGTAGGGCTTGCTGAGAGGGTATTTTGGTTTAGGGCATCCCATTCATTAACTATAGGTTGATAATATTTTGGGGCCACCCAAGAGGACAGAAGAAAAGGTCAGGGACCAGTCTTTCATCTGTCTTATCTTTAGTGGGTTGTGCTTGTCCCACCGAACCACCCATCTTCTTCCAGCACCTGTGTAAGATCTTTAGTCAGGAAAAGATTTTGGGTGGGCATGATGTATTCAGGAATGAATGTTATCGACTTTGACAGCAGAGGGAGTAATTAGGATCACAATGTGAGGGCCTTTCCAATGGGGATTTAGAGTCTCCTTTAGATGATGTTTCACCCAGACCAGGTATCTCAGTTGGTAGTTATGTGGTTCAACAGACGGCCAATCATACAGATGGCAGAACAAGAGAAACAGTCCATCATGAGTCCTTTGTCACATCTGTAGTGACCGAAGTAAGGCAAATTAGATATCTCAGCAATTAAATCAGACTTAAGTTTTGGGTAGGTTGGAGGGGGCCTCCCAAACATTATCTCATAGAAAATTAGACCCTCTATATAAAAGGCATTGCTGACCTGGAGGAGGGCAAAGGGAATGAGTGTGGTCTAGTCTTCATCAGTCTCTAGGGTTAATTTAGTGACGGTCACCTTTGTTTATCCCTATCCTCCTTCTGCTGGACTCTTCCAGAATGATTGACATGCAGGCAATAGGTTTCCCCAACGGAAACTTGTCTATGATCTAGCATTCTCAGGCTATTGAGGGGGCAGGGACAAGTTAAAAATTAAGGAGTTTAAAAGAGAACCTTATATGTTTCAGGACTTTTACTTATCTGGAGTCTGTTTGAGCTGTGACAGATGGATTCAAGCCTTCTGACCTTCTGGACTCCCCTAATCTCTCATGAATTTTTAGTTGATCAAAGGAGATAAAAGTTCTAGTAGCCTTTTCATTTGCACTGAAATCCACATTGTAGAAAAAGCAGTTAACAGGTGCCTGTAAACAGCTGGAACAAATTTGGGGACATAACAAAAGTATGGCTCTCTCTGGTCTTCTCCCCTTCATAACCTACTAAATAAAGTAAACTCCCTGGGTGCTGCAGTTCTCGGATGAGAAGTGGTACAGGGGCCTGCACGGTCCTCAGTAATGTTCCTTTTCTGCAGAGACCAAAGAGAACACGAGGCACAAATGAACCCATGTGTATAAATTTATTACGGGGAGGGTGAGGGCGTGACGGACATTGAGGGAAGGGGAGAGAGAGAGAGAGAAAGAGAGAGATAAAGAGAGAGAGAGAGAGAGAGAGAGAGAGAGAGAGAGAGAGAGAGAGAGGAGAGAGAGAGGAGAGAGAGGCCAAGAATAGTGCTTCCAGCTTTTTAAAGGGGACCCAGCACACGTGCATCAAAGGATATGTTCTGCGCGTGCGCACAGGGGCCTCTGCGCCAGACACTGGGTGCATGTGCTTCTGGGAAATGTAGTTTTCCCAGGGGAATAGCCCTCAGTGTGACAGAGCCAGGGAGAGAAGCGACAGACAACCTTTGCACGAGGATGCATGGGGCTAAGCCTTTATGCACCAATGGAGTTGAAACGCTGGGGTGAGGGCCGTTGGCAGTCAAGAAGGAAAGGGCAGCTCTCAAAGCTAAGGCAGGAGGTATCAACCAGCCTTGGCATGAAGCTTTGTATAGAACTACCCTCTGAGACAAACTACCGCCATCTTCAGGAGTCGACCTAAGCCAGCTCGTCTAATAACATCACAACTGGGGGCCTGCTGACTGTTCGTCTTCCCCCTTGGAAGAGTGGTGTGGGAAGGTTAAGGACTCTTACTTGAGAATTCAGCAACCAGTTCCAACCAGCTGTATGCTGCTCTGATCTATTTACACGTGGTCTCCAGGAGGGGTTAGAGGTAAAAGATGAGGAGACAGGGTGCCCTCTAGGCATCCCTGGGAAAGCCACCATTCTTGGTGGGTGAGGACATTCCAGTGCAGCAGAGTTAGAGTCACCTCAGCCCCGCCCATGACCCCTCACCCACATGCTGCAGGTAAGCCCAAAGAATTCCTTGGTTCCTCACATCTTGGTTTGTCCCAGGATCTTAGGAGGAGGGGTACATGTTGTTTGCATTTCCCCAAGAGAAGGGGTTTTTAGCAGCAGGGGTGGAGGGAGATGGTTGACTGGCTGCTGGGCTGGACACCTCTGCATTCACACAGGCGGGGAAGGCTTGTAGATGGAGTGAAGAGCTCAGCAAAGATGCAGTGAGATACTGAGAACTAACTGGGACTACCAGAAATGAAGGGCAAGGGAGGGGCTCAACCTTAGTGAGACAGGGTGAGTCTGGAGCTGAAGAGAGGCATGAAGAGAAGGAAACAGGGAAAAAACATATAGAATGGGAACACAGCACGCTGCTTGGGGCAAGCATCTCTGAAGTTCACTTTCACAGAGGGGTGTCCACTATGTGAGACCCTGGGGTGGGAGGGGGAGCAGATCCGAAGTCTTGATTTCAAGCAGAGTGTCTGGGAGTGCAGGAGAGAGGTGGGGACCAGCCAGGGAGGACTAGACCTGTTCCCTTCTGTAACATGGCCCGAGTCTTTAAATCGATGGCCAGCCGGCTCTAGAGGCTTCATCTAGCACTTTTATCCCAGATATGGATTCCAACTCAGATACCCACGGTGGGGTAGATTTGAGCTCTGCAGCTTCCTGGGGTCTGTACTACCCGGGGAGAAAAAGACAGGTGGGGTGGGAGCTTAAAGAAAGGTGTGGTGGCAGACGCCTTTAATCCCAGCACAGGCAGGTGAATCTCTGTGAGTTTGAGGCCAGCCTTGTCTGCAGAGTGAGTTCCAGATCATTCAGGGCCACACAGTGAGAACCTGTCTCCAGAAAAGAATCTGGGAAACCTATTTGGGAAGCACAACAACAAACTCTCACACCAGAAGACACAACACAATGTCTCAGCTTCCAACTGGGAAATACACAGGTGAGTCTGGGGACAGTGTTCAGCATCTCACAATGCACAGTACAGCCTTCTCATCTTGTCTCCGGAAGTCAAGAGTGCCAAGGGGGCACAGAAAGAAGAATGAAGTGTGCCTGCCTGTGGGAGGGTAGCCTGGAAGGCTGTGCCTGGTGTATCTTGGGGGGAGGGGGATGGAGTTCCAATCCTTCCACAGTACAATTTTACCCCTTGCTTGGTAGCCACTTTCAAAGCTACAGGTGACCATGTGACAATTCTAGGGTTTTTTTGTTTTGTTTTGTTTGTTTCTTTGTTTGTTTTTGAGACAGGGTTTCTCTATAACTTTAGAGCCTGTCCTGGAGCTAGCTCTTGTAGACCAGGCTGGCCTCAAATGACAATTCTAGGTTTTTAAAAGTGTGAAAATTCATCAATGAAGCATTTAATCTAATCTACTTACTATGTGCCCTCTTTTCTTGTTTTTGTTTTTCTCTGTCTGTGTATTGCATGCACGTGTATGCATCTTTGCATGTGTGTACATGCATATGTCATTTGTATGCATGTTTTGTGTATGTACATGCATATGTCTACATGTATAAGGCCCTGGGATGCTGTGAGGACTCATCGTCTGTCACTATTCCACCTCATTTATTGAGGCAGGCTTTATCAATCAAACCCAGAGATAGCTGATATGGTTAGCTTTGTTAGCTGGCTTGCTCTGGGGATTCTGTTGAGTCAGGCTTCCAAGGTTGGAATCATAAGGAGGCTGCCACACCCACCCTGCATTTATGTGGGTTCTGGGGAAATGAACTCTGCTGAATCACTTCCTCAGATGTCCCCATCCTTCCACTCCTCCCTGCCTCATGATTCCGACTCTCAGTTATCTGGGTCTTTAAGTACCCAGAGCAGGGCAGATGACTGACTGAAAGAACTCCTGGAGTCCAGTTTTTGGTTCTTTGGGGGGCTCAGTAATTCCAAATCACTATAGCAAGAAAGCCCTATGATTGATTTGTGACAGAGCCACCCACTTTCTTACTGGCACTTTCCATAGCTGCACTCTCTGCCCTAAGCCTCCACTTTGTAGTTCAAAACAGAGGGAGGAAAGCCACTCATTTGCTTCTTTGGCTAGAAGATGCCAACACCAGCGGTCACCTTCTCCCATGTGGCCTGTGGGATCAGCTGGATCCAGGATTACTGGTCTAAAGGAGAGTTAAGAGTTAGAGACTAGGAAAGGACTGTTTGTTTACGAGACTGCTGGCTCTATTCCCATCAAAGACACAATGTATCCTGGCAGCCTAGGTCAAGCAATTTGAATCTACTAAAGAGTCAAAGTAACTTCCTAGAATTATTGTAGTTGAAATCCAAAAACCCTTCTAAAGCTGTTTACTTCACACAGTGAACCATAGTGATGACCCCTTTCAAGAGACTCTCACCCAACTACAAGATGTCACAGTACAGTGTTGCTAAGGAGGTCAGCACTGGTGTGTGTGTGTGTGTGTGTGTGTGTGTGTGTGTGTGTGTGTGTGTGTCTATGCACACTTGAGCCTGGAAATGGCAATGCTGTTTCTCAGGGATATCCTGCCACCTCAGACCCCTCTCAGATCGGCTAACACACACATTTCACATTTCGACATAACAGAAGAAAGAAAGCAGTGAGGGAGCCCTCTGCCTGCCCCCTCCTCCCCTTCTGCATCCCTTCTGTCTGGCCAGGCCCTTCTACTCCCTAGGTTGGGTTTTCTCACTCATCTGGCAGCTTCTCCCTCAGTTTCACACTGGGAATGAACAAGACCCTGGGGGAAAAGAATCCAGGTCATGGAAGAAATAGCACAGAAGGGTATTGGGTTAATTTAGAACAGGGTGGGGGACGGGGACACAGGCACCTCTTTTTCTGGATCTGGGTCAGTGAAAACGTCCTTATCAGCTCATCTTCGAAGTTGTAGTTGACTGTCCAGAAGATGCAAAGCTGCTTGCATTTGATGGCCAGGTCTAGGATGGTCCGGAAGTCTTTGGCAGTGTTGAAATTATTCATGCCACTGCCCTGCTCCCAGGCCTACACCGTGAGAAGCTCCAGGGCATACTTTGGGGGCAAGGATGCTTTTGGCTTCATTTTCCTTTCACACAGATTGGGAGAGTGGAGATGTCAGGTGACCTTGGAGAGGCAGAGGGGCCCAGTGTGTCTCATGGACTGCTTGGGTTGCAGCTGGGCAACATGGTTATGAAACAGAACTTGAAAGAGGGAGCCCTGACTCCTAGGTAGGCTTGCTAGACTCAGCAGCAGACAGAGTGGTACACATGGTGTCCTGTGTTTGGGCAGCAATGTAACTCCTGGCTGATAGGACCCTCTGTAGGCTAGCTATGAGCCCTGTACCATGGATTGCCATGTCAGAGGAAGATTGGCTGTGGGATGGGGAGGTAGGTTGAGTAGTAAGCAGAGAGGGTAAGGAGGGGGAGGGGTGGTGCTTGAGGGAGTCATGTGACTTGCTGAAATTCAAATCAGAGCAAACCAGTCCCCCAGGCCTCAGCCACTTATGATGATTTGAGTCTCAGCCACAGCTTCCTGTTGCCTTCTGAGAGACAACATGGTGTCCATACAGCTGTACTGGTAACCTGTGGCATGCAACTTTAACTTCCATCCATGTTTCTCAGGAGAACTTGGCTGCCACTGAATTCTTTGACCAATGTGCGGTCAGAACAAGCTGCACATTGCTCTGATGCTAGGAGGCTCTATAGGCCTGACCCAAATACACAAGTACTGAAATGCAATCAGAAGACCCATGGCTAAATGAGCAACAGCTTCCCTCCAGAGGCCCAGCCCCAAGCATGGGAGGATTTGGGGGTTCAGGACAGTTGGCAAAGCTGGTATCCTAGCTTGTTGGTAAAACAACAACCACATTGGCCAAAGCAGGGTCTGGCTGACCTGTTTGTACCAAGTGAATCAGACTCTTCAGTTTGGTGGGTTGGGGATTTAATGAACTCACTCTGAAGCTCTGTAAAACAGGTGGAAAACTCTCCCCCCACTTGATGACTGATGATTTACATAATGCAATGAGAGCCTTGTAGGCTTTGGGTCTGGAGGTGAAGCCAGGATGCAGATGACCTGACATGGGAGCAAAGTGTATGTTAGTCCTATTGTATATGGTAAGTAACAGAGTGAAAAAAACCAATCTTTTTTGAGACAGGATTTTATGTAGCCAAGGTTGTCATTAAACTTGGTATGTAGCCAAAGTTGATCTTGAATTTCTGATCTTCCTGACTCTGCCTTCCGACTGCTGAGATCACAGGTGAGTACTCCCATGCCAGTGTATGGGAGTTGAACCCAGGTTTTGGTGATGTTAGACAAACTCTCTACAGACCTCAAAACTGTGGGTTTTCAAAAAACTTTATTATTTATTCATTTATGTGGTTTTTCATGACAGGGTTTCCATGGCTGTTCTGGAACTCACTTTTTAGACCAGGCTGGCCTCAAGCTCACAGAGATTCACCTGTCTCTGCTTCCTGAGTGCTGGGATTAAAGGTGTGTGCCACGAACGCCTGGCTAAAAACTTTATTTTTATTTGGATGGGTGTGATGTGTTCACACACATGCAAATGTGAGAGGCTGTAGGGGCCAGAAGAAGGAACCAGGTCCCCTGGAGCTGGAGTTAAAAGGTGTGAGCCACCGAACTCTAGTGCTGGGAACCAAACTTGGGTCCTCTGAAAGAGCAGCAAACCCCCCTTAGCCAGTGAACCCATCCTATTTTTTTTTTGACAAGTGCAATTTCATTCTGGGGGAAATTTCTTTTGAACCGTGTATATATATATTTGAATTACTGATGGGTATCCAAGATGCAGACAGTAGTGACTCCATGGTCTGGTGGGTGCTGGTAATTTCACAGTAGTACACACACCTGTGGTACCCACTAGGGCAGCCACCAGCCACTGTGGCTGATTGTATTTGAGATCATTAAAAGGAAAAGAGACAAAAATTCAGCTCTTTGGTAGCTCCAGCCACACCTCAAGCTCTCAGTGGATTCAGAACACAGGTCTAGATGTTTCTCAGTGTTGGAGAAAGGCCTTCCTGTCTGTTCTGAGCTCGTTTGCACACTGCTGTTGCTGAGGTATCTTTAGTTCACCTCTCATTTTTGTCAACACAGTTTCACTGGGATGGAGTTGCCCCTGTTTGTGAATCTATCGCACAAGGCTGTTTTCAGATTGAAATGTCAAAGCCAAGTAGTGGGAAAACTGTGGCCTCCTAGGCTGAAAACATTTGCTGTGTTGCTATATAGGTGAGTTTTCTGTCAACTTGACACAAAGCTAAGCACACCTGAGAAGAGGGAGTCTCAACCGAGGAGCTGCCTCCACCAGACTGGCCTAAGGCCTCATCTGTGGGGGCTTTTTCTCGATCGATGAATGATGTGGAAGGGCACAGCCCTCTGGGGGTCCTGAGTTGTATAAGAAAGCAGGCTGAGCAATCTAGATGGAGCAAGCCAGTGAGCAGTGTTCCTCCATGGCCTCTGTTTCAGTTCCTGCTGCCAGGTTCCAGCCCTGACTTTCCTCCATGACTCACGCAACTGTGAGAGGAACTAAACCCTTTCTTCCCCAAGATGATTTGGTCAGTGGTTGTATTTGGGTTTTTTGTTTGTTTCATAACAGGGTTTCTCTGTGTAGCTCTGACTGGCCTCGAGCTCACAGAGATCTGCCTGCCTCTGCCTCCAGAGTGCTGGGATTAAAGGTGTGCATTGCCATTGCCCAATTTGGCCAGTGTTTATCACAGTGACAGGAGGCAGACTAGCACAGCTGCTATTTCAAGAGCAAACAGACAAAAGTGAGCTGAAGCCCATTCTATAGACTCCTGTTTATTCTGAGAGAAATCAAAACAGCTGGTTTTTGTTTGCAGTTGGGGAGAGATGTGTCAAACCCAGGATCCTCATGCTAGGCAAGTACTCTGCCTTTGAGCTCCAGCCACAAACAATGGGTAAGAGCTGTTTGCTTTACCTTGGGGTGAGGACATTGAACACAGAGCCTTGTACATGCTAAGCAAATGTTTTACCCTGATTACCCCTGGGCCCCAAGAACAACTCAGGTGGAAGATATTATAGTCTTCATAATTCTAATATAGGAAATACACACACACACACACACACACATAGTAGCTTGGCCTTTGTATGTGCATGGATGTGAGAATATATGTGTGTGTGAGAGAGAGAGAAAAAGAGAGAGAGAACATGAAGCAGCCTAGAGTCAATCTGAGAAGTTGATTTTGATGCAGGGACCAGCCCACTGTAGGCAGCACCATTCCCTTGACTGATTAAGAGCTAGCCAAGATAAACCTATAAGTGAGACAGCAAGCAGCATTCCCCCATGGTTTCTGCTTCAAGTTCCTTCCTTGAGTTTCTGCCCTGACTTCCCTCCATGATGGCCCTCCATGATGGACTGAGATCTGGACGTGTAAGCCAAACAAACCCTTTTTTCTCTAAGTTGCTTTGTGAATGTGGGTGCATGTGCCTGTCTGCGCACACCCATGAGAGTCCAAAGGAGGATGTTGGCTGTCTTGATGCATCATCCTTCACCTTATGCCACTGTGACAGGGTCTCCCCCTGAACTTCAATCTGATTCAGCTAGACCGTTTCTCTCTCCACCCGTACCCCTAGTGTGCCTCCAGTAGAGCCTGGCGTTTTATACAGGTGGTGGGGATAAAACTCAGGTCCCCATGACTGAATGGCAAACACATACCGTGGAGCTATCTCATCAGTCTATTTTGAGATCTTTCATTCGTCCATATATTTCTGTATCTGCCACCTGTGAATGGGCTTTCTGAGGAGGAGTTTTCTTCACCCAATTTCCTGTCTCTTACCTCACAAATCTGCCCCCCACATTCTGTTCTTTAGTTCCCTTTTCCACAGAGAAAATGAAGGGATGTTGTCTATGATCTGTTTGTAACTGTATGTGCTATCCCTCACACACCATGGAGAACAGAGCCAGCAGCTCCTTAAGGCTGCCTGGACTGCTTACATGAGAGTGGGATTGCATGTAGGTGCCTGGGGGCCTGGGCAAAAACTGGGAGAGAATTACCCAACCCTCCCTGGTTTTTCCTCCACGTTTTCCAGAATTTTCTCAGGAGCTAGGGTCTGTGGACTCCTCCCTAGTGCATCATAGGTGGGCAGGACATCAAAGTTGACACTTTCATTGAGACTCCTGGATTTCAAGGTGAAGCTCAGCACCCTGGGGGCCATCCACTTTGAAGTCTCAAACTTCACCTCCAGCTCCTGGGTCCTTTGGAAGACTTTTAATTGCCTCTGGATGCCCTGGACAAACAGTGAGCGCTCCTCTTTTTGGGAGTGGTAACTCTTCAGAGGACTGAGAAACACTACAATATCAGCATCTGATCCATACTTCAGAGCCGCGCCTTTGCCAGTGGATCCTCCCTAGGAGGAAAGAGAAGGTGAGATGCTGCCTCCCCTCACCCTTGTCTCCCTGGTTCCCAAGAGCTGGCGCTGCTACAGGCCAGCACTCACCTTGAAAGCCTTCAGCACTTTGGTGCTTGAGTCCTTGAAACAGTTGTTTTTGAGGAATTCACAGATGATGTTAACAGTTTTTCTGATCTGCTCCAAGAACTTTTCATTGGGCTGGAGGAGGTCTTTGATGAACGTGTCCAGTAAATGGCTTGGAGTGATGAAGAGTGATATGGGCTGGGGAGGAGAGAAATTTGGTGGGCTCTGCTCAGAAGCCACCCCAAAACTCACCTCTTTCCTCCTGCTAGCCTTCTTCCAACAGTGGGCAGAGACCTTCCTGTCAGAGACCTTCCTGAAAATGTTCTTGAGATTCTGGGCAATCCTTACCTCCTGTGGCCCACCCCCTCTCCAAGCAGAAACTCTCCTGGTCCCTCATGGGCTACTTGGGAGAGATCTAGATCCTTCTGAAGGGGTTGTGGGATGCAGACATGGGAGGTGCTCTGGGTCAGCATGAGGAAATCCCCAAAGACCTTGCAAGAGGCAGGTGTGAAGGTCAAACTTGGAAAAGTAGATGAGAGCTCAGACATGGAGAGGAGGGCCTGGAGGGTGTTGGACTAATGGCTTTGAAGGTGGATAAGGAACTAGGATACATGGGCAGGGTCAAGGAGCTTAAAAAGGGAACGAGGCCTCAAGTGTCTCCATCCCAGCTCTGCGAGACTGCATTTGGATTGCCCACTGCTGTAACAATAAGGTTATAGATTTAGGGGTCACTTTTTAAACAGTGGGGAGTGAGGAAGAAGACAAGTCTAAGTGGATAAGTTTCCTGGAGAGCATTGGCAGAGAGCAGTGCAGCCATCTGGGAACAAGAGAAGGGGCTTAGCTTTGCAGGCTAGCTGATCTTGGTCAGACACCCCTAGATGTTGTGACCCTTGCACCCCCTTGACAGTGGCAGCATACTCAATCCTTCTGCTCCTACAGCTCAGATGGTGTACAGGGTGTGCATGCGCACATGAGTGTACATGTGTTGTGTGCATATGTGAGCTTGTATCATATGCAAGTGTACACACAGGAATGCACACATATGAGAGGCTATAGATGAATATTCAAGAATACGAGTGTTTGCATGTGCGAGTATGCACATTATGTGCACACGTGAGTGCATGCAAATGTGAGTGTATGCAGTTGTGAGTGCTGATGTATTTTCACAAGTGTCAGCATTGTGCAGCACTGTGAGAGTGTGAGGTTCCAGGTGCAAAGGTGCATGTTCGTCTGTGAGTGTATATGTTTACGTGTGAGTGTGTGTGTACATGTGATAAGCCTGAAATGCTCATTCCTGCTTGTGTGTTGGTTCCTGGGCTGTCAAGAGAGGGGTGATGTCATGGTCTGAAAGGACTGGCTAGTGAAGAGCACAGGGATCAGAAGGTGTGGTGGGGACTAGAGAGATGACTCATTGGTTCAGTGCACTGTCTGTGGACCCAGGTTCAATTTTCAGCACCCGGGTGGTGGCTTACAGCTGTCTGTGACTCCAGTTCCAGGGGATCTGATACCCTTTTCTGGCCTCTGTGGATATTATACACATTTAATACAACATATATTCAGGCAACAGTTGTACACATAATATATATACTGAGACATGGTTTCTTTGTGTAACCATCCTGGCTATCCTGGAACTTACAGACATTCTCTTGGCCCTACCTTCCCAGGTGCTGGGATTAAAGAGGTGTGCCACCACTGTCTGACATTAAAAACAATTTTTAAGGTGTAGTAGAGACATGGAAGCTGAACATATTATGTGCCTGTGTGTTAGAAGGGGGATCTATGCGGTGCTATTGGTATGGCTGTCAGAATATGAATATGGTGTGTGTGTGTGTGTGTGTGTGTCTTATAGTTTGACAGCACTATGAACTTAAATTTGGTTTTGACCACAGCCCAGTGGTTGTGGAAGTGAAGCACCCTCAAGAGACTCTGGTGACTTGCAACCACCACACTAGTCATGAAGCTGAGGGCATGTGTGTGTGATATCACTTAGCCAACAACGGCAAGTGCCAGAGTTCCTGTCTATGAAGCTCACACAGGCATTGTGAGTCTCTTTTTGCAGAGATAGATGTTTGAAAACTCAGAAGGAAACCAAGGAGGTTGTCCCAAGGAAGTAAAAGGCCAGGCAGTGGTGATAATGGAGCCTGGGGTGGGGGACACGGGAGCGATTGTGGAGTCCTTGGCATCTACCTGGGGAACGACCCCATTCACAGACTCTGCTTCCTTCTGTCTGTCCCACATTGTTAGCGTCTGGTAGCTCTGTAGATGGAGTGTGGCCCCTGCGTCCACACTTTGGATAGAAGTTTGCCCCTCACGTATTCTCACAGGTGGGGTTTGATTGGCACATCTGTCTCATTTCGAAGGCCAACAAGGCAGCCTTTCGACAGACCCAGCTGGTCTAGTTTGGGAATGCTCTTGATGCCCTCCTCCGACAGGCAGACTACATCTGCATCACTGCTGGCCCCACACCCAGGGGCTGGGCCTCAGGGTCTGCTTGGGAGTCACAGACATGAGTTGTGTACACTTCTAGGAGGCTCAGCTCCTTGTCTGCCCCCAACTCCTGTCTCCTGATTTTGTTCTTGCAGAAATAAACCTATCTCTTTTCTGGGGAACCAACTTTGTTTATAGCCCCTCTTTTCTACCTCACAGCCATCTTTGTGGCCTCTAAGAGTTGGTTGAGTTGCATCTCCCTAAAATATATTGGGATTTGGACCTGTTGTACCCATGACCATGACCTAACAGGAAATGGACTTAGAGAAGCTGGTAGGAGAGGGTCACAAGGGTGAGCTCCAGCTAAATATGACTATTATCCTTAGAGGAGTTGGGTCCCCAGACAGTCACACATCAAGGAAAAGGAGAAGAGACAGGGCAGACATGTGACAGTGGAGGGAAAGACAGGGTGATGATGTCACAAGCCGAGCCAGGGATCAGAGCTGTCCAGGGAGAGTCCACCCCTCCCCTATTCCTTGTCTTTGAACCCCCAGCATCCAGAACTGGGGGGGGGGCAAATTCTGTTGCTTTAAGCCACACTGAGTGTGTGACATGTCACAGCAGTCACACAGGCAGCCATGACACACTCTCTCAAGTCAGCATCAGGAGGACCCTCTCTCCAGTGTGGACATCCTCTTACCAGAACATCCCAGCATTGTGCAGGTGACATATCATTCAGGCTAGGAGAGTACAGCCAGGCCTGAGCTGCCTCTGTCAGCATCTGCCAGGAGCCGTTATCTTTGCCCACATTATTGGTTGGGTCAGTTGGATTCATGATGGAGGAAGGTCATTGGTTAAAAAATAAAGAAGCTGCTCAACCCTCATAGGTTAGAACATAGGTGGGTGGAGTAAACAGAACAGAATGCTGGGAGGAAGAGCAAGTGAGCTCAGATGCAGGACAGCTCCTCTCAGAGACAGATGCCATGCAGCTGCTCCCCAGGGCAGACGCGATGAAGCAATCCACCAGGTCAGACATGCTGAATCTTTCCCGGTAAGACTGGTGCTACACAGATTATTAGAGATGGGTTGATCAGGATATGAGAATTAGTCAGTAAGGGCTAGAGTTGATGGGCCAAGCAGTGTTTGGAAGAGTACAGTTTGTGTGTTGTTATTTTGGGGCATGGGCTGGCCAGGCGACCGGGAGCTGGGGCGGCAGGAACACAGCCCACAGGTCCCACTACAGATTCAAGATGACTGGTCTAGAAATTTTATCAGATTAAAAGAAATCAGGGCTGAGTTTACTAGAGCACATCTTTAATCTCAGTACTTGGGAGGCAGAAGCAGGTGGATCTCTGTTAGTTAAAGGCCAGGCTCGTCTACATAGTGAGCTCCAGGCCAGTCAGGATTGTACAGTGAGATCCTGAGATCCTGTTCCCTTTGGCCCACCCCCCAGCTCCCCACCCCCAACCTCCCCCACCCCCGCCCAGCAGCGCCTGGGAAGATAGTTTAGAAACTAAGACTGCTTAGAACTCAGTCATAAGGACCAGGGTTCAGGACCCACGAACAACATGGGTGTTTTGTACATGACTTCAGTCCCACCTCTGAGGGATAGAGACATGGGGATCTCTGGGGCTTACTGACAGAGTATAAAAGAGAACCCTGCCTCAGAATAATACACAAAGGACACCTATATCCTCTTCTGGTGCACAGATGCACAATTTTTTTTCGAGACAGGGTTTCTCTGTAGCTATGAAGCCTGTCCTGGAACTAGCTCTTGTAGACCAGGCTGGTCTTAAACTCACAGAGATCTGCCTGCCTCTGCCTTTCGAGTGCTGGGATTAAAGGCATGCACCACCACCCAGCCAGACACACAAATTTTAATAAAGAAGTTGGGCTGGGGAAATGGGTCAGTGGGTAAAATACCTGCCTCTCAAAAAGGCCCTGAGTTGGGGACCCTCAAGACCCATATAAAAACTAGATGCTAGTGTGTTTATAATCCCAGCCCTGGGGAGGCAGAGGCAGGTGTGTCCTGGGACTCGCTGGTGAACCAGTCTAGCCTATTGCTGAACATCGGTGAGAGATCCTGACTTAACAAATAATGTGGAATGGCTGGAGAACCTCCTCAGAGGTTAAGAGCATCGACTTCTCTTGCAGAGGACCTGGGTTCAAGTCCCAGCACTAATGTAGTGACTCACAACCATCTGTAACTACAGTTCTGGGGAGTCTGACATCCTCTCCTGGCCTTCATACGCACTGTGTGCACGTGGTTTACAGGCATACACATGGGGAACACACATACTCATAAAAGAAGTGAACCTTTGACGATAAGCAGAGAGTGAAACCTGATGTCAACTTCTGACCTCCAAGTGCATCTGTACCTACGCATGCGAGTGTGCACTCACACACAGAAGGGAGAGGCTGCTGAGGGCTCTGCGGTATCCAGCCACACTAACTCCATCCTCCTCTTCCCAGAGATGTTCCATCTCATGATTCTTGCTATGAATTCCTCCGCTTCCTCTAGTCTTTGAGGTGCAAAGCCTGACCATGGTTTGGAATGTGGAACACATTGACTGAATCTCCTCTGCAGACAGATTCTCATCCCCCTCCCCCTCCCCCATATCAGCAAGGACTCAGAACTCACTCTCAATGGGGCCCAGGCCTGCAGCCAGAGAGATCAGAAGCTGGGTACCTTTGGAACCTGAGTTGGCACAGAAGAGTGTTGCAAACTGTTACATCCTCGAAGCCGTAATTGACTATCCAATAGACACACAGCTATGATGACTGCTTGATGAGTCCCAGCATGGTCCTGACACCTTCTGCAATGTCAAAGTCCTCATCTTGGCAGCCCTGTTCCCAGGCATACACAGTGAGCAACTCCAGGGCGTAGGAGAACCCCGGAGATGGGGAAGTCATCCACTTCTCCTGGCACTGGGAGAGAAGACAAGACTGTCAGGAAGCCGGAGCCTAGACGATGTCACCCCCGTGCCTGGAAGTCAAGGTGTCAGTACCATCAGACACAGATGAAGGGATGGAAGGGACACCTGGAATGCTCACGCTTCTCACAGGGGTGTGAGTGTGTGACACAGTGTGTAAGCCTGGGCGGGCATGAGTGTATGTGTATATGTGTTGTGGGTGTGTGAGACTGTGTGAGTGTTTGTGTGATTGTGAATGTGTGTATGTGCCCATGCTTGAGTATGCATGAGTGTGTGAGCATGAACACATGCTGTGTGAGTGTGGGCGCATGTGAGTGTGTTTATGTACATGTGTTTGAGTAAATATGGGAGCACAGAAGTGTGAGTGTATAAACATGTATGTCAGTGTGTGCATGTGTGTGAGTATGAGCTGTGTTTGTGAGTGGGTATGAGGAGGCCGGAGGTCAAGGTCAGGTGTCTCCCTCAGTAACTCTCTACCTTATGGTTTGGAACAGGGCCTCTCATTGAACCTGGGGCTCACTGATTGACTGCAGTGATTGGCCAGTGAGCACAGGGGATCCACCTGTGTCTGCCTCCTGAACACGGAGTTACAGACACAGGCTACCACTCCTGCCTTTACATGGGTAGTGGGCTCTTCCGTGCCTGCGCAACATGTACTTTCCATACTAAGCCTTCTCTCCCGTTCCAGTAGAGTGGTTTAAAAAATCTACTTGGCATTCTTTATTAAAGCTAAATAAGTACGCTCCACTATATTTCATGCAGAGTCCATGTATGCAAATATAGACACACATGTACATGCTGTCTGTGGCTGTGTCTGGGACTCCAGCAATTCTACTGCATGTCTACCCAAGAACAATGAGAGCTTAGGTTCAGAAAAGACATATCAGAGGACACCCACAGTAACCAAAGTCACAGAGGTTACAACCTGGGAATGACTTAAGGGCCCCACAGCAGCAGAGAGGAAAACACGGGTATGTTACTATAATGGAACATACGAGGGAATGAAAACTACTGCTATGTAATGATGTGGCTGGATTTCTCAGACATGGAGTGAAATAAGATATCACCTGTGTGCAACACAATCCATTTACAGTGTTGGAAAATAAGGGGGGCTGGCAAGATGAAGAGAGTTCAATCCCCAGGACCCACATAGTGGAAGGAGAAAACTCATTTCTGTACATTGTCCTCTGCCACACATACACTTTGGCACATTCTGACACACTCACATGCACACACACTGTTTCTCATGCACTTATGCACACACACACACGAACACACTCTCATCCATGCACATATTGCACTCGCACATGTGTACACACATCACATTCTTTTAAATAAGATTCATTAGTGGGGATGGTTATTGGAATTTAAAAATTATTTTAATATATTCAATTTTTTATTACTTATATGTATGAGTGTTTTGTTTGTATGTTTGTCCGTGTACCATGTGTGTGCCTGGTATCTATGGTGGCCAGAAGAGGACATGGGATCCCCTAGGACTGGAGTGATAGATGGTTGTGAGTTGCCATGTGGGTGCTGGGAATTGAACCCAGGTCCTCTAGAAGAGTAGGCAGAGTGCTCTCAACCGTGGAGCCATCTCTCCAGCACCCTAATATTTTTTATTATGTGTGTCTGTCCGTGTGAGTTCAGGTGCCTTCATAGGCTAGAGGTTTGAGACCCCCTGGAGATAAAGCTGGTTGTGGGATGCCTGAAGTGGGTGCTGGGAACTGAACTTGGGTCCTCTTGAAGAGCAATATGTGCTCTTAACCGCTGAGTCATTAGTCCCTGGATTTTTTTTTTAGTGTTTTGCTATATAGTTGAGGTTAGCCTTAAAGTCTAGATCCTGTTGAGTCCACTTTTTGAGTACTGGGGCCACAGTTGTGTGACCCCTAGGTGCTTGGGTTGAGAAAATACTCAATTATGGTTTATGGATGAAGAGGAGATCAAATTAGATGAAAGTATGTTGTTAATATTATTAAAATTTGTTTGCTGTGAATGATGTGGGGTGTGGTAACACATAGCTTTGATCCTGGCACTTAAAAGGCAGAGGCAGCCTGAGTTTGAGGCCAGCCTGAGACCCTCTTGAAACAAGGCAATGCCATAAATTACCTCCTGATACCAGTGCTTGACCAACAGGATCAGCTCCTTCACTCTCCTGGGATACCGCTGGACAAACCGTTGCTGTAACGTGGTGAAGCAGGCTGCAAACTCGCCTAGTGCTGCTCTTACGTGATCCATGGATCTTTTGAGATCCCAATAGATCCAGGAGCTGCCATCCTCACCAAAGCCTGCAGGCAGAGTGCAGCAGGGAGCTCGACTCTGATGGCGGTCTGAGTCAGCTGGAGCTGGGGAGATGTCTAGTTAACAGTGGGGCTACTCTCCCTGGTAGGCTAACAGGAAGCCTGACATGAAAACAGGATGGGGTGGACCTGAGACAGAGTCAGCGGAGTCACACAGAACACGAGGCAGTGAACTACACATGAGAAACAGATGCCCCAGAGTGATACTGAAGGCAACTGTGTCTGCACGACTGTCGGATGTCTGTACCACAGAATGCCTTCTACTGGTACCTCTCACTAAGACTCAGGGACACCTCGAGGTGGCAGGAGTGGGGAAAGGTTGGAGGTGCACTGAGCCACTTAGTTTCTATTCTTGTCTGCTGAGCTCTGCCATTCATAAATATATTTAGGTGCACAGCCTGGGGTGAGCAGCCCTGGAAGGACACCCTGGAAGGAGCTGGGCACATACCTTACCATTTATTGAGTGTCGACTGTATACCAGGCACAGTTGAAGTCCTTTATGCAATGATATAACATGAAAGTTTTATAAACCTCTCGTGGGGGTGCAGCTATCAAGTTAATTATATTGAGAGAAATGCCCTGAAGTTAAAAAAGCTGGAATTTTGGGTTAAATGTCCTTGGGAAAGAAACCATGGCAGCAGCAGCCTACCTCATCTGTTTGGGACATGTAGACCAGATTAGTTGGATTTTTATATAGTAAAGGAAGCAATTTATGAATCCCTCTGTAGGGTCTTATTCTTTTTTTTTTTTTTTTTTTTTTTTTTGGTTTTTCGAGACAGGGTTTCTCTGTGGCTTTGGAGCCTGTCCTGGAACTAGCTCTGTAGACCAGGCTGGTCTCGAACTCACAGAGATCCGCCTGCCTCTGCCTCCCAAGTGCTGGGATTAAAGGCGTGCGCCACCATCGCCCGGCTAGGGTCTTATTCTTATTGCTACGTAGTAATAAAAAAAATGTTGCCAGGGTTGGTGGTGCACACCTTTGATCCCAGCACTCGGGAGGCAGAGGCAGGCATTCTCTGTGAGTTTGAGGCCATCCTCAAAGTTCCAGGACAGCTAGGGCTACACAGAGAAACCCTATGTATGTGTCGTGGTGGGGGGGGGATATGGAAGATTTAGCTCTACCGCCACCTGGTGGTACCATTTGGGTGCTACATGTGAAGCGTTCCCTTCTCAGGGCAGCAGAGGGTGGGCTGGTCTCCTGCCACCAGGCCCTCGGCATAAAAAGAGAGAAGACATAATTTCCTGCAGCGATGGAACCTCACATCTCTCTCACCACTGACTCCCATTCTTTTGAGGCAGGCACGCCACTACAACCAAACAAAGCTGGAAGCTAGCTGCCCTGATCTTAGAGTCAGTGACAAAGGGATCCATGGGGTCATGTATCAGTTACTTTTCTGGTCCCTGGGATGAGACATCTGACAGAAGCAACTGAAGTGGGGGAAATCTTTCTGTTGGGTCACTGCTGGGAAAGACATGGCTGCAGGAGCTGACGCTGAGTGCTTCCTCCTTGGATCAGGAAACACACTGGAAGTGGGGTTGGAGGCAGGGTGGGGTTATCACCCTCCAGGCTCAATTCCAGGTCACCCACTTCCTGTGGCAAGGACCCTTCTCCTACAGGCTATACTCCCTCCCAAATTAGTGCCACCAGCTGGGGACCAAGTGCTTCAAACCCTAACAGATGAGAAGGGCCCACCGTGGCAACTTGCATTGCTCTCTAATTCAGGCCATCATCCTGAGAATGCTGTGATATGGGTGTGTGTACATCTCCATCTTGTCAGAAAATGATCAGGTGATGCTTATTCACAGTTCCAGTAACCCAGAAGTTCCTCGGAATTGTAGACAATGGAGGCACTCTAGACCCTAGCTCAGAAGCCCTGGGATGTCAGACTAGTTGAATCTACCATTGGCAGCATAGCCACCAGACAATCCTCTCCTTCTGTTTCCCCATTCATCTGTCTGTCCATCCCTACATCCATTCACTTTTCCATCTGTCTATACATCCTCACTTCCTTCCACCCATCTAAACATACATTCACACATCCACCCATTTTCCCATCTGTCCACTCATCCATCCATACGTCCTCTTACACATTCAGCAATCCCCCACTTCTACCCATCCATCCATCCACCCATCCATACATCTAGTGAGCACCCAGCCATCCACTCTCATCCACCCACTCACCTATAAAAAGAGTTTGGAACATTTTATCTAAAGTAAATGAGATGAGAATGAAGTTCTAGATATAATATGCCCAGGGTAGGAGGCTCTTCCCTCTTGGGGGCTGTGGTGAGGGGTCCCAGAGGCTCATATGTTTGAATGCTTAGTCCCCAGTTGAATCATTTGGGAAGAACTAGGAGGTGTGCCCTTTTTAGAGGCGGTGTGTTGCTGGACCCAGTGACTCTCTTCCTGCTGCCTGTGGATCAGGAGAGGAAGCTCTCAGCTTGTTCCTGTGCTATGCCTGTCTGCTTCCTGCCATGATGATGAGGGACTAACCCTCTGAGCCTGTAGACAGCCCCCAATCAAATGCTTCTTTTTTTTTTAAAGAGCTGCCTTGGTCAGTAACAGAACTGTGACTCAGACAGTTGTTTGCGAGCCCCATTTTGGAAATAGCCAGTCTGTCTGTCACAGCCTCAGCCTGTAGGAGTCAAGGGCCTCCCCAGTAGTCCCAGAAAGTTTGGGACCCCACCCCAGTGCCTGGAGCACTCACACATAGGATCAAAGCTGGAAGGACCTGCAAGAGTATCCCCTGCCCATGTACGGACAGTAAGACTTCAAGGGTTTGCCCAAGGCTCACTGACTTAGAGTATTTCTTGTGGTGTTTCAGCCATTGTTCAATCACGCTGAGGACTTCACGTTGGTTTTCCTTCTGTTCCTGAAAGCTATGGAAGTGATCCATGAAGAGAACAAGGGTGCCATCTGAGTAGCCTCTTAGGACAGTTTCCTGGTCATAGGAGCCACTCTGCAGGGAATGAAGCAGCAGTAGTGAGGTCTGGACTTTCTGTAGCTCCAAGCAGTGACATTTGTCAAGTTCAGTGAAATTCCCAAATGTCACCATCATTTTAAAATCGGGCTGCTGGCACTAATTTGTGTCCTTGTCAGCACGCTAGCTCCAAACTGGAGGCAAAGCAAAACTGCAATATGATGAATACGTGGCACAGTGGAGTACCATACAAGAATGAAAACGATGGCACAAACAAAACGCTCACAGATGGAAAGATGCTATACAGCAAAATGCGAGTGCGCGTATGCACATACCCAGTCTGCTAATTTACTGAGCACGGATTACAGCAGGACTCTGTGCTGCTGGGAACACTGTGTGTCTCACCATCACAACACTCTGAAGTGGGGTCTAGGCTGATTTCATTCTACAGACCCAGACACTGTGGTACAGAGAGATGAAGCCGCCTGCCAGAGGCGTAGCCTGACAGAAGGTGACCTGACTGCATCTTGGGCCCCTGAACAGTCTGCCATCGTGTCCGCAGAGGGAGAAAAACCTTGGGAAGTGCAGTCCCCAGGGCCTGGTGGGGAGCAGTACTCAGCATCACCGTGGGGGGTGGGGGAGTGGGTGGGGGAGGGGAACAACCTTGGTCTCCAACCTGGCTCTTACCTAGCCACTCCCTGCACAGGGAGCTCACTGCTCTGCAGGAAGTCAGAGATGGCAGCCAAGTCCTGGTCTACCAGATTCAGGCAATCTTCACTGGGTTTGAGTTTTGCGTGGATAAAGTCTTTTAGCTTGTGTGCTGGCACTGTGGGCCCGATAACCCATCGGATGACCTCCAGGATGGTCCCGCTGATGGCTCCCCAAGTGACCCCCCAGCTGGCCAGGCAGATGACTTGCCAACCAGCCAGTTTCCCATAGTTGCTAGCTGGCCTCAGGAACGCTGTTATAGCAGAGAGAGGTCCCTTGTAGGTCAGGTCTGGGGATTCTGCCCCAATACTGGGGGGTGTGTCTCGATAGAGGAAGTGGAGTCCAAACTTGCTGCCCTGCCTCCATCACAGCCTTGCCTAGGAAATCAAAACCCAAGTGTGGGAGTCACTGCCCAGCAGCTGCACAGGGAACTTCCCCCTAGCCAGCCTCTCCTGGGACACACCACTCCAGAGTCAGAGGTGTGCACCTCCACAGAGTCCTGATGTGTGTGTCCTTCAGTGCAGGACTGAATTCTTGGTGTCTCTATCTCCTCCATCTGTAGATCAGAGGAACCTGTCTCAAAAGTAACCAAACCCTTGGCCAAGTGCTCACTAATCACTAAGCTAATTTGGTTTGATAGATAGTAGAGGGTGTCCATGGAGACTGGCCCTTTTCTCCTGTTTACAGTGGCTGGAGCTAGCAGTGCCAAGCTTAGCAGTAGAGAAAGCCCAGAGAGGCTACTGACTTACTCAAAGACACACAGCATGGCAGGTGCTCTGGTAGATATAGGCTTCCTTTCTGCCTTTGAATGAATGCAGGGCCCTGGAGAGTCAAGAGTAGCTTCCTAACACACACACACAAACATACACACACACACTTAAAGTAAAATTTAAAAATAAAATTAAAAACAAGGGGAATTTTGCCAATTCAATATAATTATTTTGTGTTGGTTTTGAGACAGAGCCTTGCTATATAGCCCAAACTGGCCTTGAACTGGTAATCCCCCTGCCTCAGCCTCTCATAAACCATTATTATAGCATCCTCCTTCAGTGTAGGACGGACATTGTGTTTAGCTGTCCTATGTTGCAGATGGTGTCCTGGGAAGCTCACTGGGAAAGACATAGCGACTTTGGTTTTTCACGTCCCCTCAGAGTTCTGCTGAGTCCTGGACCATCGAGAATACTGGCTCCCTACAGGAACGCTGAAAGCCGGAGGAATCTCAAAGTTCCTCTAAGTGAGGCCAAGGACAGAAAATGACTTCAGGGGATGAACACTAGTGGCTCTCAGGGACCCTGCCTCAGCCTCCTGAGTGCTAGGGTTGTATATGTGCGTCACCTCACCCATTCCTAGCTATGGCCCTCCTGGAACTTCTACCCAGGGCCATGACCTGAACAGAAATCAGAGGATTCACTGCCACCATCATGGTGTCTGCTGTTGGAGATGGAAGGGTCAGCAAGGCCTCTCCACGCCTAAATAGTCATGACCTCACTGCAGCCTCCAACCATCCCACTTCTGGGGCTATTTTGGCAAAAGGGTTCAAAGTCTGCGTGGTGGGAAGAGGGGCTGAGATACCAGGCCATTGCCCTGTCTGTTTCCTGATTCCATGCAAACATAGGTCTCTGCTGGTCACATTTGTCTAGACCGGAGGTTTTCAAGTGGTAGGTCTCGACCCCTCTAGGTCGAACAACACTTTCACAGTCGCCTAAGATTATGGGGTCACATGTATTTCCAATGGGCTTTGGAACATGTCTGCCCACATGCTGGTATGCCCACAGACGAGTACCCAGAACTGTATTAAAGGGTCAAAGCATTAAGAAGGTCTAGACTCTGAGAATGTTGTGACCAACAGCCATCAAGAGACATAATTTGGGGTCTGGTTGGCATCCTCCGTGAGTGGGCTAGGTGAGGTGAAGTTGGGACCAACCCCCCTGGGGTTACCTAGAGCCAGGAGCAGGAGACGCCCCTCACCCAGGCTGGCCACTGTGGGCTAAGCTGAGGAGGCAGGAAAGGGCAACAAGTCTGAAAATACTAGGGAGGCGCTGTCCTCCTGCATCCCTGTTGTTCTTTCCCAACCGTGGTCCAGGGAGAGCCAGGCTTCTGAGACACTACTGGTGGGGGATGGGCAAGTGCAGTCACCTTCCTCCGTTTCTCATTCTTCTCCTGTGGAAGGATCACTACCATGTCCATCCCTCAGGTGGTCCCTCTAGAGAACCCTGCTGTGGCCACACTGCTTCCGGTATCTACCACTTGCTTCCTGTGTGCAGGGCTGGGACATTCATAAGATATGTCTTCCTACCCTCCCCCATCCCCCAACCCCCGGTTCCTAGCTGTCACTTAGACTCGGCTAGGGGATTGGAGACATTTTCCCATTTAAGACAGATAAGTAGACATTTGTCCTGGAGACAGCCTGGCATCACCCTGGTCCTGGTGGGAATCAGAGGACAAGGGACAAACACCGCCCATCCACAGTCCACCCATAGTGGAGCAAAGGTGAAGATTCTGGAAAATCAGTTTCTGGGTCAAGGGCTTGTTAACCCATCCCTTCCTGTCCCCATCAGGACCCTGTTTCTATTGCATTTGAGAACATCAGACATCAGGAGGCAGAATGACCTGACCTCCCTGGGGAGACATGAACAAATGTTGTTCAACCCAGACAGGGTACAAAGACTGAGCAAGGAAAAGATGCCGAGTCTAAGTGGTGAGCTAATGGGTTTATTGGGGTTACTAATGGCATGAGTTGGGGGTTGCAGGGTGTAGGTGACCCCCAAGCACTGCATTATCAAAAAGCCTCAGCCTTCATCGGTGCTGAGTCAGGAATGCTGTACCCCTGCACTTCTCACTTACCCTCCCCGACCTAGGCGCTACCTCCTGAGGGAGTTGGTGGAATCACAGGAGAGGTTTGGGGTCCTTCCTGCTCCTTCTATGTCCCTAAGGCCCAGGTATCACTTGTTTTGCTTATGTCATTATCATGGCTGTGGACCTGGGTATTCGGTAGCCGGCATCACAACCTCTGCCCCAGGATGGCCACGGTCACATTACATGGGGAACATATCTGGTCCACAGCTGGGGGGGTCTCTTCAGGTGGAGGGATACCAGAGAGGAGCGTGGCTTCTTGGCAGGGCCGGGCTGCTGCTAGGTGTGGCTGTAGGGGTCGGGGCAGGGCACAGTGGGTGCAGACTGGCAGAGCCTGAGGTGTCTGGATCCTCGGGTGCCTAGCATGGGAGTCAGGGACACTGGGTGATCAAAGCAGAGGTCAATGAAGCTTCACTAGGTGGGTAAATAGGGGAGGAATGAGAGGGTGGTGGGTGAGCAGGCAATCAGATGGGAGACAGTGTGAGGGGGCACATACACACACACATACATATACACACATACACACAGATACGTGCATATATATATATACATGTGCACATAACACACAAACATACATGCATATACATACACATGAAGTCACATACAGGCACACACTAAGACACACAGACAGACACACACAAACACAGATCCAGGCATAGATACACACCAACAGATACACACAGAACACATGTAGATACACACAGACAAACAGACATAGACACATGCAGACACACAAAACATATATACATGCAGACACACACAGACATACACACACACACACATCTGGCTCATTACTCAAAGTCTCCCATACTGGTGTCATTTTCTCTCAGCTGATGTGACCACTGATCTATCTGGACTTCATACAAAAGCCTGTGGGAAGGAAGACATGCTGGTTACCTTAGCATTTCTGCAGAGCTGAGACCACACACGTACAGGTCCTCAGGGGCCATGGGTGGGTCCTGTCCCTCAGAGAGGACCATGTCTGCTCATGACCATGTCCTCCCCCAAAGGATGCTCTTGTCTACCTCACATGCCTCACACCTTCACCAGCCACAGCTTGATGGGGGTGCGGTCCTTGTCCATGCAGCACAGGGCAGATGTGCTGGCTGCAGCCTCCTGGGCAAGCAGGTCCCAGCAGGCATTGCTGCCCAGGTTGCCTATGGGGTCAGCTGGACCCAGGATGATGCATCTGCAACTGTACCCAAGGTCAGTCTCATCCCCACAGCGTCCACCTGCAACACTGGCTGGGCTGTTCTCCACTCCCTAACACTACAGGGGCCGGGACCTCCGGGCTCCTCAGTGCCCCAGGTGCACGCTATAGGGCAGGGGTAGAAGAGAAGAGACATATGGAGTGGGGTGTGGCAGCAATGCCTGTAATCCCAGCACCCTGGAGGCAGAGGCAGGAAGATTGTGAGTCTGAAGCAACCAAGGTTACAAAGTCTGTCCTAAAGGGTTGGTGGTGAGGGGACTGGTGAAGTCTCTCAGTGGTTAAGAGCACTAGCTGCTTTTCCAGAGGACCCGAGTTCAGTTCCCAGCAACCACATGGTGGCTCACAACCTGGGTAACTCCAGTTTCTCCATGGGCACTGCACACACAGTGCACATACATATACGCAGACAAAACACGACACACATTAAAAAAATCCTTAGAAGGGAAGGAAGGAAAGAAGGAAGGAGGGAAAAGCAGCTGCACGAGTACCACTTCTTCAGGCTGTGTTCATTACTAACCACTCACAGTGCTGCCCTTCCTCCTTGAAGCAGGCATTGCTAATAGATTACAGGCCTGATTCTGCCACTGCCCCTCCCAGCATTCACGACAGACATCATCAGCTAATATATATCATACACCAGACCCTTTCTCAGGATACACTGCCATTGCCTGCAAACGCTCAGTGTAAAGTGCGGTTTCAGAGACAATCCTGCTTATCTCTGTCCCCATTTCAGAGGTGGGCATGACTGTGAAGAATGACACATGCTTCTATAACCTGAAGGCTGCTGATGAGAAGCTGCCAGGTGTAAAGAGTGTGAATATCAGATGCCCAGTTACATCCTAGTTTCTGAGGAATCACAAATGCGCATGAAGTTTGAGGTGGGATTCTCATGATGCAGCCCAGGCAGCCTTTGAACTTGAAGCCCTCTACCCACAGCCTCATGGTTTCATTTCATTCTCTTATGTATACCAGTGCTTTGCCTGTATGTGTGTCTGTACACAAACATGTCTGGTGCATGGAAGCCAGAAGAGGGCGCCAGACCCTCAGGAACTGGAATACGTAGTCACGAGCAACTGTGTGGGTGCTGGGAATGGAACCTAGGTCTCTGCAAGAGCAGCCAGTGTTCTGAACTACTGAGCCATCTCTTCATGCCCTCTACCTCAGCCTCTTGTTGTGATTACAGTTGTGTGTCATGGCATCTGGACACATTTTTGGGGGGAGACAGGTCTCACATAGCCCAGGCTGGCCTTGAACTGGTTTTGTAGCCAAGGATGACTCTGGACTCCCAGTCCTCCCCCACCATCTCATGAGTATAAGTTTTCACAGTTCATGTACTGATGGGGATGGACGCTGGGCAAACCTTGTGTCAGCTAAGCCATGTCCCAGCTTTCACATTAAACATAAAAAGGACATGTATGGCCCAAATCTTGCATGAGAGCCACTCAGACTAGCATGTGATCTGATTTGTCTGCACTTGAGTTGAACTTGGAGTCTTGCATCTATTTCATCTGACAAACACATTTGCAGGTGGCTGGGAAACTGACTGACTCTCTCCTCAGGCACTAAAAGTACCAATCTGGGGAGTTGCCCAGTTCCTGAGAGCAGGTCTTGCCCTTCCATCTTCTGCCAATAGGGAGGCAAGGAGTGGATATTGTGGGTCCAAGGTAGAAGACTCTGGGGGTGACCAAACTTGGGCTTCTGAAGTTACAGCTTCAGGAAGTTGCCGATGGCCTTGTCCTTGGCGTTGTAGTTGACCATCCAATAGATGCACAGTTAGTATACTGGCCAACCAGCTCCAGCACGGTGTGGAAGCCCTCAGCCATGTTGAACTGAGAATTCTGGCTGCCCTGCTCCCAGGCGTACACGGTCAGGAGCTCCAGCCCATGCTGGGGTGGCAAGGAGCCCTTCCCCTGGACCATCTTGTTGCACTGGGGAAGCAAGAGAAAGCAGATGTGCCAGTCCATCTTGGCAACACAACAGCTAATCCCTCACCTGGTGTTCAGAGGGGCTCCAGGGATTGGCAGGTGCACCCCTAAAGCTTAACCGAGCACCATTTTGTGCCCGGTGACTGGCCAGGCATCACCCTTGGCACAGAGACACAATGTGTTAGCTCCACTCTTGGGTGTGTGTGTGTATGTGTGCTGGTGGTGGGGCTCGAGCTTCACTAATTCCAGGCAAGGCTCTTACCAGCCCCTCTCCATGAACTGCACCCCAGCATGCCAGTTACTTATCATTTTGAGACAGGTTCTTGCTGAATTGGCCAGACTATTTTTGTGCTCACTCCATAGCCCAGGCTCAGCCTCCTACGTAGCTAAGATGAGAAGCCTGCACCAGACCTGGCTCAATCCTGCTTTATGGACACGCAAACCAAGGTCCTCTGGGTGGAATGTGACTGACCTCACACACTTGCTTATGGCCAAACAGACACCCCTCCCCTTACCTCCCCCCTCCACTCCCACCATTTCCTCCAAGGAAAGTACTCGGGACACAGTCCCAGCATCGCTGTGAGTGTGCATGTGGGAATTTGGGTGACAGATGGCCCCTGTGCCTAACCTGTTGGTACCATTGCTTCACCAGCTGGATCAAGCTCTTGAGTTTGGTGGGACGGGTGCTAATGAAGTCATGCTGCAGCTCCGTGAAACTGGTAGAGAACTCGCCTGCATTGCTGTAGCTGTGAATTAGGTCCTTGTAGACCTGGGGATCAGGCCTCGAGCCAGGCCTCAGCTGGCCTGTACAGTGGGAAAAGTTTAGAGTCACTCTGTCATCTAGGGAGCCTGGGTGAGCCAGTTTACAAAGCTGGTCTGAGAGACCCGTAGTATCCCTTGTCTAAGGGTGATCTGAGACCCACTGGGAGGTCACCAGGTGTTTTAGTGAGGGCATAAGGGTGGCATGGTCCATCTTAAAGCCCTCATGAGGGTGGAGTTCTTTGCCCAGATTTTTTACAGCCACCTGCTTGCCCACCATAGAGAAAGTCTTGACTGAGAGTCAGCCTAGGGTGTGGTATCTCTAACCCTCTCTGATGCCCTCTCAGCCTGCTCAGGGAGGGGGCTCCAATGGTCATTAGACAAAAAGCCTTCTTCAGGCACCAGGGCTGCAGGGGGCAGTGGACTGATACCACGACTGGCTCTGAGGACCTAAACAGAAGCAGACCAGATCAGTTCATGCAAGTAGAACCAGAGCCCACATAGCATCTAGATGCCTGCCTGTCTCACCCAGTATGTGGGTGCTCCAAGTTAAGATTCAAACCCAGGGCAGAAGACTGAGGTGCCTACTTAACATATCAAAGTGGACCTGACCTCCAGGTTCTCCAAGAATCCCCAATTCCTACCTATTGCAGGGTGTGGCTGGCACACCCCACCTTCTACCCTGAACTCTCCAGCCCAGGGGACTGGAGCTGTCCTCACCCCCCGCCCCCTGCGGGGCTCTTCCCCTGTATAATCCAGACATTTTATTTACCCAACATTTGTGTATCTTTGGCATCCTGGCTGCTGCACCTGACTCCCTTGTCCCTGTCTCTTCCCTTCTCCCTCTCCCCACATAACCCAGTTCAGCCTGTTCAAGTCCAGTCTGGACTCTCTCAGATGTCCCTATCTCTGACTGTGTTCTCCCTTTTATCTACAATAAACTTTCTCCTTCCCCATACCTAGGAGCAGTCACGTCCTTTCATTTCCTTCTTTTTTTCTTTTTTTCTTTACTGGAAGCTGAACTTGGGTCCCGTGGTGGGCTGAATGAGAACGCCCCCTCATAGGCTTATATATTAAAATGCCTGGTCACCAGGTGGTGGGACTGTTAGGGAAGGATCAAAGGTGTGGCCTTGTTGGAGGAGGCTTTGAGGTTTCAGACACCCAGTCCAGTTCCCAGCTCCCCCATGCCTAGAAATCAGAATGTAAACTCTCCACTGCTTCTCCAGTATTGTCTGCTGCCATATTCCCTTCTATGATGACAATGGACTAATTTTCTGAAACTGTAAGCAAGCCCCCAATTAAATGCTTTTTAAAAATAAGAGCTTCCTTGGTCATTGTGTCTCATCACAGCAATAGAACGGCAGCCAAGATAGGTCCTCTGCAAGAGTAGTACGCGCTCTTAACCGCTAGGCCAGGACCTCAGCCCCTCCTCTCCCAGCACCTTGTTGGAACCAAAAGTGGGGCCTTGCCACAGCTCCCATGCCTGTGACATGTATAGGACCATGCCTGGAACCACTCTGCCTGTGTCCGGGAACCTCACTGAGGGAGTCGAAGGCTGGCAGCACGTCAAAGTCCACGCTCTGGTCCAGCAGTGTCTGGGATGTCAGAGAGAAGCTGAGCACTCAGGGATTCTTCTTGTTGGAGATGTCAAACTTGACATTGAACTTCTGCTTCTGCTGGCATGCCTCCAGTCGCATCCGGATCTCCGAGATGACCTCTGCCCAGTGGCTGCCTTGCTCAGAGAACTGGCGGAGGCAGCTGAGGAACACCATAAGGTCAGCATCTGAGTGCCCTTGTAGAGCTGTGCCTTTGGCAGAAGAACTGCCCTGGGGAGGACATGGAAGGTGACTTGAGCCCTGAGTGCCCTTTGATGTCCCACGGACTGTGCATTCATGACAAACTCAGAAACCTGAGCAACCAGGGAGACAAGAACAGAAGTGATTGAAACATTAATATAAAAATGTAGCCAGGCGATGGTGGTGCACACACCTTTTAACCCCAGCAGGCAGATCTCTGACTTCCAGTCCATCCTGGTACATAGAACTAGTTCTAGAATAGCTAAGGCTACATTAAGAAACCCTATCTCAGAAAAACCTGAGCAGGGAACCTGATCCTGTACTATTATTAAAACAAATAAACAAAAGGCAGGCTAAAATGTCTACATTTATTTTGTTTTTAAAAACAACTGTAGCCTTAAACTCCATTGCTATTTTACAACATACTCTCTATCATAATATCCTATCAATTCCATGTCTTCAAGAACAGTGTTATTTGAAAAGCAAAACCTTAAACTAAGCCATATACATGTATATGTCACTGCCATCTGTCAAGAGCACTTATCACAAGATAATGCAGGCCATGGCACAATTATAGCTTACTCTGAAAACTTGCTTTCATCTGTAATTTTGCTTGTGTAATAACAGCTTTGATATCTCTCTATTAGCATGCATTTTCATATAATGTGTACATGCAATCTTATGATCACATTTCAATATATGGTCACACATATCCATGAATGGTCAAATAGATGACTTTTTATTTATATATATAGTTTTGATTTGTAGAATTTATGCTGGGACTACAATTTACAATCCCAGAGAACCTAGACAACAAAGAGGACCCTAAGATAGACATACATGGATCTAATCTACAGGGGAGGTAGAAAAATACAAGATCTCCGGAGTAAATTGGGAGCATGGGGACCGTGGGAGAGGGTTGAAGGGGAGGGGAGAAAAAGGGAGGGAAGTGGAGAAATATATAATGAAAATAATTTTAAAAAAGAATATATGCTGGAACACCCTTCGTAACTAGATCTATTGTCCCATAAGGACTACAGAATCCTAAAAGCCTGCCTTGCTAACTGCACACAATTAGTTCATTTTCACCTCAGAACAAGTTCAACTAGACTAAAAGCTTTTTGTTGAAAGAAAATTTTACAGCTTACACAAGGTCAGAGTCAGAGATGTCCATACAAGATTACTAAGAAAAAGCATGCCAATTCTTCACTTTCTAGTATAATAACAATGGATCTGTGTCTCGAGGTTGTCACTTGCACATTGAGCACTGTGCACCACCACCACCACCTTTGCCTCATCAATGCTGGGATCAAAATTGTATACCACCACACCCAACCCTGAATTGGGGACCATCTTTATACATGATTCAGGGCTATGGAGAGCATATTTCTGTTCTGGGACCCCTTGATTATTTAATCAATTAGTTATATGAGTATGGGGGACACTCCTATGTGTGTATATGAAGGTCAGAGGACAAATACAGGTGTCTTTTCTCTTTTAACATGTGGGGCTTGTTACAGGGTCTTTCTATGTATCCCAGCATTCCTGGAACTCACTAACTATACCAGGCTGACCTGCAAATCAGAGATCTGCCTGCTTCTGCCTCCTTGGTACTTGGATTAAGGCATGGACACTGCACCCAGCCCAGGAGACATTTAAAGGATTGTCAGTAAACTCAGGAAAACCCCTCCCACCTTTATTGATGGGGCAGGACTAAGCAATCACAGTGAGACTTGCCTTGCCTTTCATGTCAATGTTACCAGTCAGTATCATTTGACAGTCATGTTCAGCAACGTCCAGTTCTATCCAGTGACTGATTGCTCATCTTCTCTGATCCTTCAGCTTTCACCCTGATAGCTGACTCTGAGTTTTTATTATTAAGACCAAATAAAATTTGTGCTGCATTTGGCACCCAACTTTTGGGGTATGAATTCTCCCAAAAGCCATTTGCTAGTGGTTTGCAGCCACCATCATAGGCCAGAGACACACATGACCAGATTAACTAAACTACTAGGGTTGTCCTTTCCTCTCTCCTGGTGGGATTTCCCAAGACCCCCTTCTTGGACTGCAACCAGATTAGGTAGCTGCCTTGAAATCCAGTCTGAGAGGAGTTAGTTAAATGAGATAATTTTTCCCACATTAAAAATGGGAAACACAATTACAATAGGTCTCTGTATGATTATACAATGCATGGTTTAAAAATGGAACAATTAAATAAAGGGATAATCAACATAACTAGAATTGATGTGTTGTTAATTATCATTGTAATAATCCTTGTTATCAGTTTGATAATTCTTGGTTTATCTCTTAAAAAGTTGTTTGGTATGTGTGCCAAGATACAGGCCTTAGGAAAAGTTAATAAAACAGATCATAGGGATATTCAAATCCAGATAGAGGAATTTTAAGGAGAACCAATCTCAGCACTGCATTATAAAGTTAGAGAAAAATAGCTTAAGGTTTTCAAACAACCCACCTTAATATATCTGCTAAACTTACAGGAATTGCCAAGTGATAGCTATTCCCAAGGCTCTAGAAGAGCTGATTAGACTCCTGTAGCAATGTTAAATTTAAGGAGATTCAAGGAAGTGATAGTCTCATATGGCATGCATTCACTACTTGTGAAGTAAGTGTGAAACTTGTGGTCAACTTGTAATAAAATAGATTTTATTGCTCAAGACTGGAGAGACTTGGTTACAGAAGTTTTGCAGACTGGTCCACAATGGAGGACCTGGTGAAAAGAAGAGGCTAAGACAATTGTACAATGTAGTAGAGCTAGAGGTATGGAAATATCCCAAGATCAACTTCTTGGAGAAGGAGATTATGCTAATATAGAAAGGCAAATCCCTATAAGATGGCCAAACCCTGACTTTATGATGTGCAGCAGCCTTGATTGCTTGAGATAGAACTGAAGAAGTAGGAAAGAAGATTGAGTCATTTACTAAAGTCATACAAACTCAAACCTTCACTGATTTATTACAAAAGTTGACATCAGCATTAAATAGAATGATACCAAATTCAGAAGCTAGAAAAATAATAATTAAATCTCTAGCTTCTGAAAATGCTAATTCTCAATGAAAAGGGATAAAAAGGCAAGATTAGCACCTTTGGAGGAATGGATCTGAGATACAATCAATATTGAATCTCTTGACCATGATGATGCTTGCATAGAAGAGATGATTTTCAGAGGTTTGAAGAAAAAAATCAAAATGTCAAGTGTTTCAATTATGGCAAACAATGTCATCTTAAAAGGGATCATAAACAGGGTGTTCTTAGAAACAATGTTTTTTTTCTAAACATAATCCATTCAGAGCACCTCTCCCTCTGGATTATGCAGAAGGTGTGGCAAAAGCAGACATTGGACTAATGAATGTAGATCAACAAGGGAGAGTCAAGGTAACCCATTGTTGTCTAAAAACTCCATGAGGGGCCTCTCGCAGGCCCCTGTGCCAAATCAGATTTAGTTGTTTCCTGTCATCATGAAGAAAACTCTTTTCCAGAGCAGTTTAAGAACCTAATGTCTATTGAAAGAAACCATACTGCTCTGGATGATAGAACAGTTATTAAAGAAAGAACAACAATTTCAAGAAAAACCATTAACAATTATTTTTTTCAAACTTCTGTTAAAGAACAAATACCAAAATCATAAATATGAATAAATGATGTTGTCACTGGATGTCTGGTAGACACAGGTGTGGATGTAACAATAATTGCACCATTGGCATCCAGATTGAACCCTTCACGAGGCAAATGTTTTTAGGGATTGAAACTTTATCTCAGATAAAGCAGAGTGTGAGATTGTTTAAATGTATTGGGCCAGAATAACGTAGAGTAAAATACTTTAGAAAGGATGTTTGAAGAAGAAAGTCTTGCCTAAATGGGGATTACAAATTGCTCCTGAAAATATTCAAAGAGGAGATTCTGTTAATTACCTAGGTTACAGAATAGGTTTACAGAAAATTAGAACACAAAAGGCACAAATTAGGAGAGACAGGTTACAGACTCAATGACTTTCAAAGATTGTTAGGAGACATTTCCCGCTTCTGACCAGCTGTTGAGATAACACGTGATCTAAGGGTTCATTTAAACAAAACCTTAAATGGTGATAAAAATTTTAATAGCCCCAGAGAATTAACAGCCGAAGCAGAAAAGGAACTGACAATGGTTGAGGAAAAATTACAGGAGGCACATATGGATAGGGTGAACCCAAATCTTAGTTGTATCCTAGTCATATTGCCTTCCAGAATTTCTCCTACAGGGATTTTAATGCAGAGGGAAGATATTATTTTAGAATGAATACTTATACTACATAAACCAAGTAAAAAATTAAAATCTTATGTGAAAAATGTCTCTGAAATAATCATAAAGTGTAAACTGAGACTTCATCAACTAGCAGGTATAGACCCAGCAGAAATTATAAGTGCCTTTTAGTACTGATGAAATAAAAAAGTTATGACAAGACAATGAACCATGGCAAAGAGCTTGTGTTAATTTTTAGGAGAAATTAATAGCAACTATCCCAAAAGTGATAGACTTAACCTCATAAAGAAAATTTCTTGGATTCTTCCCCGATTGTACATTATTCACCAATAACTGGACTCAGAATTTCATAAAAAAACATTAATTCAATAGTAAAGGTTTAAAAAAAGAGTTTTTTATTACATGGCAACAAGCTAAGGAGATTATAAAGAGGTGTCCTACGTGTTCTTTCTATACTCAAACACCATTGCCTGCAGGGAATAATCCAAATGGGTATTCAAAAAAAATGAAATCTGGCAGATGTATGTGTTCCACTTTATGGCATTTGGTAAATTAAAATATGTACACCACACCATAGACACTATTCAGGTTTTCAATGGGCAACTGCCCTGAGCTCAGAAAAGACTGATTCGGTAATCACACATTTATTGGAAGTTATGGCCATCATGGGTATACCTGAACAAATAAAGACAGACAATGGTCCAGCATATGTACATAAAAAAATGAAACCCTTTTTTACTTATTATAATATAAAGCATATTACAGGCCAGGCAGTTATAGAAAGATCAAATCATACTATAAAGGATATGCTGAACAAACAGAAAAGGATGGAAAATACCCTCCCAGAAATAGATTGCATAATACTTTATTAACCTTGAATTTTCTTAATGCCAATGAGAAAGGAATAACAGCAGGAGAGAGGCATTGCATAATGGAAAAAACTTCTGAATTGAATCAACCAGTATATTTCAAGGATGTGTTTACTTCACAATGGAAATCAGGAGATATACTACATTGGCAAAGGGGTTTTGCTCTTGTTTCCATGGGAGATGAAAAAATATGGATACCATCAAAATTAATAAAGATTCGCTTTGAAAAGGAGAAACCTATAGAAACAGAAATGACAGCTCATCCACACTGGTGATAACCATACAGGTGGTAAGAAAAGCATTTAGGATGGGGCAGGGTCCTGTTCTTGTCATTGCAGGAAAATACTCATCTTCAAAAAGTCAAGACACACCTGATGTTTGAATGATGATAGGTAGAAAAATAACTACCCAATAAGGATCATCAAGGAAATCAAATATGGTTCATAAGTACAAATGATACAATGTATACATACATATATATGTATAGGTATGTATATGTTTATGAATATATAGAGCTGGTTTTAGAGCTGAGCAATGGCTCTGTCCTTCTTTAAATCCAAGCATGTTGTTAAAAGAAAAAAACCCAGAGTTTCTATCTAACGTCAAGAGCCATTTGATGTGGGACAGAAAGAAAAAAGAATTTAGAAAACATTTTTGTTTTTCTTCATATCTATTTTTGTCTTTACCATACTTTTCATTGAATATATATATATATATATATATATATATATATGTCTATATAAATAATGTTTAAGTTTTCCACAATGAACAATAAATTTTCCTGCAGTAATTTTTGAAGTTTCCAGGAAGAAGATGGGGCCCCATAACATAACAACAACTCCACCTGGTTGATATGACATTATGATACTGATAGCTGTACTACAAGACCTGTTTTGGGTACCAACTGCACAAGACTATTCCAACTTGTTTAGCTGAAATGGTGCACTTCTTTTACAACATTCTGGCCAGACCTGCACAAAATACTCAGAGACTATTTGCAATCTTACCAGATATTAATATTGAAATTTAACCATCATTTTACTTTTCAGGATTCCCCAGAAAGAATGCCACCTCCATGAAAGCTGGAAGTAATTCTAGAGGATGACAGCCCCTCTCCCAGTAAAGTTTGCCCTCAGGTTTAGGGACATCACTTAGGGGTTGATTATAATTAGTATACGATTTAGGGTTGGGGAGGAATTTTATAAGCTAAGGGATCTTTTTGAAAAAAAAAGGGGGGGAATTGGATGATGGGATAATAGATTGGTATTTGTAAGTTATTGTTTATAGATAATTACACTGACATATATTTTTGTATATGGATACAAAATTATGGTATGCATGCATGCTTCTACTTCTGTTTAAAACATTTTTTATGTATTGATATATATATTGTATTGATATGTATATATATTTACCATATCACAGTGTACATTTCTACCTCTGATTAAGATACTTATATATTGTTTATATATTGATCTATATATATTTACCATATTGCAATGTATACTTGTACATTGTTTACATTTGGAGGTCATTGTCCTCATTTATTGTACAGCTGTTTATTCTCTTAGTCTTTAAGTTAGATAGGTATTAAGAATTGTAGATCAATAGTCATATATGTTTGTCATGTTTATAGTTAGACTAATTAGGTTCTTTAGATACATAGAGATTATATTCTGTATAAATAGTCTTCACCCTCTTCAAAGAGCTGTAGAAAATGGCATTTAATCTAACTTAGAGTTCTGTGGTAGTGAGACACAATTGCTTCTGGCAACATGGATCTATTTCCAAGAGATTGTTGAGCACCAAAGACACTCCACTTGGAACTTGTCTTCTTGGCAAAACTGGCCTCTGGGCAAGGAACTGCCAATACCTCAACTTCTAACAAAATACATAGTATCAGGAAATGAATAAGCAGAACTGTCAAATCTTGCCAAGACAGGGAAAGATGGTTTTGAAAAATTTCTTGCCTGTTAAAAATAATCTGTCATTTATTCTAGGCCTTAGCCAAAGTTGGTTGCTTCAATGCTGCAAACATAACTTTGGGTGATTGCCCAGGTAGCCAGTTGTCTCTGTGATTTGTTGCATGTTTTGGAAGTTGTTTGATTGCACTTACTAATGTTACTCAGGTAACATTATTTCTCTTCTCAGATCTTAGGTGGGGTTGAAGACTATATAAATGTAATGACTTTCCTCTCATGACTTGGCCAAGTTATTTATTATACAAGACTTAAGATAGATAGAATAGATTATTTGTTCTTATTGTATATAATTTTGTAGTAGGTTTAGAACTCTCTTACTTAAACAAAAGGGGGAGGTGCTGTGGGAGATGCTACTGCTCCTTTAGCCAATAGACTTTAAGATATCAGCCCACTTGGGTGTGGTCTCATCTGCTTTAAAAAGCAGCAGTATCTGTGTGCTTGCTCTCTTGCTTCTGGCTCTACTTCCAGCTACTAGACTCCTTTCCTGATCACACAGAAGGCTGTTGTCTGGAACAGTGATCTGTAAGTTTTTTTCTTTTAAGTAAATAACCATTCTATTAATCATAATTCCAAACTGGTGTGGGATTGTTTGTGACTTACGCCTTCAAAAGCTATGTGTGGCTAACATAGAATTGAATTTGTGGGGGTGTAATTTGTTACAGCAATGGAGCATGCAGATGATCATTCTTCCAATCTTAGTAACAAACCATAAGTAAATTATGATTCTGGAAAAAAATATTACGACATATTATAAAGAACAGTCACCAACAATTCGGATTGTACAAAAACAGGATACAATAGCTTCTGATCTTACAAAGGTACCAACAGCCCTACCATTAAATTGTTTGACAGACAAACTTGACTCCAGTGCTGAGATTAAAGGCATACCCAACAATGCCTAGCTTTCTTTTATTTAACTATGGGAATGTTATCAGAAACATTCAAGAGTCCTAGTTTTAGATATCTGTGGTTCCAGGCAAGACCACTCACTGTCAACAGCAATCTCACAAAACTTAGCAAGTAAAAAAATAAATATAAACAAGTAACTGAATAATCAAACAAACAAATGGAAGCCAGTTGTCCTGGTGCACTCTTTTAATATTAGCAGAGAGAGAAAGATTTATGTAAATTGGAGGCCATACTGGTCTAGGCAGTTATTTCCAGTATTATATAGAGAGATACTGAACAAAGAACTAAATGAATAAAACAAATAATAAAAGTGATATAAATAAATAGATAAACAAACAAATATAGACAGGAGTATAGAGGCTGGAGAGGTGACTCAGAAGTTAAGAGCACTGACTGCTCTCCAGAGGACCCATATTCAATTCCCAGTATCCACATGGTATCTTGTACCTAGGTATAACTCCATTTCCAGGGGACCTGACACCCTCACACAGTTATATATATAGGCAAAACAGCCATGAACATAAAAATAAATAACTGTAAAAATTAAAAAAACAAATATAATTTACTTGGAATTTGGAATAAAACAAAAAACAAGGGAAAGCAGTGCTGTGGATCTGGATAATGGTCTAAGGTGCCTGGAACCCTGGGCTCTGTCCTCAGTACTGCATAAATTGGGCATGCTGGTCTGTGCCTGTCATCCCAGCACTCAGAATCTGGAAAGTAGATGAAAAGTCCCCACCCTTGTGAGTTGGAAAATGACCCTCACATTTGATATATGCTGAGAATAGAAGCCAGTCTGGAAGCCTCATAACAACCCCAGCTTTGCTATCCTTTGTTTTATTAGTTAGTTAGTTAGTTAGTTAGTTAGTTAGTTAGTTAGCTGTTTGTTTGGTTCTTAGTTTTTCAAGACAGGGTCTCTCTGTGTCATCCTAGCTATCCTGGAGCTAGCTCTCTAGATCTTCAATTCACAGAGATCAGCCTGCCTCTGCCTCTATCTCCTGCCAGAGACAGCAAAGCATACCCCCCTTCCACTCCCAGTTCCTGAGATGCAGGAAGCAATTCCCTCTAGGCAACCCAGTGGCAGCTTTACAAGCATGTTGTTTCAGGACCAAGGAGAAAACACCTATGTGCCTTGAGGACTGCTTCTACAGTGTCTGTGTACGCATTTGGCAATGTTACAGATGATTCTGGTTATAGAAATTCTACTGGTGTTCTTTTTCCTGCCACACCAGTGACTTCTGAAAATATGGATATGCTGTACAGTAATATGAATTGTCCTTATTTGATAGATCAGGCAGGCACTGAAAACTGTAAAGCAGGTCATGGGGGAAAAGCTGACTAATGAAAGAATTGAGGAAATTCAGGGAAAATGCAGAAATTGTTCCTTGCTTGATTATGAAATTTGGCAAAAGAATTGTACTGAAACAGAAAGGAACTTGGCTGTGATGAATAACACTTCTGAAGAACCTAGGGTTTGGGGGCTAAATGCCTATGGCCTTATAAGTTAGAATGATATGTATTGGAATTGTGAGGAAGAACAATGGGGAAGGTACAACAATGGAGTGAAACCCATTGAACTATGCTTCTGTAAACCACAAGTAGTTAGCCTCTGAGGTGAAACCCTTAGAAGTTGTTTTGTGACTAACTCAGCTAAGAATATAGTGGCTGGTATGGGCTTGGGAACTGGAAAAGTGTGATGATGGATGATGATTTTCTGATTTCAAAGAATCTTTGTATTTCTTGTGAACTGCTTTGCCCATGTAATGGCTAGCCTGTGACAAGAAAAAAAAGAATGAACTTCCTTGTGTAGAATTTACAATAAAAGATTGAGGTTTGAAGCTTGGGGTAGAAAAAGAACCTGCCCTGCAGCTGATAGCCTGTCAGCTTGCATGAGAACCCAGTGTTTCTGTCCTCACTTCACCTTCCAGATCCCAGATTTGAGACACATTCTCTACTGAGATGGATCCCCAGCAGGCACCCCAATGCTGGGATTAAAAATTAAAGTGTACATCACCACTGCCTGGTTAATTTTTCTTTCTTTCTTTCTTTCTTTCTTTCTTTCTTTCTTTCTTTCTTTCTTTCTTTCTTTCTTTCTTTCTTCCTTTTCTATTATGTCTGCCAAATCCAGAGAATCCAAAGCCTCTGGCCTCCCTACACAATTAAAAATAATTAAAATTAAGATAATTAACTTGGTATTAATAAAGAAAAAAGAAATGAATAAAAAACAAAGGGAACCTGGGCTGGGGAAGGGATGACACTTCAGGTGTTGGATTGAAAAGGTGGGCTAGTTTAGGGCTCTGACCTCAGCAGTGTGTGTGTACACTGCGTACACTGCAGTACACAGAACAAAGCAAGTTCTGGTGGTTGTTGGGACTTGGGGTTGCAGGAGAAGAAGCCTGAATGCTCAATGCAAAGTCAGTCTTTCTCTTCTCTATTTTAATGAGTTAAATTTTATTAAAATATTATCAAATGCCACTGTATTTTTTGATCTTCAGGCAAGTTTTATTTATTAAAATATGATTGAAATGCCACTACATTAAATGTAATTAAAAATAAATTGTAAATTTTTAAAAAAAATTTTTAAAGTGGGGAGCCTGAATGGCACAGAGCTTCTGTTGCTAGACCCACACTCACACAGGGTTTGGATGCCACCTGCCCACCACATGCCTGCAGTGTTATACAGGTGCCCACTCTTCCACTAATGCAGGCAGGCAGGAAAAACAAAGAGTCAAGCCTAGAGAGATGGACTGACTGCTCTTCATTTAGAGTATCCAGAAACCACATGGTGGTATCTGGTGCCCTCTTCTGGTAAAGGGGTATGACTCATGTACATAAAATAAAAGCTTAAATCTCTTTTGTTGTTGTTGTTTTCAATACATGGTTTCCCTGTGTCGCAGCTGGGGCTGTCTTGGAACTCATTCTGTAGACTGGGCTGCCCTCCAACTCACTGAGATCCTCCTGCCTCTGCCTATTGAGTGCTTGGATTATAAATCTTTTTTAAAATTAAAGAATCAAACAAATCAGAAGGCAGTGACCTGTAATTTCCACATAAAGTTGGGCATTTTCTGCAATTCAGCAAGTATTAAGAGAGTTCAGTGAATATGAAGACAGAGACAGGGCCCTGCAATCTCCTTGTGTAATGAGCAGAGTTCTATTGAACCACAATTTGCCAGAGTATGCTGCTTAAAAAATCATGATTATTGGAGGTTGAATAAAGCAATCATTTTCTAAAAGAGGAACTGTTACTCCTTTATGTCTATCTGCCCCCCTGTATCTCTAGCAGAAAGTGACCCTACCCACTAGCCCCTTCACCATTTACTGAACTTCCAGGTCTTGAGGGCAAAGCTAGCATTGTTCACTGCTCAGATAAAGATCCCTGCTAAGGGCCAGGCACTTTTTAAGTATTCCATGCATTACAGTCAGTCCACACAATAACCTTCTGATAGAGTTTCAACTGTATGATTGAGTTAAATGAGTCATGTGTTGTCAGAACGATGTCCTGTTCTCTGTGTTTCTCAAGTTTGATTCTAACCATCATTCCTAGATTTCCCCAAGATACCGAGAACTCCATCTTCTAACACTCAGATGTCATCCGACAACAAATACCGAACATTACCTGTAGTATAAAATGGCAAATGCCAGTGAGTACCTGGTTTTGACTGAAATGAATGAATTAAAACTGAAAAAATAAATTAACTTCTGGGAGGAACAGTATTGTAGTGGTAAGAGCAGATCATTGCAATGGGAACACATGTACTATAGAAACTGTGGGAGCATTCAGTGAGGGGGAGGCAGGGGACATTTTTAATAATAGTCCTGGAAGTCAGCTTGCAACCCCACACAGCCAGACAATGGTTTTACACTGAGCTATATTTCTGGCAGAGGATATTTATAAATACAAAATAAGAATTACCTCAAATCTTTTGAAAGACTAATTCTTGACCACAATATCAGCCAGAGTTGACCAGACAGTTGCTGGACAGATGGACTCTTTATACTACTATGCAGCAGCCATTCTGCAAGCTTGAGGACCTGGTAATGTTTTGTGACAGTTTCTTCTACCAGGTAAATATGCATAAGGACTCCTCCTTTATAAGCTCTCAATTTAATTATTTTGCTTGGATTGATCTAAACAACTTCATTTTGAGTTTTTGATAACTTTTACAGCACACACATAGGATACACATGTTGGGAGCACATTCACAAAAAACAGGAATGATAAACACAGAGGGCTCTTTTCAAGAGAAAAGATATATAACCTGAGTTTACACCCAGGCTGGACATGGAAGTGACTAATGGTCTGGTGATCTGCATTATCTGTAGATCCAGACCATACAAAGCTTTCACAAGCAGGACCAGAGGTGGTTAACAGTCTACATGACATTTGCATTATTTCTATGACCAGGATCTTCCCAAAGTTCCCACACCATACCAAATCCCTCCCTAAGCCCTTAAGATAATGCAAGTAAGTTTGACAGTGGTGGCACATGCCTTTAATCCCACTTGGAAAGCAGAAGTGGATCTCTGAGTTTGAGCCCAGCCTGATCTACAGAGCAAGTTCCAGGACAGCCATGTCAACACAAAGAAACCCTGTCTCAACAAAACAAAACAAAACAAAACAAAACAAAGCAAAACAAAATGGTAATAAATGTTGCCTTTCTCTAGAACCAATCTTCTCAAAAGAAGTGACATGTACTTTAAGTTTGGATATGGTTATGCCTCCTTGTGCAAGGGCATTGTATTACATGGGGAAAATTTCCCCCAAATTGTACTGTGCTTGAATGTGCTTTCAGTAAACTGCTGAGAGTCTGACTTCAGAAATTTGAACCAGTATCAGCTAAGTCATGTTGACCAGATTTCCTTCTTGCCTCTTGAATACCATTCCTCTGCCGACCAGAGCATTTACAGCGACCCCCCAGAACACATAAGGAAACGGAATGAATAAAACAGAAAATTAAAACAGATCTTGAATATTTTTTTGGGTCATGGACTTTCCAAAATATCTGAAGACTTGGGTCTCCTCCCTAGGAAGGAAGATCTTTGTACAAACAAAACAATTTGGGATACAATATTAAAAGTTGTTAACTGGTCTCAGAAATCAAAACTTGGTATTTATCAGTGATATTTCCAGGTTAGGTCCTAATTTATGTAAAAGGAAAGTGGAGTGAGTAAACCACAGCAGGTTTAATTAAATAAGACATTAAAGTGAAGTAATAATGTGAAGGATTTTAAATCTGGGCATGATGACAAACACATGTGATCCCAGCACTTGGGAGGCCAAAGAAGGATGAGGGCCACAGGTTCTGGGCCAGGTAGACTAAAATAAAACCTACAGCTCTACCCATTTGATATATGTATTCTAAGCTATGTATTTACTCATGTTGATTAGCCATGACCACTCAAGTTAAACACTACCACCAGTTCTAATGTACAGAGGAGACAGTTCCATTTGTTAGGCACTGAGAAGACAGACAAGTCATTACACTTGATCACTACATTTTTGTCATAAAGGACTTTTTTTGAAAGGACGATTTCCTGGAAGTAGTTGTATTTACCTCAGGGCACACTTGATCTCAACACTGCCTAGATATCTGTTCCTAATCATGAGGGAAGGCTGACTCTCTGCTGTATCTGATGCCTAGCATTCTCTCAGCTCTCTTTATCCAGAGAGTTTTTGTTTGTTTGTTTGTTTGTTTGTTTTGGTTTTTCGAGACAGGGTTTCTCTGTGGTTTTGGAGCCTGTCCTGGAACTAGCTCTTGTAGACCAGGCTGGTCTCGAACTCCCAGAGATCCGCCCGCCTCTGCCTCCCTAGTGCTGGGATTAAAGGCGTGTGCCACCACCGCCCGGCTTCCAGAGAGGCTTTATGTCTAAATTTTTAGTAGTTGTTACTACCATATCTTAAGTGGAATCCTAACCAATGCTTCAAATCATTTAGAATTGACAGTAAGATTTGCAAGAAGGTACTCCTCGTGCTTCAGAATAGAGATTAAAATAACATTCCAAATTTTTATGTCTTAAGTTATCTCAATGAAACTCTTTTGTGCTAGGGATACAACCCAGTGATAGTTTGTCTAGCATTTCAAGGCTTTGGGTTCAATCTATAGCATCACACAAAATAAAACCCACACTCAAAATACTATCATCTAACAAATAAATTTTTGTTCATTTATCTACACACTTTATATTCTTTCCAGTCAATGTTTGACCTATGCAAGTATATTTAAATGGATTACTTAAAGTATAAAATATATTTCTTTGTTTTACTTTATATGCATTCTATTTGTTACTAGCCAAAATGTTCTTATAAGATATATAAAACATGCTAAACTCTATTAAGTGTTCCATAAGTCAAGTAAATTAAGTCAACAGTGACATACAAACCTGATTGAATATTATTTCCCATCACTTGGAGCAATAACTATTAACTTGTATTTTATTATCAGGAACAACTCTCCACAGTGACATACATTTATTTGCTTCTGAAGGGAATAATGAAGCTGTATTTTATCTCAACTTCTTTAAGATTTCTTAGATTTAAGGCTTGGTCAAGAATGCTCCCAGGTCAATGCATTTAGTAAGAATTTTACAAAGAACAAAACCTGATTTGTATACTTGAATGAAATTTGTTTTGCCCCCATCCAGGGCCCAGACTATGAGAGGCAACAGAGTGCTAATAAGATTGTAAGCATATCTACAAGACCCAATTTGCACAGCTTCTCTTCAGCCATTCTATTCATGGTGAGAGATGGTCTGTATTGCATCAGTAGGTGCTTTCTATGGCACAATTTGCCTGGTTAGCAACCCTGTCCCACACTGGTAGAATGTGAAGAACTGCCTTCAGCTTGAGCTATCTGACAGATCATAGAGGGTGCCGGCTAAAGATAATGTCACTCTGGCTACACTTACGAGTCTCCTGTTCAGTGTGAACTCACTGGTGCTTAGTGAGGTCATTCTTTTTTTTTTTTTTTTTTTTGTGAAATGACATTTTTTTTTCCTTGCTGATTTTTTTTATTAATTAATTAATTTAATTATTAAAGATTTCTGCCTCTTCCCCGCCACCACCTCTCGTTCCCTCCCCCTCCCCCAATCAAGTCTTCCTTCCTCCTCAGCCCAAAGAGCAAGCAGGTTTCTCTGCCCTGTGGGAGGTCCAAGGACCACCCACCTCCATCCAGGTCTATTAAGGTGAACATCCAAACTACCTGGGCTCCCACAAAGCCATTACATGCAATAGGATCAAGAACCCATTGCCATTGTTCTTCAGTTCTCAGTAGTCCTCATTGTCCATTATGTTCAGCAAGACCGGTTTTGTCCCATGCTTTTTCAGTCCCCGGCCAGCTGGCCTTGGTGAGTTCCCGATAGATCATCCCCATTGCCTCAGTGTGTGGGTGCACCCCTCGCCATCCTGAGTTCCTTGCTCGTGCTCCTAGTGAGGTCATTCTTGAGGATAAATGCCTTACCAGACTGACAACATTCATATGCTTTCTCTCCGGTATGAATTCTCCAGTGAAAAGAACCAAATTACATTAGTACATTACCATTTGGGAAACAGAGGCATATGGATCTCTGTAAATTCAAGGCCAGCCTTGACTACAGAGCTAGTTCCAGGATAGCCAAGGATAAACAAAGAAACCCTTTCTTGAAAAGTCAAAATTAGTTATCTGTAGCCGGGCGGTGGTGGCGCACGCCTTTAATCCCAGCACTTGGGAGGCAGAGGCAGGCAGATCTCTGTGAGTTCGAGACCAGCCTGGTCTACAAGAGCTTGTTCCAGGACAGGCTCCAAAACCACAGAGAAAGCCTGTCTCGAAAAACCAAAAAAAAAAAAAAAGTTATCTGTGATGTACCCATCTATAATTCAGACACACTGGAGACAAAGTGGGCAAATCTCTCTGATGTCTAGAAGAGCCTAGTCTATATAGTGAGTTCCAGGCCACCCAGAGTTTCATAGTGAGAGTATTCTTTAAAATAAATAAAAACAATAGAAAACAGGAGCACATTATTCATAAAAATTGTAAACATTACTTTTTTGTATTGTGACTAATTTAGAACAATGATGAAGATATAAAGCAATTGATTCATTCTTGGGGTTCTAACAGGTTTAGATAAAAAGCAAGACATATGCACAACAAAGTAATATAACTAAGTCTTATAATTAAAGTTTTCCCATCTCTAAAACCCTCCCCCAACCTCAGCTCCTGTCTCTCCTCCAAGGAGGTAAGAGGAGAAAACATTTCTTCAGTACAGATCGTTTTATCAGCAGTCAGTCTTTTCCCTGAATGAAAATTATCAAAGAAATAAGAATTTCATGGTATCCACTATTTCATGAGTTGTTAGCCAAAGGGAGAGATATAAATGTTTGTAGAATATCCTTATTCATGTCAGAAGGCAGGTACCAGGGATTGATGGGTTGGAGACAGAGGATCTTTAAGGTCCCAGTGGGGGCCACAAAGTGGGGGATGTAGGGTACTGTCACTGACAAGCTACATGAATTGATAAAAGAATACAATACCTAGATGTATCCACCAGTTGAGTGGATAGAATACAGTTCATACCAACTGGTCCTCAGGTACACCCCAAGCAATGCTCTTGGGCATTTGAACTTTGGGCTTTCACACCCAAACCTAACAATTTTCAAACTCCACAGCTTTTGTAAATGCCTGATAGCTTTAGCCTTAGAATGACTTAAGTTCAAGTCTCAGGCTCTCCTCACAACCTGGATGTCATCTAGAGTACTGGTGGGAGTTCCAGGACAGGAACCAAAAGCTACGGAGAAACCCTGTCTCGAAAATCCAAAAATAAATAAATAAATAAATAAATAAATAAATAAATAAATAAATTTGATGTTGATGCCTTAGGTATATACTTCTCTATTTATGTTGTGATTCAGTTGAAAAATTGACTTTCACTTCTATTTTCAAAGTGTTTATTTGCTTACTTTTATATATTGTTTTCCTCTTATTTTTACTTAATTTTTAAATTTAGTTATTTGTCTTTCCATCGGTTGGTAACAAACACAAGCTTCATACATGCTAGACAAGTATTCTACCATGGAATACTACATGTTCAGCTCCATAGTATCTCAGTTCATTGTTTAGTTTTGTGTTTTTTAGGATAGGGTTTTATTATCAGCTCATGATCCCTTTGCTTTGGCCTTCACCAATGCCAGGACTTAAGTATGTGCTACCAGCTTTACAGTGTTTAAATGTGAAGAGAGAGATATATTTCAAATTGTATGATTTTAAATAATTTTTGTCATTTGTTGTTTAATTTTTAGAAATTTACTTCCTGTTGTATTGGTTCAGCTGAGCAAAGAACCACTACTCCTCCACCATCATTAATAAGAAAATATATGACTTTGTCTCATGTAAAATGTTAGCTGCTGGGTGCTGTGAGCTGACACATGGAGTTACAGCCAATGGCCTATGTCTCAATCATCTGAGCTGACTTCACTGTGTCAAACAGGACTGAACACATCTGCATGGGAGAGTTCATGTAAGACTTTAAGACAATCCTGAAGCCATTTTGACAATTCATAATCCTCTCAGCCTCCGTGCCATAGTGCTACCCCTCCTCCCTTGGGAACCAAGGACGTAACAGCATGTAAGACTTTAAGACAATCCTGAAGCCATTTTGACAATTCTGAATCCTCTCAGCCTCCGTGCCATAGTGCTTCCCCTGCTCCCCTGGGAACCAAGGACCTAACAGCTACACTCACACGTACTCAGTTCCTGGGTTCAGTCCCCTGGGAAACAGGGTCAAAATGACCTCTTACCTCACCTGATCTGGCAACAGCTCTCCAGTCAATTATTGGTAATAGCCCTTTAAATAAGCCAATCAAAATAGTCAAAGAACAACCCCCTTGTTTCTGTGGCCCCTTTAAAAGTAGCCTGTGCCATCTATTCAGAGTCCCTCAGTTTCCCGAATGCTGGGGGACCCTGTCATGACAGAATTAATAAAATTCTCATGCTTTTACATTGGCTGTGATATATGAGATGGTCTCTGGGGGCTACTCCTCCTCGGTGTTTGGACGCTAGAGTCCAGCATTCACTAATGGAAACTAAATGCTTAGCAGTTCAAGCTCTCCTCCCTAAACTGTACACCCACTGGTGTCTGTCTTCATTCACCCTGAAGGAATTAATATATGATGGAAAATCACACACTGTGACCCATCAGATCCTTCTTTGTAATGGACACCCCTGCCACCCATGACCTTAGACTTCAGTCTGTGATCTAGCTATTGTCCAGAGTGTCCCCTGCAGTGCACACCATACACTCTTCCTACTCTTCTGGTCTGAAGCTCATGACCTTAGACTTCAGTCTGTGATCTAGCCATTGTCCAGTGTGTCCCCTGCAGTGTACACAGTACACTCTTCCTACTCTTCTGGTCTGAAGGAAGGAGCCATGCTCTATATGACTCAAACTGATAATTTTAGAACTCTGTGGTGCAGCATACTTGTAATCCAAAAATTTATGCTGGTTAGCCAGGAGGATAACAAGGGCAATGCCCTGTGGGGCTACAGACAGAATTCAAGTCCACCTCAATCAGTATAGGGGACATCGACTCTAAACTGCTTTTCTAAAAGCTGAAAAATGCAGTTGTTCTATAATTACTATGCTATCATGACACACAGGTTGTGACCCTGTAATGGCCCCCGAGAAGCAGGTTAGAGGCCTCTGATGGGGAAATGGGTCTTCTGGCTGGTTGTAAATCATGATTGTCTCATTTGTTATAGGAATGTACCTTAATGGCTGATTAACCCTGGTGAACAAACATTTGCATCTCATCATACTAATCTCTAACAGGTATGGTTAGCATACTACTTATCTTTGAGGTATTTGGGATGTGGTCCTCCCTTACTTAAATTCTACTTTGTGTGACTTAATGTCTCCTAAGAACTGGTAAATAATTATTCCATTAATTCTATTGTCAATTATACTCTTCTACATCACAGTTTAGCACTGGAGTGATACTCTACACAGGAGAAACCATTTACAAGCTCCATAATATTAACTACAGATGGATCCTAAACCTAAATGTTAAAAGTGCAGAACTTCTGAAGATACTGGAGAGACCAGTCTCCAAGTTTGGCAAATCTGGTGATATCTCTCCACATGCGACAATATAAGCACTACAGGCACCACCACTTGAGGCTCCCTATGCTCTGCTCTGTGCAGACACCGCCCAGACAGTGAAGTTATTCAGAGGCTGCCAGCAGGGATCACTTAGAACTACTTAGGATGAGGCAGAAACACACTAAACTCTGTGTCTGTCCACTGACTCCCACCCAGCCAGGGGAGGTCCCACCACACCACCAGCGAGAGCGGCCCCTCACATACCAAGGCCGGCCACTCCTCCACACATGGGGACATTGGCCCCTTACTCACCTTGGCCCACCACTCCTCCCATCTGTGGAGAACAACCACTCACTCTCCATGGTGCAGCTGCTGAGATGACAAGCTCTCTTCCCACAAGGGAACCTAAGATGCAGTGTATGAGAGAGACTGTGATTTTTTTCTTTAGGAAGAGCTAAACCAGAAGCCTGACTTCAGGAAGAACCCTCCCATTTGACTGGTGGGTCTGCTGGAGGCTCTGATTGGCTAGTGAGGTCTGAACCAGGTGGGTTAATCTAAAGACAGACATATCCCAGATTGGCTGGAGATGTATGCCAAATTTAATATCAATGTCTTGCTAATGTAAAACAATGGGTTCGGTTTTAAATGGAAGTATACAAATTCAGAAAGAGGCTAATCAGACAATGTTACAAAAGAGGAACATTGGGTAACTCAAGAACATTATAAACAAAGTCCACAGTGGTGTTGGGACTGATAACCAGTTTTCACCCTTCCATGAAAAGTTATTGGTTCTGAGGATCTGAAAAAAAAACATTGTCCAAAGGCCCTGGCCCCACATCTTTACCAGCTCTCTCAAGCATATTCCTGAGATTAGAGACACAGCTGTTATTGCTATATACATGAGGGCCTTAAAGAAACCTCCCAAAGCCAAGGCAGGTTGCCAAACTTAGAGAGGCCTAGTTTCAAGTATCTTCTAGAAGTTCTGCACTTAGCATTTGACATTTAGGTGTAAGGTCCATTTGGAGGTAATTTGTGGGAGTTGTAAATGGCATCTCATGTACTGTCTATTACACTACTAAATTGCAACACAGAAGAGTAAAATTGGTGATAAAAAGGATTGGCCAATAATTAGTAAGTCACACAAAGTAGAATTTGGCTGAGGGAGGGTTGCCTCTGAAATACCCCAAAGACAAGTTGTATGTATGTTAAAGAGGACTGTTAGAGATTTGAATGCTAAAATGTTAATGTTTATTTACCTTTTGTGTATATAAATCTGTAGTGAGAACAACAAATGAGAAACCCTCTGTGTAAAGGACACTCTAGATTAAGCTGGAGCATGACTAGTTTTAAGAGGGATTTCTTAGTTGTGTTGTACTGGATGTTGTAAACATCAATTCCGTGATGATATTTGTTGTTTCTTGGTATCAACTACATACTCACATTAAAATCCAAAAGCATGGTTACAGTAGTGATGCCATGTATCATACAAAGAGTGTCTTGTGTTTTACCCAAGGTTTAGTTGAACAGTTTGTACCTAAGAAATATTAATTTATTACATTATCTTTTAGTTTTGATGTTGTAATAAGAGCGGCGGGGCTGTGTCCCCAGCACCCAGCCGCCCGCATGGCTAGCTTATGCCCCGAAATAATTACACGGAAACTGTATTTTTTAAATCACTGTCTGGCCCATTAGTTCCAGTCTGTTATTGGCTAGCTCTTACATATTGATCTAACCCATTTCTAATATTCTGTGTAGCACAACGAGTTGGCTTACCAGGGAAGATCTTAACCTGCATCTGTCTGGAGTAGGAGAATCATGGCGACTCCCTGACTCGGCTTCTTTCTCCCAGCATTCTGTCTGTTTACTCCACCCACCTAAGGGCTGGCCTATAAATGGGCCAAGGCAGTTTCTTTATTAATTGAAAGTAACTCCTCCATCATTTTGATTCAGCTTTCTTTCATTTAATTGTTATTACCCAGCACTAACTTAAGACAATCAGTACTTTCCTGTGATCAACTGTGCCTGTTTACAAAGGATGACCACCACCACGTTTGCTGACTGTTGATATTCTCTCATGAAAGAAGGTATCCCCTCCATCAAGTATGTAGTCTCTTTTCCAGGCAACTGTATACAATGATATGTGACCTTGTGGTTCTAGGGATGAGCTAGAGTACATAGCCTGGGAAAGACTTGGGAAGATGTAGATTCGGTATATGCACCTATGAGAAAGCCATATTTAAAAGTGTTAATTTATCGTGAGTGCTAACAGGCTTACTTCCTACATCCACTGAGAAAAGTAATATAATAGAGAGTATATGGGCAGTGGAAGAGTAGAGAGAAGGTAAGCTCCACATATGCAGCTATGGGAGAGCCATTGTACACACTGGGGACATTCCTGTGGAGCTGCTTTTGGGAATCTTAGAGTTTCTATTGCTGTGAAGAGACACCATGACCACAGCAAAAACTTATAAAGGAAAATATTTTATTGAGGCTGGCTTACAGTTTCAGAGAGTTTAGTCCATTATCATCATGACGGAAAACATGGAAGATAAAGGCAGACACAGCACTGGAGAAAGAACTGAGAGTTCTACATCCAGATCAACATATAGCAGAAAGTGACTATGACATACTTCCTCCAACAAGGCCACCTCCTAATAGTACCACTCTGTATGGGACATTGGGGTCATTTTGACTAAAATCACTGCAGTATCAAAATCCTTGTATCTTTTCACCCATGTTCAGTAAGTAAACTCAACAAACTTCTTGGTTCCCCAGGATGGACTTTGGTGAAATTGTACTTTATTTTCACTGGGACTTACAGTTGGGGAAGACATTGCTTCCTCCCCTCCACAGGGGAGAAATATCTCACAACACATCATAAACATATTTGCCAATGTTTCTATCTCTCATGATACTAGAAAATAGAAGCAGTACATAAAAGAACATGTTAGAAGAACATAAATGTGTAAATGCCCTTAATGAAAAAAAGAAGGACTTAGATATATGAAGATAATGATTACTGAGTGGCTCCAGAATAAACAAGACAGGAAAGATTTTGTAAGCTATGAGGGTCTGGGTAAGTTGTTTAAGGTATATAAAGGATGAGGTTTAGAGATCATATATTTATTGAAGTTGGCAAGATCAGATATCAATTATTTCAAGGACTGGCTAAAATGTATGTCAAACAAAGTTTATTAAGTTGTATCTGAATATTGAAATATTATAATGTAGTTAAAAGTACAAACCATGTAAAATTGATCTTCTAGGTGTTTAATAATCATTCTTAGAGGCCATTCTAATGTGGTCAGAGGGATCAAAAGGGGGAATATTCCTCCCCTTTCCATACAAGGTCAATGAGGTCCCTAGGAACAAGGGCCATTGATCACTTATTGTTCAGTTCATGGAGGCCATGGAGAACCCACTCAATGAATCTAAAACATTATCAAGTCTAAAATGGAGGATCAAGGTGGGAAATATTTCCTCAAGGCTTCAAAGGAAGCCACAGTAATAAAGCAAAACTTTTATATTATTCTCACAATGATGGACACATGATAAAAGAGAGACTTGGAGAGTCTGAGATCCCTTCCAAGCCCAAGTGACTTCTGAGGACTAGTTGCTCAACTGGCCTTGACAACAGAGAAAGAAAGATTAATTTTGGCAACCTGCATTGTTCTTCAGTACTCAAGGAGAAAATTTAATAAAAGACTAAGAGAATTGGTAACAACACAAGGGATAGCACTCCACAGACATTAGATATAAGTCTATATGAGATGTTGTTTAGATAACAAATCTCACTAACATTTTCTTCTTGATTAAAGGGGTGTTGTCCAGATGTGAGACATCAGACCTTGGCTCCTAGAATACCTTCCCAAAGCAAAGAAGGACAGGACATGTATTGTTTTAACATTCAAACTAAATGATGCTAAATACCCTTTCTCTCTATATTCTGAAGATACATGGGAAGGCCATCATGCTGACTTTTGGCTGATAAAACAGATATAAAAGGGTGTGAAAGTTGGTTATGTGTTCATCTCTCTGGAGACCAACTGTAGAGGTTAAAGGGAAACATCTAATAGACAGGGACTATTGTGAGCTCATCAAGAATGTCTTATAGACTTTGGATATTTTAGTTCTTCCCAGACAACAGTAAAGGAATTCCTTTTCTGTCTACATCCGAGAGTTTGGTCTTTACAAGAGTCTCTCTGGAAGTTGCCACCTGATACCCTAAAATCAGCTAGAAGAAACCAGATCAGTCATTGCCCCAATCGCACAATGGTAGTTAGTGTTATCTCTTCAGAAAGAGGTGGGATAAGAACTGGAGGTAGAAATTAGACAATTTAGGGTAAAAAAACAGCTCTTATGGCTCCCTATTGGCTCCATCATGGCTCATAATCTACTTCTCACTGGTACTCCTGATTGCTAGGCTTGCCCAGAGTCCCTTAACAGCTAGTATTACCCAGCTGGGCTGCAAGACAGTAGCAGCTCCCCTACAGGACTAAGTCAGCACAGCCCTTCCCAGCTTTGCCATTCAACCCTAGGGGAAGACAGGGCCATAATCTGGTAAATTTGTATTTTAGTAGAAAGTCTTCCAGTCTCCAGTTCCTCTTCCAAGATACAGGGTCTCTTGTGTATGTATTCTATTATAGAGTCACTGACCAGTGTAACCAACCCTTTCCCTCAGAGCTCAGAAGTCCTGAAGCCAAACATAGGTCACATTCAAACAGTAAGTTTGTTAAATCAAAATGAGGCCATGAATTAGAAAACAATGAAGTATCTATGGAAGGGCTTAGAGGCAAGAAAGAGATGATGGAAATGATGTAACTATAATCCACAAAATTACTCTAAAAAATTATTCATAAAAAGGCTTTATGATCATGTGCTCCAGAGACTAGGGATTTATATTAGAGAGCACAAAATATTAGTCACACATTTTATCTCAGGCTGTACATCTTAAATATGTAAAATAACAGTTCTTTTAGGCAGGGTCATGCCATTTTATTCAGTTCTATTTTGATCAAACTAGTATAGCTATTTTAATTTGGTTTCATGATAAGTTCTGTTCTTTATCCAGATTCTTGATTCCTTGCTCTGTGGATGCAAGAAATGGCTAGTCAGGAGATTTAATAATCATCTAAAATTGATTACCTCACTGCTTATTTCTAATGTAAGCTACAGTCTAAAGGGGGAAAACTTTCATGTTCCTTTTTGCCCATCCCTTTCTGTGCTGGGACTACACCTGCTTTACAGTTTGTCAGTGAACTCAATTCTTACATGGGTCCCTCTTTATTTGCAAGTTCACAATAAAATCCAGAGAAGCTGGAGGACACTCATTTACTCATCTATTATCCTTCTCACTGAGCAGTTAAGGCCCAGTCTTAAAGCAATTGCAGGACTTGCTTTCTGTGCAGCAGAAGCAGGATTAGGTGTTCAAAGCAATTCTCAAATACGTAGTGTGAGATAAGCCTAAGCTACAGAAGACAGAAATAAATAATCAACAGCATTTGAGAAAAATGGAAAGAAATTCTTAATGACCTGGAAATAATAGGGAATAGAAACAAATAGATTAGAGCAGTGATGCATTTAAAATAAATAAAATTTAAAAAGTGAAAATAGGAATTATCTTTTTAAAAAACATAAATATATTTTTTTAAAAACACAGTTATACTGACTTTGAACAAGCGAAAAACATTCCCTGGTAGAGAGACTGACATTAAAAAGGTATTACTTCAACATGCCCCTATGTGCAATGTCAGCTGCTGAGACCTGTGACCTGAAACACACAGCTACAGCTAATGGATATAATCATGACAGGCAGGATTGAACATGCAGGAGATTTTCCTTGTTAGAAAGTCAATATTTATTGACTCAAGCTAACCCTCCCAAATTATACAGCCCAAATCTAGCCTGCCTTCATTCTCATGACAGATTAACATATGCTGGGAAATTACAGAATCACTGATCCTGTCACAATCAGGTCCTATTTCATAATGGTGACTCCAGCAGCTGTTTGCCTACCTACAGTGTATGCAATAAACTATTCCTCCTATGCTGGTCTGAAAGTGGAAGCCATGCTCCACATACAAATCCTTTTCCTGTTACTGTAATGGACAGTTGACTACATGTCTTAAATTTTTGATTTTAGAGCTCAGTGGTCATTGTATTCTTCAATCTAAGAATTTAGTTTAATTACAAGGACAACAAGGTAATTTCTCTGGGGAGCAATGGTGTGGGATCAAGGCTACCTAATCCAACAAAGAAATGTTTTTCTCAGAAACATTTTTCTACAATGCTGGATGTACTGCTATTCTAGAATTAATATGTCTTCCCAGTGATAAATTATTCACACACTTAAAGTTTAATAGACATAAATTCCGTTAATAACAGTATGCATTCATGGTGGTTAATGCTAAAAGAGGAGACAACCTGGTCCAGATTTTGCATTCCACAAGCGCTGACATCCTTAAGTCTTTTTAGGTTCAGGCCTGAAGTTATACATTGAACAGTGTAAATAGGGACATGAGAATGCAAGTCTAGCCACTTAGGCAGATGGAGATTTACAGAACAAAACTACCTTTTAGATTATGCATTATGATCAAAATAAAATATATCACAATGTATGACTAAAAAGATAAATAGATCTTAATATATGATCTAAAAGATACATTTAAGATGTATTGATGCTACAATCCTCACACATGCAAATGACATAGAACACAAATTAAAACAATGTTATGGGAAAGTCACCTATCCACACTGTGATTGTCCTTAAGTCAACAGATATTATGAGCCATTATAACCTCAAAATAATCCTTCTTTTGCCTCCAAGCAAGCTGGGTCAGAGAAAGGCCACAGACGCTTCTTTGATGAACTTCCCTGACTGATGTTTATTTCAAGTCTGTGACATTACTGTACAGAATCTCATTTTTTAAGTTTTATTTTATGTATATGGGTGTTTACCCACAGGTGTCTCTGTGCAGTACCTGCAGAAGCCAGATAAGTGAATCAGATCCCTTGGAACTGGAGTTGCAGGAGATAGCTAGCAACCATGGTTTTTGGCCTCTGCAACAACACCCAGTGTTTTGTTTTTTTTTTGTTTGTTTGTTTTTGTTTGTTTTTCGAGACAGGGTTTCTCTTTGGAGCCTGTCCTGGAACTAGCTCTGTAGACCAGGCTGGTCTCAAACTCACAGAGATCTGCCTGCCTCTGCCTCCCGAGTGCTGAGATTAAAGGCCTGCGCCACCATTGCCCGGCCCACCCAGTGTTCTTAATTGCTAAGCTATCTCGCAAGCTAAATTTTTATTTAAAATTTATTCCCAAAATTTTCCCTTCTAATTCCTTCCTTAAGTCTGTATGAATAAGGATGTGCAACTATATTAATAAAACCTGCTGGGTCCATTTCTCTTGGTTTTGTGTTATGGTTTCAGAATTGAACATGTTGTTTCAGATACACAAATAGGGATCTCATCCCTGCCAGAGGTTAATTTGCCCAATTGTAGTAGAATTTAAATCTTTATTGAGCAACATGATTCTGACCCTTAAGTGACCTAGGCTGACTTGGATAGAAAACATTATCAAGAATAAAAACTTAGATTGGCAAATACCTCAGCTAACATTTGCTGGGGCCACAGCCCTGAAGTTCTAGGGCTGCAGGAAAGACTCTGGACACTGTCCTGAGCAAATCACAGGCTCCCTGGGTTCAATGGGCCTCCCACCATACCCTACTGACCATTCTCATTTTAGATGACTTTGAAATCCTGAAATTCCTGCCTCCACTTTCTAAGTACCATGGTTACACATCTGTAACCATGCTCGACTTACTTGGCTTTAACTCCATTCCATCATTCGTTAGAATGATGGGATGAGTAAGATGAGCAGTTACACTTAATTATATTAAAACTCCACCAATCTCCATAAGCCTGGGTTTCAACCATCTGTAGAATAAAGACAGTACTGTGCTCTAGTCTCTTGATGAATTATAATACAAAGATAAAGAAAAACAATATTGCTCATACTTGGAAGACAGTGGACCTTGAGACAGGAAGGCTGCATTTAATGGAAGTCATCTGTTACTTAGACCAACCAATCACACCTTATTGTTATTAATGACATGTTCATGGGACTGAATAGAAGGCTCAGCCCTTAAAACACTGGCTGCTCACCCACAGGGCCTGACTTTTGATTCCCAGCACCCAAAAGACAGCTTACAATTGTCAGTAACTCCAGTCACAGGGGATCAGACAGCATCTTCTAGTCACTACTGGTTCCTGGCATGCCATTGGTATACTCACTGGAAAAACTTATACACTTAAATTAAATTCTATTCTTTTCTAAGGTAATAGACACATGAAGAAAACGCTTTTTAACAATATGTAATCATATACATAGCTGTCTTTCCACCATTTGCATATCTGGTTCCCTAGGAGGCCAGATGAATGCACCAGATCTCCAAGACTGGGAAATACAAGTCATTCTGAAGAATCAGATATAGGTGCCAGGAATTAAACTTCGGTATCCAAGAGGAGCAGCACTGAGCCAACTCTCCAGGTGATAATAATGCTGAAGATGAAGATAAGCTACTATTCCTTCTGTCTCCTATCACTTGAAGGTGAGGAAAGTCCCCTCTTGATGGTTGTCAAAGAACTTAATGGATTTCTTTACCTCTCCATATTGTTTCTCAATTTCATTGTTAACACAGTTCTCTTGATGTAAGATAAGAAAAGCTTTTGTTAAAACCATTCAGAGTACAGTCAGATTATATTAGGAAAAGTTCCAAAATTTGAGATAAGATTGTATTTTTGGAATTTTTGACACAGGGTATGTCCACAGAGTCATAGATGCAATGGAATTCACTATGGGTGCCAAGATGGCCACAGACTCAGAGACTGGCCCAACACAATCCTGCAAGTGCTAGGATTATAGCCATGCACCTCTAAATTCAGGTGAGGTATATATTTTTAAATGACCTATCATTGAATCGAGAATGACAAAATAAAGTATGATTTAAAAGGGACAATCATTGTTCTGATGAAGAGTAAATTTCTTGAAATTCTATAATTGAAATGTGCAATCATTTAATATGTGCTCAATAATTGGGTCATTGTCTTTGCTTTATTAACTTTATCCATGTAAAAATGTTTGAACAGTGTTTGTGTGTATACACCTGGGCAACTCACAGGTGTCTATCATTTTCTTCCTCTATGTGAGTTTTAGTGATAAAACCTAGGGATTTATTTGACTGCAATTGGCCTCAATTGCATGTATTCAGGATTAAAAATTATTTATGTGTGTAGGAGTGTGCATATGCCACTTCCCAAGTTTAGAAATAAAAGAAAAAACTTGTAGGAGCAATATGGATTACCCAGAGATAGAACACGGGTCATCAGGCTTATCAGCAACCAATTTTAATGAATGAAACAATTATTTGGAATTAAATTGTGATTTTTGAGAAAGTGTTATAAACAAATGTTTAGTCCCCAGAATAAACAAGTTAAAAAGATGTTTGATCATATAAATATTTTCCTATGCAAAGAGGATTTTTTATTCAAATTATACAGTGTTCATCTGTCCTTGTTTACAATCTGAAAAGAGGACAATAGTTTACTATTATAATACTCTTCATAATCTTATTTGAGGACCAGTGAAATGGCTCCATGGGAAAGGTCTGTGGTGTGCAAGGATGGAAAACTGACCTTGATCGTCATATTAAGAGGACCAAAAGTAGAAACTGCAAAGTGGTCTTCTGGTCTCCACATATCTGCATTGGTCCTAAAAGCCAATAATCACATTGCAGACACACCATAAATCTTTGTTACAAAATAAATCTTAGTGCCATTACATTACCTGACATCTCTGGATAATTTCCTTAGAATGCAATTCTTCAAGATAAAATGGTTAACTAATTGGGACTGGGGAAGCATGGAACATCAGTATTATGTATATATATTCTAATATATATTTATAACACATATAAAACATCAAGCTATGGTATGAGATACACAGTTGAATGTTCATTATCCTACTTTATTACATCTCTACCAGATAAATGAAAATACTGTTTTGAATACACACACGAGATCATTAATATTTCTCATATTCTCTTCTATTAAGCATTTTTAACATTAACATTGTTAAATTGTGTTGACCAAAGAGCAAATGTTGTGAGTACATCATCTACCCTTAGACTTGTACTAAGGAGGTAGACACATGAGGATCATGAGTTCAAATGTATCCCTGAATCATTACTAACATCTAAGCAAAACTGAATAACAAACAAGAAAATCTCAAGGGAATTTGAGAATTTGTGGAAATATGAAAAACAAAACTAGGAGCAACAACCCACCACCATTTCATAGATACTCTTACTTGAAAAGTATGATCACGCACTGCCTGATATTTAGATAAAAAAATGAATCAATTAGATGATGGGGTTACCATTCTACACATTATAGTAGAAAAATACCTATCACTAAGTAAAAACACAACAGATTAACAAAAGTCGCAGAAGAAATATAAGGACCACAAAATAAACTTCACTAAATGGATTTGTCACACATGTCACACACTATTAGTATCTACCTCAAATGTTTCAAAGTGGAAACCACAATGCAGTGATCTCTACCATCAGTCTTCAGTGAGCATGGTAAATAATTTACTTCCTTCAAGGCTACAATGATAAATAAATGGAACATTATTTTTTTCTCGAAACTGAAGACAACTGTAATGTCTAAAGCCTTTACAAAATCATTTTCAGAAAGTGTTTCCTTTTATGTGAGTTTATTCCTATTTCTGTCTTTTAATTGATACAAATAGGCTTTAAAATATTTAGAGCACTAGAAACATGGCTGGGGAGTTAAGAAATGTATGCTACCAGGACCAAGGTCTGGTTTTTTTTGACAACCTCCTTGTAATTTCTGCTAGAAAATCCTAGGGTCTAACATTATCAGAAACCAGCATGCACATTCACATACCCACACAATTAAAACAACTCTTTTTTTTTTTATGCTGTTGTTCTGGTTTTTTTTTTATTCTTTTTTAATTAAAATTTCCAACTGCTCCCCGTTTCCCATTTCCCTCCCCCTCCTCCCACACATTGCCCCCTCCCCCCACTCCCCTCCCCCATCCCCACTCCTCTTCTCCTCCCCCCAGTCCATTCACCCTCCCTCTCGATACTGAAGAGCAGTCCAAATTCCCTGCCCTACAGGAAGACCAAGGTCCTCCCACTTCCATCCAGGCCCAGGAAGGTGAGCATCCAAACAGGCTAAGCTCCCACAAAGCCAGTTCATGTATTAGGATCGAAACCTAGTGCCATTGTCCTTGGCTTCTCATCAGCCTTCATTGTCCGCCATGTTCAGAGAGTCCAGTTTCAACCCATGCTTATTCAGTCCCAGTCCAGCTGGCCTTGGAGAGCTCCCAATAGATCAGTTCCACTGTCACAGTGGGTGGATGCACGCCTCGTGGTCCTGATTTCCTTGCTCATGTTCTCCCTCCTTCTGCTCCTCATTTGGACCTTAAGAGCTCAGACCGTTGCTCCAATTTGGGTCTCTGTCTCTCTCTCGATCTATCGCCAGATGAAAGTTCCTGTGCCATTCTCCTTGGCCTCTCGTCAGCTCTCGTTGTCCGCCACATTCAGAGAGTCCAGTTTTATCCCATGTTTTTTCAGTAGCAGTCCAGCTGGCCTTGGTGAGCTCCCAATAGATCGGCCCCACTGTCTCAGTGGTTGGGTGCACCCCTCATGGTCCTGACTTCCTTGTTCATGTTCTCTCTCCTTCTGCTCCTCATTATAACCTTGGGAGCTCAGTCCGGTGCTCCAGTGTGGGTCTCTGGCTCTATCTCCATCCATCGCTAGATGAAGGTTCTATGGCGATATGCAAGATATTCATCAGTATGAAACAACTCTTTAAACATATTTTCACTCATAAAAGTTTTTCTCATGTAAGAATTCATTCTTATAATATAGGTATTAAGGCGCCTAATGACTTACAGAGTTTTTCTTCACCATGAAGCAATCAGGCAGGCTTGAAGTCTGAGAAATCAATCCTTCTAAGTTGATGGAATCATTTGGGAAGACTCATGAATGCTGTCCTGCTGGAGGAAATAAGTCACTGGGAGTAGGTTTTCCTAGTTTACACTCTCTGCTTCATGCTGTAGGTTAAGGATTTGAGTTCTTAGCTTCCTATTTTAGCTGTCATGTTAGACACTTATAGCCATAACACTTTCTTTTTCTTTTTTGAGAAAGTGTTTCTCTGTAGCTTTCAAGTCTGTCCTAGAACTAGCTGGCCTCAAACTCACAGAGACCCACCTGCCTCTGCCTCCTGAGTGTGGGATCAAAAGTATGCACTACCACTGCCCAGCTGCCATATCACTTTCATAGAGATTCTGTATCCCTCTGGAACCAAAGGCCAAATTAATTTTTATAAGTTGACCTAGACATTTTATCACAACAACAGAAAAGTAACCAATATAAATCAATAAAGTTTTATACCTGAATCAGTGATTCCATTTAATTGAAGAGAAATATAAAATCTAAAAAGGTTACATTATTGTTTAAATTCATAGTGCAAGTGTTACAGCTCTGGGGGCAGGGAGTTATCCTGACTGTCAGAAGTCAGACTATACCTACAGCTATGATAGGAAGGTAGTCTGGATATTTATAGCTGTGTAGAGAAAGATACCCTGATCTGATGTGGGATTCTCCTCTGTGTGCTGTGATTACCACTAATGAATAACAAAACTGCCTTGGCTTGTTGATAGGGCAGAACTTAGGCAGGCAGGGAGGGAAAACTGAACTGAATGCTGGGAGAAAGAAGGGCAGAGTAAGAGAGATGCAGTGGAGATGCTGAAGACAGATGCTGGGAATTTTACCCAGTAAGTCACAGCCACATGGCCATGCACAGATTAATAGAAATGGGTTAAATTAATATGTAAGACTTAGCCAATAAGGAGCCACAGCTAATGGGCCAAGCAGTGATTTAATTTATACAGTGTTTGTGTGGTTATTTCATATCTAAGCTAGCCAGGTGGCTCGGAACCAACAAGCAACCTCCCTACAACACTGACTGTCAGAAGTCAGGCTATACCTACAGTTGTGAAGAGAAGGTATCTTGTGATGTGGGATTCCCCTCTGTATGCTGTGAACATGATTTATTACCATTGGTAAATAAAAAAGTTGTTTGGCCTACAGCAAGGCAGAATATAGTCAGGCTGGAAGAGAGAGAGAGAGAGAGAGAGAGAGAGAGAGAGAGAGAGAGAGAATAGGTGGAGTAAAATAAAAGAGATGTAGTTGTTCAAGCAGAAAGATGCCAGAACAGAACATTACTGATAAGCCACAGCATGTGGTGAGATTAATAGAAATGGGTTAATTTAAGATGTAAGAATTAGTCATTAAGAATCTTGAGCTAACAGACCAAACAGTGTTGTAACTAATATATTTTCTGTGTGACTATTTGGGTCTAGATGGCTCCAGAAACTTCCTGAGCAGTCTTCAACTACAATCCTGGATATCTACAGCTGATAGGAAAGCTACCCTGACTGTTATTAAGTCAGGCTATGCCTGAAATTGTGGAGAAAAGGCATTCTGAATAGTTATAGCTCTGAAGAGAAAGGTACTCTCACTGTTATGTCAGGACATACCTACAGCTGTGAAGGGAAAGTGTACTGGACACCTACAGCTATAAGGAGAAAGGAATCCTGACTGCTGAGAAGTCTGGCTATAACTGAAGCTGTGGACGGAAGGTTGCCTGATACCTAGGGCTCTGAAGAAAATGGTAGCCTGATTGTTAAAAGTCAGGCCATACTTATAGTTGTGAAGGGAAAGTGTACTGGATACTTACAACCATGAGAAGAAAAGGTATCCTTGTAGAGGGCCAAAACCATGAGCCTATTTCCACCTTGTCTGCAGGTCAGAGTTTCAGGGGGGCAAAGTTGTTAACAGGTGTGATTACACACCCTGACCTAAGGTGTGGTTGTTTTGTGTTTTGGACTTTAAGAGGGCCCAGGCAGGTAAATCCACTCCCCCTTGAGCAAAGGTGAGAGAATTCAAACATACTTCTGCTCCTTCTTTTGAATTAAGATGTTTGGCCTAGGGGATGACTGCCTTTAGGATCCTAGGTCTAGGGTTGGTTCACTGCCTGAATAACAGAAGTTTTTCTCAATAATTAAGGACTTGATGGATCAAAGTATTAAAGCAAGTAACTGTTCTAGTTGTCCTTGGCATTGTGTTAAAGCAGTCTTTTGTCTTCTTCCCCCCATTGTATTGGGGTATAAACATAATGGGAAATTAAATGCAGGCAGATTTACAGTATTCACTGGAACTCCCTCCCAGTACTGTCCTATGCTTCTGTTTTATTATTTTCACTTGTGTCTTTATTCTCTTTACTTATTTTTCTAATCCCCATGTCCCTACCTTGGTAAGTGGTATACTTGTCAAAGATGGTCCCTCACAAATACTGGCTATTGGGAAGTCCGGCTATACATGAGGCTGTGTCCCAGTGGAAGATGTTCTCCATGCAGAATGTAGCAATACTGCTCCTCTCCTAAAGAGCCATCACAGCTGGGCCTTGCTTCATTCTGCTAAGAGAGCTTCAAAGCAGAGATGTCCATGGCTGTTCTGCTCCACTTCCCTAAGGGAGTTTCCTAACAGAGGTGCCCAATGCTTCTCTGTTCCACCCCACTAGGGAGTTTCCTAACAGAGATGTCAATTTTTTTCTCAGCTTCAGCCCAAATTGTTACTTCTCTGCTTCACTGGAGTTAATGGGAAACTTGCAGAAATGTTGCAGTCTTTGGTGAATAGTTGCTACTTCTGCCCTGCTCCTTTAAGGGAGTTTGCCAGCAGAGGTGACCAAAGCTTCTCTGTTCCAATCCACTACAGTTTCTTACCACTACAGTGAAGGTCTTCACCCAAAACTCATTCAAGAAATTTATTTGGAAGGGAAGAATCCAGGAGAGGGGCTATCTCTGCCAGGACTTACATAGAACTTCTTAGTCACAGAGTATTCCAAGGGAGAAGATTCTCAGGGTGAGAATTGGTTAGATGTCAATCCCTGATCTTGAACAATGCAGTGATTGGCTGGATTTCATGCTCAGGTGATGGAGGTGGGTCATCTTTCTATCTGTTGTTTCATTGGTTAAGTAATAAAGAAACTGCCTTGGCCCCTTTAATAGGACAGAAAATTAGGTAGGCGGAGTAGACAGAACAGAATGCTGGGAGAAAGAAGCCGAGTCAGGAGTCGCCATGATTCGCCCACCAGACACAGACGCAGGTTAAGATCTCCCTGGTAAGCCACCAGATCGTGGTGCTACACAGATTATTAGAAATGGGTTAATCTAGATATGAGAGCTAGCCAGTAAGAGGCTGGAGCTAATGGGCCAAGCAGTGTTTAAAAGAATACAGTTTCCGTGTAATTATTTTGGGTAAAGCCATGCGGGCGGCCGGGTGTTGGGGACGCAGCCCCGCTGCTCTTATTTCAACAGAGTGGCGCCCAGCATGCTAATGAACTCCACGTAAAACCTGAGAGGGCTTAAAAAGGACACAGAGAGAATTTAAGACAGCTTTTTGCTGTTTGTGGGTTGCATGCAGCAAAGAAATTGTCCTGACTCAGCAGCAGGAAAAAAACTGGCTGTTTTAAAATGCTGGCTTTCTGGGCTGTGCTGCCATCGCGATCTCTGTCTGGCTCCTGCAGGATACAGAGTCTTTGAATGGAGCATTTGGAGTAAAGTGCTATGGCTTGCTTGATGGCAATGTGGACTGCTGTGTGCCTGGAACTGTGTGTGGCTCAGGGGCACCAAATGGCTCTGAGGCAGGAGGGCTCAGCTCCGCGGTGCTGAACTGTGCAGGTCTCAGGCAGGAACTACCATAGTTACCATAATAACAGCGCAGTTAAGGTTTGAACTGAGCAGGACACAGGCGGTACTGTATTATCTGTACATGGTGCAACTTAAGTTTTTGAGAAGTGCTTAACATTTTAAGAAATGCTCCTGGATAGTAAAAAAAATTACAGATTCACAATAGAACTGATTCAGACACTGTTGGATAAATGTACGTAAGCTTGAGAGAGAAAAATATATATATATATATATAAAATAAAGTTAATGTCTTAAAAAAAGGGTAAAGTCTTTAAAGAGACAGAGTACAGATAGTTATAGATTAAAAGAAATAAAGAAAAATAAGCCATGTAAAAATGGAAAATTCACAGAGAGTCTGGATTCTTTGTATTATTATGTTTTCTTTAAAATTTTTGACTGTAAAGGAGCTAAATGCAGAGAGACATTTCATTATATGGGCTGCCAAGCTAAACCAGAATGGATATAAGGGTATTATGATTTCAGAATATGGGTCTAAGGATATGATGCTTTGGAGAGGGTCTTCTTTTGTTTTCACAGAGGATGCGACCCTGTGGATTGCGTCTATCCCAATATGGTATGATAGACCACGCCCTCCTGAAAGGTTGCTGTGAACACCTTCAGAAAATTACTTCACTCAACTGCCGACTGAGATGACCCTGACACACAGGTTACACCATGAAAGATCTGAATACAGCGCCCCCATTCAGCAGGAAGCAGTTTGGAGAAAAAACTGTGCCCATGTTCCCAAATATTGTTTATAAATGTTCTTTTACATTTAAAGGGGGATATGATATAGATATGGATAATTTGCATTAGTGTGGATTTTAAGGTCAATTTTGTTATATGTATATGTATTTCTGATCTTGATTAAGGTATTGTGATTGTGTAGTTCATTTTTAAAATGTAATGTATAATTAGGAAATATAGGTTGTTGATGGATAATCATGAATAATAGTCAAGCTTGTAGTCATGTTAGTTAGATTTTCTGGATATATATATATATATATATATATATATATCAGTTGGATAGACATTCTTCATATCTTTCAAAGACAACAGAATATGGCATTTAAAATATTTTAATAACTTAGGGCTTTTCATGACAATGAGACACGTCTGCTCCTGACAGCACCAATCTACTTCAAGAGGAAGATGGGCATCGAAGAGGCTCCTTATGGAGTTTGATAGCCATTTGGGCAAGAAACTGCTCTTGCCTGGACTGTTGCATAAACTGGACACAGGGAACCCTCAGAGAGAGGACTACTGAACTTGCCTAAAGGTGAGATGGTCTTTCGGGGTTCCTGACTCATGAAAGAGTCTGTGAGACATTCTGCAGGACACAGCAGAAAGTGACTGAACTGTCTTTGGAATTTCCTGCTTCATGAAAATGTCTGCTGGATACTATGGGCCTGTAGGCCGAAGATGGATGCCCCAACAGTACAAAAGAACTTTGGGTGACTGTCCAGGCAGTGAGATGTCTCTGTCATTTCTAGAGTTTTGGATCTCTTGTTTGCTTAGGTAATATTATATCCTTCTGGAGTCTTTGATGGAGTTGAAGAATGGATAGATAGTTATAGTTTTCCTTAGTTATGATAAAATAGATATAAATATTATAACTGTAATTCTTGCTTGATAACTGTTTTGCTATGTGTAATCTTACTATGTTAAAGTGAAAGCCTTTCTTTTTTGTTTAAACAGAAAAAGGGGAAATGATGGAGGTGGTTCTTGTATTTTATCTGTTGCTTTCATTGGTTAACTAATAAAGAAAACTGCCTTAGCCCATTTGATAGGCCAAACCTTAGGTGGGTGGAGTAAACAGAAGAAAATGCTGGGAGAAAGAAGCCAAGTCAGGGAGTCGCCAGGATTCTCCCACTCCAGACAGACGCAGGTTAAGATTCTCCCTGGTAAGCCAGCTCATGGTACTACACAGAATATTAGAAATGGGTTAATCTAGATATGAGAGCTAGCCAGTAAGAGGCTGGAGCTAATGGGCCAAGCAGTGTTTAAAAGAATACAGTTTCCGTGTAATTATTTTGGGTAAAGCCATGCGGGCGGCCGGGTGTTGGGGACGCAGCACCACTGCTCTTATTTCAACACTCAGGGGTTGGTAGATCTTGAGCTTAGGGATGAGCTGGTTTTGTGCTCAGTTGGTCAAGGGTAGAGTGTGTTTCTTTGGCTCTTGTTTTAGGGTCAAAGTGTGTTCTGTCACTGGCCTTTTAGAGTCCTTTAAGTCTGGTTTCAGTGTCAGGTGTTTCTTTCATTGGCTCTGGATTCAGAAACAAAGTGTATTTCCTTGTTTTGATTTTAGAGTCAGGATGTATTTCTTTGTCTCCAGTTTCAGAGTCAAAATTATGTATTTCACTGGCTCTGATTTCAGAGTCAGGATATGTTTCTTTGACTGGCCCATTTACCCTACACACAGGACTTCATAAATTCCTAAGTTCATTTTACCATGAGTTTGTAAGTACAAACAGTATAAAAATGACATCATAATGCTTGAAAAAAATTGTTAACACTGTCAAATTTATTTCTACAGAAGAAATAGCCCTGTGTTGTAGGCAGAAGATCCTTGTTCATTCCTGGCTGCCTAGACCTAAAATAATCACACAGAAACTATATTAATTAAAACACTGCTGGGCCTATTAGCTTAGTTTTTTTTGTTGTTGTTGTTTTTTGTTTTTTGTTTTTTGAGACAGGGTTTCTCTGTGGCTTTGGAGCCTGTCCTGGAACTAGCTCTTGTAGACCAAGCTGGCCTCGAACTCACAGAGATCCACCTGCCTCTGCCTCTGCCTCCCGAGTGCTGGGATTAAAGGTGTGCACCACCACCGTCCAGCCAGCTTAGAGTTCTTATTAACTAACTCTGACATGTTAAATTAACCCATTCCTATTATTTTGTATTTTACCACAAGACTTGTGATTTACCAGTAAGATTCCAGGGCATCTGTCTCCTTCAGCAGATACATGGAGTCTGACTCCACTTTCTTTTTTCCTCTATCTCTGCTTGGAATTCCTGCCTTGCTCTATTCTGCCATGCCATAGACCCGAAGCAGCTTTTTTTTTTTTATTAAACAAAGGCAACAAAATACATTCACAGCATACAGAGGGGAATACCAAATCACTTGTAGCTGATTATAAATGTTTTGGCTAAAGATCTGACCAAATACTTTATAATAAGAAGTCCTCTTTTTTATTTCAGGTAGTCAATGTCTATTGTAATATGCAAAGATTTTAAAAGATTGTTGCACACAAAAATTTTACTCATATATAAAGCACAAAATTTTACCGCACTGAATACATTTATAGGGTTTCTCTGCAGTATGATTTTTTCTCATGATTTAGATTATTCATACATGCAAATGCTTTACCACACTGATTACATTCATAGAGTTTATTCCCAGTGTGTGATCTTTTATGCATTTGAAGAGTACTGTGAAGTACAAAGGCTTTACTACACTCATTACATTCATAGGGTTTCTCTCCAGTATGTGTTAGTTCATGTCTTTGAAGATGACTATGATAAACAAAGCCTTTACCACACTAATTACATACACAATGCTTCTCTCCAATATGGGTTCTTTTATGCTTTCTGAGGTTACTATGACATGCAAAGGCTTTACCACACTGGTTACATTCATAGGGTTTCTCTCCAGTATGGGTTCTTTCATGCTGTTGAAGATCACTGTGATGTGCAATGGCTTTACCACACTGATTACATTCATAGGGCCTCTCTCCAGTATGGCTTCCTTCATGACTTTGTAGATGACTGTGACGTGCAAAGGCTTTACCACACTGGTTGCATTCATAGGGTTTCTCTCCAGTATGGCTTCTTTCATGTGTTTGAAGAGTACTGTGATGTGCAAAGGTTTTAAAACATTGATTACATTTATAGAGTTTTTCTCCAGTATGGGTTCTTTTATGCTTTTGGAAGTTACTGTGACATGCAAAGGCTTTACCACACTGGTTACATTCATAGGGTTTCTCTCCAGTATGGGTTCTTTCATGACTTTGTAGATGACTGTGACGTGCAAAGGCTTTACCACACTGGTTGCATTCATAGGGTTTCTCTCCAGTATGGCTTCTTTCATGTGTTTGAAGAGTACTGTGATGTGCAAAGGTTTTAAAACATTGATTACATTTATAGAGTTTTTCTCCAGTATGGGTTCTTTTATGCTTTCGGAAGTTACTGTGACATGCAAAGGCTTTACCACACTGGTTACATTCATAGGGTTTCTCTCCAGTATGGGTTCTTTCATGACTTTGTAGATGACTGTGACGTGCAAAGGCTTTACCACATTGATTACATTCATAGGGCCTCTCTCCAGTATGGCTTCTTTCATGACTTTGTAGATTACTGTGACGTGCAAAGGCTTTACCACACTGGTTACATTCATAGGGTTTCTCCCCAGTATGGGTTCTTTCATGCCTTTGAAGATCACTGTGACATGCAAAGGCTTTACCACACTGATTACATTCATAGGGTTTTTCTCCAGTATGGGTTCTTTTATGCTTTCGGAGATAATTGTGACATGCAAAGGCTTTACCACACTGATTACATTCATAGGGTTTCTCTCCAGGATGGGTTCTTTCATGCTTTTGGAGATAATTGTGACATGCAAAGGCTTTACCACACTGATTACATTCATAGGGTTTCTCTCCAGTATGGGTTCTTTCATGCCTTTGTAGATGACTGTGACATGCAAAGGCTTTACCACACTGGTTACATTCATACGGTTTCTCTCCAGTATAGCTTCTTTGATGCCTTTGAAGATGACTGTGACATGTAAAAGCTTTACCACAATGATTACATTCATAGGGTTTCTCTCCAGTATGGGTTCTTTTATGCTTTCGGAGGTTACTGTGACATGCAAAGGCTTTACCACAATGATTACATTCATAGGGTTTCTCTCCAGTATGGGTTCTTTCATGACTTTGTAGATGACTGTGACGTGCAAAGGCTTTACCACACTGGTTACATTCATATGGTTTCTCTCCAGTATGAGTTCTTTCATGCTTTTGGAGATAATTGTGACATGCAAAGGCTTTACCACATTGATTACATTCATAGGGTTTCTCTCCAGTATGTGTTCTTTCATGCCTTTGTAGATGACTGTGACATGCAAAGGCTTTACCACACTGGTTACATTCATAGGGTTTCTCTCCAGTATGGCTTCTTTCATGTGTTTGAAGAGTACTGTGATGTGCAAAGGTTTTAAAACATTGATTACATTTATAGAGTTTTTCTCCAGTATGGGTTCTTTTATGCTTTCGGAGGTTACTGTGACATGCAAAGGCTTTACCGCACTGGTTACACTCGTAGGGTTTCTCTCCAGTATGGGTTCTTTCATGCCCTTGAAGATCACTGTGACATGCAAAGGCTTTACCACACTTATAACATTCATAGTGTTTCTTTCCAGTGTATGTCTTTTTATGCATTTGAAGATGACTGTGATGTGAAAAGGCTTTACCACACTCATTTCCTTCATAGGGTTTTAATCTAGTATGTGTTTTTTCATGCATGTGAAGATGACTGTCACATGTAATGGCTTTAATACATTGAGTATATACAGAAGTTTTCTCTCTAGTTTGACTTTTTTCATGCCTACAATGATAATGGTACATGTGAAAGCATTACTACATTTAATACATTGTTGAATTTTTTATCTGTATTAATTAATTTTACAATTTAGTCCTATTTTAAAGAGGAATTATATGTTAACTTTTTTGTTGTTTTTGTTTGTTTGTTTGTTTGTTTGAGACAGGGTTTCTCTGTGGTTTTGGAGCCTGTCTATGTTAACGTTTTATTACCATGTTTACAATTTTGTTTTTCCCCTTTATTAAGGCTTGCTTTTCATCTTTGATGATACATGATTCACATTTACAGAATCTTTTTTCTATATGAGAATTTTCATGTATTTGAAGAGAACTGAAAAAACTCAGAGCTTTACCACTCTTATTGCATTCATAACGTTTCCTATACTGTTAGTGATACTACATTTGCTAAGTGAACTAGGACAAACAGAAATATTTATACAGTCCTAGTACTCATGGTGCTTTTCTGAAGTGTGAGATTGTTGATATATTAACAATGAGGCTATAAAACCAATTACTTGTATACTTTTACATCAAATTCTACAAGTATACTCAACATGGAGACTGCTACATATCTTCTGTTTGTTCTGAGAGAGAGGTATGCTGTATCTTTTCACATCCCTATGCTCATGTGGCTTGTATCCATAGTAACATATGATATACCTAGTAAAGGACGAATAACAGATACAAGATTTCCACATTGAGTTCACACTTTATGTCCTCATAGACTTGTGGCATCTGGATTAAGGCCTCTCCACAACAGCTGCCCCTTGATTCATGACTGCCCCCTCACTAAACTTAACACAGTCACAAGTATATGGTTTAAACTACCTTTTCTATGGACTAGTAGTGTAATAAAGAGTTTTAGAGATATACTTATCTTTTCAACATGTATATCTTTTATAATATGAATAATATGAAATAAACAGAGAGACAATTTTACAGTATAGTTCTCATTGTATTATGATTCAAATGGTAATATAAGTTAAGGCATTGTTTCCTTGACTTCTTTCTTAAAAAAATGACTTGCAAATGCAGTTTACTTATCTGAAATTAAGGTATATAATTTTGTGAGAATTTAATAATTATCAATGCATGTTATTATTTACACTGCTGCTTTTGTTTAAAACATATAGGATGCATTACAATTCTTCAGAGGTATATTTGTATATTTATAAATTAAAATTACCTTTCATGTCTTCTAGAACTTTGACAATGTTCTTCAACATTATGGTCTTCCCAACTGTATCCTAAAATATAGTGCCAGACATTATATATTAAAAATTGTAAAAAAATTTAGCTACCATTTGTAGCAAACCTTACAACCATGCCTGATTTATTTACCCCATTCTTCTTTCTCAATCATATTACAAAAGAGCACCATTAACCAATGAACAGTTGTCTCCTTATTTGAAACATGAAAGATAATTCAGCCTTACCTATAGTAGTGAGGTTTCTGTAGGTCTCCACCATCACATCTTTGTAGAGATTCTTCTGGGAAGGATCCAGAAAAATCCATTCTTCCCAAGTGAAGTTGACATGCACATCATCATAGGTCACTGTATTCTAAAATATCCCATACATGTGTACAACCAAAAGCATGATTTTCACAACACTGTAAATGTATACTTCTTTGACAGTATAGTCATATAATTCTGGTGCTCCCCATACTTATTCCATGACAGAGACATCATAATTTAATCACCAAGTCACTTTAGAAGCAAAATGAATAGGAGGCTCACCTCTGTCATTTCTGAACCCTTTGAAGAGAAATGCCTAATAACCAACAATGAAAGATATGTAAACAGATCAAGAGTACAGAGTACAGATAAGAGAAACTGTATGAAAGATTAATTCCTAACTACAAAAAAAGAAAAATAAGATGAAAAAGCCAGATGTACTGAATCATACCTCCAATCCTTGTACTCAGAAGGAAGAGGCATGTATATCTATCTTCCTCTGAGTTGAATACCAGCCTAGTCTATGCAATCACTTCTAGGACAGCAAGAAATACATATTAAATATCTGTTTCACATAAAAAAATCAAACAAATATAAAAGAAATAACTCATAGGTTTTTGCTGAAGTTTCTACAAAGAGTTATGCATTCACTTGAACTCTTTATTCATCTACAAGAAACCTGAAGTATCCCAATTTTAACTGCAATGTAAATAAGATTTTACTAAAAGCACTGTGTGTTTAAAGTTACAAATTGACAAATGAGAACAATAGCAATTAATATGCTGATTATAAATAATCAACACAGAGCAGGAAAGATAGATCAACAGTAAATAGTCCTCCTGGTCTTGCATACAGGTGGGCTCAAGGACTTACATGAGGGATCATAACTATCTATTTTTCCCAGCTTAGGGTTTCTAATACCATCTTTTGATCAATGTAAAGACCAGGTACTCACATGGTGCATATCCATGCATACAGATAAAATACTTAGAGGTAGGCAGAGTAGACAGAATTGAATTCTGGAAGGAAGAAGGCAGAGTCATAGAGAACCACCATGGAGGTGCCAATATCAGACATGCTTCATCTTTCCTGGTAGGCCACAACCTCATGGTGATATCCAGATTACCAGAAATGGGTTAAATCAATATGTGAGAGTTAGCCAATAAGAGGCTACAGATAATGGACCAGGCAGTGTTTAAATTAATACAACTTCTGTGTGATTATTTTGGGTGTAAGCTAGCCAGGACGACAAGCAATCCCATCTTCGTCACCAAGAAGGGAACAAAGGGCCACCCTCCTCCTACTACAAAAATATTCTTTTTAAAATAAAAATTCAAAACAAGCAAAACAGGCAGGAAGAAGTTTATGCACCTGCATTCCAATGACTCAGAAGGCACAGGCAGTATTAATGTCATGAATACATGCCATTCTGGGAAACATAATGAAACCCTCTGACAAATTTTAAAATTCAAGATATGGGTGAAGCTCAGTACAACAGCATATGCTTGATAAGAACAAAACCATCTTACAACAATATAAAAAACTAAAAGCCAGGAATGCTGGCCCACTTTTAATCCCAGCACTTGGGAGTCAGAGTCAAAAGATCTCTGAGTTTGAAGCCAGCCTGGTATATAGAGCTACTTTCAGGACAGCTAGGGCTACAAAGATAAACCTTGTCTTCAAAAATAAACAAACAAAAATGAAAACAGTGGGCTACTAAACCACCTAGGCACAAAATAGCAGCTAATTCCACTGAATCTTGTGTGATTTAGTGTTAGAATTTATGATGGTGGGGAAGTTATGACAGCAAAAGAAGAAAGCTGACTGATTAGTTTCAACCACAACATGGTAGGCACAAAGAACAGGAAATGGGTTGAGGCTACAGAAACTCATATTGTGGGATTCCCTTCTGTATGCTGTGATTATAATTGGTAAACACAGGAACTGCTTTGGGCTTAAAGCAGAGCTATGGGAAAGAACTTAGGTAGGTGGGGAAAACTAACCTGAATGCTGGGAGAAAGAAGGCGGAGTCATAGAGAAGTCATGTAGCCCCACTAGAGACAGATGCTGAGAACTTTACCTGGTAAGCCACAGCCACATGGCAATACACAGATTAATAGAAATTGGTTAAATTAATACGTAAGAGTTAGCCAGTAAGAAGCTAGAGCTAATGGGCAAAGCAGTGATTTATTAATACAGTTTCTGTGTGATTATTTCAAGGCTGAGCAGCTGGGAACTAACAAGTGGCTTCCCGCAACAAACTGGTGCTCATGTGGCCAACTAAAATCCACTTAAATCTTAGAGAGCTTGGAATGGAATTCTATACACTAAAAAAATAAAATTTAGCCACATTTATTTCCCCAAATGGACTTTGCTTACTGGTGACATGCTGCGGCTCCTCTAAGAGATGTTTTTCTGGTTTAGAGAGAGCAGGAAAAAAGCTGCCTGTAGGGACATAGCCCCACCCATTGGGGGCGTGTTCGCCACGGGCTAATGTTTACGGATAAATCTGCCGGGCGTGAGCCCAGCAGGCCCTTTTCTTTTGCTCCACTTTTCCAGTGCTCCGCGGGAACCTGTGGTCCTGTAAGTCTATTTCCTTATTAAAGCTGTATATATCTATATAATCTGTCTACATTCATTTGCCACCACCACATGCACCATTTTGAAATGCCAGCTTTCTGGGCCATGCTGCCACTGTGAACTCTGACTTTCTGGAGGACTGGCTATGGGATCTGTGAGCAGATTGCTACTGGCAACTTAGATCCCCTGTATGCCTGCAAATGGGGCAATGTATATGGCTCTCAGAGGCAGCAAGCATGCCTCTGCCATGTTGGACTGGGTGGAGCAAGCAGGCAGGCCGTATTTGCTCTACCAATGGCACAGCTTAAGTTCAAAAGTGCTTAGCATTTTAAGAAGCACTCCTAAACAGTAAAGAATTACAGATACACAATAGGACAGATTCATACATAAAAGACCTCTAAATGAGACATGGTGTATTTAAAAATTGTACATAGGCTTGGGAGAGAGAAGAAAAATATAGAAAGTTATAAAAAGAAGTAAATGGTTTATAAAAATGAAACAAAGTCTTTAAAGAGACAGAGTATAGACAATCATAAACTAAAGGAGTAAAGATAATAAAATAAATATTAAAAAGTAATAGAATAAAAAAGGCCACATAAACATGGACTATATACAGAGTGTCTGGATTATGCATATTATTGTGTTTTCTTTGAATTTTTTGACTGTAAAGGAGTTAAGTAACCAACATATATACTTTAAAGGTATCATGTCTTCAGAATTTGGGTCTAAGGATTTGTTGCTTTGGAAAAGAGGTTCTCCTTTTTTTTCCACAGAGGATGAGAACCTGTGGAATCCTTTGAGACTAATGTGGTTTGATGAATCAAGACTGCCCAAAAGGTCACTATGAACACACCCAAAAAATTACTTCACCAAATAAAGAGCAGGAAACAGTTTGGAGAGAACTATGCCCATACTCCCAAATACTGTTCATAAATGTTTGTTACATTTAAAAGGGGATGTGCTATAGAGATTTGCATTGGTATAAACCTTGGTTTATTGATACTAATTTAAGGTCAATTTTATTATATGTATTTCTGCTCTTGATTAAGGCATTGTATTTGTGCAGCTTATTTAAAAATGTAATGTATAATTAAAATATAGGTAAATAGAGAGTCATCTATTATAGTGATAGTCAAGTTTGTAGCATGTTAGTTAGATTTTCTAGATGTACGGAAGTGTATTTCAGATAGATAGGGATTCTTCAAATCTTTCAGAGACTTTCAGAAAATGACCTTTAAAATGTTTTAAGAGCTTAAGATTTTTCATGACAATGAGACACATCTGCTCTTGGCAGCACCAATCTTCTTCAAGAGGATGATCAGCATCGAAGAGGCTCCTTATGAAGTTTGTTAGCCGTTTGGGTAAGAAACTGCTCTAGGCAGGACTGCTTGATAAACTAGACATGCAGGACTCACAGGGTTCCTGATTCATGAAAGAGTCTGCCAGACATTCTGCAGGACACAGAAGAAAGCAACTGATGGACTTTTCCATTGCAAGGCAGAACAGATCTTCAAATTTCCTACTTTATGGAAAAGTCTGCTTGATAGTATGGACCTGTGGGCTGAAGATTGGATGCCCCCAACAACACAGAAGAACTTTGGGTGACTGTCCAGGCAACAAGATGTCTTTGTCATTTCTAGAGTTTTGGAAGTTGCTTACAATACACTTCCTGTTTACCTAGGTAATATTATATCCTTCTGGAATCTCTGATGGAGTTGAAGAATTGGGAGGCGATATGGAATTCCTCTCCCTATGCTGTGATTATCATTATTTAATAAGGGAACTGTTTTGGGCCTCTAGCAGAGCTATAGGGCAGAACTTAGGTAGGTGGGGGGGGTAACTAAACTGAATGCTGGGAGGAAGAATGCGGAGTCAGAGAGAAGTTGTGTAGCCTTGCCAGAGACAGCTGCTGGGAACTTTAACTAGTAAGCCACAGCCACATAGTGATACACAGATTAATAGAAATGGGTTAAATTAAAATGTAAGAGTTAGCCTTAAATAAGAAGCTAGAGCTAAAAGGCCAAGCAGTGATTTAATTAATACAGTTCCTGTGTGATTATTTCAGGGCTGAGCAGCTGGGAACAAATAAGTAGCCCTCTTTACTATATCATATCACAGCCCCAATGAGAGATTTCATCCAGAGAGGCTCCTCCTACTAATGATTTCACAAGTAATCAAATGAAAGTTATCAAGAAGAGGCACATGTTAAAATATATCTTCTTATCTTGGAGGTTTTCATTCAATCAATTAAATTCTGACCTGTGTCACTAGAGGCTTATGGTCATCCAAGAAGAAAATTAATTTAGTCATTTCAATGATACTCATAGTCTGCAATAGCCCCTACACTGTTCAAATGTTAAAAGTCTCTTCTGATGCTCAAAACAATCACTTGACAGTGACTTGTGGACAGAGGTTTCTGTCCCACCCAGTCTCAGTCATTCAGTCCCAAAGAAACACACAGAGGTCTACATTAATTATAAACTTGTTGGCCTATTAGCTCAGGCTTTTTATTAACTAATTTTCACATCTTACATTAGTACATTTTTTGTCTGTGTTAGCCACATGGTTTGGTGCCTTTTATCAGTGACACATTCTCATCTTGTTTCCTCTATGTCTGGGTGTGACTGCAGACTTAGCCTTTCCTCTTCCCAGAATTCTCCTGTTCTGGTCACCCCACATATCCTTGCTGCCTGGTTACTGGTTAATCAGCATTTTATTAAACTAATACAAGTGACAAATCTTTGCAAGGTACAAGACCAGTGTCCCACAGCAAATAACATCTTGTAAAAATCAGAAAACAAGTTACATCTTTCCAACATACAATGGTATAGAACACCATTTACACTCCAAAATAGAGAAATGGAGATATAGTGAGGGAAGATTGAACCAAGGCAAGACTGAAGCATAGCAGGACAAATATCAAATTCTGTAGCTCTGTCTCAGATACACAAGGCTTCAGTTTCAAAGGGCTTAGAAGGCCCTATCCTTGAATCTATTTTTTGGGTTTTTTTGAGACAGGGTTTTCCTGTAGCTTTAGAGCCTGTCCTGGAACTAGCTCTGGTAGATCAGGCTGGACTCAAACTCACAGAGATCCACCTGCCTCTGTCTCCTAAGTGCTGGGATTAAAGGCATGTACCACCACCACCCAGCCCTACTTCTTTTCATATATCTCTGTGGCTAATTTCACTCCCTATATTCAGCTAGTTCTCCACAGAAGATGTTTTATAGTTTAGGCATCTCAATATCTTTTGGTATCAAAATGCAACCTAGGCTGTATCAAAATACAACCCTGGCTGTTGTGGAATAGTATTGTAAGATGTGTTATATTTGTTTATGTTGTGAAACAATTGTTTCAATGATACAAATATGTGTTGCATTATTTTATGTTGCATTTGTATAATTCTGTGAAGCTATGATACTGGGCTGGTCTAAAATACCTATTTGGCCTAATGAACAGTCAGTAGCTTGGTAGGAAAGTATAAGAAGGGCTGGCAGGCAGAAAGAATAAACAGGAGGAGAAATCTTGGAGGAAAAAAGGAAGGATGACCAAGAAAAAGAGAGAAAAGCATGGGCCAGTGACTCAGCTACACAGCAAGCCATAGAGTAAGAAGTAAAAAAAAATTATACAGAATAGAGAAAGATAAAAGCCCAGAGGCAAAAGGTAGATGGGACAATTAGTTTAGAAATGCTGGCTAGAAACAAGACAACCTAAGACAAGAAATTTATAATAATAATAATAATAAGCCTCAGTGTATGTCACTTTTTGAGAGCTGGGTGGCAGACCTCCAAAGGAGTAAAAACAACAACAGGTTTTATCCTCATAGCTTCATGGCATGAACTCTCACAATCTCTTCACTGAGTTTCTGTCTCTGCCAAACAAGGATGCCAGTAACAATGCTGAGTTGTAACCACAAACTAAAAACCCAGTACCTTAAATTTTGATTCTTTCTTGTTTCCAGGACCAGCACATGATGAGTGGTCCTGAAAAGCTTAACTTCTTAATTGACAGACACTAACACACTTGGACCACAGGTGTAGCAGATTTTGTATGAAATTGCTTCCTAGGATTAGGAATCACTTTGCTTACTCCTTACATAAATTGAAGGTTTATGTGGATGGAGTCTTACTCTTGGAGCACCTTGCTAGACTTCCATTCCATGGCAAAGGCCTTCTCTATAATAGTAATAAACTCCTTGAAAATCCCTGCTTCTTTCAGTAATTGGTTGCCACCTGAAACTACCTTTTCATTTTCATTTATTTCAGCCCCACTTGTTTTCTTTTTACTGTAGACCTGAATGAATCATCAGTAATAACCATCCAACAGATCCAATATTTCATTTAAGGAATCAGCCCATTTTTTAAATTGTGCTTTACTAAATTTCCAGGTAATAGACAGAAAGATTTTGGAGCCAAAATATCACACAAATAACCTCTAACTTAATCTGTTATGGAGTCTCTCATTTCCAACTGAAATCCTATGATCTCAATCTCTAATTTCTGGCATTCCTCTTAACATTTCTGTCTTCCTGGTCCTATAAGAACAGCCAATTTAGTTCTGTGTACTACTTTCTATATTTTTTTACCACCTAAAGTCTAGATATCTTCTACACTCTTTCAAGAGGCATCATTGCCAGGTTCTGCCTAGCAACAATATTACTTTTGGTTTTCCATTTCTTTGTCCTAACTTGCATTTATGTTGCTCTGATTAAATCCTCTAACCAAAACCAGCTCAGACAACGAGTGGGGTAATCTGACTTCATCATTTTCAGAGTTTAGGATAGAAAATCAAGTTAATAGTTGAATGGAAAAATCCATGGACAAAGATTGTTTCCTGGCTTTCTCTCTTGCCTAGTCACTCTTTCATTCATGCTAAGATAGCTCCCTTTTGTAGCCCAAACCCACTTTCTTAGGAATATTGCCACCCTCATTGGAGGAGCCTTCTCACATCAATCATCAACACAATCTCTCCCAGATACAGCAGTCTATGTCTTTTATGAACCATGCCACTCTGAACACAGTTGAGCAAATGTCATTGTGGTAGGATCTTTTGGATATATGTCCAAGAGTGGTATAGCTGGGTCTTGAGGTGAATTGACTTACAACTTCCTGAGGACTGCATGTTGATTTCCACATTGGCTGTACAAGTTTGCACTCCTACAATGAATCCCCTTGCCACATGTCCTTGCCAGCATTAGCTATCCCTTGTATTATGGAGCTTAACAAATCTAACAGGTGTAAGATAAAATCTTGATATTCATTTTCCTGATGGCTAAAGATGTTGAACATGTCTTCAAGTGTTTGTCAGTCACTTTAGATTCTTTTACTGAGAATTCTGTTTAGAGGTATTCCCCATTATAATTGGATTATTTGCTTTGTTATTGTCTAGTTTCTTGAATTTTTTAATATCCTAGGTGAGGAAACCCAGAATCACATGGAAAAATACTCACTTATAGGTGGATATTAGCAGTTAAGTAAAGTATAATCACAGTAATCACAGTTAATCACAGTATAATCCATAGACACAGACAGGCTAAGTAACAACAGCTCTAGGAGAGATGCATGAATCTCCCTGGTAGGCAGAAATAGAATAGATCTTGTGGGTGTACTGGAGGCAGGTGGGGATGGGGTGGGTGAGGAAGGGACAAATGGGGAGAAGACAGGGAGAGATGACGGGAATAGAGGAGCTTTTAACAGGGGATGTGGAAACTGTAGTGAAAACATTCTGGAAACTATAAAGGTGACCCTAGTGGGTGTTCCTAGTCATCAAGGGTGAACTAGCCATCTTCTGTAACCACATAAAGCTCCCAGTGGGACTGGCACACCAAGCCAGCCACAAAACATTCAACCCACACTTGTACTACCTGCAAGATATGCTGGGGCACTGGTGACTCTGAGATTTCTTAATGGCCAATAAGTGACTGGTCTAACTTGAAGCCCATAACTGACACTGCCTAGATGGCCAGGAACCAGAACTTGAATGGCTCAGAGAACAGGGGTAGAAGCAAATAACAGCTGACCAAGAAAAGATATCAATAAAATGATTCTTAACTATTTCCTGCTATAATCATAGGTTCTTACCTGGCCTACTTGTTATTAAAGAGGCTTCTTCCAGGGGCTGATAGAAGCCCATCAGAGATCCTTACCCAAACACATGCTTGAGCTGTAGGGTTCTTGTAGAAGGAGGGTGTGAGGATTGTAGCATTCAGTGGTTGAGGAAATCAGAAGAACATGGCCCACACAATCAACTAAGTAGGGCATACAGTGGCTCAAAGAAAACTGATGTAGCAATCACAGAGTCTTCATGGCTCTGTGCCAGGTCCTCTGCATACATGCTATGGTTGTTTAGCTTGGGGTGTTTGTGAAACTCGTAACTGTAGGAGTCATGGGGTCTCTGACTCTTCTGTCTGTTCTTAGGACCCTTTTCCTTCTATTGCATTGGCCTTGTCTAGCCTTGAAATAAGAGTCTGTGCCTAGTCTTATTGCACCTTGGTATGATTTATTTGGTTGATATCCCTGGGAGGTCTGCTTTTTTTTTGAAGGGAAAAGGAAGCAGTGGAGCTGGGACAATGGGATTTGGTGGGGGAGGAACTGGAATGAGTAGAGGAGGGGGAGAATTGAATCAGGATATATAGAATGAGAGAAGAATAAATACAAATAAAAATAAAATGTGTTTAGTGTAAGTTCAATGATCCTTATAATCTGTAGCAGCCCAAACATCACAAATGTCCAAAGTCTCTTCTGACATTTTAGACAATCTCTTGACTGTCATATGTTGTAAAATAAAAAAAATAAAGATTTACAACATATAATGGCACAGGACATATTCGCATTTATAAAAACAGGAATATGACTGTGTTACAGCTCCCATCTTAGGCAGACTCATGTGTATGTCACACCAGTGAGAAGAACAGATAGGCAGACCACAAACTCATGAAATTTCCACACTTCCTACATTCCCACAGACATGATCTTTCAGCAACCCTACAGCTGCTAACCCCAAAACCATGTACTCACCCCTATATCAGATGCATAGCCTCTGCTCAAGTGCAGGCCACATCAGCCAAAAAAAAAAAAGGTAGGAAAACAGAGGTAAAGACTCTCTGCTTGACATAACACCATCCAGCTCAGTCTGTCTGGCGCTGGGGGCAAACCCTCAGGGCAAGTAGGCAGGCGAGACCTCCTTTGTCTCACTGGCCCGCCTGCACCAACCAAGGTAGGAGCTTTGTTTACGAACTACCCAACCTGCATGGAGATCTGATCTCGGCACCAGGAGAGACAGCAGTGCGGTGAGTTTGTGACTGGACAGGGAACTCTGAAGTTCCTCATCCCCCTCCCTATACTCCCCGGGCTCCCTGCAGGGGCTCTACCCCCCCATACTGCCTCTCTCTTCTTGTCCCACCCAGCTTGCATCCAGAACCCTTCTTCCCTTCTGTCCCCTTTCCTCTTTGGGCACATAACACCATCCAGCTCAGTCTGTCTGGCGCTGGGGGCAAATCCTCAGGGCAAGTAGGCAGGCGAGACCTCCTTTGTCTCACTGGCCCGCCTGCACCAACCAAGGTAGGCGCTTTGTTTACGAACTACCCAACCTGCATGGAGATCTGATCTCAGCACCAGGAGAGACAGCAGTGCGGTGAGTTTGTGACTGGACAGGGAACTCTGAAGTTCCTCATCCCCCTCCCTATACTCCCCGGGCTCCCTGCAGGGGCTCTACCCCCCCATACTGCCTCTCTTGTCTTGTCCCACCCAGCTTGCATCCAGAACCCTTCTTCCTTCTGTCCCCTTTCCTCTTTGGGCACATAACACCATCCAGCTCAGTCTGTCTGGCGCTGGGGGCAAATCCTCAGGGCAAGTAGGCAGGCGAGACCTCCTTTGTCTCACTGGCCCGCCTGCACCAACCAAGGTAGGCGCTTTGTTTACGAACTACCCAACCTGCATGGAGATCTGATCTCGGCACCAGGAGAGACAGCAGTGCGGTGAGTTTGTGACCAGCGGCAGCGGAAGCAGCCCTGGAAAGGGAACTCTGAAGTTCCTCATCCCCCTCCCTATACTCCCTGGGCTCCCTGCAGGGGCTCTATAACCCCCATACTGCCTCTCTCTTCTTGTCCCACCCAGCTTGCATCCAGAACCCTTCTTCCTTCTGCCCCCTTTCCTCTTTGGGCACATAACACCATCCAGCTCAGTCTGTCTGGCGCTGGGGGCAAATCCTCAAGGCAAGTAGGCAGGCGAGACTTCCTTTGTTTCACTGGCCTGTCTGCAACAAGCAAGGAGAGACATCACTAGAACAACAGGAGAGCTAGCACTGCAGAGAGCCATCACTGGGAAGGTACATCAGTAGGCAAGGAGACCTGATCCGGTAAAAGAACATCCAGAGGGGAGCATTTGGAGAAAGAGATGGGCAGGCGCCAATGCAAGAATTCACCTAACAATCTGAAAAACTATATGAAACCACCAGAACCCAGCGACCTCCCAACAGGTGGACATGAACACCTTAATCATGAAGAAGTAGATAAAATTGACTTTATGAAAGTGATTGACGCCCTTAAACAACATGTAAAAAATGCCCTTATAGAAATGGATGAGAAGTATAACAGAAAGTTTGAAGAATTGAGTAAATCAGTGAATGATACCCTAGGAAACCAAGGAAAAACAATCAAACAGATAATGGAAACAGTTCAAGACTTAAAAACTGAAATGGAGGCAAAGAAGAAAACACAAACAGAAGGCCAGCTGGACAGGGAAAATCTAGGTAAACGAATAGAGACTACAGAAGCAAGCATAACCAACAGAATACAAGAGATAGAAGAAAGAATCTCAGATTCTGAAGATACCATAGAGAAAATAAACACGCTGATCAAAGAAAACAGCAAGGCCAACAAATTCTCATCACAAAACATTCAGGAAATATGGGACACAATAAAAAAACCAAACCTAAGAATAATAGGAATAGAAGAAGGAGAAGAAGCGCAGCTCAACGGTCCAGAAAATATATTTAATAAAATTATAGAAGAAAACTTTCCCAACCTAAAGAAAGATATACCTATGAAGGTTTAAGAAGCATACAGAACACCGAATAGGCTGGATCAAAAAAAAAACATCCTCTCGCCATATTATAATCAAAACACAAAGCATACAGAATAAAGAAAGAATACTAAGAGCAGCAAAGGAAAAAGGCCAAGTTACTTATAAAGGTAAACCTATCAGACTTACACCTGACTTCTCTATGGAAACCATGAAAGCCAGAAGGTCCTGGATAGATGTACTGCAGAAACTAAGAGACCATGGATGCAAGCCCAGACTACTATACCCAGCCAAGCTTTCGTTCACTATAAATGGAGAAAACAAAATTTTCCAGGATAAAAACAAATTTAAACAATACGTAGCCACAAATCCAGCCTTACAGAAAGTAATAGAAGGAAAATCACTAACCAAGGAGTCCAACAATGACCACAATATCTCAGACAACTAGAGACCCTTCACCAGCGCAACACAAAGAAGGGGAACACACAAAATTTACAACTTAAAAAATGACCGGAGTTAACAACCACTGGTCATTAATATCACTTAATGTCAATGGACTCAACTCTCCTATAAAAAGGCAGAGACTAAGAGATTGGATACGAAAACAGGATCCAACATTCTGCTGTTTACAAGAAACACACCTCAACCACAAAGACAGGCACTTACTCAGAGTAAAGGGTTGGGATAAGGCTTTTCAAGTAAATGGACCTAAGAAACAAGCAGGGGTGGCCATACTAATTTCTAACAAAGTTGACTTCAAACTTAAATCAATCAGGAGAGATGGAGAGGGACATTTTCTACTCATAACAGGAACAATTCATCAGGATGAAGTCTCAATCCTGAATATCTATGCCCCTAATATAAAAGCACCCACGTACGTAAAAGAAACATTGTTAAAACTCAAGGCAGCCATCAAACCGCACACATTAATAGTAGGAGACTTTAATACTCCTCTCTCACCAATGGACAGGTCAAGTAGACAGAAACCTAACAGAGAAATAAGAGAATTAATGGAGGTAATGAATCAAATGGACTTAACAGACATCTATAGAATATTCCACCCAAATAGGAAAGAATATACCTTCTTCTCTGCAGCTCATGGAACCTTCTCAAAAATCGACCACATACTCGGTAACAAAGCAAACATCCACAGTCACAAAAAAATATTAATAACCACCTGTATTTTATCAGATCACCATGGATTAAAGACTCTCTGCTTGATCAGAACCTATGGAAGTCACCAGAAATTCACATGGGTTTCTTGTCTGTGCACCTCCTCCATTCTTTTAAAAATCCCACAATACTATCCCCAATCCCACTTCCCTCCTCTTCTCTGTGTTGTAGCCTTCAACTTCAACTATCTGCAAGAAGTCTATGTAGGCCACCTTCCAACTAACCTTCCTCATTCTCTCAGGCCCCATCAACACTATATCCAAATTCTCTACCGTCTCTTCTCCTTTCAGGCCCAAACATGGGCGGACACCATTTGTAAGATTCCCAGCTCTAACTTGGGATGAGAGCACCTGCTCAACCATAGGCCACATAAAGCAGAAAATTAGAAAGCAAAGAGAAACCAAGCAACAAAACACCCATGCAACAAAGACAAACTGAAAGATGAGTACCTAGATCCACAAATTCCTCAAACCCAGATACTTGGACACCAACATAAAAACACAATCAACAACAGCCAGAGCAATAAGTCACTACCAGATTCCAGGTATCCTACTACTGCAAGCCCTGAATATTCCAACAGAGTTGAAGCACAATTAAGTTAAGACACACTTTACAAAGATGAGAGAAGTCCTTAAAGAAGTAAATGAATACCTTTTTTAAAAAGTAGAGAAAGGATAAATGAAGTATTGGAGAAAATTAATATATCCCTTAAAGAAAACCAAAAGCAAACGAAGAAACAGTTGACAGAAATGAAGCTGTTTAAGACCTTAAAATAGAAATAGGATCAATTAAAAAAATATGAACTGAAATAATTATGAAAATGAAAATCTAAGTAATCAAATAAGACATACAGAGGCATGCTTCAGTAAAAGAATACAAGACATTGAACAGAAAATTTCAGACTTTAAAAGCATGATCAAAGAAATGGACATATTGATCAAAGAAAATGTTAAACCAAAAATTTCCTGAAACATAACATCCAGGAAATCTGAAACACTAGAAAAATACCAACCCCAATAATAACAGGAAATGAAGAAGTATCTCACCCCAAAGGCACAGAAAAAAAATTTCAAGAAAAGTCATAGTCAAAATCTTTCCTAACTAAAATGACACAGGAGAACGCAGGCCATAGCATCAACTAAGTAGGGCTCATAGGAGCTCACAGAGGCTGACATAGCAATCATGGAGCCTGTAGGAGTTTGAACCAGGTCCTCTATATATATGTCATCATTTGTAGCTTGCTGTTTTTGTGCAACTACTAAGAGTGGGAATGGGGAATGTCTCTGACTCTTTTGCCTGCTCTTGGAACCCTTTTTCTCCTACTAGATTGATTCATGCAGTCTTTGATATGTGCCTAGTCTTATTTCAATTTGCTATGTATGGCTTTATTGATATCTCTGGGATATCTACTCTATTCAGAAGGGAAATGAAGATTGAGTGGATCTGGTGGAGAAGGGAGTAGTGGAGAGGACTGAGAGAAATGGAGAACAGAAAAACTGCAGTGGGGATATATTATAAGAAAAGTGATGTGTGATGTCATTCTGTATAAGTGTTGCTTTTATTGGTTAATGAATAAAGCTGCTTTGGCAAGGCAGAATATAGCCAGGTTGGAAGAGATATATAGAGAGAGTAGGCAGAATCTAAGAGAGGCCATGTAGCTGCCAAAGCAGAAAGACGCCCCAGAACCTTATCAGTAGGCCACAGCCTTGTGGTGACACAGAGATTAAGAGACATGTGTTAAGATTAAAGAGTGAATTAATAAGAAGCCTGAGCTAGTAGACCAAATAGTACTGTAATTAATATAGTTTCTGTGTGATTATTCGGGTCTGGGTGCCTGGGAAATGAATAACCAGCTTGTGTTTACAAGAAGAATAAATTTTGAAAAGAGAGAGAGAGAAATGTGGACACAGTGAGGGAAGATTGGTTCATGGTAACACTAAAACTCAGTAGGGCAAACAACAAATCCTTTAGCTGTGCCTCAGACAGGAAGGGATTCATTTTCAAAGAGCTTAGATAGCACTATTCATGAAAAATTGTATATATATATATATATATATATATATATATATATATATATGACTCTGCCAAACACAGATGGACAAAACCATGTTAAATTGAAACTAAAGAGGATGAATTTATGACCTATAAATTTTCTTCTTTCTTTTTTCCAGAAAAAAATACAACATGGGTTCCTCCACAACACATACAATTTGGCTTCTAAGTTGTTATGGATGCTACCATGCTTGGTTCAGAGTTCCAGCAGCTTCTGCATGAAGTTGCTTTCTCAGATTAGGAATCAGGTTGCCTATTCCTTTGAGAAATTGAAGACTTAGATAGATGAAATCTTTCCCTAAGTTACCTTCCTAGGCTTCAAATAATAAAAAGGGCCTTTTCTTTAATGGTTCTAAACTTCTTGAAATTTTGTCCTCTTTTTCACCACAGGACTGCCATTTGAATCTTCCTAGTGTTGTTTTTCTCCACAAAACTGACTTTTTGTTTCTATCCACATCACTCATTTTTTTTTCCACTGTAGACCTAAATAAATCATCAGTAATAAACACCCAACAGAATCAATGCTTTGTCTAAGAAATCACCCAATTACTTTTTAAGTTTGCCTTACTCAACTTCTCAGGGAATGGAGAAAATTGGAATGATTTGGGAAGAAAATATTATACAAATGACCCATAGATAAATTTTTCATGAAGTCTTTTTCCCACTGAAATCCAATGAACTCAAGCTCCACTGTGTGCATTACTTTTAACACCCCCATATTTCTAGTCCTACAAAAATAGTTAATTAAGCTCTGTACAGTTTTCTATGGCTTTTGCCACCTAAAGTCCTAATATCTTCCACATTCCTCCAAAAGACAACATTCCCACATTCTACCCAGCAACAAAATCACTTTTGGTGTACCACATTTTGACCTAATTTATTCATTTCTTGCTGTGATTAAATTCTCTAAATAAAAGCATATGAGGTAATAAACAGGTTTCTTTGACTGATATTTCCAGATCACAACCGACAACTGTGGAAGCTTAGGATAGAAATTCAAGTTATGAAATGAAGGCAAGAGACACTAAGGAAAAATGTTTACTGGCTTTCTCTCTTGCTTAGTCACTCTCTCTTGTTCAGTTAGCCTTCTTATCCCTCTCAGTCCCACTTTCTTAGGGTATTGAAACCATGAGTGGAAGAGAAGAGCCTTCCCACATGAATCATCAATCAACACAATTTTCCCAAACATAGAAAGTAGCAGTTTTGATCTGGGCAAAGACTCAACTGATGTTCTCTCAAGATGGCTCTAATCTACATCATGTTGACAGCTGAAGCTAATTAAGGTAGATGATAATATATGAGAAAAAGATTTTTTTAAACACAAAATCAATATATTAACCATATCAAACATGAAGAAGTGGGAAAAAAGATAGGTCAAGAAATGAGAAAAAGCCTCTAAGATCAAGAAGAGAAAGCTAAAACTGTTTCTCCACAGAAACTTTCTAAACCAAGAAATGCTCAGGGACCTATGAACACCTGATTTTTGATAAAGGAGCTAAAAGTATACAATGGAAGAAAAAAAGCATCTTCAACAAATGGTGCTGGCATAACTGGATGTCAACCTGTAGAAGAATGAGAAAAGATCCAGATCTATCACCATGCACAAAACTCAAGTCCAAATGGATCAAAGACCTCAATATCAGTCTGAACACACTGATCCTGATAGAAGAGAAAGTGGGAAGTACTCTACAACATATGGGCACAGGAGACCACTTCCTACGTATAACCCCAGCAGCACAGACATTAAGGGCAACATTGAATAAATGGGACCTCCTGAAACTGAGAAGCTTCTGTAAAGCAAAGGACACTGTCACTAAGACAAAAAGGCAACCCATTGACTGGGAGAAGATCTTCACCAACCCTGCAACAGACAAAGGTCTGATCTCCAAAATATATAAAGAACTCAAGAAATTAGATGTTAAAATGCTAATTAACCCAATTAAAAAATGGGGCACTGAACTGAACAGAGAATTCTCAACAGAAGAAGTTCAAATGGCCAAAAGACACTTAAGGTCATGCTTAACCTCCTTAGTGATCAGGGAGATGCAAATCAAAACAACTTTGAGATATCATTTTACACCTGTCAGAATGTCTAAAATCAAAAACACCCATAGCCTTTGCTGGAGAGGTTGTGGAGTAAGGGATACACTCATCCATTGCTGGTGGGAATGAAAACTTGTGCAACCACTATGGAAAGCAGTGTGGTGGTTTCTCAGAAAATTTGGGATCAACCTACCACAGGACCCAGCAATACCACTCTTGGGAATATACCCAAGAAATGCCCTATCATACTACAAAAGTATTTGCTCAACTATGTTCATAGCAACATTATTTGTAATAGCCAGAACCTGGAAACAGCCTCGATGCCCCTCCACAGAAGAATGGATGAAGAAAGTGTGGAATATACACACATTAGAGTACTACTCAGCAGTAAAAAACAATGACATCTTGAATTTTGCATGCAAATGGATGGAAATAGAAAACATTATCCTGAGTGAGGTAACCCAGACCCAAAAAGAGGAACATGGGATGTACTCACTCATAATTGGTTTTTAGCCATAAATATAGGACATTGAGCCTATAATTCGCAATCCTAGAGAAGCTAAATAAGAAGGTGAACCCAAAGAAAAACATAGAGTTATCCTCCTGGATATTGGAAGTAGTCAAGATTGCTGGGAAAAATTTGGGAAATGGAGGGTGGGGTGGGATGGGGGAAAGGGGAGATGGGAAGAGAAAAATGAGAAGGGGAGGATAGGGAGAACTTGGGGGAATGGGATGGTTGGGATAATGGAAGGATGGATATGGGAGCAGGGAAGTATATATCTTAATTAAGGGAGCCATTTTAGGGTTGGCAAGAGCCTTGACTCTAGAGGGGTTCCCAGGGGTTCAGAGAGATGTACCCAACGAAGTCCTTGGGCAGCTGAGGAGAGAGAGCCTGAAATGACCCTATCCTATAGCCATACTAACGAATATCTTTCATATCACCATAAAACCTTCATCTGGTGATGGATGGAGATAGAGACAGAGACCCACATTGGAGCAATGGACTGAGCTCCCAAGGTCCAAATGAGGAACAGAAGGAGGGAGAACATGAGCAAGGAAGTCAAGACCACGAGGGGGCACCCAACCCACTGAGACGGTGGGGCTGATCTATTGGGAGATCACCAAGGCAGCTGGACTGGGACTGAAAATGCATGGGATTAAACCGGACTCACTGAATATGGTGGACAATGAGGACTGCTGAGAAGCCAAGGACAATGGCACTGAGTTTTGACCCTACTGCATGTACTGGCGTTGTAGGAGCCTAGCGGGTTTGGATGCTCACCTTCCTAGACCTGGATGGAGGGGGGAGGACCTTGTACTGCCCACAGTGCAGGGAACCCTGACTGCTCTTTGGACAGGGGAAGGAGGGGGAGGAGAGTGGGGCGGGGGGAGTGGGGCGAGGAGGAGGGAAAAGGAAGGCGGTGAGGGGGCAGAAATTTTTATTAAAAAAATTTAATAAAAAAAATAAAAAATAGTTGCTATATCAAAAGAAAAATATACTTTCTGTAAAAAACAGCTAATACAACAATTAAAAATTTATGAAATTCAAATACTAATATTAATGATGAACACATTTTCATTTTCAAGTATTTTACCTATCATTTGAGCATACTGTTTGGTTTTGCTTTTATTTAGATTTTGCTTTGCTTTGAATAATTTCTTATGAAACTTTAGATTTATTCCTTTGTAAGAGAAGGTGTTTGGTGGTATAGTCTGCTATTCTCTCAGTTTTCTTTTCATGGTTAACAAGTTACTTTGTTATACAGAGTGCTTTTAATTATATGCGGTCTTATTTGTCTATTTTTTCATTCTATTCATTCTACTTCTGAGATTGTAGCTATCAACAATAAAAAGGACACATTCTCAAAGCAAAATTATTTGAGTTTTGCCCTATATTTTCTTCTAAAAATACAGTTTTGTAATTTCAGGTTTTACATTAAAGTTTTTCATCCATTTTGACCCAACTTTCTTGCATACTTTAAAGGAAGAGCCTCAATTCATTATTTACAAATGGATAACCTGTTTCACAATAGTATTTCTGGAAGAGAACATATTTTCCCTATTGAACTTTTGAAAGAATGATAAATTACACTTGACTGTAAGTGTTTGGATATAGTTTGGGAGATTTCTCCATTATTCTACTAACCTTTGAGTCTATTTTTATTCCAGGATCATAATTTGTTATTATAATGGCTTTGTAATAAGAGTTTGAAATGAAATATTTTAAGGCCTTCAGCTTTGGTCGTAAGTTTGCTCTGGTTCTTTGAACTCTTATGGTTGGTCTCCTTTTATCTCTTCTTAATGATGCATGACATTTTTACTTAATAATTATAATCTTCTTAATAATCTGACTTGTAAAATAAGGACAAACCACAATAAAAGTCAAATCATTAACAAAATATGTTACTCTATTTTCTACTTCTGTAAATAATTGAAAGTTATTAAACACTTTTCATCATAAATCTTTCAAAATTATTATTAAATACAAAAATATTTTATTCTTATGATGATAAATAAAATTTCAAAATCCTACTTTCTTACATATAATCATATATATTATTAATTAATCAACATTAAGATAAGTGAATAGTTAAAGCAGACTTTCACGTCTACAAACTTCAAAGATTGAGCTAAAAAACAAAAGGTAAATTTAAGCCAAAATTCAGAATATCTCCAGTGGAATCAGATGATAGAATCTTAAATATATTGCAAATTTGTCCAAATCAAAATGACTCAAGTATGTGCATTTGTTTATATGTTACTAGAGCCCATGGATGTGAATCCATTTCACCTTGACCAAAGGTCAGAGAATTCAGGCCTATTCTTGTTCCTTCAATGTTATGATAGGAATTTTGACCCAAGGTGTATCTACCTACAGGATGTTTGACCTAAGGTGTGGTTGCTGTGTGTCCTACCTAACCAACTTAGGATAGAGTGACTTGATGGTACAGGTATTGTAGAGGTTATCTATGGGGGAAAAACCTTTACAAACTTATATAGCTACTATGGAAATCACAATGGCAGTTCCTCAGAAAATTTGGAATAGATCTACCTCAGGATTCTGTTGTACCAATCTTGGGCATATACCCACAGATGATTCATCCTGTAGTTAGTTTTTTACTGTTTGGCTCCTTTGGGAGCCCACCACCCAGCTCCAAATAAATCACATGGAGGATTATTCTTACCTATGAATGCCCAGCCTTAGCTTGGTTCTAGCCAGCTTTTCTTATTTTAAATTAGTCTATCTACCTTTGCCTTTGGGATTTTACCTTTATTCTATATACCTTTCTTTACTTCTTACTCTGTGGCTAACTGTGAAGCTGGGTGGCTGGTCCCTGACATTCTCCTCCTTCTCTTTTTGGTCCTCAATCCTTCTCTCTTTCTCCTTTTATTTATTCTCTCTGTCTGGCATCCCAACCTATCCCTCTCCTGCCTAGCTATTGGCCATTCAGATCTTTGTTAGACCAATCAGTTGTTTTAGGCAGGCAAAGTAACACAGCTTCACAGAGTTAAAAAAATGCAACATAAAAGAATGCAACACACTCTTGCATCATTAAACAAATATTTCATAGCATAAATAAATGTAACACACCTTCAATTAATATTATACAACATTTCCCCTTTTGTCTAAATAAAAAATGAAAGGTTAAAACTTTTAACTATCTCCACAGCTGCCATTTCCTTTTCATTAGCATTAAAAAATTAAAGTTAAAAATCTACTATGCAATCTATAGCTAGGTGTCTTAATTACCTCTTTTCTGTTTATTAAGCATATTTTAGGGGGTCAGGTGAAACATTAACTAATTAATCTTTATCAATAAAAATTGGGAGTCAGATATCAGGGGTAAAAACCTGAAAGATCAGAGAAACAGTGGAAGTCTATTGATATAAATTTAAGGTTGATTTTGTTAAATGAATCTCTGCTCTTGTTTAAGGTATTATATTTGTTCAATTCATTTATGATAATGTATAGTTAAGAAATACAAATTAATAGATAGTCATTTATAATAGTTAAACTTGTAGTCATGTTAGTTAGGTTTTCTAGATGTACAGAGATATATTTCATATGGATAGGTATTCTTCAAATCTTTCAAAGACATATAGAATATGGCATTTTAAATGTTTTTAAAATTTATGCCGCTTCATGACAGTGAGACATGTCTCCTTCTGGTAGCACCAATTATTTCAGAGGGGTTGATGGGCATTGAAGGAAGTTATTATGGAATTTGCTTTCAATGTGACTAGGCTAGCCATTTGGGCAAGAAACTGCTCTTGACTGGATTGCTTGATGGTATGTTGTATAAACTGAACACACAGGACCTACAAAAAATGACTGATAAAGTTACCTAAAAAAGGTGAGACAGTTCCTGCTTCATGAAAGAGTCTGCTAGACATTCTGCAAGACACAGAAAAAAGGCAACTGAGAAACTGCCAATATAAGTGGAACTGTCTTTGAAATTTTCTGCTTCATGGAAAAGTCTACCAGACACTATGGGCCTCTAGACTGAAGATGGATGCCCTAATGTTACAGAAGAACTTTGGGTGACTGTCCAGGCAGCAAGATGTCTTTGTCAATTCTAGAGTTTTGGAAGTGCTTATAATTAGTTAAGTAATATATATCCGCCAGGCGATGGTGGCGCATGCCTTTAATCCCAGCACTCGGGAGGCAGAGGCAGGCGGATCTATGTGAGTTCGAGACCAGCCTGGTCTACAGAGCTAGTTCCAGGACAGGCTCCAAAGCCACAGAGAAACCCTGTCTCGAAAAACCAAAAAAAAAAAAAAGGTTATATATATCCTTCTAGAGTCTTTGATGAAGTTGAAGAAAGACCATTTTATTATTATAAATGATAGATTAGACATAAAACTTTAGACTCACAAAGATAGAATACATGATAGAGTATTTTTCTTAATTTGACAAATGTAAATGAACTAAATATTGTAACTATAATTCTTGCTTGATATGGTTTTGTTATATGTAATCTTGCTATATCAAAGTTAAAACCTTTCTTTTTATGTAGACAAAATTCCCCTCTGTATGCTGTGAATATGTTTTATTCCCATTGGTTAATAAAGAAACTGCTTTGGGCCTATGGTAGCACAGAATAAAAAAAGGTGAGAATTCCAAGCAGAGATAGAGGAGAAAAGAAGGCAGAGTCAGGGAGATGTCATGTAGCCACTGAAGGAGACAGATGCTGGATGGAACCTTACTGGTAGGCCACAGCTATGTGGTAATACACAGATGAATTGGGTTAATTTAAGATGTAAAAGTTATTTTAATAAGAAGCCTAAGCTATTGGTTATGCAGTTTATAATTAATATAAGTTCTGCATAATTATTATGGGTCTGGATAGTGGGGAAATGACTAAACAACCTCTGTCTATACCAGGATATAATGAAGTTTGCAAGCTATACAGCATACACACAATCAATGTCTAAGTTCAAATGTCCTGTTCCTTGACTACTAAGGAATTGTACAAAGAAGCACAAATCAGCCTGAATGGTTCACTGCCTGAGGGAATGCAACAGTCTGTCAGAAACTGGGAGGTATATTGTGACCCAGGAACCATCGGCTTTAACCTGAAAATCCTATGACACATGTCTCTCAAGGCAGTTAGGTCAGGCCAACTCCATGGTTCCCTGAAGAGTCTACTGCCCACTAAAATCCTATGACCTTGACCTCCACTGTCTGCCATTACTCTCAACATTTCCTTTGTCTATGTTCTACAAAGACAGCTGATTAAGCTCTTTGTCCAGTTTTCTGATCTCTTTAGCATTCTTATAAGAGTCAACATTTCCAGGTCCTTTGCAGCAACAAAATCCCCTTTGAATCCCATTTTTGTTTCAACTTTCTTCTGTTGCTGTTATTAAATTATGCAATCAAAAGCAACTCAGGTAATGAACATGTTTATTTGGTTGTTAACCCTATTTCACAGTTCCTCCTTATGAGAGCTTAGGATAGATACTCAAGCTGATAACTAAAGGCAAAACATGTGGAATCATTGTTTTCTGACTTTTACTCTTGTTTTGTCACTGTCTTGTGCTCAGAGCTTTGTGCTCAGAGATATTGCCAACTCAGTGGAAGAGCCTTCCTATATCACTCAAAATCAACACAATCTCTCTCAGATACCTTAATCAGATATTCTTATCTAGGCATACTCTCAATTGGTATTTTCTGAGATCACTCTAAGCAATACCATGCTGATATCTGAGGATAATATGCAAGAAGATTTTAAGATCCAAAGGCAATGTACTAATTATATCAATAACTTAAGCAGCAAAAACACAAACAAAGATAGATATGCCAGGAAATTGAAAGAAGAAAACATTTACGATAAAGAAGATAAAACTAAAATTGTCTCTCCACAGAAACTTTCCAAACAAACAAAAACTCAAGTAACTCATAACATGAGAAATCTGAATAAGAAATTGGTGAGACCATTATTTTCCAGAAAATAAACAATATACTTAGAAAACAATGAATAAAATCAACAACATGGATTGATAGCACTGACAAACACAGACACAAAGACATATTATGCACCTTTAAATAAAAACTACAAGATTCTAATCAAAATCAAACTCTAAAAAATCAGTGACTAGCACTCATCCTATACACTTCTGTTCTTTATCCTTTACCAAAAATAGAAAATGGCTTGGGTGAGGAGGGCTGTTCTACCAAAACTGGAGAGATTCACTTGAAACCTTCTCAAATAGTTTTGACTACTTAAAAAGAACTCATTATCTTATAGTAAAGAAAAGGATGTCTGTTAGGATCACTTAGACACCATTTTGCTCCCCCTGATTGCTGATTGCCTGTAAGTCTGCAATCAAAGTGAGGAAATGAAAACATTTTAAAACAAAATGCAAGATAACAGATTTTTAAAGAATCAGTGGACACTTAGAGCAACTTGTTTTACTCTAATTGCTTTATAAGTCACAAGTACTTTTGAAAACAAGTTTATTGCTATTTTTTGCGTATGTTTGGCAATGAGTGAGAATATCTTCCATATATATACAAGTAACATACAAAAAAGGGGTTCAGATGCCCTGGATCTAAAATGCTAGAGTTATGAGCCTCACAACTTGAGTGTAGGTATCTGAACTCAGGTCACCTCCAAAATGAGTATGTGCTGAGCCACCTGCCAACATCCATAATACCTTTTATCCAATAAACCAAAAGTCTCTCACAGAATAAGAACAAGAGCAACAAAACCTAAATAAATAAAGAAGTAAATAAATGATCCTTGGAAACATGATGTATCAAAACTAAGATGACGTGTATGGTAAATTTGCACCATATATGAATACAGTGCAATGAAAATTCCCAACAATTTATAACAGGAAAGCTATTACAAAGTTACATTCATATTGGAATCACACAGAGTAATCAATGGGATTATCAAAAATAGTACACAGATTGACATAATATGACTTCTTTCTGGGCGGAGGTGGTACATACCTTTAATCCCAGCACTCAGGATCTCTGTGAGTTTGAAGCCAGTCTGGTCTACAAAGTGAGTTCCAGGACAGGCTCCAAAGCTACAGAGAAACCCTGTCTCAGGGAAAAAATTATCACAAAGCTGATCAATCAAGAATGTGTATGATATTTGGGAAAGAATAAATAGGATGGAGAGAAAAAGCCAAGAGCAAAGGCAGGAAAGTATAGTCAGCTGTTAATCAAAAGACCAAAGGAAACAGTCAGGAAACATATGATCCTGACCAATGTCACCCAGCTACCTATGATTCTATGTGTATGGAAATTAAATAAAGTCTTCACAATTTTCACAAAATTACTTCAATGTGACCCTTAAACAGTTGTTTCTGACCTTCTAGCTACTGTTATTTCTTCCAGAGAGGCCTCATGCTCTAGAGCCCTCTCCGCAAAAACAGAGGATCTACTGCTATGGTTATGCAGCCACTTAGACCTCCTTGTGTTTTCAGGTAAACCCAGACACACTGATGCCCAATCACAAAACAATATAGAATAACTTCTGCTTCTTGACAAATGGATTATAGCACAAGATATAGATTCTGCTCTATCTACCTGCCAACACCATAAAAACCTAAGAAACCTCTGTAGCGCAGAAACTCCCTTTGTCCCCTGGAACTAAACATCACTGAATTACACCATTGCAGCTGGTGGTAGCAGAAAATTAGAAGCATTTTAATCATGTATTGCTAAAAGACAATCAACATCACCACAGTTCTACCAGCTTTTAAACCATTTGAGACATTTATCAGACAAACTTGAAAGTAGACTGCAATATTCAGAACTTCTAGAAACCAGATTATCAGTTTTCAAATTTTTCTTTCCACTGTACACCAAAAGCATGGCTCTGTATGTACACTGGACAGTGATATTACAAGCACAATATCCTACCATGCCAGGGCTGCAGAGTCTCCCTCTCCCCAGGAAATCCATACACGGGGAGGCTCAGAAGACAAGAGGCACTGCCCAGGTCATTACATACAGCAACAGAACCACAGCATGGCTCATGGTCCATCCAAATCCCAGCAGAAATTACAGCTTAACAGACCTTCTCTGAACGCCCTACACTCACCATGGCATAGCTTGTGGTCTTCCTTACAACTCATCACAACAAAAGTAGAAAAGAATCCTGGAAAGAACCTGCTACCTACCTGCCACTATTATTCCTACTTGCTAAGATTTCCAGAGTCCCTCATTGGCTAAGGCCACCCTGCTGGGCCTCAGAATATTTTCAGCTCCCCTAATGGGTGATCAGAGATCACCAGACAGCACAGTACTTCCTATTCTGCCCTTCCAGCCCAGTAGACAGGGTTCTAGACCAGAAAGTTTGTATTTTAGCAGACATTCATCCAATTTCCTAGCACATATCCTGTTCCTCATCCAAAGCACAGGGTCCTTTGTATACACCTATTACACACTCAATGTACAGTGCAGCCAACCTATCACGTCATACCTGGGAAATCCTGCAGCCAAACATGGGTCACATTTACAACTGTTGTTAAAGAAAAATAGGTCATGAATTAGAAGATAATAAGGGGTCATTGTAAAGCTTGGGGACAGGAAAGAGAATGCGGATATGATATAGTTATAATCTCAAAAAAATATTTTGAAAAGTTGAAACAGGATTCATGGCCATGTGCTTCAGAAAATAGAGATTTATATTAGAGCACATCAAAGATTTCTCAAACCTTTCATGTCCAGATATATATTTAAAACCAGTAAAATACCAGTCCTGTTAGGCGGGCTACATTTTACTCAGATCTATCTTGGTTGAACTACTATAACTATAGCAATTTTGTTTTATGAGAAGGTCAGTTGTTTATTTAGATTCTTGATTGCCTTGGCCTGTGGACAACAAGAAATGGCCACCAGGACATTTATGGAGCATCTAAAACTGATTATTGAATTCCTAATTAGGTAATTAGTAAATAGCTAAGCATTGCTAATCTCAACTACTGTTGAAGTAGGAAAGTTCTCAACCACTGTCCTGTCTCTCACTTTCTGCACTGTGAATATACCAGCTTCAAGCTTCACCTATGTACTCAGTTCTTGCACAGATCCCTCTTCATTTATAATCAATCACTAAAAGACTGAGATACTGGAGGTCACTCACTAGCTGTTCTATTTTTCCTTCTCACAAACCAGTCAAGGCCCTTTTCTGAAAAAGTTTCAGGACTATCTATCCAGCACTGGGCAGCAGAGGCAAGATTGGGTGTTTAAAGAAATTATCAATTACATAGCATGAGGCAACAATATTATAAGCTCATAGTCTCCCACACCAGTATGGCAGAACCTCCCCCTCCCCCGGTGAATCCACACTCAACAAAGCTCAGAGGCCAAGGGCCACTACCCAGATCACCACACAAACTAACAGAACCTGTCTGGATCATGGTCCATTCCTTTACAAGCAGCTAATAGCTCAGACAACCTGCTCTTTCTGGTCTGGGGACAGTGGCCCCTACATTTACCATTGCATGGCTTTGTGGTCCTCCTTACAGCTCCATTCAGCAGAACAAGAGAATCCTGGAAAGAACCTGTAAGCTACCTCCTACGGTGATACTGACTGCCAAGTAGAGTCCTTCATTAGCTAGGACCACCCAGCTGGGCTTCAAGACATTAGCAGTTAACCTACTGGGTGAGCAGAGATCAAATGTCTCAGAGAGCAAAACCCCTCCAGGATTGTCCGTCCACATTATGGTGAGACAAGACCCTAATTTATAATTTAGTAAAATCTTCCATTTTTCCAGAGCACTTCCTGTTCCTCCTCCAAGGCACATGGTCCTATGTGTGCATATTCTATTACGCACTCAATGTCCATTGTAGTCAACCCTTTACTTCATAGCTGGGAGGTCTTGGGACCAAACCCAGGTCACATTCAAATAGTAATTGTTAAAAAAGAGGCCATGGATTAGAACACAATAAAGGGTCCATGAGAACAGTTGGAAGCAAGAGACAGATAGTGAAAATAATGTAATTACAATATCAAAAGAATACGGTTAAAAAGTTCAAAGCTTGGGCTGGAGAGATGGCTCAGTGGTTAAGAGCATTGCCTGCTCTTCCAAAGGTCCTGAGTTCAATTCCCGGCAACCACATGGTGGCTCACAACCATCTGTAATGAGGTCTGGCCTGCAGATATACACACAGACAGAATATTGTATGCATAATAAATAAAATAAAAAAAAAAAAAAAAAAAAAAAAAAAAAAAAAAAAAAAGTTCAAAGCTTCATGGTCATGTGCTCCATAGACTAGGGATCTGTATTAGAGCACACCAAGTACAACTCACATCATTTCTCTCAGGGTATACAGTCATGTTAGGCAGGACCAAACCCTTTTACCCAGTTCTTCTAGTTTGCTTGAACTATTGTAACTACAGTAATTTGGTTTCATTATAAGTTTTTATATAGATTCTTGAATGCAGGGTTTGTGGTGTGTCACTACTCATTGCTAATGACAACTACTGCCCCAGCAGGAAATCTTTCACCCTCTTTCTTGCCAATCCCCTTTTCTGTTGTGACTATGCTTGCTTTACAGTTGGTCAGTGAACTAAATTCTTACATCAGTCCTACTCCACTTGTAAATTCACAATAAAATCTAGAGAAGTTGGAGGGTACTCATTCACTGATCTATTTCTCCTTTCCACAGACCAGTCAAGGTCCATCCTGGTTGGAGTTGCAGGACTGTCTTTCTAGCGCTGGGTAGCAGAGGCAGAATTAGGTGTTCAAAGCAATTCTCAATTACATAGTTTGAGGAAAGCCTGAGCTACAGGAGACACTGATATAAACCAGTTGCTCTCAATCTTCCAAATGTTGTGACCATTTAAAATATTTCCTCCTGATGTGTTGAATCCCAACTATAAAATTATTTTCACTGCTACTTCATAACTATATTTTTGCTACTGTGCTTTCTGATGGTCTTAGTCCAGTACTGTGATAGGATCATTTGATCCCCCAAAGGAAGCTGTGACCAACAAGGTTAAGAAATCCTGCTGTAAACTGATATAAATAAATAAACAGCACCTAAAAAAGAATGGAATGAAATTCTTAAACTAGGAAACATTGAAAATATAACAGTAATGCATCTAAAGAAAATGATTGTTAAAAATGACACCAAAAATTGATGCTTTAAAATGATAAAAAATTAAAATAGAACACTTATCTATACTAACTTTGAAATGGAGTAGTCCCTTCTCTGAGAGAAAGAGTGCCATTAATAAGAGACTGTATGACTTTGTTCCATGTAAAATGTTAGCTACTGAGTGTTGTGATGTGATGGTGTTACAGTCAACTGCCTGTTTCTCAAACCTTTCAGCTGACTTAACTACGTCAACTAAGATTGTACATATCTGCATAGGAGAGTTTTCTAATTGGAAATGGAATACTTAGTAGTTCAAGCTCTCCTCTCTAAATTGTACACCCACCAACTCTGTCTGTCTTCATTCACATGGAAGGAATTAATACATGCAGGAAAATTACAGAGAAGTCACTCACCATGCCCCATCAGTCCTTCTTTATAATGGAGACCCCTGCAGGGCAGTCTGTGACCTAGCCATTATCTAGTCTATTTCCCCCTACAGTGAACACAAGACAATGTTCCTCCTCTTCTGGTCTGAAGGAAAAAGCCATGCTCCACACACAAATCCTTTCCTGTTCTGCAATGGACAGTCCACTATGTGACTCAAATACAATTTTAGAACTGTGTGGTGCTGCAGACGTGTAATCCAAGGTTTAGAGTGTTTAGTCAAGAGGAGAACAAGGACAATGCCTTGTGGGGCTACAGACAGTGTTCAAGCACATCTCAATCAAATTAGGAGACCTAGACTCAAATCACTTTTCAAAAAGACTGGAAATTAATTATAGAATTAATATACATTTATGGCACAACAGGACTTAATGTTAGTTGTGATCCTGTAATGGCCCCTTGAGCAGCATTTAGAAGCTAGTTTTTTAATGGACGGAAGGGCATTTGTGCTGGTTGTAAATCAGGCTTGTCTCCTTTGTGATGGGAATGTAGCTGGTTAATTCTGGGGAACAAACTTTTACATTTTATCATACAAATCTCTAACAGATTAGAATACCATTACCTTTGGGGTATTTGGGGTGCAGCTCTCCCTTACCTAAATTCTATTTTGTGACTTAATGTCTCCTAAGAACTGGTAATTCTATTACCATCAATTCTACTCTTCTACAGTTTAGCAGTGGAGTGCTACTCTCTACAGGAAATACTGTTTACAAGCTCCACACAATTAACTCCAGATGGATCATAAACCCAAATATTAAATGTTCCAAGTGAAGAACTTCTGAGAGATACTAGAGATATCTGAATTTGGCAAATCTGTGTTCCATTGTGACAGTACAAGCACTAAGGGAGCCCACATTTCACAGTGAAGTCAATAACAAGGGTATTTCAAAGCACAGTCCCACTGAACAGATGCAGCAAGGATAGTAAGTTACTCAGAGGCTTCCAGCCAGCTCAGGAATTTCAAAGATCATGCAGAATCACACAGGATCACACAGACCCTGATGGGGCATGCAGGACCAGCAGGACCAGGCAGAAACATGATGAACTCTGCATCTGGTCACCGGCTCCCACCCAGCTTAGAGGAGGATGCACCACACTGTCTCCCATGGCTCAACTAGCCACTCCTCTCGGTCTGAGGATAACCCCAAGCTCACCACATCATGGTTTTCCAGCTTGCCCATGCTCCCTGCTCAGCTCCCTGCACTCACAGTAGTACACACAAAACCACTGACACCATCTTCTCTTCGAAGTCAAGCTTGAAAGTGGCCACCGCCGGAAGGATCCTGCACAACTTCTGACTGGCAGGTCACCTGGAGGGCCTGATTGGCTAGTGTGGCCTGAGTGACAAGAGCACCTCCCATAGAGTTATTCTGTGCTTAAAGGCACAGCTCAGCCAGGTGGTGATAGTGGCAGAGCATGCCTTTAATCCCAGCCCTTGGGAAGCAGAGGTAGGCGAATCTCCTTGAGTTCTAAACCAGCCTGCCCTTTTTCAGGACAGGCTCCAAAGGTGCAGGGAAACCCTGCCTCGAAAAACTAAACTAAATTTAAAAAGAAAGAAGAAAGAAAGAAAGAAAGAGAGAGAGAGAGAGAGAGAGAGAGAGAGAAAGAAAGAAAGAAAGAAAGAAAGAAAGAAAAAATGAAAGAAAAAAAGAAAGAAAAAAAGAAAGAAATCTGCAAAAGCTAGTTCCAGGAAAGGCTCCAAAGCAACAGAGAAATCCTGTCTCGAAAAACAATAAGTTAATTAATTAACTAATGAAATAAAAATTTAAAAAATGAAAATTAAAGACACAGCTCAGTGGTTCCTGGCCCTGCCTTTCATCCCAAAGACCTTTTCTAGATCAGCAGAGATGTGTTTCCATAGCACGAGCCCCTGGCTCCAATAGCAGACCCTGCTATCTTCCACCTCTCCACTGGCACTGCCCGTTCTTCTCCTTGACACAATGTGGCTAGCTAGCTTGTGCAGGCCACTGTAATATACTATGTCCCTGTCTCACAGGTGGAAGGATGCCCAGAATATTAACAGCTAAAGGGAGATTTAAAGATACAAAAGGAGATATTTGTTATGTGACACTGAGGTCGGGTGAACTGAAGATAATTTTTACCTGGATGTCACAGGGACTTCAGATAACCAGGAAAGAAAAGTAAGAACTAGATCACAGATTGAAAACAGATAATAAGTCTTTCTCCCACCAGAAAGCTGCATGATGGTTCCGTTCCTTTGGAGTTTCATTCATGAAATTCAGAACAAACTGTTGTCAAATGGATAATAATAAAGAGTAGTCTCCAGGGAAAGTTGAATACTTAGAGAATAATAAGACAGGAAGAAAGTGTTTATGAGCACTAATGCCATCACATCTTCCTCAATGGGCAGGTGAAAAAACCCACAACAGCATTATTCAAAGTTGTCTACGTGAATAGCACTGGTAGAATGAATCTCTCCATGTATATAGAAAGTGGATTTATTAGAATGTCTTACAAGCTGTGGTCCAGGTAATCCAAAAAATGTATGCCAAGCATAGAAATTTGAAGAGTCTAGTAGTTGTTAAGTTCATGAGGCTGGATATCTCAGCTGGTCTTCAGTATATACCAAAATTTCAAGGAAGTAGGCTCTGATGCTGGTAAAGAAATGAGCTTGGTAGCCAGAGCTAGGGCAAGTAGACAAAGAGAGAGCTTCCTTCTTCAGTAATAAAAAGTACAGGAATAAGTTATAGAAATTAAGGGTCCAGTCCAGAAGTGCAAAAATATAAAGTTGTAAGCTAAAACACATTTTGGAAAGGAGAGAGAGAGAGAGAGAGAGAGAGAGAGAGAGAGAGCTGCCAGCCACTGTTAACCTCTAACAAACACTTTCTGCCTTAAGAGCAGGCATCCTTTCAGCCACTGTGTACAGAGGTAAACTTTTTTTTTTTTTTTGGTTTTTTCGAGACAGGGTTTCTCTGTGGCTTTGGAGCCTGTCCTGGAACTAGCTCTGTAGACCAGGCTGGTCTCGAACTCACAGAGATCCGCCTGCCTCTGCCTCCCGAGTGCTGGGATTAAAGGCATGCGCCACCACCGCCCGGCTCAGAGGTAAACTTTTAACAGTCATTTCCTTCCTCCCAACTTTCCTGCTAGGCAGGTACTGGCAAAAAAAAGTTAGCTTCTAGCTATTGCCTCTATGGGACCCTCTGCTTGTGTTCTAATTTTTAACTGTCCCCTTATGTAACTCTACTCTCTGCCTTACATTCTCTCAGGTGCAGTGAAAAGTGGCTGTGCCAGCCACTAACTTTCACAAACACTCTAAGTTAGCATTCTAATGTTTTATAAACAACAGTTGTAAAACTAACAATGTAATGTGACTTTAAGCCTTACCTCAACGTTGTAAAAGCCCTTTGACACACACCTGGTGCTAGATTTTACTGTAGGAAGAGGCTCCAAACCAGCCCCCAGGGCCACAGTTTCAGAAGCCGGCCTCTGGCTGTGATCACAGGTATAGGTGACAAGCTTTGTATGCCTGTGGTGTTTTTTTTTTTTTCTTTTTCTGGAATAAAGCTTGCTTCTGATTTAATAGATTTTGTTGGTCTATCTCACCATTATTGTATGACCACCAAACACAACAAATACTCCTTATATATGTAGGTGACACCAGAAACTGTGATCCAGATTTAAGGCAGATCTTATTCTTTGTTTGATTGTTTTTTTTTTCTTTTTTCTTTTTTGGTGTTTTTGAGACAGGGTTTTTATGTGTAGCCCTGGAATTCATTCTGTAGATAAGGCTGGTCTCAAACTCAGAAAATCTGACTGCTTTAGCATCCTGAGTGCTGGGGTTAGAGGTGTGCACAGCAACCAAGCATCTGAACATGGATATCACTTCAAATGATTCAGATTAAAGACAGGTCTTTAATTTTAAAACCTTTAGAAAAATCCCTCATTAGTATACCCATTGGGTTTTAGTTAATTCCAGATGTAGTCAATTTGACTTCCAAGATTAACATCACAACAGTCAAGACAGCAGAAATAAGAAAAATTGTTACCTGCAGGTGGCAGAGAAAGCATGGGAGTTATTTCCAAAACAATGCTTTTCCAAAACAAAGCAAGCATGTGGATTTTACTAAGGGAGTCTACACATTTATGTAGAGTTCTGTCTATTCCTAAGCAGGTTCAGATAACAAATGCATTTCTGAATATGATGACAATATATAAGTGGAGATGTTTAGGGACATTCTCACTTCAAAGTCATGTAGAAACATATAAATTATAATAATGATGGAAAGAAATGCCTCTGACATGTTTATCTTGTAGCACAAGTGTTAGTATTCAGGCATCTGTACTGGTCTGCCCTTGGGGTTCTGACAGGATATGTCCTCAGCTTCAGTCACTAAGATCACCTCCTGTGCACATTAAAGGTGGTCTTGCCCACTTCCTCTCTTTCCCTCTCCTTCTCCCTCCATTTCTACCTTTCTCCCCTTTTCTCTTTCTCTTTCTTCTTCTTTGCCTGTCTCTGTCTTTTCCCCCATCTCTCTGCCTCTTCTCTTCTGTTGCTCCTTTACCCAAAGAATAGTCTCCCCACTTTTTTCATGTTCCCTTTACCCTAATAAAAAATCCCTCCTTGTGAGCTCTCTTTTTGTGACACTTTTAAAATTTACAACAACAAGGTCTTAGCTGAAAATCAGGTAAACCACACAGTGAAAGAAGATTGCTTTGGAGCCAAGATTGACCTCTCAATCTTGATGTTTGATCTAAAAGATAACTGTACCAATGCCACAATTCTCACAGATACAAAAGATAGAGAACATAAATACAAAATACTTCAAGGAAAGGTCACTTAACAGCACTGTGTACTCTGCTCTTTGATGGACAGTTATGATGAACTCTATTAACTTTAGAATAAAGCTGCTTTCACATCTGAGCAGGCTGCCTCAGCAGAAGACCACAACTGTTTCCATGCAAGATCAGGAGTTCATTTTAACTAGCCCTGGCTGCTGTCTCAGGACTGTGACATCACTGTAGAGAATTCTATTCTTTCCTTTTCTAACTTTAAAAAATAAATAGTTGTATGGGTGTTTTGCAGCATACATCTGTGTACAGTACCTACAGAGGCCAGAAGAAGGCAGGAGATGCCTGGGACTGGAGTTACAGCAAATGGTTAGCTACCATATAGGTTCTGGGAATGGAACCTTGGGATCTGTAAGAACACCCAGTGCTCTTAATTGCTGAGTCATCTCTCTAGTCCCTCTTTTTATTTAAAACTTATTTCAATAATGGTGAGGGAGGTTCTTTCTGTCTATGTGTTGATTTTATTGGTTAATGAATGAAGAAAACTGGCTTGGTCTATAGCATGGGAGGATGAAGGCAGAGTTAGAAGAAACCATGGAACTGCCAGAGACAGACACTGGTTGGAATCTAGCTGGTAAGCCACAGTCACATGGTGATACACAGATTAATAGAAATGGGTTAAATTAACATATAAGAGCTAGCCAATAAAAAGCTAGAGCTAGTGAGTCAAGCAGTGATTTAATTAATACAGTTTTGTGTAATTATTTTGGGCCTAAGGTAGCCGGGTAGCCAGGAACCAAGTAGTGGACTCCATACAGTACCATAAAATGATAATTAAAAGATACTGTATCACTTTCCCCTTTTATCTCTTCATTCCCTCCTTTCCCAATCCCTTCCAATTTCTTCCTTGTTAAGTTTGGGTGAATAAGAATGCTGAAACACATGAATACCAACTGAAGAATCCATTTTTGTTGATTGTGCACATATGAATAATTGGCCTATCATGTTGTATTGGATAAACAGTTAGGGAGCTCATCCCTGCCTGAGACTTATTTTCCCAAATAGAGGAGAATTTTTACTTTTTAATCAGAATTAGGTACCTGAGCCTGACTAGGCTGCCTTGGACAGTAAAATCAAGAATAGAAAACTTAGGATAGAAAATACCTTACCTGTTAAGAGCATTGAAGATTCTGTCATAGCATCCAGATTCTATTCCCGGTACATATAGAAGTTCACTTCTATCTGTAACTATAGTACCAGGGGTTCTGACACCATCTTCTGGCCTCCTTGGCCATGATAAGAACAGGAGATGTAGACCATAAAAATTATTTTCAAGCTATATGTGGTAGTGTATTCTTTTAGTGCCAGCAATCTGGACACCAGAGGTAGGAAGATCACTGTGAGTTTTAAAGCCTGTGCTACATATCTACACACACACCCACCCCCCCCACACACACACATGCACACACACAAGCACAAATATGGCCAATAATATGAGCACATGCCATTTATCCCAGGTGCTGGAAGAATCTGAACATTTGACAGTGGGCCACCAACTTAACATGAGACCTGAACTGCCCATCATGAGTTGTGTGTTACTGGGCCCACCAAGTCATAAAGTAGGACATGCACAGTAAGTTTCTGTGTGATTATAATGGGAGTCTGGGCAGCCGGGAAACAAACAAGTGGCCTTCCTACAACAGTTAACCACAGAGGCCAGGCAGTGGTGTCACACACATTTAATCCCATCACTTGGGAGAAGGAACAGGTAGAACAGGAGTTCAAGGCCACACTGGGCTACACGAGATTGAATCAGTCTAAAAGAGAAACAGAGACAGGTGGTGGTAGTCCAAACCTTTAATCCCAGGACTAGGAGACAGGAATATAATGCAAGTGGAAACAGGATCTCGGCTGCCCATTCAATCTGATGACATGTAGAGACAGGATCTGCCCTATTCAGTCTGAGATTTCATAGAGGTAAAAAGTCTCTGATAACTGGCTGCTCTGCTTCTCTGCTCTTTCAGCTTTCACCCTGGATATAGGACTCTGGGTTTCATTGATTAAGACTAATAAGGATTCATACTACATAGTCTTGAAGGGAAATTTGTGGAGCAATTGTCCACCCTTTTTGAGGTACTGAGTTCAGTTCCCAGCAGTGGGAAAAAAGTTCTCTTTTACTAGTAAAGCTTTTACTTTGATGAAATAAATTTTCTTTGTTCATTGTGTAGTAATTGCATTTTCTAACACTGATACTATAACTGGTTTTACTCCTTTATGAGTGATTTTAAGAAAATAATAGTCCTTATGTAAAATGTTGATTTTGTAAAGTGTTACTGTGATCTGCTGGCATCTCTTTTGAAAGAATTATGAGGGAATGAAAATATTCAACTTTATTGATGAAAAGCTCTTTCACAGGCAGTCTGGGCCCTTGGCAGCATTGCTGGAGATAACACCATGTGTAGAGACTATGTCTTAGACTGCAATATCTTCTCCCCTCTTCTGCTGTAGGTTTCTTTTCTCTTTCTGAGTAATGTATACATAAGAAGTATTACACCTCGGGAAGCCATGTTGTGTTTTCCTTGTGTTATTTTGATTCCATGTATTTTCTTGTTACTTTGTTAGGGTGATGTCTCTTATTGAAATTATGAAATACTGCATTAGAATTAATGTTTATCTTCAAAGAATGAATAATTTAAGAAAAGAATGATCATTTATTTTGGAGAATAAAGACATCTCTTATCAGTAGTATTATTTTCTTTATAGAGAATTAGGATCTTTTATAATTTACAGTGGGTTCATTATACTTGTAGGTTATTTTCAAAGCAAAACTGCTTTAGCATGACTCAGAATGCAGTATGAGCTTTATCTAATCTCTGTAAAGGGAAGAGTCTCCCTCCAAAATTTGCTAAGGTAAACAATTGTTTTCTTGTTGGAAATTATTAGGAATTAAAATGCTCTTAAAGTAATATAGTAACCAATATTAATGAAGATGATTTTTATTTAAAATTTTTAGAGTGCTAGAAAATGTGTTTGGGGACTGAAGAGATGGCTTAGTGTTTAAGAGCACTGCCTGCTCTTCCAGATGTCCTGAGTTCAATTACCAGCAACCACATGGTAGTTTACAACCATCTGTAATGAGATGTGGCTCCCTCTTCTGGTCTGCAGGCATACATGCAGGCAGAACACTGTATACATAACAAATAAATAAATAAAATCTTTTTTAAAAAAGAAATTGTATTTATCTGTAGAGACAATGATGCTTTTGGTAGTTTTTGTTTTAATATAGGGTAATTTCTAACTGCCAGTATGAAGCTCTATATCACTCTTAGAACCATAGCAGTTTTTGTTGACAACAGAGTTCTGTAACAGAATTTCTCTGCTGTACTATCTTTGAAAGTTCCTTTACTTCCTTTACTTTCTGTGTGTACTGTAACAAAGAATTCTAATTTAAGGATTAATACATAGCATTTTTCTTCCTGAAATCATTTTCATTGGGTTCTGACTACCTCAGCTCAGAAAACTGATTAAGTACTGGCTACATTGCCAGAGATCAAAATGTCCTTCAAACGCTTGAAGTGTAAACCACTCTGTAACTCACCAAGTGTCTGCCTGATAGGCTTCTTTAGAGTCTCAATCTTATTTCAGTTTGTTTCTGTTTAGTTTCTAATCATCTTTTCTTTTCTAGGTTTTCTCCCTGTCTTAATGTCCTTTCATGGTTGCTATTTGTCAGTGACACTGATGTGCTGGCCGATGCCTGCTGGGCCCTCTCATACCTGTCAGCCAGAGCCAATGATAAAATTCAAGCAGTCAACTATGCAGGAGTATGTGGAGACTTGTTGAGCTTCTGATGTAAGATGATCTTCAAGAAAGTATGTCTTTGATAAACCACACCAAAAACAGCTTTGAGGAGGAAGAGGTTTATTTGATTCTCACTTCCAGGTCAAAGTCTGTCACTGAGGGAATCCAGGGAAGGAGCAGAAGTAGAAACTATGGATGAACTATGAACCAGAACTTTAACAAGCTGCCTGGCTTGTTCTCTGCAAGTGGCTATGCAGACTACCCCCTGTCATATCTGCTCCCAGCTCATGCTCAACCAGATTATGACTAAGGTTGCTGTTAAGGTGCACTGGGCCCTGCCCTTTCTTCTCCTTCTTTCTGGAGTCTGTCTTCCCACTCCACCCCCATTTCTAACCTTTTTGTGCAGTGTTCTCCCTTTTTAATTCCTAACATGTTTATTTTCTAGGTCACTTCTTTGGTATTTGAAAAATTAAATTGTGACTGTGTGGTGGGGGCTTATACCTTTAATTCCAATACTCTAGAGACAGAGGCAGGTGAATCTCTGTGTTTAAGGCCAGTCTGGTCTACAGAGCAAGTTCCAGGAGAGCCAAGGTTACACGGAGAAACCCTATGTTAAAAAAAAGATTATATTCTGATATCTCTATGCAGTTTGATCTTTTATTTTACTCCATTATCTGGAGGTGTCAGTATTAACAGTCCACCCCTCATACATATTTTGAAAATGTTTGCTTTTGCTGTTTTGTATACTTCTGTACAGCTGTGTGTATTGTTCTTCTAGTGCTCGTGTAACATTCTCTTAGAAGCTTTGTAATTGCTTCTGGGTAGATACCTAGAGTTATTTGTGTCAAATGGTAAATATGAAAGTTGGTTCATTACTTTTATTCAGTCCTTCCTCCTCCTCGAATATTTAGCCTTTCTTGTTCTCTTTTCTTAATGTTATACTGTACCCACATGCACATTTGCTTATACAGATACATAAATTATTGGCTGGATTCCACATATCAGAACAGGTGGGGTTTTTTCTTTCTAAAATTGTATGACCTTTCTTAATATTACATGTTCTAAGCCCATCCAATTCTGAAAATTTTATTTTTTTGAGTACTGAATAATATTCATATATATATGTATATATATATTTATATATATAGAGAGAGATTTTTCATTATCTATTCACCTACTAATGGACAACTAGGTTTATTCAAATTTTTGCTATAATAAATAAAACAGTAATAGACTTGGGACTGCACATCTCTCTATGATAGGGTATGGAGTTCTTTGGGTATATGTGCAGGAGTAAAATAGAGGTGTCATATGGTTGTTGTGTACCTGGCTGCTTTTATTGCTATAAATAGATGGTGTAATTTGAGTTCTGATGCTGTAATGCTGCCAGGAAGGTTTTTGCTCCTTAGGATTGCTTTGGTTACTTGTGGTCTTTTTTTTTTTTTTTTTTTTTGGTTTCATATGAATTCTTGTTTGTGTGTTTTTCTGAAGCTGCGAAACATAAAATGGAAAATTTGTTAGATATCACATTAATTCTATAAGTTAATTTTAGTAGTATAGCCATTTCCACCACATTCTGCAATCTAGTAGCATGGCATATATTTGTATTGTCTAGTATCTTCTGGGATTTCCTTTTTCATTACCTTAAAGTTTTCCTTGTAGAGGTCTTTCACTTCTTTGACTTAATCCATTCCTTAGATACTTAATTTTGGGAGGTTATTTTGAATGGAATATTTATCACGATTCCTCTGAGAATAGAATGTTGGTATAAATGAATGCCTGTTAGAGTTACACAGTAAGACCCTGTCTCAAAACAACAAAACTAAGACAAAAGAACAAAACCAAATCAGAATCATGTCTACAGCCGGGCGGTGGTGGCGCACGCCTTTAATCCCAGCACTCGGGAGGCAGAGGCAGGTGAATCTCTGTGAGTTCGAGACCAGCCTGGTCTACAAGAGCTAGTTCCAGGACAGGCTCCAAAACCACAGAGAAACCCTGTCTCGAAAAATAAAAACAAACAAAACAAAACAAAACAGAATCATGTCTACAAATGGGATAATTTGATTTTTTCCTTTCCTGTTTTTACCCCTTTTAAGCCTTTCCCTTGATTTAACTAAAACTAAATGCCTACATAAAAAAGCTGGAAATATCCCACACTAGTGAATTAACAGAAAATTTGAAAACTTTTCAACAAAAAGAAGCAAATTCACCCAAGAGAACTATATGGCAGGAAATAATCTAATTGAGAGCTGAAATCAACAAAATAGAAACAAAGAAAACAATACAAAGAATCAATGAGACAAAGAGTCAGTTCTTTGAGAAAATCAACAAAATAGACAAACCTTTATCCAAATATAAACAAAAGGCAGAGAGAGAATACCCAAATTAACAAAATCAGAAATGAAAGGGGGACATAACAACAGATGTGGAAAAAATACAGAGAATAATCAGGTCATATTTTGAAAACCTGTACTCGAATAAATTGGAAAACTTAAAGGAAATGAACAACTTTCTGGATAAACATCACATACCAAAATTAAATCAAGACCAGATAAGCAAATTAAACTGACATATAACTGCTGAAGAAATAGAAAGTCATCAAAAGTCTCTCAACCAAAAAAAAAAGCCAAAGACCAGATGGTTAGCTCAGATTTCTACAAGATTTTCAAAGAAGAACTAATACCAATACTTCTCAAATTATTCCACACAATAGAAACAGAAGGAACATTACCAAATTCTTTTTATGAGGCTACAATTACCCTGATACCCAAACCACAGAAAGACATTACTAAGAAAGAGAATTACAGATGAATCTCACTCATGAACATTGATGCAAAAATACTCAATAAAATACTGGCAAATTGAATCCAAGAAAACATCAGAATCATCATCCATTACAATCAAGTCAGCTTCATCCCAGAGATGCAGGGATAGTTCAACATTTGAAAATCTGTCAACATAATCCACCATATAAACAAGCTGACAAATAAAAAACATATGTTCATCTCATTAGATGCTGAAAAAGCTTTCAACAATCCACAACATCCCTTCATGATAAATGTCTTGGAGAGAGCAGGGATACAAGGAACATACCTAAACATAATAAAGGTAATATACAGTAAGCCATCAGCCAACATCAAACTAAATGGAGAGAAACTCACAGTGATCCCACTGAAACTAGGAACAAGACAAGGTTGTCCATCACCTTCTTCATATCTATGATATATAGTTCTTGAGGTCTTAGCTAGAGCAATAAGACACTAAAAGGAAATCAAGGGGATACAAATCAGAAAAAAAAGTCAGACTGTCATTATTGGCTGATGATATGATAGTTTACATAAACAACCCGAAAAATTCTACCATGGAACTTCTACAAATGATAAACATTTTCAGTAATGTAGCAGGATACAAGATAAACTCAAAAATATCAGCAGCCCTCCTGTACAGAGATGATAAATGGGGTTAGAAAAAAAGCAGAGGAAAAGTTATCCTTCACAATAGCCACAAATAGCATAAAATATCTCCGAGTAACTCTAACCAAAAAAGTGGAAGACTTGTATGGCAAAAACTTTAAATCTTTGAAGAAAGAAATTGAATAAGACATCAGAAGATAGAACAATCCCCTGTTCTCTTTGGTCAGTAGAATTAACATAGCAAAATGGCAATCTTACCAAAAGCAGTCTACAGGTTCAATGCAATGCCTATCAAAATCTCAGCAAATTCTTCACAGACCTTGAAAGAATGGTACTTATCTTCATAAGGAAAAGCAAAAAACCCAGGATAGCCAAAACAATCCTGTATGATAAAAGAACTTCTGGAGGCATCACAATCCCTGACTTCAAACTCTACTATGGAGCTACAGTACTGAAAACAGCTGGGACTGATATAAAAATAGACAGGAGGACCAATGGAACCAAATCAAAGACATGGATATTAATCCACACACCTTTTTTTTTTGGTTTTTGGAGACAGGGTTTCTCTGTGGCTTTGGAACCTGTCCTGGAACTAGCTCTGTAGACCAGGCTGGTCTCGAACTCACAAGGATAATCCACACACCTTTGAATACCTGATTTTTGACAGAGAAGCAAAAAATATCAAATGGGAAAAAAGAAAGCATATTTTAAAAAGGATGTTGGCCTAACTGGATATCAACATGTAGAAGAATGAAAATAGACCTATATCTTTCACCGTGCACAAAACTCAGGTCCAAATGGATGAAAGATCTCAACATAAAACCAGCCACACTGAACCTTATAGAAAAGAAAGTGGGAAGTAAACTTGAATGCATTGGCACAGGAGATCACTTCCTAAATATAACCCCTGCAGCACAGACACTGAGAGAAACAATTAATAAATGGGACCTCTTGAAACTGAAAAGCTTCTGTAAAGCAAAGGACACGGTCAACAAGACAAAATGATAGCCTACAGAATGGGAAAAGATCTTCACTAACCCCACATCAGACAGAGGTCTGATCTCCAAAATACACAAAGCACTCAAGAAATTGCTCATCAAACGAACAAATAATCCAATAAAAAAATGGAGCACATACCTAAACAGAGAACTCTCAACAGAGGAATCTAAAATAGCTGAAAGACACTTAAAGAAATGTTCAACACCTTTAGTCACCAGAGAAATGCAAATCAAAACAACTCTGAGATTCCATCTTACACCTGTAAGAATGGCCAAGATCAGAAACACTGATGACAACTTATGCTGGAGAGGTTTGGAGGTAAAGAGAACACTCCTGCATTGCTGGTGGGAATGCAAGCTGGTACAGCCCCTTTGGATGTCAGTGTGGTGATTTCTTAGAAAATTAGGAAACAACCTTCCTCAAGACCCAGTAATACCACTTTTGGGTACATATCCAAAAGATACTCAATCATGCCACAAAGACAGGTGCTCAGCTATGTTTAGAGCAGCATTGTTTGTCATAGCCAGAACCTGGAAACAACCTAAATGCCCTTCAACCAAAGGATGGATAAGGAAGATGTGATACATTTACACAATGGAGTACTACACAGAAAAAAAAGATAACGACATCTTGAATTTTGCAGGCAAATGGTTGGAGCTAGAAAACATTATTTTGAGTGAGGTAACCCAGATACAGAAAGACAATTATCACATATACTCACTCATAAGTAGTTTTTAAACATAAAGCAAAGAAGGCCAGCCAACAAACCGCAGTGCCAGAGAAGCCAGACAATAATGAGAACCCTAAGAGAGACATACATAGATCTAATCTACATGGGAAGTAGAAAAAGACAAGATCTCCTGAGTAATTGGGAGCATGAAAACAATGGGCAATGGTTAAAGGGGAACAGAGAGACAGGGAGGGGAGCAGAGAAAATGGAGGGCTCAATAAAAATTTAAAAAGGAAAAATAAATTATCCTACAGAAGCAGGGATCTCTGTAGGCTTCATTGGTGACTAAAACCTTGCTCTGTGGCATGTGCTATATTGGCTTTTATAAGACATGATCTCACCATTTAGTGCTGGTTCTTCTAGAACTCACAGAAATCTGCCTAACTCTCTCCCAAGTGCTGAGAATAAAGGCCTTTGCCACCACACCCAACAGTGTCTTTTGACTGGATTAAAGCCAACCTGTGGGAGGATGCCCACAGCACAGTTCTCTACGGCTGCCATATTGACCTGATGTGATGTCTAACTGCAGCTGACAGTGCTCAGGGAAAGGAGAGAAAGGAGCTGTTTCTTGGATCTAGAGCAGTGATTCTCAACTTTCCTAATGCAGAGACTCTTCAGTACAGTTCCTCATGTTGTGGTGATTCCTCCCACCATAAAATTATTTTCATTGCTGTTTCATAACTGCAATTTTGCTACTGTTATGAATTGTACTGTAAATATCTGATTGCATGTTATCTTATAATCTACCCCCATGGGGTTAGCAAAGCCCAGGTTGAGACCTGTTGGTCTAGTGTTTCCAAATAGATAAATGTGGAAAGTGACCTTAGTGATGTTTGAAGACAAAGTGAATGTGTTGCCCTGTACTGGGCTGGACACTTATGATCAAAGTTATATATTTTCTGTTATGTATTTTGTGTGTGTGTGGTCACGAGGGTCTGTTAATTCAGGTGTGTGTGTATATGTGTCTCTCTGTGTATATGTATGTATGCAAATGTTGACATTTCTTCATATGCATGCAGAGGCTAGAGTACAAATTGAGGAGCCATTCCCTTATTTTTTGAGACAGAGTCTCTTATTAGCTTCAGGTTTGCTAACTACACGAGGCTGGCTAACCAGTGAGCCCCAGGGACATACCTGTCTCAGCCTCCTTTTACTGGAACACAATTCACTCAGCTCTGTTTGATCTGGCTGCATATGCATCTAGAGCTAATATTAAAGGCCATGCCCAGTTCACCAGGCTCTCCATATGGATACTAGGGATCAAGCTCAGAATACAAGTTCCCAATAGCAAGCACAATATGGACTGAGACATGCTTGTTCCATACACTTATGACTAAAACAACTGTATTTCAATGGTTTCATTATCTGTGAACAATGTAAATCTGAGGACACTCAGCCAGGACAGGTGGAAAGCATGCATTGAGCTTGCTCTCCTAGAGTCTCAGCCTTCAGCATTTGTTCCCCTCTTTGTGTAAACTTTGTTCCCCATTCCTCCTCATCCAGAGAGGATATGCTCACTCCTCATCTCTTGCCATCAGTAAGCCACCATGCAGAGCCACTCCATTGTCACCTCCGCAGTCACCACAGCTGGACTAGAGGACCAGAGGAATCCTTCACATGTGAACCCGAGAACCACAGTGGCAGCAGCTGTGTTCATAACACCAGTCTATGTGCTGATAAGCTTCCTCTGGTGGAAACAAAGGTAAATGGCCCAGGAGAGGGCCTCACCTGAGCTATCCCTCTGAGTTTTCACAGTTGTGGGACATGGGGATGGGAAAATGTATATTCAGGGTTCTCTAGAGTCACATACATATACATGCTGCATGAAAATAAATTTTTAAAAAGTAGAAAAATGCTGAGATATGTAAGGATATTTGTATAATGGAAAATGTTATACAATGACTCCTTACAATGCAAAACAGTCTCAAAGTTCAATGCAATCTTATACAAATCCCAAATGCTTTTTTGTAAAGATAAATGATTTGACTTCTAAAATCAAAAGGATTATAAGAAACAAATATGGGGACACAGTAGGCGACACCCTAATACCAACATTGGGAAGTGCTCAGGGGGAACTAAGAGTACAAGGTCAACTGAAGTTACATGAAAAATTGAAGGTCACCCTGGCTTCCACAAGACCTTGGACACACATAAAAGCAAAGTGTGGACTGAATTCAGAAGAGACTTAAATCCATGGTAAGCAGAAGAGCACAGCATAGGAACAGTGATGAGCAGATAGTGGAGTGCAATGGAAAGCACAGAAATACAGACTTGAGCATGCAGGCCCTGGTTTTCAGAAGGGCTCAGCCCTTCAATAGGTAAGAACAGCTGAGGGCTGGAGAGCAACAGACTGGGAGGCAGCAGAAGTCTGACTGGGATTCTAAACCTTAGATTGAATCTGCAGGGTACAACAGCTTATACTCACAGGGAAAGTCAGAAAGCCAGTTTCCATGGGGACAAAAGCAGGCATTGTGAGTGCAAAGCAGGGAGAGCAGGGAAGGGACATGAGTTCAAGGCAGCAGAAGGAAGCAAAGGAAGAAGGGCGTGGGTGAGGGACCATGGAGCTGGGAAGTGTTCCTCTGATGGGTTGTGTTTTGGAGAAGGACAGCTGAGAACCAGTCTCAGATCCTGGTGACTCTCAGACCTGTGTCTGAATGTCTGCTGCAGAGCTGCCCTGGGCCCCTAATGTTTCTGAACACAGAGAACAGCAAAGAGGCAGATAGAAGATCAGCATGACTGCCACACTGACAATGTTTCTTCTCCTACAGGCCAACAGAATGAAGCCAAAACCCCAGCTAGGTCAGCGACTGTCATCCCATGGAGCAGGCAAGGAGAAGTTTGTTATAAGAGGCATGCAAGGGAGCTGAAGAGACAGTTGAGTTAGAAAGCCCTTGTACATGGGTAGGAGGACTTGAGTTTAATTGGGAACACATACATAAATTTGTAGTCCCAGTTCTGGACAAATAAGTGGCATCCAGAGTCGTGGTGATGTCTGTCCAGCTAGTCTAGCATTATTGCTGAGTTCAAGGCCAATAAGAGACCATGTCATAAAAAATAATGTGGATTCTTCAAGGGCATAAATTATGGCCATGACATTTTCCACGTTCATTTTAAATAAAGCATTTGAAAATTACATATTAAGGGATAAAAGAAGAGAGGGCACCAGAGGGATAGCTCCGTGGGGAAAGGAGTCTGCAGCCAAGCCCAATGATGTGAGTTCATTTTGTGGACCCAAATTGTGGAAGTAGAAAACTGACTATGGAAAACTTTCCTTTTTTTTTTGGTTTTTCGAGACAGGGTTTCTCTTGGTTTTGGAGCCTGTCCTGGAACTAGCTCTTGTAGACCAGGCTGGTCTCGAACTCTCAGAGATCCGCCTGCCTCTGCCTCCCAAGTGCTGGGATTAAAGGCGTGCGCCACCACCGCCCGGCGGTCCTCTCCTTCTTAAGCATAGCACAAGAACTCCAGGAGCCAGGATCTCTCACCAGGGTAGTGAGTTTCCATCAAAGTAGGGCTTGCTGACCACACATTCTGCATCTCACCAGCTTCCTTGTTTCCTGCCTCAGGATCAGAGAGCTGGGCTGCGGGCCTGTGCTGTGAGACACACATCCTTGGACAGGTAGAAGGAGAGAACCCCCACATCTGCCGTATGAACTCTGATTTCCTCTCCTCAGAACTCAGGTCAATCTGTCTGTGTCTGATCCTGAGATCCCAACTCTGCTGTTTCCTATCTGTCCATGGAGTTAATAACACTTTTTAACAAATGTCTTCCTTCCAACAATGCATCTCATGTCTCTCTTAGTACCCCACATGAAATCTTAGAGAATATCAGACTGTGTCCAGAAGCAGGGACAGTGAGAGTGGCAGGGACCATGGACCACAATGAGAACTACTGCCTGAAAATTCTGGTTTCTTCCTTATTCCATAGACACCATCATCTCAGCTACAGGCCCCAAGCCCTCCATGCTCCTCATCAGGTGACAGGCCATGGCTTTCTTGGGTTCATATTCAGCTTCCTTTCCTCACAGGCCCATCTAAAAAACACTCGCTTTCCTTATTTCCTGCCATGATGATATTCTGACATCTGGGGTCTCCCCTAGGACAAGACTTCCTTCCCAAGTCCAGTCTGTCTTAACATTTTATAGTCAGTGGGTCAGTTTCTACCAAAGGGCCCACTGGGACGTAAGGACAGCATCCACACTGACCAATAAGGACAGCCAGAGGTGGTGCATGGGAATGTGGCAGTGTGGCTGTAGTTGGCCCCCATGTGCCCGTAGGGAGTGGCACTCTTAGGAGGCATAGCTTTGTTGGAATAGGTGTGGCCTTGTTGGAGGAAGTGTGTCATCATGGGGGATTTCATACCACAGGAGTAGGTGACAGACCTGGTTACCCCACCACTCACTGGACTTTAGTCATAGTCTCTTCTGGTGGCTTTCCTCTACAGGGATGGAGGGAGATGCTCCTGCTGTGGTTGGGCAGCACATGACAGAGATGAAGATGATTGTGTCATCCTAAGGGAGAAAGAAGGGCTCAGATGGGTCCAGGGCAACTACCACCAGCCTCCATCCTTCCGCCCACTCTAGCATCTCCTCATCTCTCTTCAGGACCCACTCTGGGCAGCTACTCTGGATTCCTTCTGGGCTGTCTTAGTTGTCACTGGGGAAAAGAATTCAAGGAGTGGGAGAGTAGATGGTGGGACAGATTGGGGGACAGATGGGTGTAGTGGGGAGCTGTGGGCTGTGTTCCTGCCGCCCCAGCTCCTGGTCTCCTGGCTAGCTTATGACCCAAAATAACGACACACAAACTGTATTCTTTTAAACACTGTTTGGCCCATTAACTCTAGCCCTTACTGGCTAATTCTCATATCCCGATTAACCCATCTCTAATAATCTGTGTAGCACCAGTCTTACCAGGAAAGATTCAGCATGTCTGACCTGGCGGCTTGCTTCATTGCGTCTGCTTTGGAGAGGAGTGGCATCGCGTCTGCCCGGGAGAGGGGAGCATGGCATCTGTCTCTGAGAGGATCTGCCCTGCATCTGACCTCACTTCCTCTTCCTCCCAGCATTCTGTTCTGTTTACTCCACCCACCTAAAGGCTGGTCTATCAAGTGGGCCAAAGCAGTTTCTTTATTAGCCAATGACCTACCTCCATCAGATGGGCAGTTTTCATCTATGAGTTATCTGCTGGGTCAGGGCCCATATGCCCTTCACTGTGTGTTATTTGAGGGAAGTTTTTGGAGTTGGATGGGTCAGACAGAAATAGGAAGGGTTGTGCCTGTTCTCTGCCACGACTGTCATGGGAAAACACAGCTGGGTATAAAACCAGAGTCTGAATTTGGGGACACCATCAGGAACTGAAGTCTGAAGAGTCGCAGACTGGCCTCGGGAGGCCATGCTTACTCAGGATGAGGACTGAACAAACATGTGGTGGCACATCAGCTATGAATGTCTCCTTGCATATGTCTGTGTCTGTATTGAGGAGCATATGTGTTCAAGCGTGTGTGCACCAATGTGGAGGTCAGTGGACAACCTTAGGTGTTACTACTCAGGATATATTCCTCTTGGATTTGTTTGTTTGTTTGGTTGGTTTATATTTTTGAGACAAGATCTGTATAGACGTTGCTGGCATGGAAATGGATATATAGACTAGGCTAGCCTTTAACTCACTGAGATCTACTCATGTTTGCCTCTGACTCTGCCTCTGCCTCCCCAAAGGAATGAAAGGCATGCACAACCATGCCTAGCTCACTTTGTTTTAACTTTCAAAATTTTGCTTATTTCTTCTGTGAGTGCAGGGCACACTTGTGCTATAGCCTGAGCAGCAACCAGGTTCTAACACTGCAGTCTGACACTCCCCATGGTTACATGTATGTAAAAGCTCCATGTATGCACACTACAGCCCCAGGCTGCTCTTCCACCAAAAGTGCTCCTCCCCTGCGAAAGCATCATGACTGCAGGGCCCAGCCACTGCTATTAGGGGAAACGGGGTTCTAACTGCAGGAGTCTGATTACAGCATCCTGGACAGAAATCACATCCCACAGCAGTGTCCCTATGGGCATCTACTTGAGTTCAGGGCTTGAAACTGAACAGAACCCATGACTTGGGATTGAGGGGTCAGCAGGTGGCAGCGGTGAGACTGAACACAAGGCGAAGCTAGGTTCCTGAAGAACCAACCAGAGCCTGTTGCATAAAAATGCTGGAGACCTTAGCATTTTAAAGTCTAATTTCTTGAGTTCTTCATATATTTTGGAGATAAGACCTTTGTCTGTTGCGGGGTTAGTGAAGATCTTCTCTCAGTCAGTAGGTTGCCTTTTTGTCTTAGTGACAGTGCCCTTTGCTTTACAGAAGCTTCTCAGTTTCAGGAGGTCCCATTTATTCAATGTTGCCCGTAATGTCTGTGCTGCTGGGATTATACGTAGGAAGTGATCTCCTGTGCCCATATGTTGCAGAGTACTTCCCACTTTCTCTTCTATCAGGTTCAGTGTTTTCAGATCGATATTGAGGTCTTTGATCCATTTGGACTTGATTTTTGTGTATGGTGATAGATCTATTTTCATTCTTCCATAGGTTGACATCCAGTTGTGTCAGCACCATTTGTTAAAGATGCTTTCTTTATTCTATTGTATACTCCTAGCTCCTTTATCAAAAATCATGTGTTCATAGGATTGAGGGTTAAGATCCGGGTCTTCTATTTGATTCCATTGGTCAACTTCTCTGTTTCTATGCCAATACCAAGCTGTTTTCAATACTGTAACTCTGTAATAGAGTTTGAAGTCAGGGATGATAATGCCTCCAGGAGGTCCTTTATTGTATAATATTGTTTTGGCTATCCTGGTTTTGTGTTTTTCTATATAAAGTTGATTATTTTCCTCTCAAGATCTGTGAAGAATTTTGATGGGATCTTGATGGGAATTGCAATGAATCTATAAATTGCCTTTGGTAGAATTGCCATTTTTACTATGTTGATCCTTCCAATCCAAGAGCAAGGGAGATCCTTCCATTTTCCGGTATCCTCTTCAATTTCTTTCTTAAAAGACTTGAAATTCTTGTCAAATAGATCTTTCACTTCCTTGGTTAGAGTTACCCCAATATATTTTATTTAAAATGCTAATTAACCCAATCAAAAAATGGGGCACGGAACTGAACAGAGAATTCTCAATAGAAGAAGTTCAAATGGCCAAAAGACACTAAAGAGCATGCTCAACCTCCTTAGCAATCAGGGAAATGCAAATCAAAACAACTTTGTGATACCATCTTATACCTGTCAGAATGGCTAAAATCAAAAACACCAATGATAGCCTTCACTGGAGAGGTTGTGGAGTAAGGAGTACACAATCCATTGCTGGTGGGAATGCAAACTTGTGCAACCACTTTGGAAAGCAGTGTGGTGGTTTCTCAGGAAATTTGGAATCAACCTACCCCAGGACCCAGCAATACCACTCTTGGGAATATACCCAAGAGATGCCCTACCATATTACAAAAGATTTTGTTAAACTATGTTCATAGCAGCATTATTTATAATAGCCAGAACATGGAAACAACCTAGATGCCCTTCAATGGAAGAATGGATGAAGAAAGTGTGGAATATATACATAATAGAGTACTAATCAGCAGTAAAAAACAATGACATCTTGCATTTTGCATGTAAATGGATGGAAATAAAAAACACTATCCTGAGTGAGGTAACCCAGACCCAAAAAGAGGAACATGGGATGTACTCATTCATAATTGGTTTCTAGCCAGAAATAAAGGACATTGAGCCTATAATTTGTGATCCTAGAGAAGCTAAATAAGAAGGTGAACCCAAAGAAAAACATATAGTCATCCTCCTGGATATTGGAAGTAGACAAGATTGCCGGACAAAAACTGGGAACTAGGGGGTGGGGTGGGATGGGGGTGAGGGGAAATGGGGAGAGAAAAGTGAGAAGGCGAGGATGGGGGGAGCTTGGGGGAATGGGATGGTTGGGATAAAGGAAAGGTGGATATGGGAACAGGGAAGCATATATCCTAATTAAGGGAGCCATCTTAGGGTTGGCAAGAGACTTGACTCTAGAGGTGTTCCCAGGTGTCCAGGGAGATTTCCCCAGCTAGTTCCTTGGGCAGCTGAGGAGAGGGAACCTAAAATGGCCCTACCCGATAGCCATACTGATGAATATCTTGCATAGCAACATAGAACCTTCATCTGGCGATGGATGGAGATAGAGACAGAGACCCACATTGGAGCACTGGACTGAGCTCCCAAGGTCCAAATGAGGAGCAGAAGGAGGGAGAACATGAGCAAGGAAGTCAGGACCGCGAGGGGTACACCCATCCACTGAGACAGTGGGGCTGATCTATTGGGAGCTCAACAAGGCCAGCTGGACTGGGAATGAAAGTGCATGGAAAAAAACTGGACTCTCTGAACATGGCGGACAATGAGGGCTGATGAGAAGCCAAGGACAATGGCACTGGGTTTTGATTCTATCGCATGTACTGGCTTTGTGGGAGCCTAGCCTGTTTGGATGCTCACCTTCCTAGACCTGGATGGAGGGGGGAGGAGGACCTTGGACTTCCCACAGGGTAGGGAACACTGACTGCTCTTTGTACTAGAGAAGGAGGGGGAGGGAAATGGGAGGCAGGGAGGAGGCAGAAATTTGTTCAATAATAAAAAAAATGCTGGAGACCAACAACTGACATAAAGCAGGGTCATGGGGGGGCAGCCCCTTCTTTAGAAACTTAGCCATCGAGTGACCTTTCCTACAGATCCTAGACTGGAAAGCAAGGCCAGGTGAAACCCAGAGGTGAGTACTCATGATCAAGAGGGCCCCCTCTCAGTCCCACTAAGACTAAAAACAAGGCTCATCTGGTGGAATGCGTACCTGCCTGACATGCACAGAACCCTAGGTTCTATTTCCAGCAGGGGACAAAGGGGCACGATGGGGCACACCTGTCACCCAGTGCATAGGAGGGCAGAGAGGAGGATCTGTAGGAGTTCAAATTCATCCTTGGCTACATAACAAGTTAAAGGCCCAGCCTGGGCTACATGAGACCACATCCAATAAAGTGGGGCTTTCTGAAAGGTACAGTAGGCCCTGTCCCCTCTCCTGACTGATGGACTATTTGGGCCTAAATCATCCCAAAGTTTCTATGCTCTGTATCCAGGACAGGATGGATGGATATAGAAGTGCGTCCATGTACAGCTGACAGTGAGGCCATGAGAAGGAGACCCATGACCATGAGAGCTCAGGCCATGGGATATGAGGACCATGGGAATTGTGAGGAAGCTAGAGAAAGCAGATATGACAGAGGGCAGTCTGCATAGCCACTTGCAGAGAAGCATGGAGAAGACAATCAATGCCAGAAAATCTAAGGGAATGGGAAGCCACCTCTGCTCTTGTCACTCAGAGAGAATGATGCCACTTCCTCTGGTACAATTACATTTTCCTGCCTTTCAGGGAACTGATGGCACCTTGTCAAGGAAAGGGGTAGGGATGACGCTCCTACAGAACCAGCCCTTTGGCCACCACATCCACCACCCCATCTCTCATGAATCTACTCTAATCATGGACCAGCTGTGTCCACTATCAGAGCTGTCCAAGGCAATATGTCATGAGTGACACATTGCTGTTCTGAGCCTTCTTTGCCCACTTCATCCCAAGAAGGCTCTGAAACAGCCACAGCTAGAAGAAACCACTCAAGTGTTTTGTGGGAACAGCCTCTGAGGGGGCCAGCAGCAGATCTGTGGCCTTTGAGGAGAGTTCAGAGGCTGCACCAAGCAGGCAGCCAGGAGTCAGTGTGAAATGGAAGAATACAAATACTCAATGTTACTGAAATGCAGTTACCTGCCATGTGCCAGTCACGTGACATGTGCCAGGGCATCTCTGATCCTTGGTTTCCTCTTCGGAGTGTGTATTAAGGTTGGTGGGAGGCAGAAAGGTTCCTTCAGAAACTGGAGTAGCTATGAAGTCACTGTCGAGGTGAGGGAGACAATCACCCAAGAAGCCCAGGGAGTTTACAGACTCAGCAGCAGCAAGCATTCAGGGCTAAAGTGTCCACAGGGCATTGGTTTTGTGGGGGGTGTAGGGCCTGGGTCTACCCTTGTTCTTAGGGTTCATCTTGAGGAAAGTTTCTGGTCAACCAGCTAAAACATTCTGTTTGTTTCTGTGCTCCCTCTGCCCTGCCTGGTGATTAGCTTTAGGGCATTGTTGACTCCATCTATTGTGTGGTAATCTCCCACCTGCCTGGGTGGAAATCCTTGTGCAGAAGCGAGGTATATAAGGATTTCCCCAAGGTTAAATAAATGGCATTTGGCTGATCTCCTTTCAAATGACCCAGGTCCCTTTGTGTATTCTTTCATTCACCAGGCCCTTTCCCAACTCGCATACAGTACATTGGTGCACGAACTGTAACTAGGGGGTAACACAGAATCGGGTGTTACAATTGGAGGTCCCGCTGGGATCATCAGCAACTACAGTCAAAGACCCATCTGCGAGATCGGGAAGTAGGGATCCCTGAGAGGTCGCCCTCAGAAGGCTGGCCAGCAGGTAAGAAATTGAGTGGTGAGGGTGTATTGGTAATGGGTGCAAATATTTCTTTTTTGGCATTGATGGCTGACTAAAGGGCCAGTTGATAGTGCTTTTAGAGAAGCAAGGCAAGGAAGGCACTGGTATTAAAATAAGATAGCACAAGAGTTCCTTAAGACAATTTTCTTTTGTGTAAGGTAGCTTGTTGCCAAATTATTTGAGAGAGTTTAGTCCCTGGTTTCTACACACAGGGGGCTTTAATATTACTGATTGGGAGTAGGTAAAGGTCAAAGTATTAAAAGAGTGAGGGCCAGAAGAATTTTCCATAGCGATATTTTCACTATGGCATTTAGTCAGAGATGCTCTTCTCAGTGATGATATAAAGTAAAAGAGCAATTAGAGAATTTGAACAAAACCTTTGAGGAGATTCAGGATCCAGAATCTGTGAGTTCTATTAAGAGTTTTGAGGAGCAGGAAGTTTAAGAGTACTAAAAAATATAAAAGAGAAAGAAAAAAAAACTATTAAAAAAAAGATTGCACTGTTAAAAAAGTTAGTAAAGAAGAAAGGCAGCTTTGCAGAGCTTGTCTTTTGGGAGGAGATTGCTGTGGAAGGTAAAATGCAGGAGGATTGTAATGCCTTGACATGTTAACTAGTGCAAGACAGTACGCTGGTTTAGCAGCACAGATCACTTACAATCCTGCTGTTTATGCTCAGCTGCGGTAAACCTTGGATAGCTTTACTTAACAAAGGAGCAGGAGAACAGCTTTCTAAGATCCTTCAAGGGCCTTCAAGAACCTTATTCTGAGTTTGTTGACCCAATGGGAAGTCGCAGTTTTGGGGATGTGGACTCAGCTATGGCAATCATAAAGCAATTGGCCTATTAAAAATACTAACAGATTTTGGCAAGAGGTTTTATGCCCCCGTAGAAATGGAAATTTAAATGACTTTATCCGGTTACACACGTGATGGGTCAGGTAATTGTTTCTGCCCTTGGGGGGGTCAAGGTGGAGCTAGATCAAGAAATTGTTTTCAATGCAAAAGGTCAGGACACGTAAAAAAAAAACTGCCCTGCAGGTTAAGGGACAGTTAATCAGTCCAAAAAAAAAAGGCAAATGTGATGGTGCACACCTTTATCCCAGCTCTGGAGACAGAGACTTGCAAAACTGAGTTCAAGGCCAGCCTGGTCTACAGAGTGTGCTCCTAGAACAGCTAAAGGCAGGATACATAGTGGCATCCACTTCTCCCTGGAATACTCTTATCTTTGTTATTTAAAAAAAAATCTCATAAATGGAAGTTGCTGTGAGATCTTAGAGCAGTAAATAGTTGTATGGACATTCTGCAGGGGAATCCAGACCCAAGCTCCTTTCAAGTGTTGATGCCTCAGGCAATCCAATGTATTACTTTGACTGAAGAAAAGCTTGCCTCTGCTCATATTCATTATATTGACTTTAGTCAGCTGCTGCTGTTGATAATTTTTCCCTCTCAACATAGTCCTACTGGAGTTTTTTGAAAGAAAGGACCCATCCTATGGGTACATGAACATATGTCACTTGTAAAAATTGTTATCTCATATCCATCAGCTGTGCTACGTGTTATTCTGAAAGGATATGAACTTAGTTTACCAATCTTTAAAATGTTACCTGTTAAGGTTATTACACCATATACCCGGGCAGAAATAACTTGACTGCAGAATTTTGCTAAAGATTGGACCTTGTTTTTATAAGTTGGTCACCTTTTTCAAAAATCATCCAGTATGCTTACTAAAGGGTCTTTTACCGGGACAGCTGTGGTAGCCTCCCCTCCTGATTTTGATATTCAGCCTGTTAATGCTAAATCTGCTCCGGTGGCTAAATTGATTGCTGTACAAATGGCCTTAGAGAAATATGCTGATATTCCGTTTAACCTTTTTTGCTAACAGTCAGTATATAAGCAAAATTCTTGCACCTTTGGAAACTGCAGCTTACATTGCCTCTGTATCTCGAGTCCAGATGCAGGATTGGCTATTCAAACTTTGCTTTGGGCCCGATCTGTTTCCATTTACGTAGGACACTTGCAGGCTCATACTGACCTCCCTGGTCCCTTGAGCGAGGGGAATGAATTGTCTGATCAGCTTAATCACCAAATTTGTGCAGTTAGTCAAGAATCTTATGAAGCTGCAGAAAAAACTCATCATTTTCATCTCAATGCTGGGTCTTTAAGACTTCATTTTAAGATATCTCAAGAGAAGCCCACTGATATTGTTTAAAAAAATGCTGTGTACAGAACTTTTAACTGTTTCCCATTTGGGATTTAGTCCTCGTGGGCTTGCTCCTAATCATTTATGACAAATGGATGTTACCCATGTTCCCTATTTTGGGCACATACAATATGTTCACATAACCGCGAATACATATTCTAATTTATTTTTGCCTCGGCTCATACAGAAAAAAATTATGGGATGTTAGAAGTCACTGTCTCCAGGCTTTTGCATACATGGGAGTTCCAAAAACTGTAAAAACTAATAATGGGCCAGCCTACACCAACACAGGCTTTGCTAAATTTTGCTCTGAGTTCTCCATTTCTCATAAGACAAAAATACCCTATAATCTTCAAGGACAAGCTATAGTGGAGCAAGCGCATCGTACGCTCAAAGCCTCTTTGCATAAAACAAAAAAGGGGGAATATGGTTCCATCTCCAGAGACCATTTATCTTTTATTTTATACATTTTAAATTTTTGACAGTTGATGCTCAATATCATACCACTGCTGACTGGCATTGGTGGCCAGACTCTTTCAGGATGCCTCATGTCAAATGGAAGAATCTAGCAGACAGCACCTGTTATGGTCCAGATCCTGTACTGGTGTGGGGAAGAGGGGGTATTTGTGTTTTTCCACAGGATGCTGACAATTCAATATGGGTACCTGATCATCTGGTGGATGCTGTCTTACAAATGAGGTGTATGATACCTGAGGAAGGAACAACAAAGGTTAATCTGTGACACATACACATACACATGCACGTACCATTATGTGTTTGCAAAAATTTAATAAAAAATAAACATTTAGAAAATAAAATATAAAATCAAGAACCAAATAATAATCAATTATCATTAATTGCATTGTCAATTCTTAGGGTGCCAGTGATAAATGGGTTTATGCCTTCCAAGTTGGACCCACCTGTCTCTCCCTGGCCAACCACTGCTCATCTTAACCCCTGTGCTGGTTCAGGATAAAGTCCACAGCCAGAATTGGCCAGGCCACCTTACATCTGTGTTTCCTGTGCCCCCTACATATTTCCCTAAGTGAACTTTTCTGAGATTTCTGTTCTCAGCCTCCTCCCTCTCCCTTCTTTCCTAATTTCTCCTGGACCTCGAGATAACCTGTTAGGTGCTTGACAGAACGATCAATTTAAAGCAGCCATGCCTGTCTCTGCTTCAGTCAGACATGCAATGTTGTTCTTTTTTAGAAGGACTTCAGATGTTCCCCAAGGCCACATGCATGTGAGACCAGGGCTCTGTCATTGAGTTATACCTCATGGTCACCATGGGTTCTCCCATCAGTATTTTTAAAATTAATTCATTAACTGAATGTTCCTGCCCATTGTTTAAAATGTTAAAATCAATGATAAAAAGACATTTTCTTTCCATTATATTTTTAAAATTAATTCACTAACTGAATATTCCTGCCCATTGTTTTTAAAATGTTGAAATCAATGATAAAAAGACATTTTCTTTTCATTATATTTTTAAAATTAATTCATTAACTGAATATTCCTGCCTATTGATTTTAAAATGTTAAAATCAATGATAAAAAGACATTTTCTTTCCATTTTTAAAGATAAGTCTCATATAGCCCAGGCTGGCCTCAAACTTGTTCTGTAGCTGAGGATGATCTTGAACTCCTAATTCTCCAGCCACCACTTCCCAAGTGCTGGGATCACAAGGGTGCGTCTCCACTCCTGTGTGCAGTGCTTAAGATGGGACTCAGAGCCTCATGCATGCCAGGCAAGCACTCTACCAACTGAGCTACATCCAAAGACCCCACAAGAAATGTGTTTATCTGACCAAAATTCCCACATTTAATGTAAAGAAATCACAACCAGAGAAATATTTGCAACAAGTATTGAGAAAGAATCCTGCGGTTCTTTTTTTTTTCACATAATTTCATTTTTGTAGTCAAATTCAATAATACATTCCTTTGCAATTTTTCTCTTTTATGTCTAAGCAAAAAGACCCCTGATGACCCCACCCCCACTTAATGAAAATAGATTCTTCTCTCATGGAATAAATCTCAACCAGTTTCCCCTCCCTTCTCTTCTCCCCCCCCCTCACCCCCCGACATTGTCCATCTTTCCTTTCCACCAGATCCACCAATTCCACTCCCGTTTGGTCTTCTGAAAAGAGCAGACCTCCACGAGACCACAGCCAAAAAGAACAAAATGAGATGCAATAAGACAAGGCAAAAGCCCTTCTATTGTGATAGGCTAGACAAGACAACCCAAAGGAGGAAGAGTCCCAAAAGCAAGTTAAAGAGTCAGAGACACACCACTCCCTCTGTTAGGAGTCCCACAAAAACACCAAACTAGCAGCCATAACGTATACTGAGAGGACCTGGTGCAAATCCAGATCTGGTTTTTAGAAAAGCATGCGTTTCTGGCCTGTCTGTCGCATCCTGCTCCACTGTCTTCATTTTTAGTTATACTTACTGTTTGTGTGTGCACAGGCATGTGTGCGTGGGTGTCTCAATGGGATGCTCAGAGGACTTTTGGAGTTGAATTCTTTCCTTCCAACTTGCTTTGAAGCAGGGTCTCCCCCTGTTGTGCCTTCTCACCACAGAGTACAAGATGGCTGCTGAGACAGCCTCCCTGTGATTCTCCCACCTCTGCCTCCTGTCTCCACAAAGCAGTGCTGCAGTTGCAAATGCTCATAACATCTGGCTTTTTATATTGGTTCTGAGGAATCAAACCTCACCTAAGATGTTTTATTTATTAACTCTGGTTCCTTATTTTTATTAATTTTTAATTTATGTGTATGTCCATGTCAGTGTGGTTACATATTTACAAGCAAGTCTCTGTGTGGACATACATGTGGAGGCCAGGTAACAACCTTGGAAACCTTTTCCTGGACCCTATATGCCTTTTCTTCTTTCTTTCTTTCTTTCTTTCTTTCTTTCTTCTCTCTCTCTCTCTCTCTCTCTCTCTCTCTCTCTCTCTCTCTTTCTTTCTATCTGTGGTGTTTCTCTGTCCTGGAACTCACCAAGTGGGCCATACCAGCTGGCAGTGAGCCCAGGGATCTGCCCATCTTCCCTCTGTAGTGCTGGGATTACAAGTGCATGGCGACAGGCACCAGTCCCTCTGGATGTGACTCAGACATTTGTGTTTAAAAGGTGTCCTAGTTGGAGTTCCTATTGCTATGTCAAACACTATGACCAAAGCACTCAGGGAGGAAAAGGCTTATTTAACTTACACATCCCAATCACAATCCATCATCAATGGAGGTCAGGGCAGGAATCCCAGGCAGGAACCTGGAAGAGGAACTGAAGCAGAAGCCATAAAGGAGGGCTGTTTACTAGCTTGCTTTTTGTGGCTTTCTCAGTCTGCTTTGATTATAGCATCCAGGACCACCAGCCCAGCTACGGTACCACCCACAGTGAGCTAGGTTCTCCCACATCAATCAAATTAAGAAAATATTCTACAGACTTGCCTACGGGTAATCTGACATAGGCATTTTCTCAGTTGAGGTTCCCCTTCTCAGATACCTACAGCTTTGTCAAATTGACAAAATACCTAACAAGGCAAGTGCTTTCTGCACTGAGCCACCCCCTCAGTAGCTGACCTGCCTTTTCTCCTCTCAGGACTACACTTTCTTAGTGACTCTAACTTTATCAATGACAGTGGCTGAAGTGACTCTTTCCTTCTCAGTCATTACTCAACCACTATGCTTCCAACAACTTCATTTCTTTGATTTGTTCTTTTGGACATTCTGGGAAAGAAGGTGAAAAATAAGTATAGATATATGCACCTACACACACACACACACACACATGTTTGCTTACACTTCCTGTTGAGATTGGGACAGAACAGATCATAGGACTCAGGTAATGGCTCAGTCAGTAAAGAGCTTGCCATGCAAGCTTGCGTATCTTTCACCACAATCCTTGTAATTCCAGTGCTGAGCAGGTGGAGACAAGATCATCCCCAAGGCTGATGGCTACTCATACTAGCCTAATTGTTGAGCCCCAGGTCCCAGTGAGAGACCCAGTCTTTAAAAACAACAAGGTGGACAGCTTTTGAGGAGTAATAGCTAAGGGTGGCTTTCAGCCTCCCCAAGGCAGATCCCTGATGGCCTCCTCTCGAGTCCAGAGTCGGGTTCTGAGGCTTCTGCTTAGAGTAGCTGGGGTCTTTTGTTGCTATTGTTTCAGTTTAGTTTTGCTGGAGTCCTGCACTGCTAACCCCACTGGAAATCTGCTCTAAGCCGGTTTCCCAAGTGAGACCTCTGAGGGTTCAGTTTGTGAACTGCACAGTCCAGTCACATCTCAGTTCTTCCCTGTTGACTCAGTCATTTCATCATCAGTCCACCCCTTTTACAGAGGAGAAATGGCCTGCCTAGGAGAAAGCCAGGGGAGGGAAAAGCAGAAGGGACCGGAAGTACCCTCACCTCAGAAGTATTGCTCTACTTCCCAAAGTTTGACTTGCAACTGGAGAATTCCAAGTAGATGAATGTCTGGCTTCCCAGTAACTGTGGGTGATGGGGGAGACATCCCAAGGGCTGAGTGTTCATTTCAGAGAGGGCTGTGGTGGAGACAGACACAGTCAGAGGGGAGACAGGTTGGTAGAGGAGCTCTCAGAGGAAGAAAAATTGCATACAATGTCAAAGAATAAGTAATGACAGCCAGATGCAGTGAGATGGCTCAGGAGGTCAAGACACTGGAAATGCTAGAACACATAGGGCCAAAGGAAAGAACTGACTCTTGTATGTTGTTCTCTGACACACACACACACACGCACACACACCGTCACCTGTGCACACTCACACACATGGTGAATAAATAAATATAATACAATTAAAAATTAAAACAATAACAGTCACTGTGATACACACCTCAGTCTGTGCACCTGGGAAGGGGAGGCAGAAGGATCTTGATTACATGAGAATTTATCTCAAACTCTCTCGCTTCCACAGAATAGCCAAGAAAGTGCCTGAAGTCATGGAGGACTCTCCCTGGCCTTCCAGGAAAGGGAATCCATGTCAGGAACTCTTGAGAAGTGTGGTGCTGGTGAAGGTGACAGGAGATGACAAGAGGGAACCTTGTAAGTCAAGTCCCCAAGCCTCTGATACCACTGGCAGAATGAAGTGGCCACCTCAGCACCCTGCTATGATGGCTTCAGCATATGTGAAAGTTCTCAGATAGGGTTTAAGAGTGTCACTGAGACAGGTTCCTGGGGAGAAAGGTGTTTACTAAGAGTTATCAATGCCACAGACAAAACTGTAAACCACAGCATGGGAGTGGGGCTATAAGGAGATTTCAGGGCCTACCAACATGGCATCCTTCTGAGGATAGCGGTAGTTTCACTGCACAAGCCTAAACCAGGAAGGAGGGAGGAAAGGGAGCAGGATGTGTGGCCACTAATGCCCTCTGACATAAGTCACTCCCCAGCTGAGAAACACTGGGCCTGGATGGAAGTATGTCAGCTGGAGAGTCACAGTGTCTCAGTAGTGTATCTGTAAGACGTCAAAGGTAGTGCTGCAGCCTGAGCAGCTGCTGGACTCTAACCTTGCAGTCGTAGGGTGTAGAGGACAGACTGGACATGGGCCTGGCTGCATCAGTTTACCACTGGGGCTGCACCTGGAGACAAATGGCCAGGACCAGGAAAATTTTGAGGGAAAAGCTTTCAGACTCTGTGATTAGCCCCGTGTGGTAATGCATGTCTGTAAGTCAGTGTGTGGAAGGTGCAGGCAGGAAGATCAACATTCAAAGTCATACTTGGGTGCAGAAGATCTCAAACAAACAAAAAGTGAGTGATTAGACTGATACTGGTACCAGAGAACAGGAACAAATCTCATTTGTTGGAAAACACTTTGATGAAACCACCATGCCATATGGGGACTGAAGGAGGAAGTCTGTCTGAGGGTGTGCAATAGCGGTTACTTTTCCACTGTTGAGATAAAACATCATGATCAAAAGTACCTTGTGGAAGGAAGAGTTCATTCTGGCTTGCGTCTCCAAGGGAAGGTTAATAATGGTGGGGCAGCTGAAACAGGACACTGAGCAGTCGCATCTCAACCACATGCAGAAAACACAGAAAGAAAATGGAAGTGAGGTGGGAAAACACACCCCCAGTGACACACACCTCTTCCAGAAGGCTGCCCCTCCTAAATTCTCCATAACCTCCCCAATATGAGCAAGGGTACAAACAGGTGAGCCTGTGGCAAAGATTCTTCATTCAAACTTACACAGGGGTAGACTGAGTCTCTCAGAAATATATTTGAAGTGCCTGTGTGGATCTGACAGAGCTGTCAAAAAGACAAGACAAAACGAAACAGGTATTTATAAGTCAAAAGAGAAAAGACAGACAGATGGTTCAGGAGTTAGGAACAGGTGCTGCTCTTGCAGAGACCCAAGTTCAGTTCCCAGCACCCTTAGGGAACCACTCACAACCTCCTGTAATTCTAGCTTCAGGTGTCCAGGGTTCTCTTCAGGCCTCGTTGGGCTTGGAAACCCAGATGGCATACACAATCTCTCACACAGAGATACACTCACACACATACAAATAAATCTTTAAAGCTAAAACTATAATGTAAAACACTAGGGGAAAAAGTTTAAACTAAGGAGCAGAATAACTTCTCTAAAACACAGTGGCGGAACTGTTGTAATTTTTTAAAAAAGCAGTGCAAGAAAGAAAGACACCATGAGACAGAGCTCAAATGGAGAGGATTTTTAATGAGGGAAAGTCAATGGGAAAAGAGAGGATGGGTGAAGGGAGACCAGCTTCTGAGACAGGAGCTGCAGAAGAGAAGAGAGAGAGAAAGGAAGAGACTGGAGATGGGCAGGGTTCACTTTTTAAAGGGGAACATAGCAAACATATATAGGAGGTGCTCTTAGTGGATGCACTGAGAATACATCTCATCTGAACCTCAGGGGCCAGTACAGATGCCTGAATACTAACAGTGATGTTGTTGAATGACAGAGGCAGTGGGTGAGTAGGAAACCTCTCATTCGTAAAATGGAAAAACTAGTTAAGGTGTCTATATTAGGTGGTTGGAGAGATGGCTCAGTGGTTAGGAGCACTGGATACTCTTTCAGAGGACCCGGGGTTTGATTCCCAGGACCCACACAATGGCTCAAGGCTCCTGTAACCCCTGTTCCAGGGCATATGATGCCCTCCTCTGACTGCCACAGGGACCAAGTACACATGTGGCAAACAGACATACAAGCAGGTGTACATTTATACAATAAAAATAATTAAAGATTTTTTAAAAAGATATCTATACAACAATATAATTGTCTATACAGCAATATAATTGACTCGGCTTCTTTCTCCCGGCATTCTATTCTGTCTACTCCGCCTTCCTAATTTTCTGTTTTATCAGGGCCAAGCAGTTTTTTTTATTAATTAACCAATGAAAGCAACAGATATATACAAGACCCACCTCCATCATTTCCCCTTTTTCTGTTTAAACAAAAAAGAAAGGCTTTGACTTTAACATAGTACAATTACATGTAACAAAACCATTGTCAAGTAAGAATTACAGTTACAATATTTATATCTATTTTATCTTTTATCATAACTAAGGAAATTACAACTATCTATTCATTTTTTATTTTTTTATTTTATTCTTTTTTAATTAAATTTTCCACCTCCTCCCTGTTTCCCATTTCCCTCCCCCTCCTCCCACATATTGCGCCCTCCCCCCACTACCCTCCCCCTATCCCCACTCCTCTTCTCCTCCCCCCACTCCATTCCCCCTCCCTCTCGATACTGAAGAGCAGTCCAAATTCCCTGACCTGCGGGAAGACCAAGGTCCTCCCACTTCTATCTAGGTCCAGGAAGGTGAGCATCCAAACAGGCTAAGCTCCCACAAAGCCAGTTCATGTATTAGGATCGAAACCTAGTCTATTCATTTTTTAACTCCATCAAAGACTCCAGAAGGATATAATATTATCTAAGCAAACAAGAAATCCAAAACTCTAGAAATGACAGAGACATCTCGCTGCCTGTACAGTCACCCAAAGTTCCTCTGTACCATTGGGACATCCATCTTTGGCCTTCAGGACCATAGTATCCAGCAGACTTTTCCATGAAACAGGAAAATATAAAGACAATTTAGTCACTTTTTTTGTGTCTTGCAGAATGTCTCGCAGACACTTTCATGAATCAGGAACCCTGAAAGACCATCTCACTTTAGGTAAGTTCAGCAGTCTTCTCTCTGTGGGTTCTTTGTGACCAGTTTATGCATCAGTCCATGCAAGAGCAGTTTTTTGCCCAAATGGCTAACCAACTTCATAAGGAACCTCTTTGATGCCCATCTTCCTCTTGAAGTAGATTGGTACTGCCAGGAGCAGATGTGTTAGTCTCATTGTCATGAAAAACCCTAATTTATTAAAACATCTTAAATGCCATGTTCTTTAGTCTTTGAAAGATATGAAGAATGTCTATCTAACTGAAATCTCTCTATATATATCTAGAAAATCTAACTAACATGATTAAAAGCTTGACTATTATCAATGATTATCCATCAACAATCTGTATTTCCTAATTATACATTACATTTTAAATGAACTACACAATCACAATATCTTAATCAAGATCAGAAATACATATACATATAACAAAATTGACCTTAAAATCCATACCAATGCAAATTATTTATATCTATATCAAATTCCCACCTAAATGACAATGGCAATTTTGGAAAAGCAATTTATCTTCTCCAATTCAGATGCCTTCTCAAAGACAAAACAAGACAAAATGAGATGAAACAACAACAACAGACATGAAATGACCGATGACGGAGCACTCCAATGCCCGATCCCAGAATTTATTCAGAGTTGCAATAGGAGGCTGGAGGGATGGCTCAGCAGTTAAGAGCACTGGTTGCTTTTACAGGAAACCTGAGTTCTGCTTCCAGCAGCTACAGCAGGTTATTTACAAGCACCTGTAACTTCACTTCCAGTTCTACCGGAAACTCTCTCCTGAATCCACAGGCACCTGCTCTCATGAGCATGAACCCCAAAACAGATGCACAGAATTTAAAAATTAAAAAAACCAAAAAAACCATGAACAGTAGGTGAATCAATATAAAATAAATGAGGACAAAAGGCTCCAGTAGGTGAATCAATATAAAATAAATGAGGACAAAAGGGTCCAGTGGGTGAATCAATATAAAATAAATGAAGACAAAAGGCTCCAGTGGGCTCTGAGGGTGAAGAGTTTCAGTGCCCACTCCTAAGAACCAGATGATGGAGGGAACCTACTCCTGCAAGGTGCCCTCTACCTCCACACAAACTGAGGCACAGCCCCTGCCACATAATAAATAAGTGGCAATAAAAGAGCTATAGTAATTAAAACAGCACAGCATGCAGCAAGATAAATAGACCAGTAGAGTAAACTACAATCCAGAAGTATGCAGTTTCTAATGGCACAAAAGGAAGCCGGGAGAACACAGAGTAGACAAGCAGGTGTGGGGCCAGGGGGAACTCCAGGTAAGGTGAAGGAACCAAAGGAGACAGGGGTGGGACCTGGACCTGGCAGAGATTTGTGGGAGGGGTTGCTGTGTAGGACAACAGCCAGCAGAGGTAGTCCAGGCTCTTCTCTGACTGCCTGGGCTGGTATCTTCACTCCCCTGTCCTCCGAAGGTGCTGAACATAGAAGACAGCTGAGAGGCAGATGGACAATCAGCACGGATGTCACACTGACACTGTTTCTTCCCCCCAGGTCAGAGGACTAAAGACAAAACCCCAACCAGGTGCGCACCATCTTGTCCTCAGCAAGAGCAGCCAGTGCTCTTGACCACTGAGCCATCTCTTCACCCCCTTCAAATAGCTTAGAAGAACAAAGGAAAACCACACACAGGGCTCTTCACATCTCCCACCCCTGACTCATCCTGTCTGCCTCCTCCATGTCCTCTATGAGGCCATGTTCTTCAGGGCCACCAGCTTCACACCCCGACATGGAGTGCAGCAGAGTCTCAGGGAGTCTCCTTCCCAGGACAGTCCCCACCCTCAGGTCTCATGGGTCTTTCTCCTTCTCTCCTTTCATTTCCTATGCTTCCTTCTCTGTGGCTCTGGTTCCTGTCAGCCTGGAACATCTGCCTGGATTCCACCAGCTCTCCCATCTTTCCCTTTCTTCTCTCTGTCTTTATGCTCAGTGAGCCCTGCTCCCAGGAATTCTTTCTTCTAGATCTTCCACATCTCTTGCCCTTTTCTGTTCACCTCCCAACCTCTCTGCCCTTCTTTTCTGACTTTTCTTTACCTTACTGTACATGGCCTGCTCTGAGCCTTCTCCATTTTTTCTGAGAAAGGGTCTCATATAGCCCTGGCTGGTCTTGAACTCTCTATGTAGCCAAGGACAACCTTGATCTTCTGACACTTTTGCCTCCACTTCCCAATTGTTGGAGTAACAGGCGTCATACCACACCTGGTTTATGAGGTGCTGGGGATGAAACCCAGGACCTTTGCAATTAACACAAGCACTCTAAGAGCAACACAGCATCCCCAGCTCCTCCCTCTTTCTTCTCCCTGTGGTTTCTCTGGCCAGATTCTCTGCCTCCAGTTCAATCTCAGGTCCCTTCTTCCACAAACTTAGCCTGAGAACCTTCACAGATGATCTGAAACTTACTTTCCTTCTAGTTTTAATCAAGTTGATGGGAGACGATAACATTGGGGTGTGTGTGTGTGCATGACTTTTCTCAGGAGTCATACAGTTCATACATTTTAAACATTATTTTTATTACATTTTACTTATTTGTTTGTGTGCATGTGTATGTGGGTATGACTTTCATATGGCACACATGTGGAAGACAAAGAACAGCTTCAGATAGCTACATTTTTCCTTCCACATGTGAACCCCTGGGATGATATCAGTTTGTCAGTTTCTCTCTCTCTCTCTCTCTCTCTCTCTCTCTCTCTCTCTCTCTCTCTCTCTCTCTCTCTCTCTTGTTCAAGACAGGGATTCTCTGTAGATTTGGAATGTGTCCTGGAACTCACTCTTGCAGCCCAGGCTGGCCTCTAACTCACAAAGATCTGCCTGCCTCTGCCTCCCAAATGCTGGGATTATAGCATGTGTCACCACCATCCTGCTCAGGTTGTCAGTCTTAACGTTAAGGCTTGATCTACTAAGCCATTTCACCAGACCCCATTGGCTTTTGGGGTTTTGTTGTTGTTGTTGTAGTTTGGGCTTTTGTTTTGTTTTGTTTTATTTGAGACAAGATCTCACACTTGTCTGGAACTCACCGATTAGACCTGGTTGATTGACCAGTGAACATCAGGAGTTCCTCTGGCTCTACCTCCTGAGGACTGAGAATACAAGCATGCACCACCATGCAAAGTTCTGTGTGTGTTATTACATGTTTCTCTGTGTGTGTGTATGAGTGTATGTGCAGTACACATGCTCATGTGCTCATGTGTGTAGAAGCCAGAGATCAATGGTGTCTTTTCTCAGTTGCTCATGCATTTATGTTGTGATTCTGTGTGAACTTAAGCATGTATGTGGAGGCCAGATGTCTAGATTCTGTGTGAACTTAAGCATGTATGTGGAGGCCAGATGTCTATGCTGTGACTCTTCTCAGCTTCTCCCGCCTTTATTTAATATTTATTTTGAGGCCTGTATAGTAAGGTCTCTTCCTAACTGAAGCTCATCAGTTTGTCTGGGCTGCCCAGAAAAGGAGCTTCAGGGATCCACCCATCCCACCCCTACCCTCCAGGCACATTGTACCCAGAATATTTTGTTGTTGGTTTGGTTTTCTGAGACAGGGTTTTTCTGTGTAAACATCCCTGGCTGTCCTGGAACTCTCTTTGTAGACCAAGTTGGCCTCAAAATTACAGAGATCCCCTTGCCCCTATTTCCTGAGTACTGGGTTTAAAAGCATGCACCCCTACTGCATGTCTATACCCAGCATTTTTACATGAGCCCTTGGGAATCTAAATTTTGGTCTTCATGTTTGAGAAGCAGGCACTTTGTCAACTGAGCCATGCCTCCAGCCCTCCACTTCATCTTCTGAGACAGGGTTTTTCACTGAATCTAGAGCTCATCTGTTAGTGTAGGCTGGCCAGTGAACTCCTGGGACTTAGCAGCCTGTTTCTGTTTCTCCAGCATCCAGCTTTAGGTGGGTGGATGCTGGGGTCTAAAGTCAGGACTTGACATTTGTGTGACAAGAACATTGCTTCCTGGGCCATCTCTCCAGCCCAGCACCCAATGTCTTTATTCTTTCTTTTCCAGCCTCTAATATATTGCCCATCTTGTTCTTATGCAGAGAACTCATTGAAAACACTGAGAAATATGAGGATGTTGAACCTGAGGGTGAATTCTGCCATCTCCCAGTTTCCATACTTGGCTCTGCCTTCTTCTCTCAAGACCCCACACTTACATAAGCATTCCCTCAGTGTTTTTGTCTTCTCCTTCTCACCCTGTCCCTCCCATGTAACCTAGGTCTTTATCTCACACTTGGAACTCCCAGCCATCTGTCTCCCTTCCTGTCACATGCCGTGACGTCAGAACTCTATGTTCCTTTTTCTCTAGGACAACATATGGACCCCAAAGAGAACCCCAAGTAGCAATTCAGACACAGGTCTGAAGGAGTTAAAGGGATGTTGATGGAGGCAGAGGTTGGAGGTCAGAGGTGTGGGAGGAACATTCAGGCTGCAACTGCTGCTTTATGGGAGCCTCAGTTGCTCTGTTATCTAATGCCTTATCTCCCCCACACCCCTGCAGGATCGTGTATGCCTCCATTATCCTCTCAAGCTCAGCCTCCCCAGGAACACCACCCTACCTACCTGTCCATGAGAACCCCCAAAAAGAGACTGTATACTCCATCATAAATGACCCCAAATGAGTGGGTCTGGGTGACCATCTCAGAAACACCTTTGCATCTAATAGAAAGACTCCCAGATTCCACTGATACCCACAGAGTCGGAAGCTTACAGGTCACATATACTCATAGCCAGAGACAGAAACTCACGCGTCAGAGAGTTTGAATTCAGAGAAACTGAGAAATTCCCAGTTCCATTTTCTAACTTCCTAGGTCTTTCTCACAAGAATAAAAAGATCTACAGAATTTGCCTAAATGAATGTAATTATGGGTCACTGTATGAACCTTAACTTCTGGCCCTCTAAGACCCCTCCCCCTCCTCTATCACATTTTCCTAGCTGCCCAATGCAGTGGATGCCCCAAATGCTGGCAGCTTTCTACACAATGTGCACCCACATCTGTGAGTGTAATAACCAGTATACACTGTGACTGGTTCCCATGTACCACTGCACAGGACATCAGCAACAACTCTAGAGAGATGGTGTGAGGCAGGGAACTGAACACCCGATTGTTGTGGTGCTTTCCAAAAGTCAGCTGGCTCCCATGCCGTCTCTCTGTCAATAAAACCCTTAAACATAGAGTTGTCATGTAGGCAGTTCCCTTACTACCCCTGCCATTCTTAGCGGGTGACCCCACCCCCACCCAAGACCAAAATGCCCATGAATCTGTTATGGGCGCTGAGAAAAACTGCTCCAGACAGGGCTCCAGGGATCAGTGTCTGCCCTACTGCACGTGAACAACCACGTATATAGTAGAAGTCTGTCATCTGTGATTGGTTAGTGCATTTCCACTGACTGGACATTGACAGTTCATGCCATCAGGGTCTCATGTGCAAGATGCACAGTATAGGAGACAAGGAGAATACAGACTCATTCATAGGCCAACTGTTGGCTACTCAAGCGACTTCAGAATTCAGTGTTCTGCCTTCAGGAGCATGGTGTGCCATGCTTCTTATTTAGAAGTACAGTTTTCCAAGTAGGCTGGGCACCAGGTCATGCCTGAATTTTCCCCTGCACACAGTATGGTATGTTCTAGGCTTTGTTGGTTTTTTTTTAAAATATTTTATTTATTTATTTATTTATTAGGTTTTTTTTTGTTTTTTCAAGACAGGGTTTCTCTGTGTACCCCTGCCAGTTCAGGCACTCAGTCTATAGATGAGGCTGGCCCTTGAACTCAGAGATCCCCCTGACTCTGCCTTCAAGAGCTGGGACTAAAACTGTGCACTACCACCACCCCACTTATTTTAATTTTAAATTATATATGCTCCCCTCCCCCCTCTCTCTGTGTGGTGGGGGTATGTGCATGTGTGGTGGGGGTATGTGCATGCAGGTCAGGTCCCTGCAGAGACAAGAGATGTTGGTTCTCTGAGAGCTAGGGTTAAAGGCAGTTATGAACTGCCTAATGTGAGTACTGGGGCTTGAACTCAGGTTTTCTGTAAGAGAAGTTTAACTATTGAGCCATTCTCCAGCCCCCTTGTATTTGAGACACAGTCTTGCTGTGTACTCTTAGCAAGACCAGAACTCCTTATGTAGACCAGGCTGACTTCAAACACAGTGTTTCACCGGCTTCTGCCTCAGGAGTACTGAGAGAATAAAGATGGCATTCCGAATGTAGGTTGGCTTACTAAATTCTAATTTTGGATGATCAAATGCCAAGTACCCACCCAGGCCAGAGGTGTTCTATTTTTCTGCCCATGCCTCAAGGATGATAAAGCTGATGTTTACCTTTCTAGTGTTAGAACAAGTTTCAGTGGCCCCCAAAGCTGCTTTGAGGTGTTCCTCCCCTTTATCCCCCAGGTCACTTTCAGGGTGTCCCATTTGCTTGCAGTGCTTCTTGCCCAGACCCTACATGTTCCCTTTCCCTCCCTCAGTTGACTGCTTAGGCTTCATCCCTCACTGAAGCCTTTAATGGCACTTTCCCACTTCCTCCTTCTGCCATCTTTTATGCTGTCTCTCTCTTGACCCATTATTCTTGGTTTTTAGAGACAGGTCCTCACAATTTAATTCAGGCTGTCCTCAAACACACCCTCCTCCTGACCGGCATATGTGGCTATACCTGACTATAAATGTAGTATGAATTCTAATTTGTCTTAATAAAATAAACCCAGAGTCAGATATCAGGGTAAATGGTGAAAGATCAGAGCAACAAAGGAACAAGTCACAGCCAAGTCTTACCTTGTTAACTCCTCAGCCAGAAAAAAAAAAAGAGCTGAGCTCCTGTTTCCCATGGCTTATATTTCTCTCTCTGCCCAGCCATATCACTTCCTGTCTGTCTATACAGACTTCAAGACCTCTGTGGTTAACTAGTGGCTAGCTCTGCCCTCTGATCTTCAGGAAAGCTTTATTTTTAGAGCACAAACAAAATATCACCACAATATATGTATTCTTTTTAGATTTATTTTATGTCTATTAATTTTTTGTCTACAAGTATGTCTATGAACTACACATGTGCCTGACAAGGAAGGGAAGACACAGGAAGGCTTGACCACTCTGCTTTAGTCCGTGTTCCCACAATCTGAGAACACAGAGAGGAGAGAGCAAGAGTTGTATGACCTGTGTGATTAAAGCACAGCCTACGTACTGTGAACAGTTTGTTTCCAGATTAAACAGAGCCTTATTAAACTTTGGCCTAATAAATTGAACATATCTGTGCATACAGGGGCCATATTTCACATAACATGATTTATACTAAACATCCATCCCAGGTTCCCTGAGGATGTCCTGGAGTCCTGAAGTTGGCTGGCTCAGCCCTGCAAATGACAGCATCTGAGCTTTGGATCCTTACAGCAAGCTCCTCATGTACAAATCACAGCATGTCAGAGGGTCATGATGTCATCTGCACAGGCTTTGTGTTGTTCTTCAACCTTGTCCTCTGTGTCTCTCTAAACCTTCACCAAAGATGAAGGACCAACTCCAGTTTCTGGTCAGCATCTTCAGAGGAAGTCTCAGGACACTCTATTCCCTCATAAGGAAATGCTGATGCTAAGACCAGTATTAGTGATTTTGCAGTGCTTATGTGAGTGTGCGTGTGTATGTGTGTATGCTCCTTGTGGTGTCTGATGCCCTCAGAGACCAGAAGAAAGCACTGGGTCCCATGAATGTGGATTTACACATGGCTGCCACATGGGTGCTGTAAACCAAATTCAGGTGCTCTGTAAGAGCAGCAAATGCTCTTAACTGCTGACCCCCAAACCTCTATGGTATTAGACTTTTAAAAGTTTATGGTGGGACTGGAAAGTTAGCTCAGTTTCAATCCCCAAACCTACATGGTGGCTTACTCTAGTCCATGGGGATTCGATGCCTTCTTCTGACCTCTGCAGGAACCAGGCACACAGGTGGTGTATGTACATACATGCAGGAAAAACACTATAAGCATGCATGTGTGTCTGTCCTGTGTGTGTGTGTGTGTGAGAGAGAGAGAGAGAGAGAGAGAGAGAGAGAGAGAGAGAGAGAGAGAGAGAAAATGACTTGTGGGAATTAATTCTTCCCTTAATCTTGTGGGTCCTGGAGATCCATTTCTAGTTGTTAGGCTCAGCATCAAGCGTCTCTACCCAGCAAGCCAGGGATTTTAATCTTGTGTGTCATGGCCTTTGGGAAGAGAAATAGCGCTTCCACAGGGGTCAGCCATGACCATCAGAGCACTCTGATGTTTATGATTCATAACAGGAGCAAAATTATGCTATGAGGTAACAAGGAGAACAATCGTATGTTTGGGGGTCACCACAACATGACAAACTGTATTAAAGGGTCACAACATCAGGAAGGTTGAGAACCACTGTATAAGCCCTCTCATCAGCAGTCCCCAGGCCTCTTAAAATCATTAATCACATTTAAATATGAACACATGCATTTGATTTCTTCATACCAATATGTAATAAATATTAAAAACATTTCATTGTACTAAAAATGAATGAAAATTTTAAGTGGGCACAGGTTTTGTAAGAAAATGTAAAAACAATTAACAGTCTAAATTTCTGGGTCAGGCATTGTGTATCTGAGGGATCAACTATTATGATGATGCCCCCTGAAAAATTCATTTTTGTTCCATCTGATCCCAAAATGCAATGTGGATGAGAGTGTAGGAGTCTTTTTTTTTTATTAATCAAGAAAAATTTTATTCCAACTTAACAGAAAAACACCTCATGGAAGAGAATGGAGACTGGAGGGTGGGAAATATAATACTGTTCTTCATGGAGCTCAGACACAGGACAGACAGACAGCTGCATGGCAGGAAGGAGAGCTTAGAGGAGTAAGCAGGTGATGGGGAAGAGTTTAGATCAGAAGGAGAAAGAAAAGTGACAAGTTCTGAGTATTTCAAGAAAGTGGGCAGGCATATGAACCAGCATGGCTGCACATGGTAAGATGCTGTGCTAGACAGCAGGGTTCTGGGATGGGACAGTGCAGCTTTATTAAAGGTAAAATCATTTGACCTCTAGCATGGCTTAAGGGAACACTTCTTTCTAGGGTGACCCCTTGGCCATGCTGACACCATCCACCTGGGATATTTGGACTCTACACAGACATTCTATTCTCTTGACCATGCAGTTACTCTTCCTTCCTTCCTTCCTTCCTTCCTTCCTTCCTTCCTTCCTTCCTTCCTTCCTTCCTTCCTTTTCTCTCTTCTTTCTTTGTTTTTTGTTTTGTTTTTCAAGAGAGGCCTTCTCTGTAGAATAGTCCTGGGTGTCCTGGAACTTGTTTTGTAGCCCACACTCACACGATAGATCAGTCCATGACAGTCAGGGCAACTCAGCACCAATGGTTCAAGATGGATCTTAGCATAAGCCCCAAGAAAGGTCAGCCATTGAAATGACATTTTTTATTGATATTTATTGAGCTTTACATTTTTCTCTGGTCCCCTCCATGCCTCTCCTTTCCTCCTTCAACCCTCCCCCAAGGTCTCCATGTTCCCAATTTACTCAGAAGATCATGTCTTTTTCTACTTTCTACTTTCCACATAGGTTATATTTATGTATGTCTCTCTTAGTGTCCGCATTGTTATCTAAGTTCTCTGGGATTGTGGTTTGTAGGCTGGCTTTCTTTGCTTTATATTTATAAACCACTTATGAGTGAGAACATGTGATAATTGTCTTTCTGTGTCTGGGTTAACTCACTCAAAATAATGTTTTCTATCTCCATTCATTTTCCTGCAAAATTCAAGCTGTCCTTATATTTTTCTGCTATGTAATACTCCATTGTGTAAATGTACCACATTTTCCTCATTGATTCTTTGGTCAAAGGGAATTGAGGTTGTTTCCAGGTTCTGACGATGACAATAATGCTGCTATGAATATAGTTGAGCACATGTCCTTGTGGCACGATTGAGCATCCTTTAGATATATACCCTAAAGTGGTAATACTGTGACTTGAGGAAGGTGGTTTCCTAATTTTCTAAGAAACCACCACACTGACATCCAAAAGGGCTGTACCAGCTTGCATTCCCACCAGCAATGCAGGAGTGTTCCCTTTTCCCCACATCCTCTCCAGCATAAGTTGTCATCAGTGTTTTTGACCTTGGCCATTCTTACAGGTGTAATATGGAATCTCAGAGCTGTTTTGATTTGCATTTCTCTGATGACTAAGGATGTTGAACATTTCCTTAAGTGTCTTTCAGCCATTTTAGATTCCTCTGTTGGACAAGACCTAGTCTAAGGAGTACCATAAGCTTTTAGGAATCTTGACTCAGGACAAATTGGGATTTGTGGTTTTGACACTGAAAAGAATTTCAGGAGTGGCCATGATAGCAAGGATTTTTAAATGGGCTCGAGGGTGAGGAGATATCTATCAGTGAAAGCAGTTGCCTGAGGCCCTGCTGCTAGTGCCACCAGCTGAGCCACCACCATGCTGTTCTGATCCTCTTAAAGCTTGAGCCAAAATTACCCTCTACCTCTCTTACACTGAGTCTTGGCATCAATGTGGGAGGAGCCATGAGAAAAGAACTCCAAAGCAATGATGGCTTCTGATCAACTCTGATTGGTCCATGGTTCTGTGACCTCACAAAGAACCACTGGGATGAATAAGAGAGGTCCACCCATATTAGTCACCAGCTAGGCCTAGATCTTGTCCTTCGAATGCAGTGAAACTGTTGGCTGGCTGCAGAGGACTTGAATCAGGACTTAGGTCTTGAGAGACTTTGATATTTGTTGTTTGTTTTTGGAACTAAATATCTGTGATCACCACTGACCTGGACATTGTGAGTGTGCTTCCCAATTTCGTGTTTGTGCCTGAATTTTGACTGATGTGGTTTAAATTTAGTGTCTGTGTTTCAGTTTATTTTATTATCAATCATTTTCTACTATGCTCTACACATTCATCTTTAACATTTTGTACATTGGTTTATTTCTTTATGTTAAGTTTTCTTAACTTAGCTGTAAAAGATAAGGGATTTGGTTTGGTCATGTGTTTGGAGCATACACACCTGCCTTGTTACTTCTCTCAGCATTTCCCTGTGGTTGTAAATTCCCTTATCACGTTAAGAATTTTCTCCTGCTCACCATGCTACTCATTAAACAAAACATGCTCTGGAAAGTCTTGAGGGAAGACAATTTCCTCATGGCCTTGCAGTGTCACAGACAGGTCGTCATCCTTTCTCTGCCCACAACTATGAGTTTAAGGGAAAGGAACTAAGTGCCATGAGGGTAGAGATGAAGAGGCTGCAGTAGTTGGAGTCATCAGAGAATTTGAGGATCTGAGTGAAAAGGGCCTTGAGGAAGCTTGTGTGTTCACTATCTAGTCCATAGCCCTGTCTCTAACCCTGGGTAGCCCAAAGCCAACTGAGTCCACTCTAGGTACTGCAGCTGTTATTAAAGTCCAGATGTCCTCAAGGTTTGTGTGGGGGAGGTTTCACATCGTCTCATGTCTCTGGATTTCCAGTCTCTAACAGGGTTGCTGTTCAGGAGGTTGTAAAGCCCTATGGTGGTGGAACCCAGCAGGGAAAATGGAGTCATTAGAGGCAACAGGACATAAAAAAGCCATGTGAGCAGCTGCTTCAGACCCACCTTCCCAAGTCCCAACATGGTTTCCCTGTCCCCTGATTGTCTGAGCCATAGCACAACCTATGGAACAAATGTTGCTCTTTCTCAGGGAATTGGTCATGGCAGTGAGAAAACCAATGCAGTCCTTGGAGACAGAAGGTGAAGATTTTTGTTGCTTCAGTTTTGGTTGTGAATAGCTGTGATTGGTTCATTACCTCCTATGGCCTCACTGGAGCCACTGTGAGAAGTTGCAGACTCTGCCCACATGAGGCCCTGGCTGGTGCTTCTCACTTTGCAGAGTTTGCTGTTGCTGGGTTGGCTGCAGAGTTGTTGAGCTCAGACATTGATTCATGTAAACCTTGATATTACTGATCTATGAAAACAGATGCTGCTCATTTGCTTTGACATCCAAACAGAACAGTGAGTTTGCTTCCTGTTTTGTTGGTTTTGATTTATGTCTCTGAATTGGTTCTAAATTTAATTTGTGATATTCATTCAGTTTCTTTTTTTTAGGGGTGCAATGAACTTTATTGATGGTATTCAAGAGAGTAGGGCTCCCTAAGCCCCTCCTGCTATTCTGGGGGTCTGGTTTGGAAACTGTGAGAGAGATGCTCAGTGTCAAGGGTTAGTTAGGATAGGGACTGCTCAGCAGCCGAGGGCCTCTCTCTTGCTGTATCCCTGCTGGGATGGGTGGTCCAGGGTGGGCTTCTTACACTTTGGAGGCCATGTAGGCCATGAGGTCCACCACTCTGTTGCTGTTGCCGAATTCATTGTCGTACCAGAAAACGAGCTTTACAAAGTTGTCATTGAGAGCAATGCCAGCTCCAGCATCAAAGGTGGAAGAGTGGGAGTCACTGTTAAAGTCACAGGAGACAACCTGGTCCTCAGTGTAACCCAGGATACCCCTTAGTGGGCCCTCGGATGCCTGCTTCACCACCTTCTTGACCTCGTCATACTTGGAAGCTTTCTCCAGGAGGCATGTCAGATAGACAACGGACACATTGGGGGCAGAAAAGCGGAAGGCCATGCCCTTGAGCTTCTCGTTCAGCTCTGGGATGACTTTGCACACAGCCTTGGCAGCGCCAGTGGATGCAGGGACGATGTTCTGGGCAGCACCATGGCCATCTCGCCATAGCTTCCCAGAGGGGCCATCCACAGTCTTCTGGGTGGCTGTGATGGCATGGACTGTGGTCATGAATCCACAATGCCAAAATTGTCATGAATGACCTTGGCCAAAGGGGATAAGCAGTTGGTGGTACAGGAAGCGTTACTGACAATCTTGAGGGAATTGTCATACTTGTCATGGTTCACACCCATCACAAACATGGGGGCATCGGCAGAAGGGGCGGAGATGATGACCCTTTTGGCCCCACCCTTTAAGTGGACCCCAGCCTTCTCCATGGTGGTGAAGACACCAGTCGACTCCACAACATACTCTGTGCCAGCATCCCACCATTTGATGTTGGCGGGATCTCGCTCCTGGAAGATGGTGATGGCCTTCCCGTTGATACTATTCCCATATTTCAGTTCTTAAACATGATTCCTTGTAATTTTTTAATTAATTTATTTTTGGCTTTCAAAGTTTTATTAGTATGTACAAGCTGTAAAAAGCCAGATATTTCGTGAATATGTGAATGATTATCATATCTACGTGTGCTATTATCCCATAAACCCTTTGAAGCACTTAAATGCTCATCTATCCTGATAACTATCTTCCATACTTGCTATGTTGCATCCTACAGCACTGCAAAAAGAACCAAAGAAGCCGGGCGGTGGTGGCGCGCTCCTTTAATCCCAGCACTCGGGAGGCAGAGGCAGGCGGATCTCTGTGAGTTCGAGACCAGCATGGTCTACAAGAGCTAGTTCCAGGACAGGCTCCAAAACCACAGAGAAACCCTGTCTCAAAAAACCAAAAAAAAAAAAAAAAAAGAACCAAAGACATGTCATGTGTGTCATGAGGTAAGTCCATTTCATTACAGCATCCCAGTGTCAGGGAAGGCTAGCATCCTTTAGATGACCATCTATAGGAGTTTTAGATAAAGGAATTGAATATGTGAAGTGTAGTCAGAATACTTAGAGAACACAGCATCCTAGTGCAAAGGGCATTGGGGCAGACCATAGGTTCATTCTCTAACTAGTCCATACCTGTGTCCCTAGCAAAGGTCAGCACAGAGTTGCTGAGTCTGTCTACCTTGTTACTATGGCACTTGTTCCTTGTTACTATGTTACCTGCTTACTATGTTCTTAAAGTCAAAGTGTCCTGCTCAGGTTTGACAAGAATGGTCTAACACCTTATCATGTGTTTGAATGTCTGGGCTCTAGCAGGGAGGTGTAGTTTGGGGAAGTCATGAAAGCCCAGGGTATCAGAAATAATTGTGTGACTGGATGTACCAGGGACCTGCCAAAGTCCTGTATCCAAATGCTTTAGACCTATCTTCCCAAGTCCCCTGCTCCTCGTCTTCCATCCCTCCCTGTCCTGTGAGAGCCTGAGAGGAAGGTTATTCTTTGTCATTTAAGTTGTTTCTTGTTGGGAATTTGCTCTGGAGCTCGGTAGAGAATCATCTTTTGGGCCATTTGCTGTTACTGGCCCATTCCTTACTGTGACATCACAAAAGGCCTTTGTGAGAAGTTATCGAAATCTCTTCCTATAAGGCCCTTCAGCAGACTGCGGTTTGTCTTGATGCTGCAGAGAAACTCTTGTTGAATAGAGAGCACCTGGACTTCTACACTTGACCTGATAAACTGGAATCTCCTAATCTCTTGGACCTTGACATTGGGAAATTTCCTCTTTGTTGGTTGAATTTTGTGTTTAGTTGTTCTTCTTAATACATACACTCAATACTTTTTGTTGAGGCTTATGTGTTCTGCTTATGTGTTCATTTTGCTTAATTGTTCTGTTTAAAATGTTTTGTCATGTTTTACTTTGGTTTAATTTTATTTTAAACCTTATCTGTGTGAAATAAGGAATCCTCTATAATACTTCTATAGATGTATACAGTAACCTGGGATTATTTTCATGTGCTCTGTGACATTACAGCTTCACCTTGTGTCTGCCCCAAAGTCCCCCATTTCAGTTAAGGTTCCAGCTACTGATCCACAGCTCTAGTCACCATTTCTCTGGAACCAGGGGCTTACAGTATGAACCTCATGTCTATTTCTTCCTTAGAGAATGACAAAAGTTGATGTTTTGTGGCTGACTGTGGACTTCTTCAGTTGTTCTCCTTACATGCTTGCTAAATAGTTTTCCCATAGAATTGTCCTAGGATTCCCTGTTGAACTCTCTGTGAACAGGAAACTTTCACTGTAATGTGTTGGTTGACTTAGTGTGAAGAAGTAAGAAATCTGATAACAGATGTATAAGTGGATATTCATCAAGGACATTGGAGTACACTCAAACCTGTTTTGTTTCTTTGTGGTTTTTCTTTTAACAAAAGTAAGCTTTTATTTCCATGTTTCTCAGATTAAGTTTTCTGAGTTGGTTGCTTTGAGAGGATCAGTCAAAGAGAACAAATCCCACATCCTCATCTGATTCCTTCAACTCTTCCTTGGCTTCAGCCTTGGCTGGGGCTGCAGCAGTAGCAGGAGCAGCAGTGGTGGCAGCAGCTGCAGGGGCAGCAGCCACAAATGCAGATGGATCAGCCAAGAAGGCCTTGACCTTTCAGCAAGTAGGAAGATGTACTCAGTCCCCACAGACAGAGCCAGAACCCGCTTGTAACCACAGATGTTAGAGTGTGATACTGAAGCAACAGCTGGATAACCAGTCTGCAGACAAACACTAGCAACATTTTGGACACCATCTAGAAAGCAAGAGTGCAGAGTCTGCTCTGTGATGTCAAGCACTTCTGGGTTGTAAATGCTGCCATCATCAAACACCTGCTGGATGATCAGCTCAAAGGAGAAGGGGGAGATGTTCAGCATGTCCAGCAGTGTGGCTTCACTGGCTCCTACTTTGTCTCCAGTTTTTATTAGCTGCGCATCACTCAGAATTTCAATGGTGCCCCTGGAGATTTTAGTAGTGATGCCTAAAGCCTGGAAAAAAAGAGGTCTTCTTGGGCCCCAGACCAGTGTTCTGGGCTGGCACAGTGGCCTCGCTTGGGGCAATGGCACCAGCACAGGCAACAGCTGGCACTTTGTTGGCCAGAAGCATGTCCCTAATCTCAGTGAGATTCTCCTTGGTGAACACAAAGTCCACATTCCCCCAGATATGAGGCAGCAGTTTCTCCAGAGCTGGGTGGTTCTCAGATGCCCCACCCCCCAGATGCCCTTCTGCATCATTGTGTTCTTGCCCATCAGCACCACAGTCTTCCTTCACAGGGACATATAGATCTGCTGCATTTCCTTGGAGCCCACATTGTCTGCTTCTACAGTGAAGCATTTTGGATAATCATTCAAAAGCTGGATGATCTTAATGAAGTAGTTCAACTTCCAGGTTGTCCTGTCTTCCCTGGGCATCATGGTAGGGCATCAGGGATTGCCATGCAGGGTTTAAAGATGATGTCACTCTAACAAGGATGCCTGGCGAGCTCAAGACTCTGTTTGCAATGATCTTTCCTTGTGTCTTTTTGATGCTTCTCGAGGAGCACTGGTCTCCATTATATGGAAAGACCCGTCATGCACTATGTTGGTCCTTAGATGTCCTTGCTAACAGAAGTTGTGTTTCTCTTTTCATCTTATACCTAAATTGATCACTTGCATGTTTTGTAACATCTGGAATTGATCCTCACACCCAGGGTGGAGTAGCTGGAAGGTAGCAAGTGATATGTAGGCTTAATAACATCTTATCAATGTTAGTGTCTCTTTTATGATTCAAGCACTCTCTTGCTTACATGATTGTCAACTCTCTAGAGTCAATGCACATCACACACACACACACTCAGGGTTCCCTAGATCCTACTTGTCCTTCTTTCATACTTCATGTCTTGTCTTACATTTCAAGAATTTGAATCTTCTCTCTGGGTGACGCAGGTCAAGGGTTTGACAGACTTCATCCTTTCTTTTTTTTTAATTTTTTTTATTTTTTATTTTATTTTATTTATTTATTTTATTCTTTTTTATTTTTTATTGTTTATTTATTTATTAAAGATTTCTGCCTTCTCCCCGCCACCACCTCCCATTTCCCTCCCCCTCCCCCATCAAGTCCCCCTCCCTCATCATCCCTAAGAGTAATCCGGGTTCCCTGCCCTGTGGGAAGTCCAAGGACCACCCACCTCCATCCAGGTCTAGTAAGGTGAGCATCCAAACTGCCTAGGCTCCCACAAAGCCAGTACGAGCAGTAGGATCAAAAACCCATTGCCATTGTTCTTGAGTTCTCAGTAGTCCTCATTGTCCATTATGTTCAGCAAGTCCAGTTTTATCCCATGCTTTTTCAGACCCAGGCCAGCTGTCCTTGGTGAGTTCCTGATAGAACATCCCCATTGTCTCATTGTGTGGGTGCACCCCTTGCGGTCCTGAGTTCCTTGCTCGTGCTCTGTCTCCTGCTCTTGATTTGGACCTTGAGATTTCAGTCCGGTGCTCCAATGTGGGTCTTTGTCTCTGTCTCCTTTCATCGCCTAAATGTTTTTCTTTGGGTTCACCTTCATAATTAGCTTCTCTAGGACCACGCATAATAGGCTCAAGGTCCCATATTCATGGCTAGAAACCAAATATGAGTGAGTACATCCCATGTTCCTCTTTTTGGGTCTGGCTCACCTCACTCAGGATAGTGTTTTCTATTTCCGTCCATTTGCCTGCAAAATTCAGGAAGTCATTGTTTTTTACTGCTGAGTAGTACTCTAATATGTATATATTCCATACTTTCTTCATCCATTCTTCCATTGAAGGGCATCTAGGTTGTTTCCAGGTTCTGGCTATTACAAACAATGCTGCTATGAACATAGTTGAGCATATACTTTTGTTGTATGATAGGTCATTTCTTGGGTATATTCCCAAGAGTGGTATTGCTGGGTCCAAGGGTAGGTGGATCCCAAAATTCCTGAGAAACCGCCACACTGTTTTCCAAAGTGGTTGCACAAGTTTGCATTCCCACCAGCAATGGATGAGTGTACCCCTTTCTCCACAACCTCTCCAGCAAAGGCTATCATTGGTGTTTTTTATTTTAGCCATTCTGACAGGGGTAAGATGGTATCTTAAAGTTGTCTTGATTTGCATTTCCCTGATCGCTAGGGAAGTTGAGCATGACCTTAAATGTCTTTTGGCCATTCGAACTTCTTCTGTTGAGAATTCTCTGTTCAGCTCAGTGCCCCATTTTTTAATTGGGTTGATTAGCCCTTTACGGTCTACTTTCTTGAGTTCTCTATATATTTTGGAGATCAGACCTTTGTCTGTTGCGGGGTTGGTGAAGATTTTCTCCCAGTCAGTGGGTTGCCTTTTTGTCTTAGTGACAGTGTCCTTTGCTTTACAGAAGCTTCTCAGTCTCAGGAGGTCCCATTTATTCAATGATGCCCTTAATGTCTGTGCTGCTGGGGTTGTACGTAGGAAGTGGTCTCCTGTGCCCATGTGTTGTAGAGTACTTCCCACTTTCTCTTCTATCAGGTTCAGTGTGTTCAGACTGATATTGAGGTCTTTAATCCATTTGGACTTGAGTTTTGAGCATGGTGATAGATATGGATCTATTTTCATTCTTCTACAGGCTGACATCCAATTTTGCCAGCACCATTTGTTGAAGATGCTTTCTTTCTTCCATTGAATACTTTTAGCTCCTTTATCAAAAACCAGGTGTTCATAGGTTTGTGGGTTAAAGTTAGGGTCTTCTATTCGATTCCATTGGTCAACTTCTCTGTTTCTATGCCAATACCAAGCTGTTTTCAATACTGTAGCTCTGTAATAGAGTTTGAAGTCAGGGATGGTAATGCCCCCAGACAATCCTTTATTGTATAAGATTGTTTTGGCTATCCTGGGTTTTTTGTTTTTCCATATAAAGTTGATTATTGTCTTTTCCAGATCTGTGAAGAATTTTGATGGGATTTTGATGGGGATTGCATTGAATCTATAGATTGCTTTTGGTAGAATTGCCATTTTTATTATGTTGATCCTCCCAATCCAAGAGCAGGGGAGGTCCTTCCATTTTCTGGTGTCCTCATCGATTTCTTTCTTCAAAGACTTAAAGTTCTTGTCAAATAGATCTTTCACTTCCTTGGTTAGAGCTACCCCAAGATATTTTATGCTATTTGTGGCTATTGTGAAAGGTGATGCTTCTCTGATTTCCCTCTCTGCTTCCTCATCCTTTGTGTATAGGAAGGCAACTGATTTTTTGGAGTTGATCTTGTATCCTGCCACATTCCCAAAGGTGTTTAACAGCTGTAGGAGTTCTTTGGTAGAGTTTTTTGGGTCGCTTATGTATACTATCATATCATCTGCAAATAACGAAAGCTTAACTTCTTCTTTTCCAATACGAATCCCCTTGATCCCCTTATGATGTCTTATCGCTATTGCTAAAACTTCAAGCACTATATTGAAGAGGTATGGAGAGAGTGGACATCCTTGTCGTGTTCCTGATTTTAGTGGGATGGCTTTGAGTTTTTCTCCGTTTAATTTAATGTTGGCTGTCGGTTTGCTGTAAATAGCTTTTATTATATTTAGGTATGATCCTTTTAGCCCTAATCTCTCCAAGACCTTCATCATAAAGGGGTGTTGAATTTTGTCTAATGCTTTTTCAGCATCTAATAAAATGATCATATGTTTTTTTTTCTTTCAGTTTATTTATATGTTGGATTACATTGATAGATTTGCGTATGTTGAACCAGCCCTGCATCTCTGGGATGAAGCCTACTTGATCATAATGGATAATTTTTCTGATGTGTTCTTGGATTCGGTTTGCCAGTATTTTATTGAGGATTTTTGCATCGATGTTCATGAGTGAGATAGGCCTGTAATTCTCTTTCTTGGTTGGGTCTTTGTGTGGTTTTGGTATCAAGGTAACTGTAGCTTCATAAAAGGAATTTGGCAATGACTCTTCTGTTTCTATATTGTGAAATACATTAAGAAGTATAGGTATCAGCTCTTCTTGGAAGGTCTGGTAGAATTCTGCATTGAAACCATCTGGTCCTGGGCTTTTTTTGGAAGGGAGATTTTTGATAACCGTTTCTAATTCTTCGCGACTAACCGGTCTATTTAGATCGTTCACCTGTTCTTGGTTTAGCTTTGGTATATTGTACTTATCTAAAAAAAAATGTCCATTTCTTTTGCATTTTCCAGTTTTGTGGCATACAGGCTTTTGTAGTAAGATCTAATGATTCTCCGAATTTCCTCTGTGTCTGTGGTTATGTCCCCCTTTTCATTTCTGATCTTATTTATCTGCGTGTTCTCTCTCTGTCGTTTAATTAGTTTGGAAAGGGGTTTGTCGATCTTGTTGATTTTCTCTAAGAACCAACTTTTTGTTTCATTGATTCTTTGGACTGTTTTCTGTGTTTCTATTTTGTTGATTTCTGCCCTCAGTTTGATTATTTCCAGTCTTTTACTCCTCCTGGGTGCTTCTGCTTCTTTTTTTTCTAGAGTTTTTGGGTGTGCTGTTAAGTCCCCAATGTATGCTTTCTCCGTTTTCTTTAAGTGGGCACTTAGTGCTATGAACTTTCCTCTGAGCACTGCTTTCATCGTGTCCCATAGGTTTGAGTATGTTGTCTCTTTATTTTCATTAAATTCAAGGAAGACTTTAATTTCTTTCTTAATTTCTTCCTTGACCCAGGTGTGGTTCAGTAGTTGACTGTTCAGTTTCCATGAGTTTGTCGGCTTTTTGGGGGTAGCGTTGTTGTTGCCTTCTAACTTTAATCCGTGGTGATTTGATTCAACTGTGCGGGCCGGGGGTCCGCCGCTGCCATCCGCTGCGGGCCGGGCTTCCGCCACTGCTGCTGTCCGCCGCTGGCCGGGCTTCCGCCGCTCCATCCTTTCTTTTTTTAAAAAATATTTATTTATTTATTATGTATACAATATTCTGTCTGTGTGTATATCTGCAGACAAGAAGAGGGCACCAGACCTCATTCCATGTGGTTGCTGGGAATTGAACTCAGGACCTTTGGAAGAGCAGGCAATGCTCTTACGTGCTGAGCCATCTCCAGCCCTGACTTCATCCTTTCAAATCACCAGATCTTTGTTTTGAACTTGTTTTATTTTATTTTATTTTATTTTATTTTATTTTATTTTATTTTTGGTCTTTGTTTCAAACTCTAAGGGACCACTTATTTCATCTCTGATCTTTCTTATGCTTTTTCATAATTGCTTTGGGGTTTGGGTTGGCATTATTTTCTTTTTAACCTCTGACCGTAAGATGTATCATTAGGCAGTTTGAAGTAGCTATTATTTTTATGATGTTATGATGTAGACATTGAGAGTCATAAACTTCTCTTCTAGTCCTGCTTTTGTCTTTTTCCTTCTAGCATCTTGTGGTGGTCCCATCCCCCACCTGTCACAGTGGGGTCATGGAGGAAGAACTTCTGTGTAAAAATCTCTGTGATGGAGAAGTATCAACACCATACAGAGGGAAAGAATAAATAAGTAACAAGAGCTCCTGTACACCATCTAGCTGTCCAGATTTAAACAAGCGCTGGATATAAGCTGTCCATGTTTTTCTGATCCATGATTTTATTCTGAGGAGACAGAAAGTAAGAGCTCATCTGATAGTGATCATGACAGTGAGACAGATGAGGACTGCCTCTCCTGCCTGGAGGATTCCAATTCAGACCTACAGAATGATGGTGGGGATGCTGAGATCCAGAAGACTGATAGTGAAACATCAGAGAATCACCTCTCCTGCACGGAGGATTCTGACTCAGATCCACAGAATGATGGTGGGAATGCTGAGATCCAGAAGACTGGTAGTGAAACGTCAGAGAATTACCTCTCCTGCCTGAAGGATTCTGACTCAGACCCACGGGATGATGATGGTGAGGTTGAAATCCAGAAGACTGATAGTGAAACATCAGAGAATCACCTCTCCTGCATGGAGGATTCTGACTCAGACTTACTGGATGACAGTGGGGAGGATGAAATCCAGGAGATGGGCAGCACCATCATGCTCATCCATCACCCCTCAATGTGCTGTTTGTCCTGGAAGACAAGTGTCATCCCATCTTAGGACCACAGGATGATGTTGAGGTTACCAAGATGATCAGCACATCTAGAGACCTGAATGAATTTCCTCTGGAGTCCAGGAAGTTCTCATATGACCCTATCAACACCATGGATGCTCCCCAAATAAGCCAGAACACAGACCATAAAGACACTGTGGGCCCTCCCCCCAGCCAGAGCACAGACCTTAAAGACACCATTGGCACTTGCCAGAGTCAGAGGGCAGACTGTAAAGACACTGGGTACTCATGCTAGCCTGAGCATGGACCATGTAGACACTGTGGGTGCTCTCCTGAGCCAGAGCACAAACCACAAAGACACCATGGGCACTATCCCTGGAGTGTGGACCATGGAGACAACATGCATGTCCCTAAGTGCCAGAACACTGAATATCAAACATCAAGATAACCACCTTTGAAGAGTGGCCATCCACCACTAGGGAAGGCCAGCCCCTGGAGGCAGCCATATCTTCAAAGAAGAAGCAGAGAAGGCATCTTAAAGGGGTAAGGAGGCAAATCCATCATCTGTACTGCTGTTTCTCCTACTGCATCCTAACCCCAAAGGAAGGAGACTCAACCCCAGTTGAGGGATGAGGAAACATGGGAAATGGAGTCCCAGTGAAGCCAGGTAGGCACACCCAGTGACTTCTTGTGTACTTGATCTGTGCTTTTGCCACCGATATGCCACACCATTTATAGGACACAAACCCTAGTCTTTGACCCTAGAAGGAGCTTTTCCACTCTACCCCTTTATGTGGATTCTGAGAATGTTGAGCCCGAAGCAGACAAGCAAAGGATGCAACAAAAGGCCATGGAGGAAAGAAGAGGGCTTTGGGCTTGGGGAAGGGTGATCAGGATAGTCAAGAGAAATCATATAGAGGGCTGTGGGAGAGCAGACTAGCCCAGTGGTGAGTCCTGATGATGTCAGAGTCACTAACGCAGTCCTTTGCTTGTGTCTCCTTCAAGGTCTTAACAACAGGCCTAGGGCCATGTTTTTAAACCATGGGTCTCATTATGTCCTGGTGACCCACCAGCCACAAGAGGGAGCCAGGCCAGAACTTCATAGAGATGTGTACCCCAAAATATGATGTTCCCTGTGAGACACCTCCAGCAACATGGGCACAAGTGCTCTAGCCCTCTTCTCCCTGCAATGGAAGCTGTTAGCTTCCTCAAAGTAAGCTCATTCTTGGCCCAGCACTATGGCTGGACAAAGAAGTCAGACACATGGCCACCCCATCTTAAAGGGCCAGGCATCCAACTTCTGCAATCCACATTATACAACTTCATGTTCCACACAACATGGGGTCTTCACCAAGTCATTCCCTAGTTTTAAAGATCCTTATCAATGAACAGCTATAAAGAAGTTCATGTATTATTCAGGCCCAGGAGTTAAGGGGCACAGGGTAGAGAGGAGGAGAGAGGTTTGTGGTACAAGGCAAGAGAGAAGAAAATCAATAAGAGATTGAGGAGGACGGGCATGACCCTGGAGAAGGGGAGGAGAATCTGCCCATCGGAAATTCCAGTTCCAGCCAGGCAGCTGAGAAGGAGATGAGTGTGTAGGGCAGGGACAGGGATCTTTGGTGGGCTGATTGGGAGAAACTCCCTGAAGAAGAGATATGTGGGATGCAGGACATGGGTTCCCAGGAGCAGAAGAGCACGCCTTCCTGGGGGAGGGGGGGTTCAAGCCAACCCCTTCCCAGAAGCCTCCTTCTCCTTCTGCTCTAACCAACCTCAGGCTGATCTGGTAGCGTCTGTGTCCTTTTCTTCACAGCCTCCTGCCACCAGGGCCCATGCTGCCCTTCCCATGTTCCAGAAATTTAGGAACTGGTAGTATTTTTATCCCAGTGAATGAATCCTTCTCTTTGATTGACTAAAATTGCAGAACTTTTCTGGCTACTGTGAAAAGGTAACTAGGATCCTCTTCAGAGGGCTGTGGAACATCACTGCCAGACAAGGTTAGCATCCTTGGACTGCTTTGTGTTGAGTGATGACATCTGGGGTCTAGATTGGGAAAACATTCATTGTCGTGGAGCTATGAGGTGTCAGCCAGTGTTATTGTGTATGTTCTTGCTGAGTGAGGTGTCTGCAGAATCCTCATAGTCTCCATGCAGGTTGTGAACAGCTCTCTGTGTTAGTGAGGGCTTCCCAGCTGACAGGGAATCCATGGTTCTTGTCTGAGGTGGTTTTTTGGATCAGTGGTTCTCAATATTCCTAATGCTGCAACCTTTTAATATACAGTTCCTTATGTTGTGAAGATCCCCTTTGCTCCTGCTTCATAAGTATGTTTGTGTCTGTTATGAGTCATAATGAAAATATCTATGTTTTCTGATGATCTTAGATGAGCCTGTGAAAGGCTCATGTGACCCCCAAAGAGTCTGAGACCCACAGGTTGAGAAGCACTGATTTAGATGAATTAGTTTGATTTTCTGAGTGTCTCTGTGTGGAAGTTGAGTTTCTGAAGCCTGGTCTTGATGGAATCCATCAATGAATCGGGTTTTCTTATGTCTGGTGAGAATGCTGGCATTGATCTTTCTGAATGCGGGTGTTGTGTCTGCTCAGCAAATTGCAATATACTTCCTTGGCCACAGCTGAGGACAGCTTGCACACACAAGTCTCTATGGCAGCCTACAATGCCAAACTCTACTGGTGTTGATGGTGGAGTGGGTCAGCAGGTCATCATAAGGAGGGCTCAACAGTTGTCTACCTGTGTCATGAATCATTTGCCAGATACCCTAGGGCCTTTGAGATAGGAACTTTATGTAGACAGATATCTCTTCTAGCATTCATTTACTGAATTTATCCATTCCTGCTGTTTCTACTCCATTACCTTGACAAACCACTGTGGCCAAGGCCATCATGGGTGAAAGCATGTTATTTAGGGGTCCCAGTTACAGATGGGGCACAGCACATGATTCCTGATGGGAATCTAGCAACAAGTCATAGCATCGAAGCTGGACGTGATAGCTGACACTGATTCTCAAGCAAGAGAGAGAGAGAGAGAGAGAGAGAGAGAGAGAGAGAGAGAGAGATTACTTAAAATGGGTTTGGCTTTAGAAACTTGAAAGCTCTATGGCCCGCTCCTGACACCTTCTGTTTCATATGCAAATATGTTCATCCATGGGGGCCATTCTCATTCAAACTAAGCCACATATTAACCAGGATAAGGACAGAGGAAACTCTTGGGTAGCATCTCCTGAGATCTGTTGATGTCCCCACCCTTCTGCTCTCCTTGCATTTTCAGAGAGCAGCTGGCACCACTGTTTCTCTTGAAAGTTGCAAACCTGAACTTCCATAAAGTTGTCTGTAGAACAGAAGAGACCCTTGTACTCCAATTTTATCCACAAAGAAGTTTCTTTTGTGGAGCCCCTCACCTAGAAGAGCACTGTTTGGCTCTCTGCACCCAGTTGGATATTTGATATAACCTAACAAGATCAGAATGAGCTAGATAGTCTCAGAAAAAGAAGAAATAACAGGCACACCTCTCAATTCTCATTGGGAGACAGAACACACAAAACCATCAGTGGTCTGCCTTATGTGACAATGGAAGTCTGACTACAGTGGCAACCTGTCAACCAAGCCAAGCCACAGCCTCTGTGCCAACTTGCTGAAAGATGTGGGACATTCAACATTAGTGTCTTCCAACCCCTGACTATCATAGACACAGCAGTCAATGTGAACATAAGTCCTGGACCATCACAGGACACCATGTAATTTAGGGAGTGCCCCGTCAATCAGCTCCTTGTGTTGAGAAAGCCATCTAAACAAGCAAAGGGTGATTTTCATAGCTTTCTCATGAGGCCTTGGAAAGCATGGGGTATAGCAAACTGTGTGACTCTAACATCATGATCTGTTTCCTGTCGTGGTGAAGCTGAATGGGAGGCAAGTGGACAGGTATCCATAGAATTCAGGCTGAGTACCATGGAAGGTTAGAATGTGACACATGTCTGGTTAGCTCTCCTCAAGCAAAGGTTGTCTAGCCAGGGACAATGTGAAAGAAATCTGTTTCTAATAGACAAGGTTATAGAATCCTTGAGGGACACCCTCCAATAAAGCCAGGCCACTTCCTTTCAAAGACTTGAAGGCACCAGCCTCATCTGCCCTTCTGTCTTACCTCAGAAAAGCATGTGGTTATGTCTCTGCCCCTTCCAGACAGCAAATCCACACTGCTCATCTCACACAAGTCAAGAAACCATGATTTTTGTTCTTTGGGCAAACTTCCTGATTCCCCAGGCTGCTCACCTTGGCAGAAAATGGACAATAACCTTTGCAGGCACTCATGAACATATTCAATCGTGAACTTTTCTTGCTTCCCATAGAGAGCTACAACAGGGGATCAACCACCACACAGGGTCAATTATTCATTTGTTCTGTTGACAATAGCTCCTGAGAGATATCATAAGATGAGAATGTAGCCATCAAATTGGCCTCCTAGTGACAGCAATGATTCACTCCACCAAGTGGTTGGTCTTCAAACATGAAAGCACGAACTCAGAGCCAGCTGCCACATAAAAGCCTTGCATGTCAGTGTGAGGATACCATCCTACCTCTATAGAGATGGAAGGGAGAAGTCCCCTTTTCATCCTTGTGAGTTCTTGACAATTTACCAGTTCAAGGAGAATGTCTCAGGAAGCAAAGTAAGTGTGACTTGAGAACCCCTCCTACTCACACAGGAGTGAACACTGGCAGTGCTCCAGAAGACACATATGAGCCTAGACATACACAACAGCTGGGAGTCATGAAGAAAAGGGAAGAGAGTCAGATCCGGGTAGCAGCTGCAGTGGCTCAGTTCTTCTCTAGCTCTCTCCATCTCCCTTTCACTTCCGAAACATGGCCTCTGGTGTGGCTGTCTCTGATGATGTCATAAAGGTGTTCAATGACATAAAAGTGCGCAAGTCTTCAATGCCAGAAGAAGTGAAGAAACGCAAGAAGGCGGTGCTCTTCTGCCTGAGTGAGGACAAGAAGAACATCATCCTGGAGGAGGGCAAGGAGATCCTAGTAGGAGATGTGGGGCAGACTGTGGACGATCCCTACACCACCTTTGTCAAGATGCTGCCAGACAAGGACTGCCGCTATGCTCTCTACGATGCCACCTAGGAGACCAAGGAGAGCAAGAAGGAGGACCTGGTGTTCATCTTCTGGGCCCCAGAGAGTGCACCCCTTAAGAGCAAAATGATCTACGCCAGCTCCAAGGATGCCATCAAGAAAAAGCTGACAGGAATCAAGCATGAAACTGCTACGAGGAGGTCAAGGACTGCTGCACCCTGGCAGAGAAACTAGGTGGCAGTGCCGTCATCTCCCTGGAGGGCAAGCCTTTGTGAGCCGCCTCCAGCCCCCTGCCTGGAGCATCTAGCAGCCCCAGACCTGCTCATGGGTGTTGCAGGCTGCCCTTTTCCTGCCAGACCTGAGGGGCTGGGGGATCCCAGCAGGGTGAGGGTAGTCCCTTCACCCCAGTTGCCAAATGAACCCCCTACCCCCTGGACCATCCTTCTCCCTCCACCCTGATGGTTCTGGCCTTCCCAAACTGCTTTTGATCTTCTGATTCCTCTTGGGTTGAAGTAGACCAAGTCACCCAGGCACCAAGTTTGGGGGGAGCCTGACCTATTTTTTTAACAGCACCCCTATTCCTCATCCCCCATCCCATGCTGCGAACTTTTAACAACATCAATAGTGACTCTGTGCTTGTCTGTTTAGTTCTGTGTGTAAATGAAATGTGGAAATGATCCTCCCTTGCCATCTGGTTGCCCTCCGCTTCCCCTTGTTCTCAGCCACTCATGAAAACAGGACCAGTAAGGAACCTTCAATTTAAAAAAAAAACCCATAAAAAGGCTAATTAACAAAAAAAAAAAGAAAAAAAAGAAAAGAAAAGAGAAGAGAAGAGAAAAAAACATGGGTGAAGGTTTCATCTTTCATAAATGATTGCTCTTATGTGCAGGATCTATTTCTCAGCCTGCGATAACTCTGATTTTGTTCACAGCATTCTAGCTAAAAGCTCCTGTGTTTTCAACTTCCTTTTTGTCTCTTCAGATGAGTCTGCTGAAAATCACGTGTCACTTGAATCTGTGAAGAGCAGCAGGGTAACCTGTTGTAAGCTGCCTCTTTGGGACCACAGCAGAATGCTAGCTCATAGCTTTGTGTGGAACCCTTTCCCACACTGTCTCAGTACTATGGATTCTATGGCTACTTTTCGCTGGATGTTGGCACTATGTTCCACTCTCCAGAGTTGAAACAAAGTTTTCCAAGCCTGACACAGAAATTTCTCTGTTATTTTATTATTATGTATTTCATTAAATATTCACTTGATTTTTATCCTGATCCATCTCTTAACATTGATATAAACCTATGATATCCAGTCCCAAGTAAATTGAAATATTACAACATAACTTCTCAGTCAGGATTTTCTAATCCTATTTAATTTCACTGTGGCAGGTATTTTTCAGAACTATTTCATACAAAAACTTTGGCATTGACTCTTGTAGCAGCCCATGATTCAGAGCACCTATGTCTTATTGGTAGCTGTGCCTGAAGCACACAGACATGTCATGTCTGCAGCATGGCCACAGGGACACCTGATGCTTCTTGACTGCATTGGCATGAGTAGTCTAGGAAGTAGCTAGTAAGGTCCTCTGTGCTCGGGGTCACATGGTCCCAGGGCTCTCATTGGTGGGAAGAAAACAGACAGTGTCTGGGATGGCCAAATGAAAAGGAGACCTTAAGAGATGTAAAGCCACAACCATATTTGAGAGCGTTTATAGGTCAAGAAAAAAGAGGCTTAAGAAGGTGCCTTCAGTTCAGATGTCCCTGCTTCATCTGTTCAGCCATAAGCACAGATCTACCTCAGGAAATTCAGAGACACAAAAACATATCAGAGCAACTAGGGAAACAAGAAAACCAAAGCAAAGGAAGCACACTAAGGAGGCAGAGGCAGGAGTATCTTTGTGAGATCAAGATTGGCCTTGTTCACAAAGGGAGTTCCACGATAGCAAGAGCTGTTATACAGAGAAACCCTCTCCTGAAAAAGCAAAGGAAGCTTGAAAAAGTGATGTCCATTCACTGCTTAGTAGGCAAGCATGAGTTCTGACTTCCTGTCTTCCCCCTCTCCATTGACAAAAAGGAATGGTGACATATGCTTGCAATCCCACCACTGGCAAGGAAGCCAACCTAGCAGAATCACTGAGACCTGATATAAATGAGTGACCTGTGTCAAATAAACAAGGTGAATGTAGCCAGTCTAGCAGAAACCATGAGACCTAATGTGAATGAGTGACCTGTGTCATATAAACAAGGTGAATATGAGGTTTTCCTGTGGCTTCCACATGCATATACCTAAAGGAATGTATGTGTACACAGACACGAGTGTACCCATATACATATACGAAGAATCACAGATACACACACACATTCACATGGGGGGGGAGAAAGACAGGAGAGAGATAGGATGGAGAAAGAATTATAAAGAATCAATTGGACTTTTGTGGACTGATTGGTGTGTCTAAAAGTATTTTGAATTTTGATTCTTTGAGACAGGGCTAGTGGCCATTCTGAAGTTCAATGAAGGCCCTATGTGTCTCAGAGTGACCTCAAACATCTGCTCATTCTGCCTCTACTACCAACTGCTGACATTACAGATATTGGGCCCCCTCTTCCATTTGTCCAGTGCTACAAATCTATATCAGATACTGTAGCATGCTAGAGCAACACTCTCTGACTAAGGTATTTCCTGAAACCATTTTACAAATTTCATAGAGAGGGGTTGGAAATGGAGGTTTCTCTGAACTGTACCATCCAGCATCAGCTTTTAAATAATCCCTAGGTGGTGGCCCATGCCTTTAATCCCAGCACTCAGGAGGCAGAGGAAGGTGGATATCCATAAGTTCGAGGCCATCCTGGTCTACAAGGGTTACTTCCAGCATTATGGTGAGAGTTCTGGCCAACAGGCAGAAAACTTCTTTGTTCTTCATCTTGGGTCATCATCTTTTTCAGGGTACAGACCAAAGTCACATCAACACAGATGGACAGATACCACTTAACCTCTAGCCTGGTGAATGAGATATGGACTTCCACATTCTGAAGAACATCCAGTTTATGAGATACACAGAGAATGACATTCATGGCGACCACTGGGACTAAGAAACTGGAAGTAGGGATTGTGTTAGGGGGATCCTCAGTTGGCAGAGTACTTGTCAGACAATAGTGGGACCTAGATTTGTGTTCCAGCACCAGCATATAATGTCAGCAGCGCTAGCACACAGTGGTAATCCCTACTCTTGAGATTCTCAGGAAGGAGTCTAGGAGAGCTGATGAGCTCCAGAATTGGGAAGAGACTGTTCTCAAAAATCACATTAGAAGGCCAATGAGAAGAGAAACATGAAGTTGAATTCTGGATCCAAGAAGAACACTCAGAAATGAAGACATAGGCAACTAGGCAACACACACCCATGCACGCACACACGCACCACGCACACGCACATGTGCACGCACATACCCACAAAACCCAAATCATAATTGAAAAGGTTTCAGGAACTGGTCGGGATGGAACTGTAGGTACAAAACACTATGTCCCAGTGGCCAGTTGAGCACAGAATCCATGTTCATACTTGTCACACATAAATTCATCTGCTTAAGTCAGAGTCTTCTTTTCATCTGACTAGAGTTTAGGATCCTTGCACTATGAAACATCTAGCTAATAATCATAAACACAGGTTTGTACACAGTCAACCAGTTCCAAAAGTAACCAGAAATAATCAATGCCTTTGCTCATTCAGGGTCTCATGCCCTATATTAACCCGGAAATCGTCAGCAAATACAAAGCAACAGGTATCATCTCAGTGGCAACTAAGTGACTGTGGTCCCCTTTCTAGAAGGCTTGTCCTGTCCTAATGGGGGTGTCCTGTCAAGCCTGGGGCAGGTGAGGCACATGCATTACTGGCTGTCATGAAGAATTCTGCTGTCATCACCTAACAATGGCAAGGCATCCTTGTGTAGTCATGTTTATCCAGTAACTCCCCTAGCCTCAACTTGGAAAAGAGCAATTCTGCATGTGGAATATACAACGTCCTGTGTTTATTTTATGTGAGCCAGATTCAGGAAGGGTACACCACTCATCCTTAGTCCTGTTTTCCCACAACCTTGAGAGCACTGAGAGGAGAGAGCAAGAGTTGTATGACCCGCACATTTAAAGCACAACCTACATACTATGAACAGATTATTTCCAGATTAAACAGGGCCTTATTAAATTATGGCCCCTGTATGCACATAACACGATTTATACTAAACATCCATCCATCCCAGGCTCCCTGAGGATGTCCTGGAGTCCTGAAGTTGGCTGGCTCAGTCCTGCAAATGACAGCACCTGAGCTGTGGATCACTACAGCAAGCTCCTCTTGTACAAATCACAGCATGTCAGAGGGTCCTGATGTCATCTGCACAGGCTTTGTGTTGTTCTTCACCCTTGTCCTCTGTGTCTCTCTAAACCTTCACCACAGACTAAGGACCAACTCCAGTTTTCCATCAGCATCTTCAGAGGAAAGCTCAGGACACTCCTACTCCCTCATGAAGAAATCCTGATGCTAAGACCAGTATTAGTGATTTTGCAGTGCTTATGTGAGTGTGTATGTGTGTGTGTACGAGTGTGTGTTTCAGAGAAACAGTCAGACAGTTTAGCAGGTCATCCAAGCATTTAAAGAATTTTTTCCAACATTTGAAGATGAAAAAAGAATGAGAGCCTGCCGCGCCAGCACAGGCTGGAACCAAGAATCTTGGCGGAAGGTGTCCAGATTGAATGAATGCACAGAGCATGAGGTTGAAGTAGAACAGCTTCTTCTTTATTGTCTGCTGGGCTGGCTTTATAACATGGCACCAAATGAGGAGGGGGCTGTGAAGGGACTGTAGCCTGACCCTGGCAGGGATCAAGGAATGGTCACCATGCACTCAAAATTCCTTTCCCTGCTCCAGGAGCAGAGGGAATTTATCATGTTTTCTTTGCAGATAAGCACCTCAAATGGGGACAGGCATACCAACTTGGGGCTGCAGTTCCCACAAGAGCCCATTGTGGTGGCACATGCCTTCAATCCCAGCACTGTGGAGGCAGAGGCAGGCTGATCTCAGTGCATTTGAGACCAGCTTGGTGTGCAAAGTGAGTTTTAGGGCAATGAGTACTGTTATACAGAGAAACCCTGTCATGAATAACCAAAAAGAAAAAAAAAAAGAATAAGAGAATGGGAATGGCAAAAGTAAAAGCTATGCCTTATTTTTCTTGTTTGAGTTGGAGATCAGGAAGCAAGCAGGCTTGACTATGATGTAGAAACTGCCACATGTAGGAAGGACTTCCTAAGAAGTGTAAGTCCAGTGTCTCATTAATGGGACAATTATTCTTCCCATGAGTTATCATGTTTTCAAATGAATCCACTTTTCTGAGTAGAGGCATTCTGGGGAGGGCATTGATGGGCTCAATTACATTAATGTCTAAAGGAGGAGACACAATAATATGTAAGGATCTAATATTTAAGGGAGATCGTACTTCGTAATTCCAGCATAAATAAGAACTCAGCTTCCATTCTTTGGATTCACAGATCTCACCAAAGCCAAAATACCCCTACCTTGTCACATAGTACTTTATATCTCAAGGAGGCAATTGTGATGCTGCTTTTGCTAGTGAGCCCAGTGAAACCAGAGCTGACCTGCAATGCCAGGAAAGGGGTCCTCATCAAAACCTTCAAGCTGGCCAGTCAACCACAGAGGGAGCAAGACACACTGGAGAACAGGGGAGTTGCTCCAAATTACTATTACTATTGGGTTTAGAAACTATATTTGGGCCCTGCTCCATGGAACCTGGTCACACATCATGTGCCAATACTTGGGGGACATAAGAGGTAAGGGAAAAAGCCAGGAACCCCTCTCCAGGTCCCCTGGTATTCCTAGTCCCCAGCAAGGGAGCTTGCCTGCTAGCCCTCAATCCACCCCAACCCCAACCCATCATTCCCTGTGAGCAATACATCCTGAGCCAATACTTGGTGGACATAAGAGCTGCTAGCAGGGAGCTTTCCTGCTAGCCCTCAATCCACCTGGCCCCCAACCCTCCCCCAACCCTGCAAGCTCCGTAGAACCCTGTGACACAACTGGCACCAATCCTGAGTGGACCTAAGAACCAGCTTCAATACTGACTGGACTTAAGAGAGAGCCACAGCAAAGATTGGACCAAGAAGCCAAGACACTACTGCCCTCATTTGAAAGAAGAGATGGGTAGGCCCCAATGTAAGAATTCCTCCAATATCCTAAAAAGCAATATGGTAACACTAGAACCCTGAGGAAACAAAACAGGAAGGCTTGATCATCCTAAGCCAGAAGATGTAGAAGAAAATGACTTTAAACATAACTTTATGAAAATGATAGAGACCTTTAAAGAAGAAGTGAAAAACTCCCTTAAAGAAATAGAGAAGAAGACAAAGAGAAAGCTGGAAGAAATGGATAAATCCCTCAAAGAAAACCAAGAAAAAGCAATCAAGCAGGTGAAGGAAACAGTTCAAGACTTGGAGATTGAAATAGATGTAATAAAGAAAACACAAACCAATAAAACTTGGGAAATGGAAAATCTGGGTAAACAAACAGGAACCACAGAGACAAGTATAACCAACAAGAGATAGAAGAAAGAATCTCAGGCACTGAAGATACTATTGAGGAAATAGGTTCATTGGACAAAGAAAACACTAAATCCAACAAATTCTTAACACAAAACATCCAGGAAATATGGGACACTATGAAAAGACCAAACCTAAAAATAAAAGGAGTAGAAGAAGAAGAACTCCAGCTCAAAGGCACAAAAAATATATTCAACAAAATTATAGAAGAGATCTTTCCCAACCTACAGAAGGATATCCATATGATGGTACAAGAAGCTTACAGAATGCCAAATAGACTGGATCAAAAAAAATCCCCTCACCATATAATAATCAAAACACAAAACACAGAACAAAGAATATTAAGAGCTACAAAGGAAAAAGTTCAAGTAACATATAAAGGTAAACCTATCAGAATTACACCTGACTTATCGATGAAAACCATGAAAACAAGAAGGTCCTGGATAGATGTGCAGCAGATGCTAAGAGACCATGGATGCAAGCCCAGACTACTACACCAGCAAAGTTTTCATTCATTGTTTTGAAGAAAACAATATGTTCAATAACAAAAACAGATTTAAACAATACGTATCCACAAACCCAGCCTTACAGGAAGTACTAGAAGGAAAACCTCAACCCAAGGAAGCTAACTACACCCACAATAACACAGACATCTCATAACCCCCCACCAGCATAACACAAAGAAGGGAAACACACAAACACCACCACCAAAAGATAACCGGAGTTAACAACCACTGGTCATTAATAGCGCTTAATATCAATGGTCTCAACTCACCTATGAAAAGACACAGGCTAAGAGATAAGAAAACAGGATCCAACATTCTGCCATTTACAAGAAACACACCTCAACTATAAAGACAGACAGTACCTCAGAGTACAGGGTTGGGAAAAGGTTTTCCAATCAAATGGACCTAAGAAACAAGTGGGTGTGGTTATCCTAATATCTAACAAAATTGATTTCAAATTAAAATCAACCAGAAGAGGTGGAGAATGACACTTTAGACTCATAACAGGAACAATTCATCAAGATGAAGTCTCAATCCTGAATATCTATGCCCCAAATACAAGAGCACCCACATATGTAAAAGAAACATTATTAAAACTTAAATCATACATCAAACCCCACACATTAATTGCAGGAGAGTTCAACACTCCTTTTCTGACAAACAGAAACTTAACAGAGAAATAAGAGAACTAACAGATGTAATGAATCAAATAGACTTAACAGACATCTTTCTTCTCAGCACCTCATGGAACCTTCTCTAAAATTGATCACATTCTCGGTAACAAAGCAAACATCCACAGATACAAAAAGAAAATTGGAGTAATCCACTGTTTCTTATCACATCACCATGGAATAAAGTTAGAATTCAACAACACTACTCCCAGAAAGCCTACAAACTTATGGAAACTAAACAGTCAACTACTGAACCACTCCTGGATTGAGGAAGAAAGAAAGAAAGAAATTAAAACCTTCTTTGGATTCAATGAAAATGAAGGAACTACATATCCAAACTTATGGGACACTATGAAAGCAGTGCTAAGAGGAAAATTCATAGCACTAAGTGTCCACATAAAAAAAATGGAGAAAGCTCACATCAGTGACCTAACAGCATGCCTGAAAGCTCTAGAAAAAAAATGACACAGACTCACCCAGGGGGAGTAAAGGACTGAAAATAATCAAACTGAGGACTGAAATCAACAACATAAAAACACAGAAAACCATACAAAAATCAATGAAACAAAGAGCTGGTTCTTGGAGAAAAATCAATAAGATTGACAAATCCTTATCCAAACTAATCAAAAAGCAAAGAGAGAGCACCCAAATTAATAAAATCAGAAATGAAAAGAGGGACATAACAATGGACACTGAAAAAATCAGAGAATAATTAAGTTCTACTGAAAAACCTGTACTCTACAAAATTGGAAAATGTAAAAGAAATAGACAATTTTTTAGATAGATACCATATACCCAAATTAAATCAAGACCAGGTGAGAAATTATTTAAATAGACCTATAAGTCACAAGAAGATAGGAGCTGTCATCAAAAACCTCCCAACCAAAAAAGCCCAGGACCAGATGATTTTAGTGCAGAGCTAATGCCTATACTCCTCAAAGTGTTCCACATAATAGAATCAGAAGTGTCATTGCCAAACTCGTTTTATGAAGCTACAGTTACCCTGATACCAAAACTGCACAAAGACTCAGCCAAGAAAGAGAATTACAAACCAATCTCACTTATGAACATCAATGCAAAAATTCTCAATAAAATACTGGCAAACCAAATCCAAGAACACATAAAAAAAAATCATCCATCATGATCAAATAGACTTCATCTCAGAGATGCAGGGCTGGTTCAACACATGAAAATCTATCAATGTAATCCATCGTATGAATAAACTGAAAGAAAGAAACGATATGATCATTTCATTAGATGCTGAAAAAGTATTTGACAAAATTCAACACCCTTCATGATAAAGATCTTGGAGAGATTAGGTATAAAAAGATCATATCTAAATATAGTAAAAGCAATATACAGCAAGCTGACAGCTAACATCAAATTAAATGGAGAAAAGCTCAAAGCAATTCCACTAAAATCAGGAACAAGACAAGGCTGTCCACTCTGTCCACATCTCTTTAACATAGTTCTTGAAGTTTTAGCAATAGCAATAAGATAACATAAAGAGATAAAGTGATTCAAATTGGAAATGAAGAGGTCAAACTTTTGTTATTTGCAGATGATATGACAGTGTATATAAGTTACCCCAAAAACTCTACCAGAGAACTCCTACAGCTGATAAATATGTTCAGTGAAGTGGCAGGATACAAGATCAAGTCAAAAAAATCAGTAGCCCTTCTATATACAAAGGATAGAGAAGCAGAGAGGGAAATCAGAGAAACATCACCTTTCACAATAGCCACAAATCACATAATATATCTTGGCTTAACACTAACAAAGGATGTGACAGACCTATTGAAAAGAACTTTAAGTCTCTGAGGAAAGAAATTGAAGAAGATACCAGAAAATGGAAAGATCTCTCATGCTCTTGGATAGGAAGTATCAACATAGTAAAAATGGTTTTACCAAAAGCAACCTATAGATTCAATGCAATTCCTATCAAAATCCCAACACAATTCTTCACAGACCTTGAGAGAACAATAATCAACTTCAAAAATCCCAGGATAGCCAAAAAATCTGTACAATAAAGGAACTGCCAGAGGCATTACCATCCCTGACATCAAACTCTATTACAGAGCTACAGTAATGAAAACAGCTAGGTATTGGCATAAAAACGGAGATGTTGACCAATGCAATAGAACTGAAGAAGTGGATATTAATCCACATACCTATGAACACCTGATTTTTGACAAAGAAGCAAAAATTATACAATGGAAAAAAGAAAGCATCATTAACAAATGGTGCTGGCAAAACTGGTTGTCAACCTGTAGAAGAATGAAAATAGATCCATATCTATCACCATGCACAAAATTCAAGTCCAAATGGATTAAAGACCTCAATATAACTCCAAACACACTGAACCTGATAGAGTCCTTCAATACATGGACACAGGTGACCACTTCCTAAATATAGCCTCAATAGCACAGACAATAAGAGCATCAGTAAATAAATGGGGCCTCCTGAAACTGAAGAGCTTCTTTCTTTTTTTTTTTTTTTTTTTTTTTTGGTTTTTCAAGACAGGGTTTCTCTGTAGCTTTGTAGCCTGTCCTGTAACTCCCTTTGTAGACCAGGCTGGCCTCAAACTTACAAGAGATCCGCCTGCCTCTGCCTCCCGAGTGCTGGGATTAAAGGCGTGCGTTCTGTAAAGCAAAAGAAACAGTCAATAAGACAAAAAGGAAACCTGCTGAATGGGAAAAAAATTTCACCAACCCCACATCAGACAAAGGACTGATCTCCAAAATTTATAAAGAACTCAAGAAAGTAGACATTAAATTTCTAACTAACCCAATTAAAAAGTGGTGTACTGAAGTAAACAGAGAATTCTCAACAGAAGAATTTCAAATGGCCAAAAGATACTTAAGGGCATGTTCAACTTCCTTGGCTATCAGGAAAATACAAATCAAAACAACTCTGTGATACCATCTCACTCCTGTCAGAAAGGCTAAGATAAAAAACACTAATGGTAGCTTATGCTGGAAAGGATGTGGAGCAGCAAGGGGAACCATTGCTAGTGGTAATGCAAACATGTGCAACCACTTTGGAAATCAGTGTGGCAGTTTCTCAGAAAATTGGGAGTCAACCTACCTCAGGATCCAGCAATACTACTCTTGGGAATATACCCAAGAGATGCTCAATCATACTACACAAGCATTTGTTCAACTATGTTCATAGCAGCATTATTTGTAATAGCTAAAATTTGGAAACAACCGAGATGCCCCTCAACAGAAGAATGTATAATGAAATTTGGCAATCTACACATTAGAGTACTACCCAGTGGTAAAAATAATGACATCTTGAATTTTGCATGCAAATGGATGGAATTAGAAAACACTATCCTGAGTGAGGTAACTCAGACCCCCAAAAGTGTATATAGTATGTACTCAGTCATAAGTGGATATTAGGCATAAAGAAAGGGGGCATCGAGCCTATAGTTCATGATCCTAGAGAAACTAATAAATAAGGTGAACACAAAGATAAACATATATAGACCCTTCGTAAATTATAAACAGACAAAAACTTAGGAGCATGGGGGCAGGGGATAGAAGAAAGGGGAGAAGGGGGGTTGAGGAGAACTTGAGGGAATAAGATAGTTGAGATGAAGGAAGGACAGATATGAGAGAAAGGAAAGAGATATCTTGATTGAGGGAGCCATTATGGAGTTAGCAAGAAACTTGGCTCTAGAATAATGTCCAAGAACCCACAATGATGACCCCAGCTAAGACCCTAAGCAATAGAGGAGAGGGCATCTGAACTGGCCTTACCCTGTAGTCAGACTAATGATTATCTTAAATATCACCATAGAACCATTGTCCAACAATAGATGGAAGCAGAAGCAATAACCCACATCAGAGCACTGGATTGATGTCCCAAAATCCAGTTGAAGAGTGGAAGGAGTCAGAGTATGAGCAAGGAATCCAAGATCATGAGGGGTTCATCCACTGAGATAGTTTGCTTGAGCTAATGGTAGCTCACCAACTCCAATTGGACTGGGAGTCAACTCTGAAGGGGGTTGAAAATTGGGGCAGACTGAGCGGCCACTGGGATTTGTCTCCTCGGCATGTACTGGCTTCTTGGGATCCTATTCTCTTTGTACGTAAACCTTGTTCAACCTAGATGTAGTAGAGAGGGCCTTGGACTTTCCACAGATCAGGGTGCACAGCCTTCTCTTAGGATTGGAGGGGTGGTGTGGGAGGGTGTGTAGAGGGAGTGGGAGGGGAGTGAAAGAAGGGAAGGCAGTGGAAATTTGGATTGGTGTTTTTAAAGTAATAAAATAATTTTTAAAAGAAATAAAATTGGGAAAGTAATTTAAACATAAAAAAACACAAAACCTTCAAGCCTCCCAGTGTCTACCTGGCTATGTTAGCAGGTAGGGCACTGGTATGTCTTTGGCACTAAATTGTAAGCCTCTCTCTATGCTCACTCATTTGATCTTCCTTAGATGTCACAGTCTTGTGTGCATGCAGGAGCAGATGTAGATCAGGTTCTAGGCTTTAGAGCAAAGATCAGGTTACATGATCAATTAGACCAAATGTAAAACAACAGAAGAATCTATACAAACCCTGGATTTAGGCAGAGGGAATGGTTTCCTCTCAGTGGAATTGAGCCATCCCCTCCCTGTCTTCTTCCTTCTGTAGCTTGCCTTGCACTGGAATTTTCAGTCTCTGCAGCTGTAACTTGTGATTCTCCCCTTCCTTAAAATTCCTGTGTTTCTAGGGTTGCATACAGTGTGTTCATGAATAACTTTGAAGAACAGGACAATTATTTCGGGGGCTGGAGAGATGGCTCAGAGGTTAAGAGCATTGCCTGCTCTACCAAAGGTCCTGAGTTCAATTCCCAGCAACCGCATGGTGGCTCACAACCATCTGTAATGGGGTCTGGTGCCCTCTTCTGGCCAGCAGGTATACACACAGACAGAATATTGTATACATAATAAATAAATAAATAAATAAATAAATAAATAAATAAATAAATAAATATTTAAAAAAAAAAAAGAACAGGACAGGTCAACCCTGGGCCTCCAGCTTCTCTCCTTGAGGAGCTCAAGGGCATTTTGTGGAACACAACTGGGCCAGGAGCTGGATTTCTCTTCCCATCACCACCTGGATTCCACATGAGCAATCCCTTTATGGAAAACAATAATAATTTTTCTGGCATTGAATTTTCTTAATTGAAATATGATGTTTATTTTTGGTTCTGAACTAGGCTACATCTGGCATTAACTAAAACCTAAAAATGGAGGGCACAAATGTGAGAGATTTCTGCTTAATTTGAAGTGGAAAATTGCTTGAGATAAGAAGACACATTTTTAATCCAGATCTTAAATCCTGATCTAACCTGGGCCACAACTTCCTCTGGAAGCCTACAAAATGTCATGGACAAAGAAAGATTTTCTTCTTTGCCTTCTTGCTCTCACTTTGTTGGCAGATTCATTTCTTCACTGGCATTAGGACCAATTTCTTCGGGATTCCTGCATATACTGAAGACCAAGTGAGACATTCAGGCTTGTGGACTGAGCAGCTACTAGATTGTTAGACTTTCCATTCATAGACACCAAGATTTGGATTAGCTGAACCACAGCTTGTAAGACATTCTAATAAATTCCCATATACCATACATACCTTGTGTGTGTGTGTGTGTGTGTGTGTAGAGTTATTCATTCCATACATTCTGTAACTATAGAGAACCTGACTAATGCAGATTTTGGTACCAGAAGTGGTTCCAGAGCAGCAGAAGGATAAGGGTGACTCTTTCAAGTATCTGGCCTAGGCTTTCCCATTTGCCAACAGCTACAGCTAATGAAGTCTCTCCTGGGAGCTCAGAGAGAACTGAGAGCCCATGGTGAGAATATTTTACAAACTTACAAATAAAAATTCAATCCATTATCTTGATTCAGCAGTTGTGAGCAGGAATGCATCTGGTGACTCTGTATACGAAACTTTGGACAGTTTGTGGCAAAATAAGGAAGTGATGATGCTGGTCAGTTGCTCTTAGCATCTTTGGATAAATTAACAAAATATGGGTATAAGCTTTGTGTTAACCAACTTCTAGTTTCTCAGCATTTGTTGAAGGACAAAAATGAATTTAGTGATAAGACTAACAGACTCCAGCATAAAAGGAAACAGTATAAAAGTTTCTAAGTGTGCCCTGGAAGATAATCTTTCCAGCAGCCATATACCTCAAAGTTACAGAAAATTAAAGAGAAGCCCACATTATAAAGTTGGCTGAACTACAGCAAATACTCAAGTTCCAGCCTCAGAGAGTGTCTGCAGTTAAGGCAAGGGCATTAATTGGTAAAGAATGGAATCTTGTGACTTGAGATGGGGATGTGGGTGGGGACTATATTAGGGCTCAGAAATGTGAACTCTCAGGTACTCAAAGGTTAATCTCACCTGGGTGTGGTAACCACTCTGTCCTCATTCCCCCCTTGGAATGTTATCATTGTCATCTGTGATTGAGGAAATTTATTCTTCATTGTCTTCTCAACTAACTCTGATTTCTTTGAAGGAAATGTCAGGCAACACAATACTGATTTCCCTCAGGGCCCACCAATAGTTGCCTCTAGACCTATAACCAGACTTAAGGCATAGTAGGCTGGTAAGGGGAGGTAGAAAGTGTAGTTCATGACAGTGAGCCCATGATCATGGAATCCACTGGTCTTACCATGTTCTCCAATATCCCAAAGTAGCAGGCCTGATTAAAGATAGAATGATCTTTTGAAGACATAGTTCCAGAGTCAATTAGGTGGCAGAAGCAAGGAGTTATGGGTCAAGGTTCTCTAAAATGTGTTATATGCTTTGAATCAGCATCCAGTATATGGTACAATTTTTCCCATAGTGAGGATCCATGGGTACAGGAAACAAGGCAGGATGGAAAAGGAAATATGTATACTCATTACACCCCTAGTGACTCCCTAGGAAAAAATTTTCCTTCCTGTTCCCACACCCTTAAGTTTTGCTGGCCTGGAAGTATTGGCATCATATTGAGGAGCACTCCTGCCAGGAGCCACAGCAAACCTTCAATTGAACTGGAAGCTCAGAATTCCCCATGGCCACTATGGACTTCTATTGACCTTAAAACAATAGGCTATAACTGGTTTTATGCCCAGAAATGTGTGAATGGATGTCATTAATAGCCTGGTGACCTTTGGGCTACCTACATGGTCTAGACTACACTAGATCCTCACCCATACCCTTATCTTGAGTTTGTTTTCTTAGTTAAACTGTAGAATCTATCTTTATAGCAGAAATAGCAGAATACAAGAGATGGAAGAGAGAATCTCAACTGCTGAAGATACAATAGAGTAAACAGACTCATTGGTCAAAGCAAACAAAATCTAAACTAATTCTAACAAAGGTTTAACACAAAATACTCAGGAAATATGGGACACCATGAAAATACCAAACCTAAGAATAACAGGGATAGATGGAGAAGTCCAACTCAAAAACACAGAAAATATATTCAACAAAATCATAAAAAAAAACTTTCCTAACCTAAACTAAAATATGCCTATAAAGATACAAGAAGCTTACAGAACACCAAAAAGAGTGGATTTTAAAAAAAGTCCCTATCGCATATAATAATCAAAACACTAAACATACAGAATAAAGAATATTAAGAGCTACAAAGGAAAAAGGACAAGTAACATATGAAGGCAGACTTATCAGAATTACATGTGTCTTCTCAATGGAAACAATGAAAGCCACAAGGTCATTTAGGCAGACATTAAGAGACCACAGATGTCCAGACTACTATATCCAGCAAAACTTTCAATCACTATAGAAGGACAAAACAAAATGTTCCATGACAGATCCAGAATTATCCAATATTACTAACCCAGCCCTACACAGAGTACTAGAAGGAAAACTCCAGCACAAAGAAGTTGAATACACCAACAAAAACACAGACAATGGATGACCTCACAGCAGAAAATCCCAAAGAAGAGGAAAACAGACAAAATAACATCACCGGCAACAAAAACTAAAATAACTAGAGCTAGCAATCACTGGTCATTAATATCCTGTATCCCTTAATATAAATGAACCCCACTCACGTATAAAAAGACACAGACTCACAGATTGGATATGAAAATGGAATCCATCCTCTGCTGCATACAAGAAACACACTTTAACCTCAGAAATAGATAGTGCTTCAGATAAGGGTTGAGAAAAAAATTCCAATCAAATGGACCTAAGAAACAAGCTGATGTAGCTATCCTAATATCTAACAAAATAGGCTTCAATCTAAAATTAATTGAAAGAGACAAAGAAGGACATTTCAGATAGTCATAGTCTAATATCTATTGAAAGAGACAAAGAAGGACATTTCATATAATCATAGGAAAAATTCACAAGAAGAAATCTCAATACTGAACATCTATGCCCCAAATATAAGGGCACCCTCATATGTAAAAGAAACACTTCTAAAGTTTAAATCACACATTAAACACCACACACTAATAATGAGAGACTTCTACACCCCACTCACACCACTGGGTAGGTATGTCAGAAAGACAATTTAACAGAGAAATAAAGGAACTAACAGATGTTATGACTCAAATGGACTTAACAGACATCTATAGAACATTCCATCCAAACATAAAAGAATATACCTTCTTCTTAGGACCTCATGGAACCTTCTCAAAAATTGACCACATACTTGGTAACAAAGCAAACCTCAACAGATAGAAAATTTGGAATTATGCCATGTATCTTATTGGGTCACCATTGCTTAAAATTAGAATTTAACAGCAATACTTATTCCAGAAAATCCACAAGCACATGGAAATTAAACAATGCTCACATGAAGCATCAATGGGTCAAGGAAGAAATAAAGGGAAAAATTAAAGACTTTCTAAAATTCAATGAAAATGACTATACAATGTACCCAAATTGATGGGACACAATGAAAGCAGTGTTAAGAGGAAAGTTTATAGTACTAAATACCTTCATAAAGAAGCTGGAAAAATCCCATACTAGTAAATTAACAGAACATTTGTAAACACTGAAACAAAAAGAAGCTAACTCACCTAGAAGAATAAGACAGCAGGAAATAATCAAATTGAGAGCTGAAACAGCAAAATAGAAACAAAGAAAACAATACAAAGAATCAGTGAGAATAAGAGTTGGTTCTTTGAAAAAAATCAACAAAATCCTTTATCCAAACTATCAAAATCATAAATGAAAAGGGGGACATAACAATAAACAGGGAAGAAATCCAGAGACTCATCAGGACATATTTTGAAAATCTGTACTCCACAAAAGTGGAAAACTTAAAAAAAATGGACAACTTTCTGGATAAATATCACTTACCAAAATTAAATCAAGACGAGATAACCAAATTAAATATATCCATTACTGTTAAAGAAATAGAAACAGTCATAAAAAGTCTCCCAACCAAAAAAATGCCCAGGACCAGATGGTTTCAGCTCAGAATTGTACAAGATTTTCAAAGAAGAACTAAAACCAATACTACTCAATTGTTCCACATAATTGAAACAGAAGGAACATTGCCAAATTCTTTCAATGAGGCTACAATTACTCTGATACCCAAATCATGTAAAAGCATTACTAATACAGACCAATCTCATTCATAAACATTGATGCAAAAGTACTAAATAAAATAGTGGCAAACTGTATCCAAGAACACATCAGAACCATCATCCACCATGATCAAGTCAGCTTCATCCGAGAGATGGAGGGATGGTTCAACATATGAAAATCTGTCAATGTGATCCATCATATAAACAAACTGAAAAATAAAAACCACGTGATCATCTCATTAGATGTTTAAAAAGCCTTCGACAAAATACAGCATCCCTTCATGATAAAGGTCTTGGAGAAAGCAAGGATACAAGGAACATACCTAAACATAATAAAGGCAATATACAGTAAGCCAACGGCTGACATCAAACTAAATGGAGAGAAACTCACAGTGATCCCACTGAAATCATGAATAACACAAAGTTGTCCACTCTCTCCATACCTATTCAATATAGTTCTTGAGGTTCTAACTAGAGCAATAAGACAATAAACAAAGATCAAGGGTATACAAATTGAAAAAGAAGTCAGACTCTCACTGTTTGCTGATGACATGATACTTTACATAAGTAACCCAAAAAATTCTATCAAGGAACTTCTAGAACTAATAAACATTTTCAGTAATGTAGCAGGATACAAGATAAACTCAAAAACCTCAGTAGCCCTCCTGTACAGAGATGATAAATGGGGTTAAAAAGAGAGCAGAGAAACATTACCCTTCACAATAGCCACAAATAGCATAAAATATCTCAGAGTAACTCTAACCAAACAAGTGGAAGACTTGTATGGCAAGAACTTTAAATCTTTGAAGAAAGAAATTGAATAAGACGTCAGAAGATAGAACAATCCCCTGTTCTCTTTGGTCAGTAGAATTAACATAGCAAAATGGCAATCTTACCAAAAGCAGTCTACAGGTTCAATGCAATGCTTATCAAAAATCTCAGCAAATTCTTCACAGACCTTGAAAGAATGGTACTTATCTTCATAAGGAAAAGCAAAAATCCCAGGATAGCCAAAACAATCCTGTATGATAAAAAAACTTCTGGATGCATCACAATCCCTGACTTCAAACTCTACTACAGAGCTACAGTACTGAAAACAGCCTGGGACTGATATAAAAATAGACAGAAGGACCAATAGAACCAAATCAAAGACACGGATATTAATCCACACACCTACAAGCACTTGATTTTTGACAATGAAGCAAAAAATATCAAATGGAAAAAGAAAGCACATTTAACAAATGGTGCTGACATAACTGGATATCAACATGAAAAGATTGAAAATAGATCTCTATCTATTGCCAGGCCCAAAACTCAAGTACAAAATGATCAAAGACCTCAACATAAAGCCAACCACACTGAACCTCACAGAAGAGAAAGTGGAAAATACACTTGAATGCATTGACACAGGAGACCACTTCCTAAATATAACCCCAGTAGCACAGATACTGAGAGAAAAAATTAATAAATGGGACCTCCTGAAACTGAAAAGCTTCTGTAAAGCAAAGGACATGGTCAACAAGACAAAATGACAGCCTACAAAATGAGAAAAGTTCTTCACTAAGCCCACATCAGACAGAGGTCTGATCTCCAAAATATACAAAGAACTCAAGAAATTGCTCATCAAAAGAACAAATAATCCAATTTTAAAAATGGGGTATAGACTTAAACAAAGAACTCTCACAGAGGAAGCTGAAAGTCACTTAAGAAAATGCTCAGCATCCATAGCCATCAGAGAAATGCAAATGAAAACAACTCTGAGATTCCATCTTACACATGTACGAATGGCCAAAATTAAAAACACTGATGACAACTTACACTGGAGAGGATGTGGGGTAAAGGGAACACTTCTGCATTGCTGGTGGGAGTGCAAACAAGTACATCCACTTTGGATATTAGTATGGGAATTTCTCAGAAAATTATGAAACAACCTTCTTCAAGACCCAGTAATACCACTTTTGGATATATACCCGAAGGATGCTCAACCATACCCCAAGGACATGTGGTCAACTACATTCATAGAAGCATTGTTTGTCATTGCCAGAACCTGGAAACAACCTATATGCCTCTCGACTGAAGAATGAATAAAGAAAATGTGGTACATTTACACAATGGAGTACTACACAGCAGAAAAAGTAGCAACATCTTGAATTTTGGGTGCAAATGGGTGGATCTAGAAAACATCATATTGAGTGAGGTAACCCAGAACCAGAAAGACAATTATTATATATACTCACTCATAAGTGGCTTTTAGACATAAGGCAAAGAAAACCAACCTACAATTCACAATCCCAGAGAACCTAGACAAAAATGAGGACCCTAAGAGAGACATACATAGATCTTATCTACATTGGTAGTAGAAAAAGACAAGATCTCCTGAGTAAATTAGGAGCATAGGGACCATGGGAGAGGGCAGAAGGGGAGGGAAGGGAGGAACAGAGAAAAAGTATAGCTCAATAAATAAATAAAAAATAAAAAATAAGAAACAATTTAAATTAACCCATATTTTTCAATCTACATTCTGGCACATGGTTTATTCACTTATGTGGAACAGATGCTTAAAAGAAATCCCACACTAGCTTAGAATTGAGAAATAGATGGTTATTTATTTGAGGGTAAAGTCACAAATCAGAATTCTCTGCTTGAACGGAGAACAGAGATTGAATCCAGCCATCCAGCAATCTGAAAGAGCAGCCAGGGAAGAATGGGTGGACTCAGGCTCTGCATCAGCGTATGTAGTAAAAGAGGCCATGCCCCAGTAGGTGGGTAACCACAAGCTGTAAGACTTCCTACAACACACTCATTTCCTTATTGCCCATACTACTTCCTCTGAGTCTAACCAAGGACTTCACCTTTCTTCTTCCCACAGTTCTCTATCTGGAAGTCCTACCTATTTCTCCTGCCAGCTATTGATCATTCAGCTTTTTATTACACTAATCACAGCAATACATTTTCATACAGTGTGAAATATCCCAGAACACCATATCATATATCTGTCATTATTCAAAGTATATGCCACCTTCTGGAGAATCCTGTTTTAGCCTTCTAGGCTAATGTCATCCTTGATATTGTAACTTTGTCTTCCAAAGGCCTTTTTGTCATTCTTTTAGGCCAGCTGCCTCAGGATGATGGGGAACATGGTAAGACCAGTGGATCCCATGATTATGGGCCCACTGTCCACTTCTCTGGCTGTGAAGTGAGTTTCCTGGTCAGAAGCAATGCTGCATGTTATAGCATGTCAGTGGATCAGGCATTCTGGCAAGTCCATGGATGATGGTTTTGGCAGAAGCATTATGTGCAGCAAAGGCAAATTCATAACCAGAATAAGTTCTACTCCAGTAAGGACAAAACCTTATTCTTTCTATGGAGGAAGTAGTCTAATGTAGGTGATCTGCCACGAGGTTACTGACTCATCATCTGGGGGAATGTGCCATATTGGTGCCTCAGTGTTGGTTTCTCCTGCTGGCAGATGTAACATTCAGCAACAGCTGTGGTCAGGTCAACTTTGGTGAGTGGAAATCCATGTTGTTGAGTTCATGAATAGCCAACCTTCATCTCTTTCACCATGGCCTCTTAGTACATGGGCCCATTGGGTAATGACAGGGATGGCCAGGGAAAGAGGTTGATGGTGCATAAAACAGTCCATCAGATCTACCCCTCTGCTAAAGTTACCATCTGGTGCACATTTACACGACACATAGTGTCTTTACATCCTTCGCCCGTTTGGAGAGATCCTGCCACAAACCTCTCCAAATGTCTTTCTCTCCCAGTTTACAATCATGCTCTTTCTAAGTTCCTGACCATCCATCCAGTTCACTGGCTATAGACCGTGAGTCAGTGTACAATCAGCCATCTGCCCATTTTTCCTCCCAAACAAAGTGTATGACCATGTGTACTGCCCAAAGTTCTGCCTTCTATGAAGATTTTCCTTCGCTGTTGTCTTTCAGGGTTGTCCCAGAAAGCAGTTGTAATTCTGCAGCTGCCCATTTCTTTTTCTTTCTTTTTTTTTTGTTTTTTTGTTGTTCTTGTTTTTTGAGACAGGGTTTCCCAGTAGCTATGGAGACAGTCCTGGAACTTGCTTTGTAGACCAGGTTAGCCTTGAACTCATAGAGATCCACCTGCCTCTGCCTCCTAAGTGCTGGGATTAAAGGCATGTGCCATCACTGTCCAGCCAACTGTCCATTTCTTGGTGGTATCCACATAATGTGCAGAACCAGTAGTAACTGTGCTCTAATCGTCTCTTCCTTAGTCAACTGATCATAGGACAAGCCAAAGGGGTTACATGTGCATGCTTGGCAGCAGACAGCATTGTAATGGGAGCAGAAACAATAGGCATTTTGGAAACTTCTTCATGTAACTTCCATGTGCCCTTAAGACCTCCCTGGACTCTTTCACACACACACACACACACACACACACACACACACCTATTTGATACTGCATTACTGATGTGCATGTCCTATTTTAGAGCTTGGTGGATCTGATAATACTCAGTTTATAATAGACAGCTCAGACTGCATGGCAGCCCATTGTTAAAATGTTCAGTTTCCACTAAAGCCTATAGCAGGGCAAGAATAGTTGTCTGCAGGTGATGGTAGAGTCTTGCTCCAAAATTCCAAAGGTCTCTTCTGTGCTCCATATGTAAGGACTTGCCAAAGGCTCCAAATAGCATCCCCATCTGCCACTGATACCATAAGTATCATAGGGTCAGCTGGATCATATGGTCCAAGTGATAGTGAAGCCTGCAGAGCAGCCTGGACCTGTTGAGGAGCCTTCTCCTGTTCCAGGCCCCACACAAAGTGAGCAGCTGAGTTACTTGGTATATGGTCCAGAGTAACACACACAAGTGGGGAATATTCTGTCTCCAGAATCCAAAAAGGACAACTAAATGTTGTGCTTCTTTCCTAGTGGTGGGAGCAGCCAGGTGCAGTAACTGATCCTTCATCTTAGGAGGAATATCTCTGCAAGTCTCACAGCACAGGACTCCTAGATATTACACTGAGGTAGATATTTTTGAATTTTGGTCAGATTTATTTCCCATTGCCTTGGAGTCACTGTTGCTGTGATGAAACACCATGACCAAAGCGAGCTGCGGAGGAAAGGGTTATTTGGTTTACAATTTCACGTCACAGTTCATCATTAAACAAAAGTCAGGACAGAAACTCAAACAGGGAAGGAACCTGGAGGCAGGAGTTGATGCAGAGGTCATGGAGCTGCTTACTTAAGAAAATGCCCTACAGACTTGTCTACAGCCGGATCTTATGCAGGTGTTCTCTCAGCTGAGGCATCCTCTTCTCTGATGACCCTATCTTGTGTCATGGTGACATAAAACTAGCCAGGACACTCATTCTCTGGCACATATGTGTTATCAACATATTCAGAGTGACTGCTCCCTCCTGCTCACTTGGTCCAATTTATATATCATCAATATTGTGGACCAGTGTGTGACATCTTGTAGAAGAGACAAACGATCAGGATCCCATTGAACAAGTTATGACACAGAGCTGGAGAGTTAATGTACCCCTGAGGCCGTACTATAAAGGTATTCTGCTGGCCTTGTCATCTGAAAACAAATTGCTTCTGGTGGTCCTCATGGACAGGGACCGAGAAAAAGGCATCTGCCAGATGAAGAGATGTGTTAGCCTGTTTGAGTCGGGCTATGTCTGGCACACCAGCTGTATTATGAGTCACTAGTTGACTAAGTTCGTATAGTCAATGGTTCTCTTTCAATGTTCTAGTGCTCGCTCACCATTTTCTGCCTTGTAGAATTAGTGAAGGGAATGTCTTCTGAGCTTTTCCATTGTGGGGGATTAGGCTTTAAGTTTGTTTTTATTTTATTTTTCAGTTTATTTATTATTTTTTGTTATTTTATATATATGTTTGCTTGCATGTATATCTGTGTACCATGTGTATGCCTTGTGTCCACAGAGGTCAGAGGGCATCAGATCCCCTGGAACTGGAGTTATGAATGGCTGTGAGTCATCATGTGGTTTCTGGGAATTGAACCTGGGTCTTCTGGAAGATCAGGCAACATCCAGCATTACAATTTCCCTGAGCCTTAAAATCCCTTTATTAACACTAAACAAAGTATATTGGGCATCTCCAGTGTAAAGTTTTTACCTCCCCATAATCCTCTCTGCCAACGCAATAGTCCAAATCAGACCAATTCAAACCAAATTAGGAAAAGCCCAGGTTTAATGGATGCCACTGCTCTGGGTGGCCTTCCAGTCCCCAGAGAGGAGACTGGACAGGAAGAAGACTGGGAAACCATGGAGAGGGGAAAGGAAACCAGAAAGACCACATGTTGTTCTCTGGGGGGCAGTTTAAATAGACTGTGGAGTGGTCTTGAGCCTCTTGGGAAGGGTCACTGTTTGGCAGGCTTTCTCAGAGGTGAAGTCTGAATTGTGACAACTCCCAAGGGTGGAGGCTTGGGGTGAAAAGTTCCACCAAAATTTTTCAGAATGGATGACAGGGGCTGGGGTGAAGCCTCCAACCAAACATCCCAGACTCCTTGGATAAAGGGAGCCAGCAGGCTAGGGTGACACTTCCCACCAAACATCCAGCTCCTCAGTAGGCCATCTGTTAATAATGCATCAACCAAGCAACTGAATAAACTTTTGATACCTTTTTTAACTGTACAAACTTCCATATTAAACCTAGAATACCCACTCAGTGTGCCCATATCAATGAACTCCATCCAAATCAGTTTTATGTTTCATTTTCCATGGTCCCACACCCTTGAAATCCATTCCCACACATATTCTTGACTTCTACTTGAATGAATTAGCAAACTTAACAAATTCATTAGCTGTGCAGTGAAAATTCTCTTCAATCTCACTTCTAGGGGCTTGCTTAGCTTTAAGTCTGCTTTAGGTCTAAAGACAATGTTTGCTGGGCAGTGGGGACACCAGTACTGTCTTGCCTGGCAGCTCCCTCAGGGAAGATCATTGCAGCTTCTGCAGACAATGCAGGATTAATTCCCCCAGGCAAGGGCAGAGACAGCAGTTCTTCAGGGGAGAACCCTGCTTCCTCAGGTGAAGTAAACATAATACCCTAAATTAACCTGGAAGCCCTACCTCCCCAAGGACTTCTGGGGATGCAGGGAGTTGTAGTCCCTGAACAATAACAACAAAGCCTCATGGGGAAAGTATGATGGTCTATAAGATTTTTCCATAAAAGCCCCTAAAACACATGACTCAGAGCCACTCAATTGGGATGTTTTCAGGGAGTAGTCCTGAAAGTTAATTTTGGTCAGTATTTAATATGTTAATACAGCTTGCTTCAAATTTGGCCCAAAATAGTGGAATTGGTTTTTCTTTAGTGAATCTCAGAATTAACAGTAAACCCTTCAAAATCTGAGGGTTCATTATTCTCAGCCTCACTAGGGTACCCCCATACACCTCCATACCAAGTTACAGGCTCCCAACCTCTTCCAGTCAGTGCTCTCACATCACTGCTGACACCCTGCAAGGCTGGAACTTAAAACTGTGTGCGGAGTCGGCCACTTCTACAATGAGGTCTTGAGTTTGGTGTTTTTGGCAACTTGAATTCCGTGGTTGCTGGAGAAGTTCTTTTCCAGGACACTCTTAGAAACCTATAGATCGTTTATGTGCACCTGGAGCTGGCTAATTTTATCATGATCTTCCTTCCCCCTTGTCACTTCATCCAGAGATGCTGTAAGCAACCAGGCAGTATGATCAGCAGTCTTATGTATAGAGTCACTAAGCTATTGAGTCCTTGTTAAGTCTTCACAAGAAGTGACTCAAGAGTAGCAAATACTTTTTGTAGTTTTTTGTTTGTTTTGTTTTTGCTTTTTGAGACAGAGTTTCTCTGTGTAACACTCTGGCTGTCCTGGAGCTCAGTCTGTAGACCAGGCTGGTCTTAAACTTATAGAGATCCACTTACCTCTGCCTCCTGAGTGCTAGAATTAAAGGTGTGTGCCACCATTGCCCATCTTCTCTTTCACACCATGGGCACCAGTGTACTCCCAAGGAAATTTCTAGTGACCATAGGTTTCATCATGTTAGTGAGTCGCCCCAGCTACCACCAAATCCTCTAGAGAAATTCATCATGTTGGGTAGTGTAAGTTTGAGGCCAGCCTGGTATACATTGTTCCAGGACAGCCAAGGACACACAGAAAAACCCTGTCTCAAAAAAATAAAAGTTAAAAGAAAGAAAAATATTCATCCTTATAATTCAGTTTCTTTAGAACCAACCTTGGCATCAATTTCTGTATTAGCAGCTTTTCTGTGGCTGTGATAAAATGCCATGACAAAAAGTGACTTATAGAAGGAAGAGATTGTTTTGACTTAGGGTTGTAGAGGGAAAGTCCGTCATGGCAGGGAGGTGTGGCAGCAGGAGCAGGAATTTCACATTTCAATTGCACACGGGAAACAGAGGACAAACTGGAAGTGAGGTGAAGTTATGAATTCTTTTAAATATGTTTTAAGATTTATTTTATCTATATGAGTGTTTTGCCTGTATGTATGTATGTGTACTGTGCATGCCTGATCAAAGGAGGGTATGAAATGCCCTGAAACTGGAGTTGCAGATGGTTGTGAGCCACTTTGAGGATACTGGGAATTGAACCTGTGTCTTTTGCATGAGCAGCAAGTGCTCTTAATCACTGGGCCAACTCTCCAGCCCCAAGCTACAGACTTGTAAAGCCTGCTCCAGTGATTTATTTCCTCCAGCAACTCTATATGCCCTAAAAGCCCTATAACTTCCCCAAGCAGAATCATCAACTGTGTGCCAAGTGTTCACAAATTCAGACTCATGAGAGCTCATTCAAATCACCACATTGGTTTCTCAGCCCAGGAGGGACTCACATCTGTGACCTTCCTTAAGCAGAGAATGAGTGGCTGCTATGTTCTCCAGGCAGCAGTCCTCAGACTCTGAGACCCCCATCTTCCCGGGACCAATTCATTCATTCTACACTCAGCCCAGATGGGGCCTCTTAGAACATCTGTTGGGTAGTTTGAACTGCTGTGTGGTGAAGAAGTAGATAGGTGATAGGTCTCGTGTGTCTGGCTTGCCCTCTCTCTACTTGTAAAAAAAGATTTATTTTTACTGATATTCATGTCTCTCTGTCTCTTTCTGTGTATGTGTGTGCCCCAACCTGTGCAGGTACCCAAGAAGGCCAGAAGATGCCCTGGAGCTGGAGTTACAGATGGTTGTGAGCTTCTCTGCATGGGTTGTGGGAACTGAAGAGCAAGTGCTCTTAATTGATGAGACATCTCCCCAGCTCCCCTCTGCTTTTCTGCTTAAGCTTCAGTGGAAATAGAGATGGCCAATGGTAAGACTCTTCCAGGCCCCTTAAAGACAAAGACAAAAAGTGTTTTCCACTGCAGAGAGCTGACTTCATGGACAGGGAAGTGCCACTACCAGTGGGCACAGCAGAGCACTCCTGAGCACCTCACCATAGGAGGTGTCTGAACTGACAGAAAACAGATCAATACCTAAGGTAAATGGATATCATTGCACCTTGTTGTCTGTGGGGACAAAGAACTGGAATCTTATCAAGGTTACAATTGCCTTGGTGGTATTGCTCCCCACACATCATAAAACTCTGACTGGAAAGAAGAAAACAGGAAGTCAGCTAAAGACTATGTGCACCCCATGAATAAGTATTAAAGCTGCCCAGCACAGTAATTCCAATGGATGATAGTTCTGCGAAAAATATAACTGCTTTGTGATGATCTCTAAAAATCTGAATGTTTTCTTCATGTGCTAGTCATGTGTTTTAGTTTATTTATTTATTTATTTATTATTGTGTATACAATATTCTGTTTGTGTGTATGTCTGCAAGCCCTCATTACAGATGGTTGTGAGCCACCATGTGGTTGTCAGGAATTGAACTCAGAACCTTTGGAAGAGAAGTCAATGCTCTTAACCACTGAGCCATCTCTCCAGCCCCTGTGTTTTAGTTTTAAACATATTTATATGTTGTTGTGGCTTCAGAGAAGCTATTCCAAAGTAGAATGTTTTGTTGTGTTTATTTTTATTTAGGAACAGGACCTTGATATGTAGACCAAGCTTGTCTTCAGTTTGTGATTCTCCTGCCTCAGGGATTCTCCTGTGTAGGGGTTTAGGTCTGTAGTACCATATTGACTCTTTTTCGTGAGCTGGATTTGAATGTGCTGCCAAGTTTAGTTGGCAGCAGTGGTTTTGTTCACTCTGATCAAGAAGCTTACTGGACTGTGTGTGAGGTTGTGAAGCATGCGTGAGGCTCTGGGTCCTATTCTTAGCACTGTGAATGGAAGAAAGAAGAGGGAGATGGAGAAACAGAGACCGAGATAGAGACAGAGACAGAGAGAGAGAGAGAGAGGAAAGGAACAGTTAAAAGATAACAGTTAAAAGAAACAAATACCTACCTGATCAAGTCTCTTCCTGGACTCACACACTCCTCAGACTCAAGGTGAAATTCACTGATGACATGCAGGTCCTGTGCAACCTCATTCTAAAATACTGACTTTCCCATGGGTGTACAAATAGGCCACTTCTTTCCCATTCCAGTTGTTCGTACTGCCCAGAAAGCTCTTCCTTGGTACCTGGTCCACTCTAGCTCCCAACAGCTCAGCCCAGCCCCAGGGGAGCAAATGGGCTCTCAGACAGTGCTAGGACCTTTGCCTTTAGATCCCTGTTGAGTCCCAGGCATAACAGAACCAGGCTGCTCCCACTGTGCTCTTCCTGTATTTCCTTAGAACTCCTAAGTGTTAATGGTGGGGGCTCGCTGTGTGTCAAGAGCACTGTCTGCTCCTTCAGAGGACCTGGATTCAATCTCCAGAACCCACATGGCTGCCCATAAACATCTGTATCTCCAGTTCCAGGGGATTTAACACCGTCTCTGGCCTCCAAGAGCAATGTACAAATGTGGTACACAGAAGGAAAAACCCCATATACATAAAATAAAAGTATGTATTTTTCTTAAATGAAAGAAAAGATATAGGGATTTTGTTGTTTGCTACCATTGGGGAATGTTTGTTACACAGCATTGGATACCCTAGCTGTCATCCTCTTCTGTCTCAATTGTGTGCCCATAGGATCTTCTTTGTACTCATCCATTATCATCACACACATTGATTTGTTTGAGAAATCTATCATTGCCCCCAAAAGACAGATGGACACAGGCTGGAGGACAGAACACCCTGTCCCCCATACTTACCCTTGGTCTGTGTTCAATCCATGCTCCTCCTCTCAGTCTTCCAGGATGAAGCCCCTCATGTCTTGGGCTGCCCTTGACATCTGTCACATCTGGACTCAGGCAGGATTGGTTTCTCTGTTACTAGCAAGCCCACCATCAATATTAGGTCAGTAAGCAGGGTGACATCCTCAGGTTACTTCAAATGAACATAAGTTAGCAGGAGTTCATGGGAAATACTGCTCCCTAATACCAGACTTTGTCCTTTGAAATCTTTTCACAGTGCTTTCCCTGCTGGACTCCTTTCGCTGTTACTGCTACAACATTCATTTTCCATCAACAGTCAGGAATCTTATGAAATGGGGTACAAGCCTCTGCCACCACCTGTCCTCAGAGGTCCCCTTCAACACTCAGGTCATTCCACAGGCTTCCTCTGAGGTTGGGATGACTGCCCCCCATATCCAGGATGACTGAACTGGTTACTTTGTCATGATGTCTTGTTTGCCTCTCCTCCCATTTCATATGCTAATTTTCTCCATTCTTATTTTCTAGTTTGATGAAAATATTGGCATGCACATAGGGCCACAGAGCACAATGCATTGAGATTTCCACAAGGTCAGAAGAGGCCATCGGACCCCCCACCCCCAGAGCTGAAGTTACAGGCAGTTGTGGGCTGCCTGATGTGGGTGCTGGGAACTGCGCTCAGGTCCCCTGGAAGGCAGTAGTGCTCTTGGTTGCTGATCATCTCTCCAGTGACTCAGGGCTGTCTTCTGTTTCTGAAACAGTCTCATGTTTGGACTGTAGGAGAGCCTGGCCTCAGGCCACTCTGTCCCTGACCTCAGCTAATCCTTCCACTGAACTTGGAAGGCAAAGCCTATGTTTAGGTGAGCAAAGGGAGGGGGTCTCATGGATCTGACTCACAGCAAACATTCAACAAGGTCATCGTGCCTGCTGCAGGTTCAGAGCTGCTGTGCACCTCCCTCCCTTTTTCAGGTGCCCAGTACTCTCTACTCACCCCTTCTTCAGTTATAGTAGACCCTTCACAACTTCCTCCATGCAGGCCGCTTAACACAGGCCACCGTTTCATCTGCCTCCTTAACAGTGTCATCTGTTGGTCTTTATTCCTGCCCCTCATCTCACAGACACACTATGCATGGGAATTTAGTCCATTTGGAGGACTATGTGCCCTGGTTGTCAGCAATGACCCCAAGCTGGGCTGCTTGTTCCCCTGAGGATCTAACTAGACAGTGTCAGGCCTCAGAAGCTTTCCGCACTCCTCTTCTACCCTAATATTTACATTTACAGTTAACTTCAAAATTCTCAGATGGGCTCCCTGCTCAGCTGTTAGCCTTGGTAGCCTTGTGGAAACTTCTGGTGGGAGGCATGTATTTAGCACAGGATCACTAGCCTGCGGCTCCTGGGACAAAGACTAAGAAGAACCTTTCTGTGTGTGTGTGTGTGTGTGTGTGTGTGTGTGTGTGTGTCACAGAACCTGTCCAGTCCAATGTTCCTCCCACGGCCCAGCTGGGAAGTGGCTATTGGCAAGCACTCCACCACTGAGCAACACTACAAGGAAGTGGCTGTTGATTGGCTGTGCACAAAGGTGGAAAGTGACCAGACCAGGACTGCACAGAAGTGGGGCCTGTACATGCCAAGGCAGGTCAGCCACCTAGGATGACCAGAGCTTTGGACCAGAAGGAGTATGTAGAAATTGAGCAGCTAGAAGCAGGGAACAGAAGGGGCCAGGGAAGCCATCCGAGGTCCTGGTGTCAGGGCTGCCCCCAGCTGATACATCATGATGTGCTCTGAGCTCCACCGTACCGTACTGCTGCTTTCCTTTCCCCTCACCATGGTGCCCATCTTGGTTTCCACCTGTCCAGGGTTTGTGGTCAGGGGTTTTGCTGTCTTCTGTACATTTACTTCAGGTAGGACTATGATCCATCTTGCGCTAGTTCTCAATCTGCTCGGAAACAAGGTGGAGGTTCATGTTTGGTTTGGCATGTGCAGTGACTAGTTTTCTGCGCCACACTGTAAATGACCGCACTCTTACTCACTTGATACATGCACACTTGTCATCTTAGTTCCTGGGGCTCAGGAGTTTGTGTGGCTGAGCCTCTCCCAGACCACCGCCAGGGTGTGGCCATGTGGTGTTCTCTCCTCTGAGGCCTGGTGACAAAGAACACACTGCCCAGTTCATTTGAGTTGCTGGCAGAGCTCACTTGCCTGCAGTTGTAAGAACAAGGGCCCAGCTTGCCACAGGCCACCCTCTGTTCCTAGAGGCTCCTGCTTTCTCATCAGCCAGCAGGTCTGTGGCTGCTGTTTATGACATGATGCAGTACACCCTTGGGAATGGCATCTCTGCCACAGGAGCCAGTCACACTCAAAGATCGCCGTGGGGACACATCACCTTCTGAAAGACTATCTTTCCTTCACTGTCCAGTATGAGCACTTTGTACAAAATCAATTAACCAGACAAGTGTGAACCCATTTCTATTCCACCCACCTGAACTTGTGGTCCTGATTTCTAGTTTTAGACTAGGCATCTAACCAACTTAAAACCAGGTAATGTGAGTCTTCTTTTGTTGTTGTTGCTTTTTCATGGTGGTTTGGTTTGTGATTGGTGCTCACCCTGTAGCCAGCTCAGGCAGGATCCCAAGTCAAGAGCCTCCTGTTTCTGCCTCCATTGTGTAACCTACAGTTTAACCCTTTGCCAACCTGCAAGAAAAGATTTCTCCAATCAAGCAGGCTTAGAGAACAGTAGTTTTCAGAGACTGGCTCTTGCCCCCATCCTGGGTTGAGACCTCCTTCTGGGAGCAGTTCTATGGGGCCCTGGTGGCGTGGGAGCTACTGCTGGGCTCTAGACTGCTCACCTAGATGATCAGGCATCTGGAGAATAAACAGCAGCTCACTGCCTGGTGCTCGGCCTGGCTCTAGAAATCTGCTCTGCCCTAGTCAGGTTGAAAGGGCGTCTGCTCCCGCAACCAGCAACTGCATTTCTCACAGAGACATTTTATAGCCAGCAGCGCTTCCTGCCATCAGAAGTCAGAGATGCTGGTCAAGTAGGTGGCCAAAGTCACTGCCCACGAGGACAGGCCTTGTACACTGCTCTTGACCAAGTGTCCCTGTGCTTCTCTGCCTGTCTTGCATCCTTCCAAAATCCATGGCTGAAGCAAACGGCAGTGATTTTGCCCCAGGGTCCCAGAGGCAGCAGTGCTGACACCTCACATGTGTCACATTCTAATACAGTGCTGACACCTCACATGTATCACATTCTGAGACAGTGCTGACACCTCACATGTGTCACATTCTGAGGCAGTGACACCTCACATGTGTCACATTCTGAGACAGTGACACCTCACATGTGTCACATTCTGAGGCAGTGACACCCTCACCTGTGTCACATTCTGAGGCAGTGACACCCTCACATGTGTCACATTCTGAGGCAGTGACATCCTCACATGTGTCACATTCTGAGGCAGTGACATCCTCCCATGTGTCACATTCTGAGACAGTGACATCCTCACATGTGTCACATTCTGAGGCAGTGACATCCTCCCATGTGTCACATTCTGAGGCAGTGACATCCTCACAAGTGTCACATTCTGAGGCAGTGACATCCTCACATGTGTCACATTCTGAGGCAGTGACACCTTCACAAGTGTCACATTCTGAGACAGTGACACCCTCACAAGTGTCACATTCTGAGGCAGTGAAACCCTCACAAGTGTCACATTCTGAGGCAGTGACACCTCACATGTGTCACATTCTGAGGCAGTGACATCCTCACGTGTGTCACATTCTGAGGCAGTGACACCTTCACAAGTGTCACATTCTGAGGCAGTGAAACCCTCACAAGTGTCACATTCTGAGGCAGTGACACCTCACATGTGTCACATTCTGAGGCAGTGACATCCTCACGTGTGTCACATTCTGGTCAGTGACATCCTCACATGTGTCACATTCTGCGACAGTGCTGCCCCCTCCCATGTGTCACATTCTGTGACAGTGACACCTCCCATGTGTCACATTCTGAGGCAGTGCTGACCCCTCACGTGTCACATTCTGAGGCAGTGGCACCCACAAAGGGGAAGAGTAAGTCCAAAGGAATCTCAAACCTGGAGCCAGGATTGGGGTGTCCTTGAACAAAGGGGAGATGACTTTTGAGTGACAGGCAAGGGACTTGTACTGTTGGTTACCTAGTCATTTTCCTGTGATCAGAAGACACCTCTGGGCTCTGGAATCAGGTTGATCTACTCTGGACTGATGGCAGCAATTACAGAGCTTCAGAGGACAATGGAAGAACAAGCTTGCTGGCTGCAGCTCAGAGAGGGTGCCATAAATGGATCTGGAATGTAAGCTTGATGGATGATTCTTTAAGGTTCCAAGTTAAAAATCTAAAACCATGAGTGGATGGTGTTGGGCTCAATACCACATTCAAATACTTAAAGCATAATAGGCACGCACAGTGTCAAGTTGGGAGCATAGGCCCCAGTCCCTCGCATCTATCCGAGCCCCAAGGCCTGGTCTGAACTCCAAATCCCAGCAGGCCAGGTCCTGACCCCTCCCTGGGGATAGGGTCAGGACCCCTCCCCAGGGTACTTAAGTGATCTCCAGAAAGAGGAACACTTGGTCTCCCTTTCTTCCTCCGGGGGGGTCATATTCCTGCAGCTTCCCAGTTCCCCCTTGGGGCCATCCGAGAGCGCAGAACTCCTATTAAACCTGGATATTTCTTTTTTGGGGGGTGGGGGAGGTGGGGGGGTTTCGAGACAGGGTTTCTCCGTAGCTTTTGGTTCCTGTCCTGGAACTAGCTCTTGTAGACCAGGTTGGCCTCGAACTCACAGAGATCCTCCTGCCTCTGCCTGCCGAGTGCTGGGATTAAAGGCATGCACCACCACCGCCCGGCTAAACCTGGATATTTCTTAATTTGGCTTGTTTTGATTTGGCTTGATTGGGAATTTTTGCATTGCCAGAGAGCTTGTGTTATACAGTTCAAAGCCAGGTCCACTTTTGCCCCTGTAAGCCTCTTACAAAATCTTTTTAAATTGAACCTGCTCTGTTCATTTGTATCACACAGGTTCAATTTAAAAAGATTTTTGTATATATATGTGCCCATGTTTTTTGGTGTCTGCGCTCTCACCCCTCGCCTTAATAGCCAGTGTCTCACAGCACCATGCTGCCAGAGGCACTGGCCCCTCCCCCACTCCCTCAAGCCCACACTTCCCAACCCCCTCCTATGGAGCTACATTCTTTCCCTTCTCTTTCCCAATTTGGAGGTTCAACTTCCACCCTCCCCTTCCCCTCCTACCTCACTGCTCCACTGCTGAACCCCCTCTGCGCACTGGGCTAGCCCCTCCCATGCTCCCATTTCTCTTCCAAATCTCTCTCAGGTAGAAAAGCAGGTAGGTTCCTTTTCTACTTATCATTCTGTTTCCTCAGTCAGTACCAGATATTAGGAAAGAGTTAAAAAAAAGTTGAGGATGTTCCCCAAACTCCTATATGGGAATTGGTGAATAAATATGGCCTTTAGATTTTTTTTGAATTGTCAAATAAATTTTATTAATACAAAAACAATATCAAAAGGATAACTAAGTGACCACTAACAATAAATTTGTAACAATAATTTAAAATATAAAAATACGTAAATTTATATTAATTATTATATATAAATCATCTACTAAAACCAGATTTGAAATGATAATTGAAGTATGAAATTTCACCCAGAGCAGTATCCCTTACAACAGCAAACTTGGAGATTAACAGGTTTTAACACTAAAGGGATCAACTATTTAGGGTATTTATGTACACTTGCATATTAAATAGCTACAGAAGTTAATGAATTTCAGGTAATGAAACAAATTTTTCTTGAATCTTAGCAATGTAAACATTCAGTTAGAATGAATCACAGAAGACTAAATATGATATGGTATGTTATGATAACATTTTATAAAGTGACAAAAGATTCAAAGTCAAACACAATTATATTTAGTGACATATAGCAATCTGGAAATAAACTAAAAAAATAGAAGCCATAAGTAAAGAAAAACCAAAAATTGATGTTAAGGAGTCTGAGAACTGGACTCAGCAACTACCCCTAGGAAGAAATAAAGCACTTAGGAAAATGATTCAGCTGAATTGTGAATTTGTATTTGTTTTTGAACACATGCATGCTTACACAATAAAAATTTTAAATCATGGTCAATCTGGGGAACATAAGTAAAATTTCGATTTATATTAATTGCATGAAATAATGGGTTTTAAGATTTTTGTTATTTTTAGTTATATATGTATGTGTGTGAACATATATGTGTGTGTTTATATATGTGTGTGTGTGCATGTCTGTACATATTCATATGTTCATATGTTTGTGGGGGGAGGAGGGTTTAGAGAAGTGGAAAGGCACACTCTAACTCCAAAGCCAGCTTTAGTTTTTAACTAGATTGGAACTTCCAAAAGTCCCAATTTATTTATATTATATGCCTGTAGAGGAAAGCAAAAATAACTTTGGGAAAATTTATGAAATTTTATCATGTTAGAAATGTTGTATTTCAATAGGAGAATTTACTTTTATTCCTAGGACATTTTTTCTGGATGATTTGTCCTCTGTCTTCAGATATATCATTTGTCCAGGGGTCTTTAGATTTCTTAGCTGGATGTCCTTATTCTCCTGAAAAGAATTTATTTATTTATTTATTTATTTATTTATTAAAGATTTCTGCCTCCTCCCCACCACCACCTCCCATTTCCCTCCCCCGATCAAGTCCCCCTCCCTCGTCAGCCCAAAGATCAATCAGGGTTCCCTGCCCTGTGCGAAGACCAAGGACCACTCACCTCCATCCAGGTCTAGTAAGGTGAGCATCCAAACTGCCTAGGCTCCCACAAAGCCAGTACATGCAGTAGGATCAAAAACCCATTGCCATTGTCTTTGAGTTCTCAGTAGTCCTCATTGTCCGCTATGTTCTGCGAGTCTGGTTTTATCCCATGCTTTTTCAGACCCGGGCCAGCTGGCCATGGTGAGCTCCCCATAGAACATCCCCATTGTCTCAGTGTGTGGGTGCACCCATCGCGGTCCTGAGTTCCTTGCTCGTGCTCTCTCTCCTTCTGCTCCTGATTTGGACCATGAGATTTCAGTCCGGTGCTCGAATGTGGGTCTCTGTCTCTGTATCCTTTAAGGTTGATATTCAGGAGGATGCTTATATGTTTTCCTTTGGGTTCACCTTCTTATTTCGCTTTTCTAGGATCACGAATTAAAGGCTCAATGTCCTTTATTTATGGCTAGAAACCAAATATGAGTAAGTACATCCCATGTTCCTCTTTTTGGGTCTGGCTTACCTCACTCAGGATAGTGTTTTCTATTTCCGAATGGGGCACTGAGCTGAACAGAGAATTCTCAGCAGAAGAAGTTCAAATTGACAAAAGACACTTAAGATCATGCTCAACTTCCTTAGCAATCAGGGAAATGCAAATCAAGACAACTTTAAGATACCATCTTACACCTGTCAGGATGGCTAAAATCAAAAACACCAATGATAGCCTTTGCTGGAAAGGTTGTGGAGAAAGGGGTACAGTCATCCATTGCTGGTGGGAATGCAAACTTGTGCAACCACTTTGGAAAGCAGTATGGCGGTTTCTCAGGAAATTCAGGATCAACCTACCCCTGGACCCAGCAATACCACTCGGGAATATACCCAAGATATGCCCTATCATACAACAAAAGTATATGCTCAACTATGTTCATAGCAGCATTGTTTGTAATAGCCAGAACCTGGAAACAACCTAGATGCCCTTCAATGGAAGAATGGATGAAGAAAATATGGAGTATATACATATTAGAGTACTACTCAGCAGTAAAAAACAATGACTTCTTGAATTTTGCAAACAAATGAAATGAAATAGAAAACGCCTTTAAAGTTTTTAATGCCCAGGAGGAATCAGCTGAGTCTTCCCAACAGACAAAGCTACAACAATCTACAGGCCCAGGCCTTAGCAGCTGCCCTAAGGTCACAGGAATGGGGACAAAGGAAGCAAACCACGGGGCTCTATCAAGGTGGTCTAAATGGTCACATGGCACGATATTGCACTACAGCTGCTCCGAGGTTGTGTCCTATCTGCCAGCAACCTGGACACTGGAAATCACAATGCCCCTGTGCGGGCTTGTCCTCTATGCCATGCCACAGAGGTCTGGCCTCATCACCATCGGCAAGTGAAACTCTGCCAGCCTTCAAACGTCTCAGCCTTGTAGAGGATTGACGCTGCCCAGACTTGGTATATCCCGTAACCATCTCCTAGCCTAGGGTCATTTTAAAAATGGTGGGTAAGTCCATTATTTTTATTTTCACTTGGGCCTTAAGTTTCCCTCACCAATTTCAGCTATGGGGGTAGACAGGACCTGTTTTTCCCCACTTAAAACTCTGCAACTGCCCTACATTCTTGTAGGACAATTATATCCTTAGCCACTTCCCCAAAGCTTTGTTCCACTTCTTGGAGCCCCTTTTAACCCCGCCCATCTCCAAGATTCTATTTTACAGCTTCATTCCTCCTGCCAGACGTGTGCCCAGGCCAACCCACAAGGAGCTCTCCACATACACCAGCTTTGTGGACACCAACCGGGCAAAGATTGGCAGGTTAATTTCAGCCATATGCCTACTCATTAAACATCTTCGTTATCTCAACACTTGTGGACACTTTTACAGGGTGGATAAAAGCATTTCCAGTCTCCAGGGAAACAGCAGATGTGGTGGAACTCATCAAACAACAACTGAGCAAGGTTTCCATTGAATTCAGGTTATCTTGGCCCTTACCTCAAGGCCACCCAGCATTCCCCTATGGGCCTGAGCCCCTTTGAGCTGCTTTATGGCAAGCCCTTTCTCCTTAACCATCACCTCCAAGTTCAAACTCCTCCTCTGGTGGGGTACCTACCCTACCTCTCCCTTTTAAGGTCCCTTCTCCATTCACACGCTGACAGTTGTCTTCCTGCCACCACACCAGTGGACCCTAATGCCCCTAAACCTGCCCTGCTCTCCCCAGGGCACAGAGTACCCCTCAAACAGTTAACTCCTAGGTCTCTTGAACCTCGATGGACTGGTCCTCACATGGTAATCCTCACCACACCCTCGGCTGCCAAGCTCTTGGGACACCCATGCTGGTACCATCTCTCCAGGCTCAAGTGGGCACCTACTCAAGACACTTGGTCTGTCCAGCAGACAAGACCTTCCACCCTCCATTTTTCCAGGATGCCACAATGAAGGGCCTACCTGCTCCTCATCCTGGCACACTCATCTTTAGCGATAACAAGTTTGTTTTTTCCTAGACACCTGCCTTCTCATTTCCCCCAAGGAACAGATGCCTGCCTTCTCTGGGATGACAGATCACGGGATGCCTTTCCAGCCACACCTCTTGCTAAACATGGACACCTGGCTCTCCCCTTCCCCATGCTGCCCCGTGCCTGCAGGAAGTAGCCGGATTTGAGTCTACACCCTTTTTTCCCCAAAGAGAGCCCTATGGAAGGTAAGTGCCACTTGGCCACAGACCTGGAGTCCTGCCCAGGGGTCTTGCAACCTACCTGGATTGTACTCTGCCTCATTATTTTCTTTTTTTAGGATCCTTGACAGCCTTGTAGGAGCCAGAAAAGACTTTTAAAGGCCTGTAAGAGAACCAAGCTCATGGATATCGTGGCAGAAGTGAGAAGTGAGAGGTGGAGGGAACTCTGGCAGTTGACAGTCCTTCTAGGTGTCACTGATGTAAAATGTTGGGTTTTGACAATTTGACAAGACGTGCTTATGAGCAGTATTCTTTCCCATATGTCAATTATGTGTCCACAGAGTTTACAGAGAAAGGAACTCGCCCACACTGAGATTTGGGCTTTGGGAAGATAAGCTGACAGTGTGTTTTGTTTTGTCTTGACTCACTTTCTTTCTTACTCTCTTTCTCTATTCGTAAAAAACCTTCATTGGCTCTGTGTGTGTGTGTGTGTGTGTGTGTGTGTGTGTGTGTGTGTGAGAGAGAGAGAGAGAGAGAGAGAGAGAGAGAGAGAGAGTGAGAGCTGGGGGAAGATTTCTGGGGATGGATCCCAATGCCTGTGTATGCTATCTAACAGATACACACCATTTAGCTTCACTTCCAGACTCTCACACACAGGAATCATGTATTTTCCCAACCAGCAAGGGTTTCAGACTGGCCAAACATGGTATGCACAAATGGAGACTGGTGACGGTTCTTGCAAGAGTGATGACCCATCTCAGGGGCTTGGAAAATGCACTTGTTATCTGGTCAGCAGCACCATTTTGCTACCACATACCACTGACAGGCCAAGCCACTGAGGATACCTTCCTGGAACTCATGAGTGCACATTGCGGAAGCTACCCTGGCACTAAGCCTCTACACATGCTGCAATGGAGATGGCTTGGAAGGAAATTAAGGCCATGCTCCTATTCCTACATCAGATGTCTCTGAGGTGAAAAATAGGGACCTGGAAGGGCTTTTCAAACAGCAGAGCTCAGAGCCTGCTGACTTTTCACAGGCATCGGCCTGAAGAAGGAAAGCAAGCCACAGCCAGGTCCTCTCTCCTGATCTCTCCAACCTTGGAGTGTGTGAGCTCTTTGAATCTCCCTCATGATGCCCCTTTCCTTGCTGGTACAGATGTCTTAGGCAGTGCCTACCTTGCCTAGTCTGATTCCTTCCCACATGTTTCATCCACACTTCCCTAGACTCCCATCGGGTTACACACCACAGATGTTTTGGCCTAGCTATTCGTGGAAGCTTGCTGACATCATGGCATGACTGATGGCTGACTATGAACACCTGCCTATGGCTTCTGGCACATTCAGCGGGTAGACACATTACAAGTGTACAGCTCCAGAGGGAAAGGTACACTGACTTGTTGGGAAGTCAGGCTATACCTGCAAGTATTACAGATCTGAGGGAAAAGTATCCTGACTTGTCAGGGAGTCAGGCTGTACCTATAGCAGTGAAGGGAGGTGTCCTTGACACCTACAGCTGTGAGAAAAAAGGAATCCTACTTGACGGGTAGTCAGGCTATACCTAAATCTGGGGTATGGTGAGGGATGGTCTCCCCATCAGATGTAGCAAATCCTGCAGCTCTCTTAGAGAGCACTGGTACAGCTGAGCTCTGCTCCACCCTTCCAAGGGAGATTCCCAGCAGAGGTATATACCACAAATTCTAATTATTCTTAATAAATAAAATCCAGAGTCACATATTAGGGGATGAAAGCTAAAGGATCAGAACATTGCTGCCAGTCACTAAAGAGATGTTTTACCTCTACCAATGTTCAAACCCAAGGGACAATCCTGTCCTCAGACTGTCTCCTCAGACTGCCTTGAGATCCTGTCTCTTCCCATCTTATATTCCTCTCTCCTCACAGCTGTATCGCTCCTGTCTCCACCTCCCTGTGCTGGGATTAAAGGCGCATGATCATAAGCGCTGGGATCACCTTTGTGTGTGGTCTGTTTCTCTTGTAGACAGATTCAATCTTGTGTGTCCCCAAGTGGCCTTGAACTCACAGAGATCCATCTGCCACTGTCTGCTGAGTTCTGGGATTAAAGGTTTGTGCCACCACTGCCTGACCTCTAGGGGCTTAGCTCTGCACTCTGATCTTCAGGCAAGCTTTATTGGTTAAAACACTAACTAAGTATCACTACAGGCGTATCCATTTCTTCTGCTCTGCTCCCCTAAGGGAACATCTCAGCAGAGGTATCCATTTCTTCTCAGCTCTGGCCCAAGATATTACTTCTGCTTCCCTGAAAAAAAGGAAACACCTGCAGGAATGCAGCAGTCTCCTCCGAATCCAGGGAAAAGTTGTTACTCACCTGGCCTGAGAACTGTTGATGGGCAATATTGAAAGAGATATAAGAGGCAGGTTAGGACCTGGTTGAGCATGGTGCAGAGGGCACAGGGTCTGCAGCAGTTGCCCCTACCAGGGGGAGGAACTAGGTACTTGGCAGTGGCAAGAAGGGGTGGAGTCCTCTTTCTTGCTTTACACATTCACAAGCCTGTGTAAACACATCTCCATCCTGTCTCACAGCAAGCCCAGGAACACAGTTAAGTCTTCCAACCATGGTGCCACCACACTGGACCAGGACAGCTACAGCAACACATGCACTATGCACACATGCACACAAACACACAGTGCTGGAATTCCATCAGCTACACTATAATTTCAACCTCTGTAAGCATCATACACCTTGACCAACGACCAAAATGATCAGCCTCAGCCACAGTGACCACCTCACCCAAATGTCAGGATACACAGGAGGCAGAGGCAGTCCACATAGGGAGGAATGCCAAGACACTCCAAGTTCACTGTGGAGGCTCTGAGGGATGGAGGTTGGGCATCTACAAGCACCTAGCAGCAACAAATCTTGGGATGAGACAGATAAGCAGGTCATGAGCTTTCAGTGGCTAGATAACTACACCTTTGGGCTTTGAATGCTACACCTAAATGTAATGAATTTCGTAGAGAATCTAGAATTATATTTCACGTTGTAATCTACACAGTAATTAATACCTGTTGATCTCCTCCAACTTTTGTTCCCTCCTATATGGAGAAGTGGACACAGGCAGGTATCTCCATTCCTCCCTTCCAGCATCAGGATGTGGCCACTGTGCTCTACAGAGCACCCTGACTCTCCTGGTTTCCAGGAATGCTGGACTGGGACTAAGTAGATCAGGAGGTTGTGGGGACAGCTCCATCTTGGCATCTTTGCTGTGCTCCAAAGCTGGGGCACACGGCTGTAGTAGGTCTACTCCTGGACCTTGCAAAGTCTTTGTTTTCTACTTTCACTGTCTACAGGTCTCAAAAACCCAAGTGACAGACGACAAACAGCTCCCCAAAATATTGTATTATCAATAAATTCAGGAGAACATGACTGAAGTACAAGTGTGGCCACCTAGAAATCTCTGTATTCATCTCCTGATCAAATAAAACCAAGATACATACATGGTGGCAGCATCCTGTGATCTACATAGTCCCTGCACCACAGAGAACAAACCAGCATCATGTCCTCAGTTACTAACTGATGGACCAGGAGAAAGACACAATCCACAGGGCAGTGGAATTGACTGTGAGGGCTGGGAGACAGCACGGATGGAAAACACAAAGCTCTGTAAAGGTCTAGGTGAGAGTCAAGATGCTAAGAATGACCAGGACGTGTTTCACAGAAACAGAACTCAAGCTACACTGAGAAGAGATGATACTGAGATAACTGGTTCTGAAAGACTCGGGAAGAGCTGTTAGAGACCTCTAAAAAGATAAAAGAGAGAAACAGCAGGGCTTTGAGACCCCTTCTGAAACTGCTCATGCTCTTTATTGGTTTGGGTCATCCTTGAGAACAGAAAACTTTTTGGCAAAGCTGTACAAACTCCACATGGGGTTCCTCCCCATATCTCTGGGCTGTGGACTCATGCTGGTCACAGTAAGGAGTTCCTCAGCAGACTCTCCAACCCTACCACACGTTCTGAGGTGACAGTAGCTGTGAAATCAGGTGGGGAGCATGGCAGCCTCAGCTGAGGAGGGCTTTAGGGAGCTCGGCCAATCAGGGAGTGTGCTGGGATTAAGTTCCCTTCTTTGTCCGTGGTGAGAAAGAAGGATGGGGCTGAATGGACTGGAACTTGTCACCCTGCTCTTCTGAGTGTGACTGTGTCTTGTCACTGACTACAGTCAGGCACCAAGTGCCATCTAGTGGCTCCATTTCTCCACTCTCACAGACGGCCTGCTGAGAAGACCCAGGAGAGTGGAGCAGGCCAGCTCCAAGGAGGAAGGCAGGGGAGCACACACCAAGTGAGTGGATAGAACAGATCACCTCAAGAAAATATACTTTAAGAGGAAGAAACTTCTTTTTTATTTTTTAATTTTATTTAGAAAGAACAACCATATTCATTTGTCCATTTTTCTTCAGGTTTAAGGAAAATAGTTTTAAAAATATAAAGTTGTAAATACACTCAAGAGTAACTGCTATTAAACAGTTCTGAACAGGCAGAAAATGTACTTTTCTTTTACAGAAAATGCTAAATCTATAATAGCAGCATAATTTATATATAGAAAAAGCTGGCTTTGAAAATCCAGACTTTTGTATACACAAAACACATCCTTTCCTTTTCATACACAGAGCAGCAATGTGCACTCTGGAAGGTTTCTTTCCACTATGGTACTCCACAGTAGGCAGCTCTCTCTGGTCCCCATCAGCAGTGGGTTCTCAGCCCAGCCTTCAGTCCAATACCAGGGCAGAAAGGGCATTCAGGTCTTTCATGTATGGATGAGCTACCAGGGTCTGGTTGATCTTCAGCTTTTGCTCAGAGTCAGGGAAGATCTTCAGCAGTGCTTCCCTCAGGTCACTGGTATCTGTGGAAGATCTCTGTGCTGGCATGAGAGAGTTCTGCTGTATTCTGGGAACAGTGGCCAGGGGTATGAAGTGGGGCTGCTGAGGAAGCCAAGAGCCTGAAGAGGCTCCCTGACTCCGGGATGGAGGCCGGTGGCTGGTGTTGGTTACTTGGGTCGTGGGGCTCCAGAACGAGCCCACATCTGGCAGGGCATTGAGTAGCAGTGCATGTGTCTATAGACGAAGTGACCATGGTGAGAACGGCAGGGAGAAACCCTGTAAAGCACATATGGCTGACACTGAGATCTGGATGCTAGGTAGTTCCATGTTTTCTGAAGGCCAGAGAGCCAATGGGATGTAAAATCAGCCCCCACAGAGTGGCCTATAGAGCACCTGGCACCATTTCCAGACCAATGAGGGAAAAAGAGCCCCTGGGATGGACAGTCCCTCTCCAGCCTACTGTCTGAGGGTGGGCCACAGTGGTTGGCTCTGCAATGTTCCTGCTCTTCTGGGGGGGTTTCTTCTAGGCAGTATCAGCTGACTGGGAAGAGTTGCTTCTGGGCAAGAAGGCAACTCCAAGAGGCTCCTGGAATCCCTGTCTCCAGTGAGGTCTGGATGGGGCGTGTGTACTCTCAATGCATATGCACAATGTGTTACATATGCATCCACTTGTCCTGCTTAGAAACTTTTGCCAATTTTAGCTGCAGCTGAGAACTGGGACTAATAGTGCTATCAACATCAGAAGCTTGACAACCTGCAAATGCTACATTAACATTAGAGGTATGCACTCAAGAAAGAGTCATGGCTAGTGGTCACCAAGCATTTGAAGATGACACTAGGTGAGAGTGTCACCAGGCTACTGAAGGAATGGAAGAGGTAGCAAAGAATTCACCTCTAATATGACCTGGGCCTCGACTCATCATAGGACACACACACACAGCCTCAAACACAGGCCTTGAGGCCTAAAATGCTACGAGGATTTCCAATATAAGATGTGGGATTGAGGAGGTGAAGTAGACAAGTGTACAGCAAGCTGCCATTTCCTTGGCCCGAGTCAATGCCTCACCAGTGTGATAAAACCCAAAGGTTATACCTAGGTCAAAGTGGGCCTGAGGAAGCAAGCGCCATAGGAGTGGGAGCTAGGAGCCAATCTAGTCCCAGGACACTGGCAGACCAGGATTGAGCCATCTACCTGATCCTGAGCAGCCTAGAGACAGTGAACCCTAGCAGAACAGGTACAGGGAGTAACTGCTGAGTGTAGCAGCTAGTGACAGAGACCACTGAGGGTACATGAATCTGGGACCTTTAAGGAAGTAGACCTAAGTCAGGACCCCTGTGGGTCTGGGTGTGAATCTAGAACTTCTGAGGAACTAGGCCTGAGCCAGGACCTCTGCCAGTCTGGGAAGAAATCTGGGATCTCTGAGGCAATAGACAGGAATCAGAGATCTCTGCAGGACAAGGCATGAGTCTGGGACCTCAGAGGGAGAAGGCCTGAGCCAGGACCTCTGTGGGTCCCAGCATTGGCCTGGACATCAAAGGGAATAGGCAGGAATCAGAGATCTCTGCAGATCCAAGCTTGAGTCTGGGACCTCTAAGGGAGCCAGCCTGAGCCAGATCCTCTGAAGTTCTGAGTGCACCTGAGTCTGGGAACTCTGAGGCAGTAGACTGGAGCCAGAGACCTTTGCAGGACCAACTCCAAGCCAGAGACCTCTGCAGGAGTGCATCCAGACCAGGATTTACAGAAACAAGTCAAAGATGGTAATCTAGGACATAGTAGGCCTGAGAAAGCAAACTCCAAAGGAGCAGAGCAAAGCCCAGGAGTGCTGAGCTATCTCCAGGAACATGGACTAACCAATGGGATAACTAGAACTGTGACATTGACTGTACTATGAAGAACAACCATCTGAGATTTGGATTTACTGACACATAGAAGATTAATCAACAGAATCTCAGACAGACCCAACCACACATATTAGAGGAAAAGAAGAGTAGAAAAGGTGAGAACACATGCAACACCACAAAGAACAACACAACACCAGTAAAACCTAAAGACCCTACAACACCAAGACTTGAACAACCAAATATAGATAAAGCAGAAGAAAATGCCCTAAAAATAACTTCAAAAGAATGTTTGAAACTCTTAAAGAAATGAGAAATTCCCTCAAAGAAATGGAGGAAAAGACAAACAAAAAACTCAGCAAATCCCATTAGGAAAACAAAGAAAAAGCAATCAAACATGTGAAAGAAACCACTCAAGACATGAAAACTGAAATACAGAAAATAGGGAAAACACAAGCCAAGGGAATTATAGAAACAGAAATCATGAGAAAATGAGCAGGAACCACAAATGCAAGCATGAATAGCAGAATACAAAAGATTGAAGACAGATTCTCAAGCGTTAAGATACAATGGAGGAAATAGACTCATCATTTAAAGAAAATATTAAATCTAACAAAAGCTTAACCCAAAATATCCAGGAAATATGGGACACCATGAAAAGGCCAAATATAAGAATAATAGGTATAGAAGAAGGTGAAGAAGTTCAACTCAGAGGCACAGAAAATATATTTAACAAAATCATAGAAGAAAACTTTCCCAACCTAAAGAAAGATATGCCTATGAAGATACAAGAAGTTTACAGAACACCAAATAGACTGAATCCAGAAAAAGTTCCCTTGCCACATAATAATCAAAACACTAAACATTCAGAGTAAAGAAAGAATATTAAGAGCTGCAAAGAAGAAAAACCAAGTAACATATAAAGGTAGAAATGGAAAAAAGAGAGCTTTTTCAACAAATTGTACTGGCAAAACTGGATGTCAGTCTGTAGAAGAATGAAAATAGATCCATATCTATCATGCACAAAACTCAAGTCCAAATGGATTAAAGACCTCAATATCAGTCTGAACACACTGAACCTGATAGAAGAGAAAGTGGGAAGTACTCTACAACACATGGGCACAGGAGACCACTTCCTAAGTATAACCCCAGCAGCACAGACATTAAGGACATCATTGAATAAATGGAACCTCCTGAGACTGAGAAACTTCTGTAAAGCAAAGGACACTGTCACTAAGACAAAAAGGCAACCCACTGACTGGGAGAAGATCTTCACCAACCCCGCAACTGACAAAGGTCTGATCTCCAAAATATATAAAGAACTCAAGAAACTAGACCGTAAAAGGCTAATCAACCCAATTATAAAATGGGGCACTGAGCTGAACAGAGAATTCTCAACAGAAGAAGTTCAAATGGCCAAAAGACACTTAAGATCATGCTCAACTTCCTTAGCGATCAGGGAAATGCAAATCAAGACAACTTTAAGATACCATCTTACACCTGGCAGAATGGCTAAAATAAAAAACACCAATGATAGCCTTTGCTGGAGAGGTTGTGGAGAAAGGGGTACACTCATTCATTGCTGGTGGGAATGCAAACTTGTGCAACTACTTTGGAAAGCAGTATGGAGGTTTCTCAGAAAATTCGGGATCAACCTACCCCTGGACCCAGCAATACCACTCTTGGGAATATACCCAAGAGATGCCTTATCATACAACAAAAGTATATGCTCAACTATGTTCATAGCAGCATTGTTTGTAATAGCCAGAACCTGGAAACAACCTAGATGCCCTTCAATGGAAGAATGGATGAAGAAAGTATATAATATATACATATTAGAGTACTACTCAGCAGTAAAAAACAATGACTTCTTGAATTTTGCATACAAATGGATGGAAATAGAAAACACTATCCTGAGTGAGGTAAGTCAGGCCCAAAAAGAGGAACATGGGATGTACTCACTCACATTTGGCTTCTAGCCATAAATAAAGGACATTGAGCCTATAATTCGTGATCCTAGAGAAGCTAAATAAGAAGGTAAACCCAAAGAAAAACATATAAGCATCCTCCTGAATATTAACCATCAGGCGATGAAAGGAGACAGACACAGAGACCCACATTGGAGCACCAGACTGAAATCTCAAGGTCCAAATCAGGAGCAGAAGAAGAGAGAGCATGAGCAAGGAACTCAGGACCACGAGGGGTGCACCCACACACTGAGACAATGGGGATGTTCTATTGGGAATTCACCAAGGCCAGCTGGCCCGGGTCTGAAAAAGCATGGGATAAAACCAGACTCACTGAACATAGCCGACAATGAGGACTACTGAGAACTCAAGAACAATGGCAATGGGTTTTTGATCCTACTGCACATACTGGCTTTGTGGGAGCCTAGGCAGTTTGGATGCTCACCTTACTAGACCTGGATGGAGGTGGGTGGTCCTTGGACTTCCTACAGGGCTGGGAACCCTGATTGCTCTTAGGGCTGACGAGGGAGGGGGACTTGATCGGGGGAGGGGGAGGGAAATGGGAGGCGGTGGCAGGGAGGAGGCAGAAATCTTTAATAAATAAATAAAGAAAAACATATAAAGGTAGACTTATCAGAATTGCACCTGCTTTCTCATTGGAGACAATGAAAGCCAGAAGGGCATGGTCAAGCATTATGTAGACATTAAGAGACCACGGATGCCAGCACAGACTAATATACCCAGCAAAACTTTCAATCACCATAGAAGGACAACACAAGATATTTCATGACAAAACCAGATTTAACCAATAATAGCCACAAACCTGATGGAGGTGGGTCTTGCATTTATCTGTTACTTTTATTGGTGAATTAATAAAGAAAACTGCTTGGCCCTGATAGGACAGAAAATTAGATAGGCGGAGTAAACAAAACAGAATGCTGGGAGAAAGAAGCCTAATCAGGCAGTCGCCATGATTCTCCCCCTCCTGACAGACACAGGTTAAGATCTTTCCTGGTAAGCCAGCTCGTGGTACTACACAAAGTATTAAAAATGGGTTAGATCAATATGTAAGAGCTAACCAATAAAAGGCTGGAACTAATAGGCCAGGCAGTGTTCAAAAGAATACAGTTTCCATGTAATTATTTCGGGACATAAGCTAGCCATGCGGGTGGCTGGGTGCCAGGGATGCAGCCCTGCCGCTCATATTACAACACAAACCCAGCCCTACACAAAATACTAGAAAGGAAACTCCAACCCAAGGAAGTGGGCTACATCAATTTAAAAAAACAGACAATTGATGGTCTCATAACAGCAAGCCCCAAAGAAAAGAAAAATGTACAAATTAATATTGCCAGAAATGAATACTAAATAAACAGGAGATAGCAATTACTGCTCATTAATATCCCTAAATATAAATGGACTCAACTCACCTATAAAAAGGTTAAGGCTAACAGATTGGGTATGAAAACAGAATCCTTCCTTCTTCTGCATACAAGACACATCTCAACCTCAAAAACAGACATTATCACAGAGTAAAGGGCTGGGAAAAATATTCCAATGAAATGGACCTAAGAAACAAGCTGGTATAGCTATCCTAATAGCTAACAAAATATACTTCAAGCTAAAATCAATCAAAAGAAAAAAAAGGACATTTCATATTAGTCACAGGAAAGATTCATCAAGAGGAAATCTCAATACTGAACATCTATGCCCCAAATACAAGGGCACCCTCATATGTAAAAGAAACACTTCTAAAGGTTAAATCAGACATTAAACCCCACACACTAATAGTGGGAGACTTCAACACTCCCCTCTCACCACTGGACTGGTCAGTTAGACAAAAACTGAGAAGAGAAATAAGAAAACTAGCATGTTATGACTCAAACGACTTAACAGACATATATAAAATATTCCATCCAAACAGAAAAGAATATACTTTCTTCTCAGCACCTCATGGAACCTCCTCAAAAATTAAAAACATACTCAGTAACAAAACAAACCTCAAAAAATACAAAAAAATGGAATAACCTGATATTATCTCATCAGATCACCATGGTTTAAAACTAGAAGTCAAAAGCAATACTAATTCTAGAAAGCCCACAAACACGTGCAGATTAAACAATGTTCACCTGAATCATCAATGGGTCAAGGGAGAAATAAAGGGAGAAATTAAAGACTTCCTAAAATTCAATGAAAATGACCACACAACATACCCAAATTTATAGGACACAATGAAAGCAGTATTAAGAGAAAGTTCACAGCACTAATTGCCTATATAAAGAAGCTGGAAATATCTCACACTAGTGAATTAACAGAATATTTGAAAACTTTAGAACAAAAAGAATCAAACTCACCTAAGAGAAATAGAAGGCAGGAAATAATCAAATTGAGAGCTGAAATCAACAAAAGAGAAACAAAGAAAACAATACAAAGAATCAATGAAACAGAGTTGGTTCTTTGAAAAAATCAACAAAAATAGACAAACTTTATCCAAAATAACCAAAAGGCAAACAGAGAGTATCCCAATTAACAAAATCAGAAATGAAATGGGAGACATAACAATAGACATGGAGGAAATACAGAGAATCATCAGGCCATATTTCAAAAACCTGTACTCCACAAAATTGAAAAACTGAAAGGAAATTGACAACTTTCTGGATAAACATCACATACCAAAATTAAATCAAGACCAGATAAGCAATTAAACAGACCTATAACTGCTGAAGAAATAGAAACAGTCATAAAAAGTCTCCCAACCAAGAAATAGCCCAGGACCAGATGGTTTCAGCTCAGAATTCTACAAGACTGTCAAAGAAGAATTAATACTAATACTCCTCAAATTGTTCCACACAATTGGAACAGAAGGAACATTGCCAAACTCTTTTATAAGGCTACAATTACTCTTATACCCAAACTACAGAAAGACATTACTAAATGAGAGAATTACAGACCAATTTCACTCATGAACATTGAGGCAAAAATACTCAATAAAATACTGGCAAATTGAATCCAAGAACACATCAGAACCATCATCCACCATGATCAAGTCGGCTTCATCACCGAGATTCAGGGATGGTTCAACATATGAAAATCTGTCAACATAATCCACCATATAAACAAGCTGAAAACCATATGATCATGCTGTGGAAGCACCTTCTGCTTTTTCAGCCAATAGCCTTTAAGATACCAGCCTACTTGGACATGGTCCCTTTTGCTTTAAAAAGCAGCAGTAGCCCTGCTCTCTTTATTTCTCTCTCTTGCTTCTGGCTCTGCTTCCAGCTACTAAACTTCATTCCTGGTTTCATAGAAGGCTGTTTTCTGGGACAGTGATCTGTAAGTTTTCCCCTTAAATAAATAACCCTTTTATTAATCATAATTCCAAACTTGTGTGGGATTGTTTTGTGACTTATATCTACATGATCATCTCATTAGATGCTAAAAAAGCTTTTGACAAAATACAACATCCCTTCATGATAAATGTCTTGGAGAGGGCAGGGATACAAGGAACATACCTAAACATAATAAGGTGATATACAGCAAGCCAACAGCCAACATCAAACTAAATGGAAAGAAACTTATGGTGATCCCACTGAAATCAGGAACAAGACAAGATTGTCCATCCCCTCCATATCTATTAAATATAGTTCTTGAGGTCTTAGCTAGAGCAATAAGACACCAAAAGGAGATGAAACAGATACAAATCATAAAAGAAGTAAAAATCTCACTGTTTGCTGATGATATGATAGTTTACATAAGTGACACCAAAAATTCTACCAAGGAACTTCTACAGCTCATAAACACTTTCAGTAATGTAGCAGGATATAAGATTAACTCAAGAAATCAGTAGCCCTCCTGTACACAGATAACAAAAGTGCTGGGAAAGAAATCAGAGAAACAACACTCTTCACAATTGCCACAAATAGCATAAAATGTCTCGGAATAACTCTAACCAAACAAGTGGAATACTTGTATGACAAGAACTTTCAGTCTTTGAAGAAGAATTTCAGAAGAGCATCAGCTTCAAAGCATTGTTCTTGTCTTCCTAGGACCTAAGAAAGTGAGGTCAGCTGCAAGGTCTTTGAAACCTGGCAAGAAAATCTGCCTCCATGGTGGGGGGATTTGAAGAGGTCCTTGGAGCCTGGCAAGAGGCCCTGCTCCTGTGCTGAGGGGATCCGGAGAGCTCAACTTTTTGTCTGTGAGGTCCTTGGAACCGTGTAAGAAACCCAGGTCCTGTGCTGAGGGGATCTGGAGAGCCTACCTTTTTGTCTGCAAGGTCCTTAGAGTTCAGCAAGAAATCCTGCTCCCATGCTGGGGGATCTGGAGAGGAAGAGATGGGCAGGTGCCAATGCAAGAATTCCTCCAACATCCTGAAAAGCAATATGATAACACCAGAATCCAGCAAACAAGCAACAGGAAGACTTGAATATCCTAACAGAGAAGAAGCAGAAGAAGTCTACTTTAATCATAACCTTATGAAAATGATGGAGACCCTTAAACAGGAAGTGAAAAACTCCCTTAATGAAATGGAAGAGAAGACAAACAAAAAGTTAGAAGAAACTAATAAATCCCTCAAAGATACCCAAGAAAACGAAGAAAAAGCAATCAAACAGGTAATGGAAACAGTTCAAGACTTGAAGACCAAAATGGAGATAATAAAGAAAACACAAACCAAGGGATAGCTGGCTATGGAAAATCTGTGTAAATGAACAGGAACGACAGAGACAAGTATAAATATAAGAGATAGAAGAAAGAATTTCACGTGCTGAAGATACTATAAAGGAAATAGACACATTGATCAAAGAAAACAGCAAATCCAATAAATTCTTAACACAAAACATCCAGGAAATCTGGTACACAATGAAAAGACCAAACCTAAAAATCATAGGGGTAGAAGAAGGAGAAGAACTCCAGCTCAAAGGCACAGAAAATATATTCAACAAGATTATAGAAGAAAGCTTTCCCAACCTAAAATAGGATAAGCCTATGAAGGTACAAGAAGCTTACAGAACACAAAATAGACTGGATCAAAAAAAATCCCCTCACCATATAATATTCAAAACATAAAACATACAGAATAAAGAAACAATATTAAGAGCTACAAAGGAAAATGGTCAAGTAACATATAAAGGTAAACCTATCAGACTTACACCTGACTTCTTGATGGAAACCATGAAAGCCAGAAGATCTTGGATAGATGTTCTGCAGACACTAAGAGACCATGGATGCAAGCCCAGACTACTGTATTCAGCAAAGCTTTCTTCCACCATCAATGGAGAAAACAAGATATTCAATGACAAAAACAGATTTAAACACTACATATCAACAAACCCAGCCTTACAGAAAGTACTAAAAGGAAAACCTCAACCCAAGAAAGCTTACAACACCCACAATAGCACAGACATCTGACAACCCTTCATCAACACAACTCAAAGAAGGGAAACATACAAACATTAGAACAAAAAAATAAATGGAGTTAACAACCACTGATCATTAATAGCACTTAATATCAATGAAGTCAATTGACCTATAAAAAGGCACAGGTAAAGAGAATGGATAAGAAGATGGGGTCCAACATTCTGCTATTTACAAAAAACACACCTCAAACTCAAAGACAGACACTACCTCAGAGTAAAGTGTTGGTAAAAGGTTTTCCAATCAAACGGACCTAAGAAACAAGTGGGTGTGGCTAACCTAATATCTAACAAAATTGAATTCAAACTAAAATCAATCAGAAGAGATTCAGAAGAACACTTTATACTCATAACAGAAACATTTCATCAAGATGAAGTCTCCCTCTTGAATATCTATGCCCCAAATATAAAAGCACCCACATATGTAAAAGAAACATTACTAGAACTCAAATCACATATCAAATACCACACACTAATAGTAAAAGATTTCAACACTCCTCTCTCACCAATGGACAGGTCAACCAGACAGAAACTTAGCAGAGAAGTAAGAGAACTAACAGATGTATTGAATCAAATGGACTTAAGAGACATATATAGAACATTCCACCCAAACAGGAAAAGATATACATTCTTCTCAGCATTTCATGGAACCTTCTCAAAAATGGATCACATATCGGTAACAAAGCAAAATTCCATAGATACAAAGAAATTGTAGTAACCACCTGTGTACTATCGGATCAACATGGAATAAAGTTAAAATTTAACAACAGTTCCACCCCCTACAAATTCATGGAAACTGAACAGTCAACTACTGAATCACCCCTGGGTCAAAAAAGAAATACAGAAAAAAATAAATTCTTCCTTGAATTCAGTGAAAATGAAGACACAACATACCCAAACCTATGGGACACTATGAAAGCAGTGCTAAGAGGAAATTTCATAGCACTAAGTGTCCACATAAAGAAAATGGAAAAAGCTCACATTAGAGACTTAACAGCATACCTGAAAGCTCTAGAAAAAAAAGCAGACTCAGCGAGGAGGAACAGAAGACTGGAAATAATCAACAAAATAAAAACATAGAAAACAATCCAAAGAATTAATGAAACGAAGAGTTGGTTCTTTGAGAAAATCAACAAGATTGACAAACTCTTATCCAAACTAATCAAAGGCAAAGAGAGAAAACTCAAATTAACAATATCATAAATGAAAAGGAAGACATAACAAGAGACACTGAGGAAATTCAGAGAATGATTAGGTCTTACTACAAAAGCCTGCATGCCACAAAATTAGAAATGTAAAAGAAATGGACAGTTTTTAGATAAATACCACATACCAAAATTAAATCAAGACCAGGTGAACAATTTAAATAGACCTATAAGTCACAAGGCAATGGAAGCTGTCATCAAAAACCTCCCAACAAAAAAAAGCCCAGGACCAGATGGTAATACCTATACTCCTTAATGTATTCCACATAATAGAAACTGAAGCTTCATTGTCAAACTCTTTTTATGAAGTTACAGTTACCCTGATACCAAAACCACACAAAGACTCAACCAAGAAAGAGAATTACAGAACAATCTTATTCATGAACATCTATGCAAAAATTCTCAATAAAATTCTGGCAAACTGAATCCAAGAACACATCAATAAAATTATCCATTATGATCAAGTAGGCTTCATCCCAAGATGCAGGACTGGTTCAACATAATGAAAATTTATCAATGTAACACATTATATAAATAAACTGAAAGAAAAAACATATGATCATTTCATTAGATGCTGAAAAAGCATTCGACAATATTTAACACCCCCTTTATGGTAAAGGTCTTGGAGAGATTAGGGATACAAGGATCTTACCTAAATATAATAAAAGCAATATACAGGAAGCCAATAGCTAACATCAAATTAAGTGGAGAGAAACTCAAACAATTCCACTAAAATTTGAAATGAGACAAGGCTGTCTATTCTCTCCATATCTCTTCAATATAGGCTTGAAGTTCTAGCAATAGCAATAAGACAACGTAAGGAGATCAAGGGGATTCAAATTGGAAAGAAAGAAGTCAAATTTTGTTATTTGCAGATGATATGATAGTGTACATAAATGACCCCAAAAACTCTACCAAAGAACTCCTACAGCTGATAAATATGTTCAGTGATGTGGCAGGATACAAGATCAAGTCAAGCCGACTACGCACGTGCAGCTACTGCTCAGTGCAGCCTGCTGGTGCGGCCCGGCAAACATGTCGCACTTACAAATGAAGCTCCTGCGCAAGAAGATCGAGAAGAGGAACATCAAGCTGCGGCAGCGAAACCTGAAGCTGCAAGAAGCATCAAACACGAGCCTATCCCAACCTTCCAATGAAGATGTGCCCAAAGAAGAGGTAAAGGTCAGAAAAGTTAAGAAAGCCGTAAAGCATGCTGCGAGGGTGGGCTCAGCAGAAGTACAAAGTGGAGGCATGCCTGAAGAGACAGCAGAAAACTCGAAAGTTGAAAAGTTACCCCAGAAACCTACCGCTGTAACCAATGGAGAAACGGCAGCACCGCCATCTCCTGATTCAGAATCAAAAAAGAAAAAGAAGAAGAAAAAGAGGAAAATGGCAAATGATGCAGAGCCTGACACCAAAAAAGCAAAAACTGAAGAAAGCACTGTGGCTCTTGAAGCAGAAGATGCTGTGGAGAAGCCAGATGACAAGGAAGTGCCCAGCCTGCCCCTGGGGCTGACAGGAGCTTTTGAGGACACTTCGTTTGCTTCCTTGTCTAACCTCGTCAATGAAAACACTCTAAAGGCTATAGAAGAAATGGGCTTCAAGCGCATGACTGAGATCCAACATAAAAGTATCAGGCCACTTCTGGAAGGCAGGGATCTTCTAGCAGCTGCTAAAACTGGCAGTGGCAAAACTCTGGCTTTCCTCATCCCTGTGATCGAGCTCATTGTGAAGTTAAAGTTTATGCCCAGGAATGGAACAGGAGTCCTGATTCTCTCTCCTACCAGAGAACTGGCCATGCAGACCTTTGGTGTTCTTAAGGAACTGATGACGCACCATGTTCACACGTACGGGCTGATCATGGGTGGCAGTAACAGGTCTGCTGAAGCGCAGAAGCTCACCAACGGCATCAACATTGTCGTGGCCACCCCCGGCCGGCTTCTAGACCACATGCAGAATACTCCAGGGTTCATGTACAAGAACCTCCAGTGTCTCGTTATTGATGAGGCTGATCGTATCTTGGATGTTGGATTTGAAGAAGAATTAAAGCAAATTATTAAACTTTTGCCAGTACGCAGGCAAACCATGCTCTTTTCTGCCACACAAACTCGAAAAGTTGAAGACTTGGCAAGAATTTCTCTGAAAAAAGAGCCATTGTATGTGGGTGTTGATGATGATAAAGAGGTTGCCACAGTGGATGGACTTGAGCAGGGATATGTTGTGTGTCCCTCTGAGAAGAGGTTCCTTCTGCTCTTCACATTCCTTAAGAAGAACCGGAAGAAGAAAGTGATGGTCTTCTTTTCGTCCTGTATGTCTGTGAAGTACCACTATGAGCTACTGAAGACCTGCCTGTCTTGGCCATCCATGGAAGGCAAAAGCAAAATAAGCGAACAACCACATTCTTCCAATTCTGCAATGCAGATTCAGGGATACTGCTGTGCACAGATGTGGCAGCCAGGGGGCTGGACATCCCTGAAGTCGACTGGATTGTTCAGTATGACCCTCCCGATGACCCCAAGGAATACATTCATCGTGTGGGTAGGACGGCTCGGGGCCTGAACGGAAGAGGGCATGCCCTGCTCATCCTGCGCCCTGAAGAGTTGAGTTTCCTTCGTTACTTAAAGCAATCCAAGGTTCCACTGAATCAGTTCGACTTTTCCTGGTCTAAAGTTTCTGATATTCAGTCTCAGCTGGAAAAGCTGATCGAAAAGAACTATTTTCTTCATAAGTCCGCGCAGGAAGCATACAAGTCCTACATACGAGCCTACGACTCCCACTCTCTCAAGCAGATCTTCGATGTGAACAACTTGAACTTGCCGCAGGTGGCTCTGTCCTTTGGCTTTAAGGTTCCTCCCTTCGTTGATCTGAACGTGAGCAGCCATGATGGCAAGCTTAAAAAGAGAGGAGGTGGCGGTGGATTTGGCTACCAGAAAACAAAGAAAGTGGAGAAGTCCAAGATTTTTAAACACATCAGCAAGAAGACAACGGACCGCAGGCAGTTTTCTCACTGACGGGAATGTCTTTCCACCTGGACTTTGCCCTAATTTCCCCTTTCTCTTTAAGAAAGAACTTTTTAAAATCACCTTTAGGATCTTTTTGTCTTTACTATGAATGATAATTTTTATTTTTAAATACTCCCAAAAATCATGTCATTGTTTTAACGTCTTTTATACTTTTCCTTTGTGGTATAATGAGGGACACAGTGATGGACAAAATAGGCTGGATTTTTATTTCTTGAACGTTAGCAGTAACCTGGAGCCTCTGAAAATGCCACACGTATGTAAGAGCAAAGATTGTTGGGAATAATTAGTGCACATCTTTAGAGGTGCCACTGCAGCTGAGATGACTCGGTGGGCAATCAAGTGCCGCTGCACAGATCCTGAGTTCAGCATCCACGAAAAATGCTGAGCGTGGCAGCGCATGTCTCGAATGCTTTGGAGCCAGAGACAGGCAGGTCCTGGAGCTTCCTGGCCAGCTGGTCTAGCCAAATACCATTCCATGTTCAGAGAGAGACCCTGTATCAGCAGCAAAGGTGGAACAAAACTGAGGAAGCTATAGGTAACTTCTGGCCTCTACATGTGCACATAGGAACGTGGACCTAAAGTAGTACTGCTTCTGTTGTATATTCCTGACTTTTTGTTTTTCGAGACAGGGCTTCTCCATAACTTTGGAGCCAGTCTTGGAACTCACTCTTTAGGCCAGGCTGGCCTCGAACTCTCAGAAATCTGCCTATCTCTGCCTCCCCGGAGTACTGGAATTAAAGGCGTGTGTTTTAATAAAAAAAAAAAAAAAAAAAAAAAAAAAGATCAAGTCAAAAAAATCAGTAGCCCTCCTATACACAAGGGATAAAGAAGCAGAGAGGGAGTCAGAGAAACATCACCTTTCACGATAGCCACAAATAGCATAAAGTATCTTGGAGTAACACTAACCAAGGAAGTGAAAGATCTATTTGACAATAACTTTAAGGCTTTGAAGGAAGAAATTGAAGAATATACCAGAAAAATAGAATGATCTCCCATGTTCTTGGATTGGTAGGATCAACATAGTAAAAATGCAGTACCACCAAAGGCAATCTATAGATTCAATGAAATCCCGATCAAAATCCCAACAAAATTCTTCACAGACCTTGAGAGGACAATAATCAACTTTATTTAGAAAAACAAAAAACCCAGGATAGCCAAAACGATCCTACACAATAAAGGAACTGCGAGAGACATTACCATCCCTGACTTCAAACTCTATTACAGAGCTGATGTTGACCAATGGAATAAAATTGAATATTAAGCCACAAACCTATGAACACCTGATTTTTGACAAAAGAGCTAAAATTATACAGTGGAAGAAAGGAAGCAACTTTAACAAATGGTGCTGGCATAAGTGGATGTCAACCTGTAGAAGAATGAAAATAGATCCATATCTATCCCCATGTACAAAACTCAAGTCCAAATGGATTAAAGACCTCAATATAACTCTGACCACAATGAACCTGATAGAAGAGAAAGTGAGAAGTAGCCTGAAATACATGGGCACAGGAGACCACTTCCTAAATATAACCCCAGTAGCACAGACAATCATGGCAACAATGAATAATGGGACCTCCTGAAACTGATAAACTTCTGTAAAGCAAAGGACACAATCATTAAGACAAAAATGCATCTGAATGGGAGATCTTCACCAACCCCACATCAGACAATGTTCTGATCTCCAAAATATATAAAGAACTCAAGAAAGTAGACATTAAATTTCTAAATAACCCAATTAAAAAAATTGGGTACTGAATTGAACAGAGAATTCTCAACAAAAGAATTTCAAATGGCCAAAAGATATTTAAGGACATGTTCAACTTCCTTCGCTCTCAGAGAAATGCAAATAAAAACAACTTTGAGATACCCTCTCACTCCTGTCAGAATGGCTAAGATAAAAAACACTAATGGTAGCTTATGCTGGAAAGGATGTGGAGCAGCAAGGGAAACCTCATCCATTGCTAGTGGTAATGCAAATGTGTACAACCACTTTGGAAATCAGTGTGACAGTGTCTCAGAAAATTGGGAGTCAACCTACCTCAGGATCCAGCAATACCACTGTTGGGAATATACCCAAAAAATACCCAATCATACTAAAAAGCATTTGTTAAACCATGTTCATAGCAACATTATTTGTAATAGCCAGAATATGGAAACAACTTAGATGCCCTTCAGTGGAAGAATGGATGAAGAAAGTGTGGAATATATACATATTAGAGTACTATTCAGCAGTAAAAAACAATGACATCTTGGATTTTGCATGCAAATGGATGGAAATAAAAAGCACTATCCTGAGTGAGATAACCCAGACCCAAAAATATGAATATGGTATGTACTCACTCATTAGTGAATTATAGCCATAAACAAAGGACACTGAGTTCGCCATCCTAGAGAAGCTAAGTAATGAGGTTAACCCAAAGAAAAACATAAATACATCCTCCTGGAAATTGGAAGCAGACAAAATCTCCAGGTTGGGAACATGGGGGTGGGAGCAGAGTGGGGGAAAGGGGAAAGGGGGAGAGAGAAGGGAGAAGGGGAGGTTTGGGGAGAGCTTGGAGGAGTGGGATGGCTGAGATGGAGGAAGGACTGATACGGGAGCAGGGGAAAAGATATCTTAATTAAGGGAGCCATTTTGGAGTTGGCAAGAGGCTTGGCTCTAGAGGGGTTCCCAGGTGTCCATGGGGATGTACCCAGCTAGGACCCTGCAGTGGAGGAAAGGATGCCTGAAATGGCCTTGTCTTGTAGTCAGACTGATGACTATCTTTTTTTTTCCGAGACAGGGTTTCTCCATAGCTTTTGGTTCCTGTCCTGGCACTAGCTCTTGTAGACCAGGCTGACCTCGAATTCACAGAGATCCACGTGCCTCTGCCTCCCGAGTCCTGGGATTAAAGGCGTGCGCCACCACCGCCTGACTTGATGACTATCTTGAATATCATCATAGAACCTTCATCCAGCGACAGATGGAGATAGAGACAGAGACCCACATTGGAGCACTAGACTGAGGTCCCAAGGTCCAGTTGAAGAGCGGAAAGAGGGAAAATATAAGCAAAGAAGTAAGGACTGTGAGGGGTTGGTCCACCCACTAAGACAGTGTTCCTGATCTAATGGGAGCTCACCAAAGCCAGCTGGACTGGGATTGAACAAGCATGGGATCAAACTGGACCCTCTGAATGTGGCTGACAATTGGGGCAGTTTGAGAAGCCAATGATAATGGCACTGGGATTTGTCTCTACTGCATGTACTGGCTTTTTGAGATCTTAGTCTATTTGGATGCTTACCTTCCTAAGCCTGGAGGGAGAAGGGAGGGCCTTGAACTTCCCATAGGCAGGGTACCATACCCTCTCTTAGGACTGGAGGGGGAGGAGATGAGTGGAGGAGCAGGAGGGAAATGGGAGGAGGGGAGGAAGTGGAAATTTTGAATGGTATTATTTATAAAGAAATAAAAAAAATAAAGAAAAAAAAAGAAAGAATTTCAAGAAGACACCAGAAAGTTGAAAGATCTCCCATGCTCTTGAGTAGGCAGGATTAACATAGTAAAATGGCAATCTTACCAAAATCAATCTACAAATTCATTGCAGTGTCCAACAAAATCCCAAAAAAAATTCTTTACAGACCTCAAAAGAGTGGTACTCAACTTCATACGGAAAAGCAAAAAACCAAGGATAGCCAAAACAATCCTGTATAATAAAAGAACTTCTGGAGGCATCACAATCCCTGACTTTGAACTCTACTACAGAGCTACAGTACAGAAAACAGCCTGGTATTAGCCTAAGAACAGACAGGAGGACCAATGGAACTGAATTGAAGACATGGATATTAATACACCCACCTTCAAACACCTGATTTTTGATGAAAAAGGAAAAAAAAATAAAATGGAAAAAGAAAGTATATTTAACAAATGGTGCTGGCATAACTGGATATCAACATGTAGAATGCAAATAGATCCATATCCATCACCATGCACAAAACTCAAGTCAAATGGATCAAAGACCTCAACATAAAGCCAGACACACTGAGCCTTATAGAATAGAAAGTGGGAAGTACACTTGAATGCACTGGCACAAGGAACCACTTCCTAAATATAACTTAAGCAGCACTGACACTGAGAGAAACAATTAATAAATGGGACCTCCTGAAACTGAAAAACTTCTGTAAAGCAAAGGACACAGTCAACAAGACAAAATGACAGCCTACAGAATGGGAAAAGATCTTCACTAACCCCACATCAGAGAGAGATCTGATCTTCAAAATATACAAAACACTAAAGAAATTGGTCACCAAAAGAAAACATAATTGAATAAAAATTGGAGTACAGACCTAAACAGAGAACTCTCAACAGAGGAACCTAAAATGGCTGAAAGACACTTAAGGAAATGTTCAACATTCTTAGTCATCAGAGAAATGCAAATCCAAACAACTCTGAGAATCTATCTTACACCTGTAAGAATGGCCAAGATCAAAAACACTGATGACAACTCATGCTGGAGAGGATGTGGGGAAAAGGGAAAACTCCTGCATTGCTGGTGGGAATGCAAGCTGGTACAGTTCCTTTGGATGTCAATGTGGCAAATTCTCAGAAAATTAGGAAATAACCTTTCTCAAGTCCCAGTAATACCACTTTGGGGTATATATCCTATATCCAAAGGATGCTCAATCATGCAACAAGGACATGTGCTCAACTATGTTCATAGCAGCTTTGTTTTTCATAGCCAGAACTTGGAAACAACCTAAATGCCCCTCGACCAAAGAATGGAGAAGGAAAATGTGGTACATTTACACAATGGAGTACTACACAACAGAAAAAAAATGACATCTTAAATTTTGCAGGCAAATGGATGGAGATAGAAAACGTCATTTTGAGTGAGGTAACCCAGATACAGAAAGACACACTCATAAGTGGATTTTAAAAATAAAGCAAAGAAAACCAGCCTACAAATCACAATCCCAGAGAACTTAGACAATGAGGACACTAAAAAAGACATACATAGATCTAATAGACATGGGCAGTAGGATAAGACAAGATCTCCTGAGGAAATTGGGAGCATGGGAACAATGGGGGAGGGCTGAACAGGAGGGAAGAAGCAGGGAGGGTAGCAGAGAAAAATGTAGAGCTTAATAAAAATAAAAAACCCAAAGGTTCCCAGAGAAATGACAACAAGGCCAGGACACTCCAAGTGTGTTGGTCTCCACTGAAGAAGATGCCTGGGTGAAAATCAGCCCACCACAGTGCTCCATCAAGTTCAAACTGATGATCCCAAAGGCTCAGGCTACAAATAACCAACTAGCAGCCTTGAAATGTGGGACAGAGTGTGTCTTCTCCTTTAAGTACCTAGACCAACCCCATGCAAACCTGCCTGGAGATCCACAGAAATATAGCGTATTTTGGTTTTAAAACAAAGAAGGTCTGCCACTAGGTTAGCGTGAAAGTGTCTGTGGTTAACAAAGTCACCTGAGAATTCTTAATGTAGAAATAACTTCTACTTATCAATGTCAAACAGAAACGCAAGCAGGTTTTCCCATGCAGTGATAATAAACAGTAGCTGTCAGCCTTCACCCCCACCCCCACAGTGGTTTCTGAACAGGAAACAAGTTCACATCCACACTGGACACTCAGAACAAATGGCCGCAGAAAGTGCACGGGGGAAAAAAATCCCATCCCACACAGAGAACCTGTGGAATAGTGACTGTTATCACCAGCTTGAAAATCTGCTTCTTCTGAGACCCTCATAAATGTCTGCGTGCTCTTAGAGTAAAATGAAAAGGATCCCCGCACAGGGCAGGCCTAGACCCTGGCACATGATGCAGAGGCAGAGGGTCAGAGTTTGAGCTTAGCCTGCTGACTCAGCGGAAACAGTCTAAGGCAGGCAGGCAGGCAAAAAGGACTGAAAAAGACCACACTAAAGAGTAGCCCTGTGGTGCTTGCTTGACTGGCTTCTACATCAGTCACACATTGCTAAGTCTAATTAAGGCTGTGAAAAAAATTCAAGTGCCATTTCTAGTTTTCAAGGACAACATTTGTTGCAAAGCACAACATTTGGTTAAAATAAAAAAAAAAACTTTGATGTACAAGGGAATACACAGAAATACCTTTAAAAAGCCCTCTTTTAGAAGAAATTCTTCTTGCCGAGGTCCGTTTCTTCCCAGATCATCAGGAACCATAAACATGTCCCCCGGAAAGTGTACTGAAGCAGTCTACATACAGCACAGAAAGGCACAGTGCTGACCACCAGGCCCCTTCACTGCTAGGAAAATGGAGGAGGGATGCTGAAGATAATTCCCTCACAGGAACAGTCTAAGACCCGCTTCCTCTGACTAGGACCCATGTCCTAATAGCCCAATTGCTGTGATGTCACCAATGGGTCATCCATGGAGAAGGTCAGCACAAACACTCTTCAATCACCTCTCAGTGGTGCCACCAGACAGAGAGTAAGCACGGGAGCCCTTAGGAGGTTACTCTACATCCATACCATGATACCATGATACCATGATAATGCTGTGTTTATTTATTTCATAGAGTGACCCCAGAACACTGTTCTATTTCACTCTGTTGATAGTCATGGGCTCCGGTAAAGCACACTGTATCCATTCTTTATGCAAGAGCTTTGAACTGAGTGAGCAGCTGGTATGTGTGTGCTATCTGCATATATACAACTCTGACCATGCACCACCTGCTTAGACAATAATGATGACACTGTCAGTGTTTTTTAGCTGGTTTTTTAATTGAATTTTTATGTGTGGCTGTTTTGCCTGTGTATTTATTTGCCTGTGCACCGTGTGTGCTTGATGCCTAGGGAAGTCAGAAGAGGGTATCAGGTCCTCAGGAACTGGAATTTCTAAGAGTTGTGAACCATTATGTAGGCTCTAGAGTTTAACCCAGGTTCTCTGGAAGAGCAGCCAGTGCATTTAGCTGCTGAGCGATCTGTCCAGCACATATATTGTTTCTTCCAAGTTTGGTATAGAACAATGTGTGCCATAGCAATTACATGGATATGTATCATGGGCAGAACTCATCAGTGATTCTGTAACATCAGCAATGAACACTAGTGGTTTGTATGCTCACCCACTTGAATTAGCTTCTCCACTTTACTCACTAGGTGAAAATGCTTTACAGAGGGAGAGATGCACACCTGTGATCCCACCTGGGACACAGGAGCAGGAGAATCTCGAGTTCTTTGAGTTCCTTTACATTCATATCTTCAAAAAAGCTCTCAGTACTGCAGCCTCCAATTCAGGACTCCTTCCCTCCTTCCCTCTCTCCCCGCTTTCTGTTTTGTTTTCCAAGACAGGGTTTCTTTGTGTAGACCTGGCTGTCCTGAAACTCACTTCATAGACAGGCTGGCCTCGAACCCATAGAGATACACCTGCCTCTGCCTCGGGAGTGCTGGGATTAAAGGCATGTGCTACCCTGACCAGTTTCCCTTTCTCTATTAAGCACACTGCAGTATATCACTGGTTTCCACCATCCCCGCAGAACCAGTGGTCTTACTAAGATCACTATTATTACTACTCAGTATTTCACAGACACCTAGGATAGGACCAAACATCATAACACACACTCTCTCTCTCTCTCTCTCTCTCTCCTTTTCCTCTTTCTTTCATTTTTTTTCAAACATCATTGCATGTAATCCAGGCTGACCTGGAGCTGATTATAACATGGAAACTGATCTTGAACTCCTGAGTCTCCAGTCTCCACATCCTGTGACTGGCTCCATTCCTTGATTTTTGCAAAGCTCTTCTGAACTTCCAGGACATTGGCTCTACAGGGTTTATCCCCTTCTGCTGTCCCTGTTCAGACCCCTTTGCTCTTCTTTCTTTGAGATCTGTAACACCTAAGCCTCAGGCCATCCAGGGCTTGCTCTTTGGATGGGTCTTCTCTGCATGCTCTCTCCACTGGAAATCACAATCTTATGACTTTAAAAAGCAACTGGCCTTAAATGCTACTTGTCCATAGATTCTATATCCAATAGAGACCAACCCTCAACTTCCAGGCATGTGTATGAGAGTTCCTGATCTACAGCCTCGACTTTGATGTTTAATAGACAATTCAGAATGTAAGCCTTCCACTCCAGAGGGAAGCTCTGGATCTCATCCTCAGCAGTTTCTTTTCTCATTTAACCTTCTCCAAACCATGAGTCAGTGCTGATGCAGCCCTGTGCCTCCTCCTTCTTTCCCTCCTCTCTCTACTTTAAAAAAGGAACCAACACCCCAAATACTCGTTTATTCTTTGTGTGTGTGTGTGGTGTGCCCACGTGCCAACATGTGCATGTGAAAGTCAAAGGGACAACTTTCTCACTCCTTCCACCTATATTTGGGTCCCACGGCTCAAACTCAGGTTTCCAGGCTTGGAAAACAAGCACTTCACCCTCTGACCTATCTCCTCAGGCTGACTTTGTACTCTTCTAAATACTTGATAGCAGCAATTCATTAAAACTCAGGTTGACTCTGTCACTGTCACATTATCATTTCATGGACTATCAAGCTGAGGTATAAAGAGGTGAAAAAACATAGTGAACGGCCCATAAATGATTCCTCATCAGTGCATGAATGAATGATTGTGTGATCTCACTTATGCAATGATTACAACCTAGGGATTCCATAGTTGGGATGTCCCCCAGGTAAGCTACAGCCATGTGTACTCAAAGTAGCTGGGATACAGAGGCAAGCTTCCATTCAAGGTGGCCCAAGACACATGAGCATCTGGGGACATTGTTCCTTCTCATATCTTTCCCATTTATGGGTGTCTAGAAAAACTTCAGGGTGCCCAGGAAGTTAATTGTTATTATTGTTTATTTGCTGTACTGAGATAAAACCCAGGGTCTTGGACATGCCAGGCAAGTGCTTTACCACTGAGCTCCATCTAGCCCTGCCCAGGAGGTTACTACTTCTGTAGTAGGGCTGTGCCTGCCCCATTTTGTCAGAAGAATATTTTCCTTTATTTTTACTGATGGTGTGTCATCTCCTCCTGAGTACTGGAGACAGATTAACCAATTGTCTCTTTACCCTGAACAGTAGAGGCTTTCAGTTATGATGTCTTATAGTTGAGGAAACTTTCCAGTGGCCTACTGTATGGGATTGACTGTCTCCTGAATTGGTCAATAGGAAAAGAAGCTATTTGTGGAGACCCAAAGCCACAGAAATGGAGGAGGTCACCTGTACAGACCCAGCTGGCCAACACACCTGCTGTAGAATAATCTTTTTGTACACTGTGAAGATGTGTCACTCAGATTGGTTTAATAAAAAGCTGAATGGCCAATAGCTAGGCAGGATTTCCAGGCACAGAGGATGCTGGGAAGAAGAAAGATACAGTAGCCAGGAGACAACACCAGGGACATATTACAAAGTAGTATAGGCATTACAAAGTAAAGGTAACCAAGTCGCATAAAAGAAGTAGATTAAAAGAAATGGGTTATTTAAGTTATAAGGGCTAGTTAGAAACAAACCTAAGCTATCAGCAAAGCTTTCATAATTAATAATAAGGCCCTGTATCAGGATCTGGGAGCTGGGTAGTTGGATAGAGTAAGACTCACAACACACACCTGCTGAGCTAGGATGCTGCTAGCCCCCATGTGCATATCCCAGATCTTATCTGTCTGTAGCTGTGTTCTGAGCAAATGGAATTCTCAGAGTGAATGGATAGCCAGTATTGCTCCTTCTTGAAGCTCTTGAATTCTTTGTCTCCTGAAGCTTGGGGAAGGGATTGTTTTGAAAGGTCTGAGGACAGAGAGGTAGTGGGACTCCCAACCACCAGACACATATCCCATAGGCAGCACTTCCACTGGTGAGGCCAGGCTTCCCCTCTAGCTCCTTCTGTCCCTCTACAGTCTGCCCACTGCAGTCAGTGTGGGATCAGCTGTCACCAGACTGCTCAGTGGACAGCTGTCACTTTATAACTGTCGCACATTCCAGTCTGGAAGGTAACCAGCCACTAAAAGCTGCTGTCCTTCAAGTGACCAGGGCTCCGGACATCTTCACAGAATTAAAGCCTTTTACATGCAGTGCTAGCAAAGTGTGTGATTCTGTCAACTGGAAAGGCAGTGGCCCCTCCTTCCTGCTCTCCATTTGTATGTATGTCCTCTTTCCAAGCACCATCAAAGTTGTCAACTTGGTGGCAGAGTGCTTGCCCAGCATGACATCAGCACTGCTGACAGTTTTTCCTTGACAGTTTCACCAGTGACGGGAATGGACCAGAGGGCCTAAGTGCCAGTTACCTCGATAACCCACTGCACTGGAGTTGCTTAAATGAAATAATATCCTTTTCAGAATTGAAAATAAATGGCCACATGAAATTCACATGTGAACTTTCCCAATAGCTAAGAAGTAGAAACAACTCAAATGCCAATCAATGAATGAATATGGATAAATTAATTGAGGCATATCCATTCATCTACTGGAATGTTACTTAGCCATATAAAGAAGTGAATTTCTAGTACATGCCACCTTGAAATCATTGTGCTGTGTGGAAAATGAAGGCTATGCACAAAGGGACAGTATTGTATCCTCTATTTATGCAAAATGCTGTCAACAGGAAAAGCTAAATAGACAAAAAGTCAAGGGATTGGGAACTGGCTACTTAAGTGTGTGGCTTGCTTTTGGGCTGATGAGAATGCTGAGCTAGACAGTGGTTGCTTGAGAAAGTGCTAGATGTCAGCAACGACATATTTTCTGTGATACACATTTCCACAAAAAGTTTTTCTAAAAATCAAAAGGGGAAAAATTCAGGAATATGTGGGCATTATCCCAAATCAAAATTTACCCCTCCTTCCCAAAGAGAAAATTAACCAACTAAAATGGTAATTGTCCAAGTGCATACATTTGTCGGAACTCTTTCACTAAACTCTGCCTCAGTTAAAAGTTGGCCAATCAGTGCTTGAGCTGGCATCACAGACCCTAAAACCTGAGCAGTGCAATCAGCATGGCCCTGGGCAGAGGTGACAGGAGAAGTTCCACATTCTGAAAGGGAAAGCTCCGAATCTGTGGGAATGTGATCTTTTTTCCAGCAGGGCAAGTTGGTGGGCCAGGTCCTCTGTCTGCTGTGCTCTGTCAGCTCTGAGGAGCACACCACAGTCCCTTACACCTCCACATAGTTCAGAGGGATTCAGGTGCAGAGATAGAATGAGGACAGATATTCTGTGTCAGAGGTCATCATGTGTTCCCACCATGCTGTGTCCACGTGTCCATGTTGTCAAGGATTTCCTTCCCAGCCCCAGGAAGCTTGAACAAAATCCACCTAGCAGATTTTAAGATGGGTGGAGTGACAGAGGCAGGAGGATTGGCAGTTTGAGGTCAGCCTGGGCTCTGAAATGAGACCCCATTCTACCCCTTCTTTCCACCCAAGCCCTTCATGATCTGCTGTTGCACAGCCAATAATGACAAATACCCATGGTCATTAAACATGTTTAAAAGCACAGCCTGGAAGAGATAGGAAGAGGATCACTGACTGGACACGTGACAGCACGTCCAGGCTACCACCGTCACTGCAAAGTGTTTGAATCACCATGTGTTTGGCAAGTGAAAAGAAGGCCTTGCTTCTTTTTAAATTAGAAGTTGGTTGCTCCAGGAAAGTGGCAGTCAGGGGCAGGAATAGAAGCTTCCATTAAGACTATTCACAAACTGACACAAACATTGAACAACCTTGACTATACTGATTGACTAGTTGATTTAGCAAGAGCATAGATTGACAGGTAGTCTTAGAAATTTACTTTATATTCCTAATCTGAATCAGCTAGATTCCTTCAGTACCCACCCCCATCTAATTGAAAGGAACAGCCTCCCAGTTTCCCAGGACCTTTGTCTAGTTTAGTTCCTCTGACTTCCTTTCCGAGCCTTTCATACCATATAGCAAAGGGGCTGTATGAATAAAATGGTCCAAGGCAAGTGGTGAAGCGGGGGTGTGATTTGAAACTCCAGGGACAAAATGTAAATAAAAAGGTAATTTAAAAATATTCTAAACCCTACAGTGAATATATAAATAATAAGATGCGATTGGTTACGTTTCAACCTTTAGAATCTATAATTAGGTCTAGAACTCAGTTGTAGAGCACTTGCCCACCAGGCACGAGGCCCTGGTTTGATCCCCAGCACCACATTAAACCGGGCATGGTGGTTTGTGTTTATAATCCTAGTAGGAGTAGAGGCAGAAGGATCAGAATTTCAAGGCTATCCTCAGCTACAAGTGAACTTGAGGCTAGTTTTGGATTCACATGACTTTGCTTCGAAAAAAGGGGAGGGGAGAGAAAGAAATAATCAAACCTTCCCCACACACACACTAAGCAAATACATTTTATTTAAAAAAAATTAAAAATTTTAATGTGCCCAGGGGTTGAGGAGATGGTTCATTGGGTAAATCAAATTTAGCACACAAGCATGAGGAGCTGAGTTTGGAATCCAAGAATGGCAGCACACATGTGTAACCCTATCACTCCTACAGGAAAAAATGGGAGGTGAAGATATAGAACCCCTAAAGCTCACTGGTCAGCTAACCTGACTCACTCAGGGGAAAACAAGAGAGAGACCTAGTCTCCAGCCAGTGGAAGGAAAGGGTCAACCATCAAGGTAGTCTTCTGACTGTCACACATGTTCTCTGGAAAACATGTCCCTCCTCCCCCTCCTCCCCCTACACACACACACACACACACACAACCATCAAGGTAGTCTTCTGACTGTCACACATGTTCTCTGGAAAACATGTCCCTCCTCCCCCTCCTCCCCCTACACACACACACACACACACACACAACCATCAAGGTAGTCTTCTGACTGTCACACATGTTCTCTGGAAAACATGTCCCTCCTCCCCCTCTCATCCCCCTACACACACACACACACACACACAGGCATACACATACTCAAATGTACACATGTACAGACAAATACATATAAATATATACACACGACCACACAGATTTTTAAAACCAATCCAATTTTCCAAATCACCCTTGACTAAGAACCGCCAGACTCATTTAATACCATGTACAGTCAATACACTAAAAAGTATTTCTAGAAGACACACTCAGGGTGAGGGCCTGTGGCCTGAGTCAATGGTGTCCATTCCCTATTTCATACATGGTTCGCATGTAGCTATGTGAGAGCATTCAACTTAAACAAAATTGAAGTGGGGTTGGCAGGAGGAAGTCTGAAAAGCTTACACTTTTAAAGAAAAAGTTTTGAAGATTTATTTCATTGCTGGGTGCACACCTTTAATTCCAGCACTTGGGAGGCAGAAGCAAGTGAATCTCTGTGAGTTCGAGGTCAGTCTAGTTTGCAAAGTGAGTTCCAGGCCAGGTTCCAAAGCTACACAGAGAAATCCTGTCTTGAAGGCCAAAAAAAAAAGAGAAAGAAACAAGAAAAGAAAAAGGATTTGTTTTATTTTGTGTGTATGAGTGTTCTGTCCATGTGTCTGTGCACCGCATGTTCCTGGTGTCCTCGGAGGTCAGAAGAGGGCATCAGATCCCATGGATCTGGAGAGGCCACCTACCATGTGGGTGCTAGGAATTGAACCCAGGTCCTCTCCAAGAGCAGCCAGTGCTCTACCATGGAGCCGTCTCTCCAGCACACAGCTTACATTTCCTTCTTTCTCTCTAGTGTGTTTGAGTGATAGCTGGAGCAGCAGCAGCTTTTCTGTAATAGAGAGAAGATACCTGAGCACATAAAAGCTAATGCACTAAGAACAGCAGAGAGGAAACAGAAAGCCCAATGCTTCTTGGAGGTTTCCGACAGCTGAACTAACAATAAAAGGACTTATTAAGTAACAGAAATAGCTCCTGTGTAAACCCTGTGGTCAGGTTTCTGTAATTTGAGAGCAAAGTGATCACAACTACTGAAGTTACAAGCATAATGAAAAGAGGAAGCTAAAACAGGCACTTTATCCTGGGCCAGTTAGAGTTAGCAGCCTGAAACAAACCCAGGCATACCCCAGAAGAGGGGACCTCCACTAAGGAATTGCCTCCAGCAGATCGGCAGCAGGACTTAGGTGTTGTCTCATGCCCTCTGGTTCCTTCCTCCTTGTGACCTCACCTCTGCTTTCTGCTCCAGGACTCAAAGGGATTCCCTGCTGAGCCCACCCAACATATCAGGCTTGCCGTCTGGAAGGCACAGACTGTCAGCGTAGATGCCATGGCTGAGATGCATAGGGCTCGCAGTCTTACTTTTCACACTGACCTGCAGAATGAGGCGCCAAGAAGCAAGTGTCTGTGGGCAGCTGCCAGTCGGCAGGCTCATCTGTTCCTTCTCTAGCATCTGCCAAAAGCAGTTTCCCTTTCCTACAGTTCAGTCTTAGAACAGAAGCCATGGGCCTGGCCTGAGGCCTGGCCTTGTCGCTGTGGCCAGAGGAGGACTGCAATGTCGGGCTTTTCATACACCTGCCTGAGGTACTGGGACTCACTGGGGTCAGGGAGCTCAGAGTGGTCCTGGAGCAAGGAAGGTGTGAGCTGGCCCTAGAGGCATATTCCTATAACCCCACCTACTTGGGAGACTAAGGGAGGAAGCTCACAAGTTCCAAGGCCACATGAGTAATTTAATGATAACCTGTCTCAAAATAAAAAGAGGCTGGGACAGAAATAAAGGGCTTCCCACGATATGAGAGGTCACAGTCTCTCAGATATCTGTAATGATGTTTAGCTTTTTGTTAATTTGACACAAGCTGGGACCATCTTGGAAGAGGTGCCTCAGCTGAGAAAACTCCATCACAGCATCTTCTTGACAGATGATTGATGCAGGAGGGTCCAGCCCATAGTGGGTGGTGACACTCCTGGGCAGGTGGTGTTGGGGTGCGTAAGAAAGCAACCTGAGCAAGCCATGAGTGTGGGAATTGCAGCCCCGAGTTGACATCCCTGCCCCCATTTGAGGTGCTTATCTGCAAGGAAAACATAATAAATTCCCTCTGCTCCTGGAGCGGGGAAGGAAGGAATTTTGAGTGCATGGTGACCATTCCTTGATCCCTGCCAGGGTCAGGTTACAGTCCCTTTGCAGCCCCCTCCTCATTTGGTGCCATGTTATAAAACCAGCCCAGCAGACAATAAAGAAAGCTGTTCCACCTCAACCTCCTGCTCTGTGTATTCATTCAACCTGGACACCCTCCGCCGAGACTCTTGGTTCCAGCCCGCGCTGGCGCGGCATCTGGAGGTCCCACCGAGATCGGAAAGTGAGGTACAGTGGACTGGGTCGTCCCATAAGCCGGCCGGGATACATTGGGGAATTAATTATATAAAGAAATATTAATTAATTAATTAATTAATATAGGTAATATTACAAGTAAATCGGAGTTAAAGTTTCAGTTAAAGAGATTATTAAAAAAACAGAAAACAGCTGTAAAAACTAAGACTTTAAAAGATTTTCTTAAAACTATAGAGACGTGGAGTCCCTGGTTCGTCACCAGCGGAGCCCTCAATATTTCTAAATGGGAACAGGTCCACAGGGATCTTCAGAAAACGTTGAGAAAGGAGGGGCCTGAAGTCCTACCAATGGCCACGTTCTCCCTTTGGAGACTGATCAGGGATGCTTTGCTTACAGAAAAAGTCCGGGTTAAGCAGGCTTTGAAAGCACCAAAAGAGGTGTTATCTGAGATCCAAGATAGTAAAACTAAGGCTTCCCTATGTTCTGATAATGCCTCTAAAACAGAGGCCAAACTGCTCTCTCAGCCTGCTGAGGGGAGGCCTGGTAAGGTAAAAAAAAAAAAAAAAAAAAAAAAAAAACAAAAACAAAAACCTCCAAACAAAGGGGAGAAAAGTAAATCCCAGGACCAAGTTTCCTCTGAGAGCTTAGGGGCTCGTCCCAAGCAAAATTCTTCGACACAAACATGCCTCTACCCTTCTTTGTCTGATTTTAAAGAGAGGTTGAGGGAATCAACAGATTCAGAAAAAAAAGTTTTGGAGAAAAAAATCACAGCGCTACAGCGAAAATTACACAGGGCCCGTTTAAAAGAAAAGACAAAGGGGACCTCTGGGGAGCAGGACAAGCCCCCTCCCTATCTTCTTTCTGACCAGTTTGGGACCTCTCTGGCCCCTCCTACTTGGTTGGGCTCGAGGAGGCTAGCTAGGAGGAGGCTCCCCGGGGAGGCATTAAGTGCTGCCCAGTGATTGCCCCTGTTATAAAAATTCCTGACCCTAACAATCCAGGACTGGGCTGCCAGTCCTTCAATTTGTCAAATATAATTACAACTTCTTTGGATCCACTTTGGCTTAAGTTTTCCTCCTTCCATAGTGTCCTTTATATAAATGATATACTTCTGACAGCACCAACAAAAGAGAAAAGTTTGTTAATGTTTGCAGAGTTACAGACCCTTCTAGAGGGACATGGGTTCATTTTGGCCCCAGAGAAGGTGCAGATGCAACCGCCCTATTCCTATCTGGGCTTTCAAATCCAATCCATTGGGCTTCAGCCTCAGAGACTACAGCTGGATTGCTCCCATTTACAGACCCTCCATGACTGGCAGAGATTATTGGGAGATGTTGAGTGGATCCGTTCCTTCCTTTCCATTCCTACAGGAGCTCTTAAGCCCCTTTATGATATGCTGCCTGGGGACCCTTCCCCTGCCTCCCCCAGGATCATGACTCCAGCGGCAAAAGAAGCCCTGTATGCCTTGCTTAATGCTCTTGAGCGAGCACATCTTCGCCGCCTCAATTATGACTGCCCTTTTTATTTCATGTCTTTTCTTCACAATTTTCTCCTACTGGAGTTTTTTGGCAAAGGGGACCAATTTATTGGCTACATTTACCTGCTTCCCCTAAGAAGGTGGTGACTCCATATTATAAAATGGTGCTACAGGGGGCTGGAGAGATGGCTCAGAGGTTAAGAACACTGACTGTTCTTCCAAAGGTCCTGAGTTCAACTCCTAGCAACCACATGGTGGCTCACAACCATCTGTAATGGGGTCTGGTGCCCTCTTCTGGCCTGCAGGCATACACACAGACAGAATATTGTATACATAATAAATAAATAAATAAATATTAAAAAAAAATGGTGCTACAGCTCCTATGGAAGGCATATGATTTTAGTTTACAAGTTTTTGGCAGGATCCCAAATAAATTTCTAATCCCTTATCAAAAGGAAAAAATAGCAAGGCCTGTAGAGGGTTCAAGATGGATGGAGCTTGTTCATCGCCACCACTGGAGCCATTTTTGATAACCATTATCCTGATTCTCATTTAATTTCCTTTTTTAAAAATCATCCTGATATTTTTCCAAAAATTATTAAAACCTCCCCCCTTAAAGGAGTGCGCTCAGTGTTCACTGATGGTTCTTCCAAGGGCTATACAATGGTAGTTTCTGATTCAATTAAAGAAAAGCAGCCCCTAGGTCCAATTTCTGCCCAAGCTGCAGAACTCACGGCCTGCCTTATGGCCTTTTCTCTTTTCAAGGATCAACCCTTCAACTTGTATACTGATAGTATATATGTGGCAAGGATTGTAGGGCCATTGGAAACCTCACCATACATATTACCTACCTCTCAGGTTTTCCACCTTTTGGTTCAGCTACAAAGTCTTATATGCCAAAGAGTGTTTCCTGCCTTTGTGGGTCACATTCGGGCCCATACTGATTTGCCAGGGCCTTTGGCAGAGGGAAATAAGCTTGCTGATTCCCTCACGCGCCCAATGGCAGTGTTCCTTTCTGAGGAACAACGAGCCCATCATCTTCATGAAAAGTATCATTTAAATGCCTCTTCTCTAAAGTTTCACTCTGGCTGTTCTTTAGCCACAGCTACTCAAATCACGTCCCAATGTCCAGCTTGTGCTCCATTTCATAATGCCCCCAATGAAGGTGTTAATCCTCGAGGCCTCCGTCCTAACCACCTTTGGCAGATGGATGTTACCCATTTGTCCCAAGCTGGCAGGCTTAAATTTTTACATGTCTCTGTAGATACTTATTCCAAGGTAATTTATGCCTCCCTACATTCAGGGAAAAAGATTAAGGATGTTATTGCCCATTGTCTACAGGCTTTTGCCTATATGGGCATCCCAGACTTTCTCAAAACAGACAACGGACCGGCTTATACCAGCCAACGGTTTGCAAAATTTTGCCAAGAACAACAAATTACACATACCTTTGGAATTCCACATAATCCCACAGGACAGGCCATAATGGAGTGCATGCATGCTACCCTTAAACAGTTCTTTTGTAAAATAAAGAAGGGGGAGTATATCACCTCCCCAAATGCCCAATTATCTACAATTTTATACATTTTAAATTTTCTAACAGTAGATAAACAAGGTATATCAGCAATGGAAAGACATTGGGAGAAACCCTCCCAATCTCTGGGCTGGGTTATATGGAAGGATAGTATCACGGGACAATGGCAATCACCCACACCTATGCAGGCTAGGGTGAGGGGAGCCATTTGTGTCTTCCCTCCAGGAACCAAAAAACCCATCTGGGTGCCAGAGCGGAATGTTCGGCCGGTGGAGTCGGGTCGTACTGGCCCTGATAATATGGGTTCAAGTGATGAACATCGAGGGAGGCCTGAGATGGGCACTTGTGAGGAATCCACCCATACTGATGCCAGTAAGTAAAATAAGCTCTGTTTTTCCATCCTTTTACTCCACCAATTATACCTTGGGAGTTCCTGCAGCAAATACAGCATTAGAAAGATCCTCACTGGGTAATTTAACGTTTGATATATCCCATGCCCTCTGCTTCCGGAGGATTAACAATATTTCAGAGATGCCTAGTGTCTCCCTTTCTGGGCCATGTGTGGTCCTTAGTAATTATTCTCTGGGAGACTTCTCTTCTAATTCTTCTGGACATCCCTGTTTTGGATTGAGAGATATCTTTTACCCAATAAATTTTAAAAGAAATGTTTCTGGACTCCCTACCCCTCCGAGACCAGCTCCCTTATGTTGGAAGATGCCACAATCCTTCAAATTATATTTACCACTGCCTTGGGGAAATTGTGCTCCTAAGAAACCATGGAAATTGGAGGGAGATAAATATTTATGGTGGTTTGGTCACCGACCTACCTTTAAAAACTCCTTAGGAGGGGCCTTTGATTATTCCTATAGAAATCCAAATATGGCAAGAGTTTCACCTACGTTCGCAGGCATGTTTCTCTGTGGCCCTCGTGCATGTACAGATATTAGACCTATAGCCCTTCAAAGGGGCTTGGCCTTCAATGCCACAGCCCGATGGAACACATCGGACATCTTTGAAACCTCCCTCCAGATTAATTATGCAGCGGAAATGAATTTCTCTATTGTCAGCCTAGCTTGTGTTCTACCTCCCTTTATGTTTGCCTCCTTTAATGGGTCGGTCGGGGAGGATGGTGTCCTTAATTGTTCTTCCAGCTCCTGCTTTTTGAGCAACTGCTGGTCCCCGATGGATGAGTCCGTGCTGATGGTGAGGATTCCTGCCCTGGTTCCCCTGGTGGTAGAAGACCCACATGATGGACGAGAGCTTATCTTGTATAGAGAAAGGAGAGACTTTGGGATCACCGCCGCAGTCATCGCAGCTATCACCATATCAGCCACAGCTGCCACCATTGCAGGAATCACCGTGTCCCAGAGTGCAGCTACTGCAGAAACTGTTAACACTCTTGCTGTCCGTGTTACCCAGGCCTTAGAAACTCAAAATACTATTAACTCACATATTCAGTTGGGGATGTTAAATTTAAATCAAGAAACAGCCTTATTACAGAAACAGATTAATGTGTTGTAGATGGTGCAACAAGCCTCTTGTTCTCATTTTTATCATTCTGCCTGTGTGACCCTTATGGAAGTAAAAAATATGTCCTTTGAGGTGCAACGCCTTAATGCTTACCTTAGGGGACCTTGGAATGATTCCTTTGTAAACTTTACCCACTCTTTGGTATATCAAATTATTGCAATTAATAAAACTCGTGTTGAACCTGTATCTGCTGAGGGATGGTGGAATACCATGGCCTAGATTGGGGGTTGGGCACAGCGATGAGGAGGTGCCTTATCTCTGGGAATCTTGGGACTAATAGGGGTGGCAGTAGGCCTGCTCCTCTTAAAACAAGTCTTAAACATCTTCACTCTGACTGAGCTTGCCCACCGTCAGGTGTTACTCAGTCTGGCGCATAACTCTCCCGGAAGTCATGAGGTGTGGCTACAAATGCTGAAAAAATGAGGGTCTCCGAGGACGGACAACCTGTGGGGAGACCCCCCCACCTAAGACAGGGCATCGGGGGCCCTATGACGGGTAAGGGAAGGTACTTCTCTCACAGGACCTAAGACAGGACCCCTCATTATAAAATAAAGTAGGGGGAATTGTGGGAATTGCAGCCCCGAATTGATATCCCTGCCCCCATTTGAGGTGCTTATCTTCAAGAAAAACATAATAAATTCCCTCTGCTCCTGGAGCGGGGAAGGAAGGAATTTTGAGTGCATAGTGACCGGTCCTTGATCCCTGCCAGGGTCAGGTTACAGTCCCTTCGCAGCCCCCTCCTCATTTGCTGCCATGTTATAAAACCAGCCCAGCAGACAATAAAGAAAGCTGTTCCACCTCAACCTCCTGCTCTGTGTATTCATTCAACCTGGACACCCTCCGCCGAGACTCTTGGTTCCAGCCCGCGCTGGCGCGGCATATGAGGATCAAGCCAGTGAGCAGAGTTCCTTCATCATGTCTGCCTCAGTTCCTGACTCCAGATTCCTGCCTTGCCGGGATGATGGACTGCTTGCTATAAGCTGTAAACTAAGTAAGTCTTTTCCTCGAGTTCCTTTGTCATGATGTTTAATCAACAACCAATGGAAAATGAAGGCAGCTGCTGAGGAGCGAGGGATAGCCCTGTTTGCCTCACTGAATCCTCATCTCACCAGGAGAGTAAGGCAGGCTCAGGGGATGTAAAAGAGTTGTCAAGAACACAGCCGGTGTGTGTTAGGGGTGGATATTTCCACAGTAAAGGGCATTCATTGGCAGCTCTTCCAGAGGATCCAGGTTTGATTTCCAGCACCCACATGACAGTTCAAAACCTTCTATAGCTCCTGTCTCAGAACTCTGACATTTTGGGCCACCGAGGGTACCAGGAACACCTGTGGTACAGTAATGAGCATAGAAACAGATCCCTCTGAATGAATAAATAGAGGGAAATCTGTAGTGTAGATAGAGCAGGAAATTTATACAATAAAAATGAGTGCAACTTGGTGTAGTATGAAAACATTTCTTCTTGTGTGTGGTGTGGAAAATTACTAAGAGGCAATGTTAAGTAAAACATGTATGAAAAACACCCTTGCCATTTTAAGGTAAACATATTTTTCAGTAAGACACAAGATGGGCCTCACCCTTCTGTGCCCAATTGATACAGACTTGGAGTAAACATGTTTACCAGAAACACGGTCACGTGAGGGACCTCACCCCTCAGTGCCCAGTCGACATCGATAGTCTAGGATATCCGGCTATTGGAAGGCAAGTAAACAAGTTGTTGCTAACGTATATAAAAGAGAGGCAAAAGTAAGACAGTCATCTCACCATCACGATGGCCCTGGCAAACTGCTGAGCCTTGTAGGGTCCTCCAAAAGCCTTGTCTCCTGAGACTCTGCCACCCAAGAGCAGAATCTTCCAAAGGCCCTAAATCCCAAGATAAGACTGGCACCAGAACACAGACTAACTTCATGATCCAACACCTGGTACCAGCCTGAGAGCAGAACATTGAATGCCTGCCTCCCAAGAGCAGAATCCTCCAAACGTCCTGCAACCAAAGATAAGCTACTATTACCAGACCACACAGACTATGCTGTCAAGCAAGCTTCATGATCAAGCACACAGTGCAGTTGGACTTCCAGCTGGAAGAAAACTAACAGTCCCTTTCAGCCCTTTACAGAACAGATCAGGTCATATAGTGTGTGTGTGTGTGTGTGTGTGTGTGTGTGTGTGTGTGTGTGTGTGTGTTAGCAGGATTATTTAAGTAGGGCACTTTGTAACATGTGTTTAGAATGTGAGTTGTTAAAAGTTATTAAAACAGTAGTATTAATATTAGAGCATGAAATGTTATTTTAATGCATATGTTTAATGTTTGGTATTAGTATTAGGAAATGTTAATTGATAAGTTGCATTAAAGTTAAGAAGTGCTTCATGAATAATTGATGAGCTGAATTGAGGTTATGAATTGGTTTTAAGTATTAGGATTAGTAGGGTTAATAACTGTAATATTGAATTGCCTGTGTGTTCCCTTCATCAGTCCCCCATGCCTATTAAGATTGTAAACCCCATTGATGCATTGGATATTGAAATTGCTGGTAAAGAATCATTATAAAGACAATTCTTTCGCTTGGTCTGGTTACTCATTGATGTCTGGGGAGAAGGGCCCTGAGTCCTCATAGCACTACTCACAAGAGAACATTGAGCTGAGGAAGTCACAGTGATTGAAGTGGCTAAACTCAGCAGCTCGCAACAGGTACACAGGCATACATGCAAACCAAACACCCATAGAAAACTTTAAAAAAAAAGGAGAGCACCCAGTTCAGTTCAGACATGTCCCATATACCTTCTGTACAACACACATCTTTTCTTGCTAGCCCACAGTGGGCTGGGCCCTCCCACATCAATCATTCATGATGACTGTGGCCAACAGACATTTCTACAGGGCAATCTGGTGGAGGCCATGCCTCACTTGAGATTCCCTCTTCCCAGGTGAGATCAAGTTGACAAATTAACCACCACAACACCTCTCTCCCCCCAACAAGTCACACCTGACTCATCCCTTATCCTGCAGGACCAGGAAGACATTAGTGGTTAGGTGGCTCCTTTGGAGAAAGCAGCACCCCATGGGTCAGGGTTGTTCTCTCAGAAGGACTATGTCATTTTGGCAAGACATCTCCCAGACATTGGGTCTGGGGTTTTCCAGGTGAATTTCCCACTGTCTCACTCTCTGAACACTGCACTGTCCCCAGCTCCACAGGGCAAGTAATGGAAAATTGCCCCACCTGATTTTTTATTCCATTCAGGGACAGAAACACCAGTGTTCCATTCCAATTTCCTTCTGTAAGTGGAGATCAGGACCCTCTCCAGGTAGGCCTCCCACCCCTCAGGACCCCAGAAAACTGCCTCTTCCATCTCAACTGGCCAGGTGGAGATGGGTTGACTTCCAGAAACACAGGCTAGCTCCCATGACCCTCCTATCTTAGTGCTGGCTCCTCATTGGACTGTCATGTTGCCTAAAGGGTGTCCCAGAAGCAGTAGGGGTGGCTGTTCCAGCAATGCCTGGTAATGCTGACCAGTGAAGGATCAGGTGTCTCAACCCCACCTTCTCTAGCACAGGTATTCCAAATGCTCTGGGACTGTCACAAGACACAAGTGGATGATTAAATAGCACTTTGCTTCGTGGAGTTATTAAACACACATTATATAAGAGCAACCTCGGACTATGTATTTCAGTGTGCATGAAACATGTTCATTCCTCGCTGAACCGTCCCTGAAGATCCCTCATCATATATTTGCAGAATACCCCACATATAAAACTTGAAGCATTTCTGGTGCTAAGCATTCGAATAAGGTATCCTCAGCCCAAGTGTCCTTCCTGCTTTTCCTCTGGGGTATTTGTGACATCATATTGACTTAAGCAAATAGAATCAGCTAAAAAATGTTTATTCAGCACCTACTATGCTTCAAGCAATCTTGCTTTCAACTGTTTAGCTACATTTGGGGATGAGAGATAAATGGAGAATGGACTTGTTCTTGTGGCCCTTGTTGCCCACCCTTCCCCCATCCAGCTCCACACAATTGAACATACTCATCTCCTTTTAGCCTATTGATCTATGCACAACCTGGTAGCATCTGCCTCTCCCTGCTCCACTCTTGATCCACACTCAGCAGGACAGTGTCCACTTTCCCCTCCAGGAGTCTGGTCAGGGGCCATAGGATGCTGCAGAGTGGGGGATGAAGCCTATGAAGACTCATATGGAAGTGAGGATAAAGTGCTCCCAGGAATAGCTGAGGTCAGGGTCCTCTGTGGGAGTGATGGAGACCAGGCGTCTACTAACATGGGCTTAGACTCCTACAAGCCCTAGAGTATTCCTTGGCTGGGAAATAGTAGGTTCTGGATCTCTGAAGTTGTGCTACCTCAGACTTCTTGAGTGACTGCGGAAGGTTGGAGCTAAAAGGAACCATGTGCACAGAGTAAAGATATTGTTCAGGACATTGTAGGAAGCAGTAGCTGAGCCTGAGCCAAATCCTCTCAGGACTGCAGGGTTGTCCTTCAGCTAGCAACAGGTTGCTTCAGCCAGTCAGAGCTACAGTGTACTCATCTGTAAAATGGGAATAAGAACACCCAGCTCAGATGGTCGTTGTCCCAATTAAAAGAGCTTATTCTTCTATTTAATAAGGACTACTCTCCCAGGTTTTTAAATAAAGCCCCAAGTTTTAGTTGGAAACCTAGCCACTCCAGAATGGTCATGCTTTATCCATTTCTAAGGCATCTGTGGTGGTTAATGTTGAAGGAATCGAGTGAAGGATGTCTCTGTTAAAATCATCAACCCTTCACATGGTCTGTGTAAAGTGTCCCCTGGGGACCTCACCTCACATTAACACCAACATTTTCTGAGTCTGTGACCCATGAGAGCTGTAAGGTTTGAGTACACATGCCCAGGCCACTCTCACTCTGTTTTACAAACATTCCCGTACTTTATCCTCAGGCTCAAGGTGAATTTGAAACTCTTTCGTTCAAGACAAACGTTATCTCCCACCTCTATGCCTGGGCTGTGTAATGACTCATCTTGAACGTCAATGTGATTAGATAGTGATCTGTGAGATTAATAAAGCTCTCTCTGTGTCTTTGAAGACATTTCTAGAGATGATTGACATGTAAGACAGTAAATGGACAGGGGAGGACCCAGGATGAATGCGGGCAGTGCCATCCAACAGCATGTGTGTGAAAGAGAAGAAACAGCCATCACATGCTAACTCCACTGTTCTGCAGAGAGCGCATCAACATGCTGCTGTTGCCCTTGGATGTCATCTCATTCTCCAGTCCCTCAGCACAACCCTACAGCAGTAGCTATCAGAGGCTTCTAACCTTCATCTTCAAGGTGGGACTGCATCACTAATTGTATCTAAAGCAGAGCAGCTACTAGATTCTCTGGCTTTTCTGCCTGAGAGACAACCAGGAGACTGTAAAGCATCTCGTGCTTGTGCATGCTACTCTAATAAATCCCCTTTTGTAACCTAAAGATTTGTTAGGATCATGCTATCTATCCATCCATCTATCCATCCATTCATCCATCCATCTATTCATCTATCATCTGTCTATCTGTCTAAAACAATCTTTTCTCATTTTACATATCTATTTCCATTCCCACTCCCTTCCCTCCTCCCACTCACCCCACTTTTCCCCCACCCCACCCCCAACCACTTCTTAGAGAGGTAAGGTTTCCTACTGGGAGTCAACAAAATCTGACACATCTCTCTGAGGCAGGACCAAGGCTCTCCCTTGTATATCTAGGCTATGATGGAGGAGTTACTTTCATTTAATAAAGAAACTGCCTTGGCCAATTTATAGGCCAGCCCTTAGGTGGGTGGAGTAAACAGAACAGAATGCGGGGAGAAAGAAGCCGAGTCAGTGAGTCGCCATGATTCTCCCACTCCAGACAGACGCAGGTTAAGATCTTTCCTGGTAAGCCAGCTCATGGTGCTACACAGAATATTAGAAATGGGTTAGATCAATATGTAAGAGCTAGCCAATAAGAGGCTGGAACTAATGGGTCAGGCAGTGTTTAAAAGAATACAGTTTCCATGTAATTATTTAGGGGCATAAGCTAGCTGGCGGCCAGGAGCCGGGTAAAGCTAGCTGTGCGGGAGCTGGGTGGTGGGAAGTGGCCCGCAGCCCCGCGGCCCCTATTACAACAAGGCTAAGCAAAGTATTCCTCTATAACATCCGATTCTGTGTTACCCCCTCAGTACAGTTTGCACGCCACTGTACCATACGCGAGTCGGGCAAGGGCCTGGAGATTGAAAGAACACAAAAAGAGACCTGAGTCATTCAAAAGGAGATCAGCTGAATGCCGTTTATTCAACTTTGAGGAAATCCGTATGTACCTCACTGCTGCACAAGGATTTCTGCCCAGGCAGGTGGGAAATTACCACATCAAAGATGGAGTCAACAATGCCCTACAGCTAATCAACCGGCGGGGCAGAGGGAGCACAGGAATGAACAGAAAGCTTTAGTTAGCTGATCAGAAACTGTCCTCAAGATGAACCCCAGGAACAAGGGTAGACCGGGGCCAAACATTCCTCCAAAGAGAATGGGCTCCAAAAAGCCAGTTCAAAAACTAGGGATAAATCCTAGTCCCAGTGGTCACACAGACTTTCCAAGCCATACAATTGTCACCCACATTCAGAGGGCCTAACTTGGCCCTATGTAGGTTCCTCCACTATCAGTCTGGAGTCAGTGAGCTTCTGCTAGCTCAGGTCAACTGTTTCTGTGGGTATCCCCATCATGGTCTTAACCCCTTTGCTCATATTTTGCTCCTCCCTCTCTTTGAATCAACTCTAGATGGTTGGCCCAGTGCTTAGCTGTGGATCTCTGCATCTTCTTCCATCAGTAGCTGGATGAAGAGTCTATGATTACAATTAAGGTAGTAATCAATCTGATTACAGGGGAAGGCTAGTTCAGGCACCCTCTCCATTATTGCTTAGGGTCTTAGCTGGTATCATCCTTGTGGATTCCTGGGAATTTCTCTGGTGCCCGGTTTCATGATAACCTCCAAATTGCTCCCTCATTCAAGATTTATGTAGGAAGTCCTGTATAGTGTTGATTTTATCAGTCAATGAATAAAACTGTTTCAGCCAGTGGCTTAGCAGAGTAATGTCAGGCAGGAAATCTGAACAGAAATATAGAAAGAGAGTAGGTGGACTCAAGGAGATGCCATGTAACTGCCAAAGGAGACAGACACCCAGAACCTTTACCAGTAAGCCATAGACTTGTGGCCATACACAGATCATAGAAATGGGTTAATTCAAGGTGTAAGAGCTAGCTAGAAATATGCCTGAGTCACTGGCCAAGTGTTGGGCTCTGGTCTACCCTTATTCCTGGGGTTCATCTTGAGAACAGTTTCTGGTCAGCTAACTAAAGCTTTTTGTTCATTCCTGTTCTCCCTCTGCCCCGCCTGGTGATTAGCTGTAGGGCATTGTTTATGCCATCATTGGTGTGGTAATTTCCCACCTGCCTGGGTGGAAATCCTTGCACAGCAGCAAGGTATATAAGGATTTCCCCAAGGTTAAATAAACAGCATTCAGCTGATCTCCTTTCGAATCACCCAGGTCTCTTTATGTGTTCTTTCAATCTCTAGGCCCTTGCCCGACTCGCATACAGTGGCACACGAACTGTACCGAGGGGGTAACACAGAATAGGGTGTTACAGCCAAGCAGTGTTGCAGTTAATATAACTTTATTTTGGAATGCTTTCATTACTTTCATCTTATAGATTTATGAACACTCTCCTTTCTTTTGACTGTCCATGTTTTTAAACTAATTTCCTAAAAGAATGTTTCAATAGTAAAATATAGTCTACCAAAAAGGAATAGCCTCAGTACTAAAATGAACAGAAAGCTTTTGATCACGCTTTCTCTTCATCCTTTAGAGTAATGGGAACTAGGAGACAAACAGAGGTTTCTGACTTTTTCATAACATTAGATACTGTTCTTCAATTTAGAAAAATTATTTTTCATCAAATTTAATTGTTTTTTAATATAAGTGTCAGTTATATAATTCTATTCTAATTAAAAAATTAAAATCAGAAATTTCCAGCTTTGTATTTCTCATTATTTTCGAATCCAGAACTGGGAGAGTTTGAAATGAGGACATAAAATTTTCTTCAATGCATATATGCATTGGCCATGGACTGAGCAAGATGGTATGCTATTTCTTACTGTTGCTCAGCTGTTCTGATATTCTTGTCTGGCTTACTTCATTTTGGAATTGAATCAAATTACTTTAGATTGAAAATTTGGTTGCAATGATATTGTTGCTTACAGAAATAAATTTTAAAATTTCTATTTACTGTCCAGAATTTTATATAAAATGTAACTGTCTGTGTGTACAGTTGTTCAATATACAATATGCATAAGAATGAGGAGTGGTTTAGAAGAATGAAGGGATGATATTATTTGCAGGAAACAAAAGCTATTTCTAACAAATTTCAACAGAGAACGTAGGAAGCTCATCAGCTTATATCCACTACTAAATTTAAGGACACGCTGTTCTCCACAGAGGTTTACAGAGAACAAAAGAAAATAATGCTCTTTTATAGTTTAGAGTACACTTATGATATCTTGTTCAAACAGTGAATTATGGAAGGCATATTGTTGAATATTTTCACTATAATTAAAAAAGCATTATAAAAATGAATATTGCCAGGTGGTAGTGTCACACACCTTTAATCTTAGCACTTGGGAGAGAAATTCAGTGAATACTGAACCCTGAGTATGTTCTTGTTTATGTTTCACACCTTTTTCTACCCCATTCCAAAAGGGGATGGAGAATACAGCATACTTCACTAACATGGTACAAGGAATAGACACAGCATCCACAATCTTTGGTCTAGGTGGAGCAGATACACCTTTATACTCAAAATACTAAATAGCTGTAGCCTAGGTCAGGATCTCTGCATTGTAGCCACCCATAGTTAACAACTCTGAGAAGCAAAACAAGCTCAAACTCATTAACCACTAGTCAAGGTGGAATGGACTCACACCTGTGGGCCCCAACAATAGAAATAATCCTATGGTAGGTGGTGTCAGAACAATGCACATGCCTATCAAATATGCTCTACTTATAAAAATGCAACATTTAATTGTCAATTATTCCCTTCAAAGTCTGGGTGAGAAAAAGAATTCACAAGATTAGGCTATAAACAAACTGGCTTTTTTCTCCCTTTTCTCTGATTAAAGTCAGTTACAATGCTGTGAAATGTCTTGGAACATGTGACAGGGAACGGGGAGAAGTGTTTGGTCAAGAGCCAGCAAGAAACTAGGTCCTCAGCCCAATAGACTGAGATACTGAACTCTGCATACAACTGTGTAAGAATGTAAGATGAAGCCTATCAGCCTTCATTTCTCATCACTAAAGTCAAGGTGTTGGCTGAACTTTCTGAAACTCTAGCAGAAAATCTATGTTCCTATCTCTAGAAACTTTCCGCCTTCTTTGGTTAACAGCCCCTTTCCCCTTAAAGAGCAAGAGTGTTGAGTCTGGTTGAGTCTCTCATATGGTATCACATTGGCACTGCCTCTATGTTTTCCTCTTGCATTTAAAAGCAACCTAGAGATTATACTTAACCCACACAGATAATCTATTCCAAGGGCCGTCTAATGAAACCTTACACAACTTTAATTCTCCCTTTTCATGTGCTATTAACATATTTACAGATTCTAAGGATGAGATTGCACATCTCAAATGTTCTCACGATTGTTGACTATATGAATGGACTGTTATCAATTTATTAAACCATTCACAATGCATATAATACATATTATGTACACATCATTTACAGAAAACAAGGGTTCCTCATTCTTGTAATCATCATATCATTTTAGTTTGCTTTAAACTCTAGGTCATGCTGCCAGTTTGCTTTAATAGCACAGACTATACTCTGGCATTGAAAACAAGCAATCCATGCAAAAAACAATACCCTAGAAACCACTGGAGGGGGTGGAAGAGGTTTGGGATTCTTGCCCACACCCTCTCCAGATAGTTACACCACTTGATCAGTCCAGTAGATACATGGAAAAGATTTATTTACAGAGATTCTCTTTTTCATATTAATTTATTACTTAATTAGCTTATTAATTTTGTGTCTAAGTGTGTGTGTGCTCACGAGGGTGTGCACACACATGTACATTTCCTAAATCGCACATTTAGTGTCAGGTCTTTTGTACCACTATCTGGGTCCTAGAACTTGAATTCAGCTTGTTAGGCTTGGCAGCATGCACCTTTGCACAATAAGCTATCTCCCTAACCCTTGTTTACTGGGATTTACTTTATGTGACCTCATTCTGAGCTCATTCAGGGACTAAGCTGTATGCAGGATGATTATTTTTTGGAGAGCCACTGGATGAGAAAAATGAAGCCATTTGAGTTGTCAAGAGGCTGAACAAAAGCATAAAGGAAATTTTTAGGAATGAGATGTCTATGAGGTCTTTGAAAACTTCAAACCTATGCCTACAAATTTACTACAAAAAATGTGCATACCAGTCAATAAAAGTAGACATACATTCTGAACAGATACTTCATTCCAAAAGATTGACAGGTGACAAATATGCACATCTGCAGATAATTCATCAATTTTACCCATTTGGGAAACACCACTGAAAACCATGATGAGACTATGCTACAAACAACAAGCACTGAAGAGGATATGGAGAGTTAAGGGCAGGTTAGCCTGAAGTTACACGTAAATTAACCTCGAAACTTCATAATCCCACTCCTAATGAAACTAGAGAAATGAGCCCTACACTTCCATAGAGATGCATATGTCTCATAATCTTCCCAAACTATTCAATTCTGGAAACTATTTGGTGTAGAATTGAAAATACAACTCACATGACTTTATAGGGAGGAAGTTTCAGAAATCCTTCATGAAATCCTAAATTCACATTCTGAAATTCACCTGCATTTATTATTTAAACTGTTTTTATATCAAAATGTAAACTGAGGGTAATGTTCATTAACATTCCATTTCCTAGATAGCAGGGAGAATGACTTTGGTCACATCCACACCTATGCCTGCTCTGTCACATAGACTGAAAAACACCTCTTCCCCAGGGGATCTCTTAAATCACAATAGAAGGAACATAATGGCATCAGCATAGCCTGACCACTTACTTAGGATGGTGTCAAGTTGTCTCACTCTCAAAAGGCTAGGAGACTCCTTTCTGTGTAGTAGATGCAAATTGTGCCTTGCCAGGCCACTCAGAATTCTGAATGCCATACAATGTAAGAAAATGGGCCTGTATAATCCACCCTCTACAATCCATTACCTTATATTAAGATTAATAAAGCCTGTGCTTCTGCATCAGGACAGATGATTGTGTTTGCCTTAGGCAAAGACTCCTGCATCTACCGACGCTTACCATCAGAAACTAGCATTCTAATCATGCGAGTTCCTGTCTTAGGCATCTGGGGAGAAGCTTCAAACCCATCTCTGACCTCTATGAATAAAAGAGACTAAGGGAGAGAAATACCTTTGGGCTCTGTGTCTCAGAGCCATACTTTTTTGTCAGGAGAGATCATAATGTTTTATGAATAACCATGCTCCTAAGGGCTATAGTCTCCTATTTACAGGAGAGAAAGATCGCCTGAGTTGAAAATGCTTCTTCTACTGGTCTAGAGCACCTCTTGATAATTTTATACTCTATCAAAATCTAGACTTCTTAACACATGAATTAAGTCCAAACATTTACAGGACATGTCAAAACTTTTCTCAACATCTTTTTATTTATTTTTTTTAAAAAAATATTTATTTATTTCTTTATTATGTATACAAATTCTGTCTTGTGTATGCCTGCAGGCCAGAAGAGGGCACCAGACCTCATTACAGATGGTTGGGAACTACCATGTGGTTGCTGGGAATTGAACTCAGGACCTTTGGAAGAGCAGGCAATGCTCTTAACCACTGATCCATCTCTCCAGCCCCCTTTTCTCAACATCTTATAAGCAGTTACAAACATTATCAGGTCAATACTATAATTCTAGAATGGTAATTAACAATAAACTCACAATTTAACATATCACACTTTTTAAAATCCATATTAATCAAAAGACAATAAAAGTTTTTTCTGATAAGTAAGAGTCCAATGACATTGCTGCTATCAAATACCAGTTCTAGTCTCTGAGCCGCAGTTAAACCCTCAGGCCTGCCCCCCTCTTGAGTGAAGAAGGGCTTCAATCATTTCTTATTTTGTGTCTTTCCTTCCATCACGAGAAAGCTTAGGTCTTAGTTTGCAGGTCCAATATTTTAATCAAAATGAGTTTAATCAAAATGTCGCAAAGATTAAAACAGTCAAATGTTCAGTCTGCATTTGGGCTACAAAGTAAACAGGATTCAGACTGCAAGCAAGTTGTAGTCATCGTACAGTAGGACCTCTGTGACTGTGTGTGTGTCCCAAGTATCTGGAAGCAGCTCAGAATGGCATCCAGCAATGCAGAGTGTTGTCATCAGGTCCTGTGAATCAGGCACTCTTCTCTATGGGGGTGGAGAAGACTGTGGGCTTTTTATCCAACTCCTTTCACTCCGATTCCCCTATGGGGATGTCATCAGCTATGACGTCATCAGGACTGCCACTCCTTTCCTGTACATGCAGTCATCTCATCCAGCTTTATTTTCTTTCTGTGAAAAAAGGCACAAACACTTTCTGGACCCCAAATTAATATAGGGCTGGGTCTTTTTATAATTCATCGCAAGGGTTTTTTTCACCTTGCCTTAACAAAGGTCACTTTGGTGCCACCATGCCAGAATCTGCAACGTTTATCCATTTAAGCTGTTTTCAAGAAGTTACAGGCACACTCCACAATTCCTTTTTATTATTAACCATATATGCAGTTCTTCAAAACTGGATGAACCATCTGTAAGATTTAGCAGAATATCCTTTAAAGAATCTTTAGCTATCACATTAGCAAAATATAGCTGTGCAAATAATAGCAACAATCATCTGGGAAAAGATTATTAATCTGGCTTTTTAATTGAACAAACACAATTGTCCAAGAATCTTTACTTTTAAATTATCAATTAATTTAGTGCTTATTATAAGAAACATTGATCATAGTCAGTACTCTGCTAAAACGTCCCCTAGATTCTATATGCTCTTTTGAACTGTTCAATCCCCTGCTTTAAATTAAGAGTTTAATGTCTAACTGGCAGAATGGGAAGGTGCAGTCATAAAAAGCAAACCATTTTTTCATAAAACTGCTGTAGAAGTAAATTTTGTATTCAATATATATGCTTGCTAAGGCGGAATCAAAATTAATATAATGTACTCTCTGATTATTGTATAGTATATTCTACCTGCTTGAGTATCTGTTTGGTAGCTTCTATAAGCTGTCTATTGGAAATTGGCTCAATGCTTCCTCTAAGAATTTTATTTAGTGGCTCAAGGTCTGCTATAAGAATATTATAAAGACTTTAGCCATTGTATCTGGTTAAAAGTTTTTAAACTATCCTCCTTATAAGTTATAAGTGTGCCTAGCTTACAGGAAAGTGGAAATAAGAAAGCATATTCAAAAAATGGTGCTGGCATAATTGGGCATCAACATGTAGAAGAATAAAAATAGATCCATATTTATCTCTGTGCGCAAAACTCAGGTCTAAATGAACCAAAGTCCTCAACATAAAACCAACCACACTGAACCTCACAGAAGAACAGGTTACAAGTATACTAAAATGCATTGGTGTATCTCAAATATAGCCCTAGTGGCACAGACATTGAAACAATTAATAAATGATATGTCTTAAAACAGAGAAGCTTCTATAAAGCAAAGTATACAGTCAACAAGATAAAATGTCAGCTTATAGAATGGGAAAAGATCTTTACTAATCAACTCCAAAACATACAAAGATCTCAAGAAATTGGTCATCAAAAGAAAAAAATAATTCAGCAAAAGTACAGGGTACAGACCTAAACTGAAAACTCTCATCAGATGAATCTGAAATGACCGAAAGACATTTAAAAGATGCTCAACATCCTTAGCCATTAAAGAATGCAAATCAAACAATTCTCAGAGTCCATCTTATACCTTTAAGAATGGCCAAGATTTAAAACACTGATGTCAACTTATGCTAAAGAGAATGTGGGGTAAAGAAAAAACTCCTATGCTGCTGGTGGGAATGCAAATTGGCACAGCCACTTTGGATTCTAGTATAACAATATATATACTATACAATAATGTATGTATACAATTATCTGTCTGCATTATGTCTGCAGGCCAGAAGAAGGTACCAGACCTCATTACAGATGGTTGTGAGCCACCATGTTGTTGCCGGGAATTGAACTCAGGACCTTTGGAAGAGTAGGCAATGCTCTTAACTACTGAGCCATCTTTCCAGCCCCTAGTATAGCAATTTCTCAGAACATTAGACAATAAACTAACTTAAGACTCAGGAATACAACTTTGGGCCTATACACAAAAGATGCTCCACCTTACCATAAGGACATATGCTCAACTATGTTAACAGAATTATTTTGTCATAGCCAGAACCTGAAAATAACCTAAACTCACCTCTTCTACACAGATGATAAATTAGTTGAGATAGAAATCAGAGAAACATCACACTTTACTAAGAGCTACAAATACCATAAAATATCTTGGAGTAACTCTAAACAAGTGAAAAAAAACTGTATGACAAGAACTTTTAAATTTTGAAAAAAGAAAGTTAAGACATCAGAAAATGGAAAGATATCCTATGCTCTTGGGATGGTAGAACCAACATAGCAACAAATGGCAATTTTACCAAAAGCAATCTACAGATTCAATGCAAACACCCATTAAAATTATAGCAGAATTCTTCACAGACCTCAAAAGAACAATCCTCAACTTCGTAAGGAAAACAAAACCTCAGGATAGCCTAAACAATCCTGTACAATAATGGAACTTCTGAAGCATCACAATCTCTGACTTTAAACTACACTAGAGAGCCACGAGAAAACAGCTTGATATTGGCAGAACATGCTCCCTCCATCTGCCACTTGGCTTTGTCTTTCTGGGTCTTTGTCTTTCTAGGGAGCAGGTGATGCCCATTCCTCATCCCCATTCTGCCTGGGCACAAGTCATGCTTTCTAAATTGAAAAGTCCCATCAGAGGTCAGAGGTGAGTGATACATCTCAGGTATCTGTCATTGTGGCTGCTCTAGATCATGGCATGCCATCACAAGCTCCAGTGGATGTAGCTGTGCTGATTCTTACTATCTTTTCTTTTTTATTTTAACTTGTAATCATAAAATTAGGAGAATTCCTGAATCTATTGGCCGACTCTGGGTGCTGACTGTGGGAGGTAATATTAGCTCTCTGAACTTTGTCTCCTGCTTGCCTTACATACAGGCAGATTAGACTCAGCTCACTCCTTCATGTGGGTCAAACTCAGTTAGCTACAGCACTTGTGTGTGGTCAATCTCAGTGGTAACCTAGGTCATTTTGGGGCCAAATGCCATATTCTCTTCATTCTTCCTACCCATTCAGCACTAAAAGCTGCATCTTTGTGATCATAATGCCTACAGACTCTAAATATCTCTGCCTTTGTTTCTGCTCCACTTTAACTTCCTTTAGCTGCCAACATACGTAACTGAATACTGTCTCCTTGTCATATATATATATATATATATATATATATATATATATATATATATATATATCTTATTGTTTATGATTTTTATTCCTGATTTATTCTCCCACTTACATGTTTAAATTCTACCCCTTATTGCTGAGCACTCATTCCTTACCTTTCCATCTGTGGTGCAATTTTCTCATGGGTTCCTCACGTTCTCCTCCATATTTCTGGTCATTCTTCCATGTGTTTGGAGGTTCATCTATCAGCCTCACATTGTGGGGTGCCAATATTCAGGGATCAGCCCAGACATAAACTCTTTCTCATTCCAGAGTGGAGGTGTGGAATGAAAACACAACTCACACAACTATACTGGGAGGGAGTTTCAGGGATCCTTCATGAAATCCTAAATTCACATCCTAAAATTCATCCTCATTTATTATTCAAATAGCTTTTATATCAAAATGCAAACTGAGGGAGAAGTTTAGCATTCTGTTTCCAAGGTAGCAGGGAGAATGATTTAGGTCACATCCACATCTATGCCTGTTCTGTCACATAGACTGAAAAACCAAGCTTGAGAGCTAAATTACAGTAGAAGGAGCAGATAAACATATTAGCATATCCTGACCACCTGCTTAGGAGAGCATCAGGTTGTATCACTATCAAAAGGCTAAGCCACCACCATCTGTGTGGCAGGTGCAAATTGTGCCTTGCCAGGTTGCTCAGAATTCTGACTGTCATACAGCGTAGGAATATGGGCTTGTATAATCCGGCCCCTACAATATTCCATTCATAAATGTCACCTGGTTCAACACCACCTTCTGTCATAAAAGAGGCCTTGGTGGGAGATGGAGGAGACAACTTGAGAGGCTTCATGGTGTTTGTGACTTATATTTTAAAGTTAGATTGAATGCTACTCTGTTGTTGTGACACCCTATCATGTTTTCTGTTATCTGAGGTAGGATCTTACTCTCAGTTTGTCTCAAATTTATAATCATTCTGCCTCAACTTCAGAATTTCTGGGTTTAGCAGCATGTACCACCATACCCAACAAAATGTATTTCTCAAAGTGGATTGTCAGATCTATATAATTTGCATTTATAATGGACATGTAATGTGAGCTTATATAACTACTACTAGGTTGCCCTCTCTAGAAGCAACTACAGAGCTTAAATCAGACCTAACAGCATCTTCCAGTTTCCTCTCTCTCAAAACCTTGTATTTGTGCCTTTCATGGTGTCATGCTGATATAGAGTGGAAGTTTGCAAGGACTAAGTTCTGAATAAGACACTTTGATGAAGGTGGCACATGCCTCTTCCTTTAAACATTGTCCCCAGTCCCAAATCATTTCCCTATCTTGGCAACTGGTTTGACAATACCTTCAGTCCTAAAAGTGATCCAGATGGAAGAGACAAGGTAGAACTTAGAAACCTCACAGTAAATTTTAAAAAATCAATTTATTAGGATACAACCTTTTTCTCCTTTTTTCCTTCGGAATGAGTTTCTATTTTAATTATCATAAAATCACTCGAACTTATGCTTTTGTTATTTCTCAGGCAAGAGAGACTACGTCATTCTACATTCCTAATGTCTATCCAGTCACTGGGGCCAGGGAATGATATGGGTGCAAGCTGAGTCATGCAAGCTCCCTGTCCATGCTGAGTCACAGGAACACCAAGTTGATGACCTGGTACAGAATCAACATCAGGTACCGGTTCCTCACTGGGACTAGACACAATAGGTCTTGGCCAGTTCTGCAGAGTAGTAGCAAAGTCTATTCTACCTATGTGTGGACTTGATTTGCTTAGGGTCCCTGTCATATACAAGAAGCAGTAAGATGTTGAGAAAGTGACTAGCTACTTTTAATTTTCTCCTCTTTGTAAGAAAGCAGAGCTATACAGTAGCCTCGCAGACATGGCCAAAGGGGTTTTGTCGTCCAGGTGTTGTGAGGCTGGGAGAAATGAGATGAGGTGAGAGGAGGTGAAGAGAAGCAGAGCAAGAACTGTGGGATGGTAGGGGTGCAGTACTGGCTGCAAGGCCCTCCCTTGTCACTCATGAGTAGGCCAGGGAGGCCAGAGTGTCTCACTTTTCTTGTGTGGAGCCAGAGGCCTGCAAATGTGCAGACCCTCAGTGTTCATATACTCTTTAATGTTTGTCCCCCTTGAGATGCTCCAGATCCTTCCCACCAACACTATATCCCACCAGAAAGTGCCAGCCTCCAAATGGAGCCACACAAAACACATCCACTATAAATAACATGAGGTTTAAGCTGACCCCAGAGGTGCTCTGGCCCAATAAGAAACTAGGGAGGAAGTGTTCCACCCCCTGCCCCTCAACATGTGCATTCGGTCTGGAACACTGAGCATGTGCACACTAGAGACTGTTAAAAGAGCTGCTGAGGAACTGCTGAGGCAGTGGAAAAGGAGGAGGTCTGTGAAATTCAGCATGGTGAGAGCAGCCCCCAGGCCATGGAGACCTGACTCAGGGCCTCTGACTGGTGGGTCTCACAGCTGGTAGACCACCATCTCCTCAGAGTCTGGTGACTCCTCACAGCCCATGTTCTCATGAGGGTGAGATGTCCTCTGTGAAGATTCAGAGGTGACTGAATGCAATTCCTGCCTTGAATCCCAGCCCTGCAGAGGCTGACAAAACAGATGCAAGAATTTGAGGCCAGCCCCATCTAGGGCTCCAGTCTCAAAAGAATAGAGCAAAATGGAGTGACAGATGAGGCTTGGAGAGAGCTTTGTTTTTTGTCAATGTACTTGACCAAGAGAACAAGCAATGGTGTTGGTTCCAGCAGTTTCTACAAGCTACCAAGCTTTCTAGCCTACAGCTCAGCATAGGAAGGTGAAAGTTACTGAGCCCATTGGTGTTTTAAGAATCTCTCATAGCACAAGTTGCTCTCTGCTTTGCTCTATAACAGAAGTTGCCCTTGAACACCTGGTAGGCCTCCCCTCTGCCTCCTCCTTGCAAGGATTACAAGCATTTGTCACCAGCTCCTCTCAGCTTCCCAAAGAATCTTCATGTGGTTGTGATGCTGCTGTTTCTCATGTAATGTGGTTTATAAGCGGGATCCTTTGTTCACATTAGGAAGTAAATTTATTCTAATGCAAGTGGTTGCCATGCCTCCTCTGAGTGGTCAGAGCTTGACCGCTTATTACATTTGATAAGCAAAATGCTCTCGTGAGTACCTAGTGTAATGTTGCATACATATTTGTGTTTCATTATATATATATATATATATATATATATATATGTTTGCATTTGAAGATACTGTCTCAGATATGATGGTTGTGGAAACCTGTTTTCAGTATACAGAAAATGAAACTCTGTCCCTTATCTTCTAACACAGACCCTGCAACAAATGGGTCATGGATGTCAGAATGAGACCTGATACCCTGAAAATGCCAAAGGACATGGTGCAGGGGATGGACCTGTATTTCAAGATCTGCATTTTGTTTACAGCCATCTTGAGCTCACAAGTTAAGAAAAATATTTACCTCTATCCTCTCTGCAGGGTCTAGGAAATCAATGGCCTTTTATCTCCTAGCAGAGACCTGCAGCCACCAGGCTCTGAAATCAGTTAGCATTTTCCTTTGTTAGTCAACAATCCCAGACCCTCAGTATTTACTTATCAGCTAGGGATGTCTCCAGACCTGAATTCCAGCAGAGCAGAGTTTCCTGACACCTCTCCCCCACACACACACTTTGCCTGTTTGCTATATAACAGCCTCTGAGAGGGAATAAAGGGGCAGCTTCAGAAATCCTGTCTTGCCATCATTTCTCCTGTCTCTTGTCTCCTTTCATTCCTCTCCACTAGGTTTATCAGGGACCCTGTTCATATCCCACGGGTTGGGATAACATGGTAGAGAAAATAATCCCACTTCTAAGCACAGGTAAGGGTTTTCTGAATAGCACCCTCATCTAATAGGAAATGAGACAAAAAAACTAACAAATAAGATCTCATGAAATTAAAACTTTTCATTAAAAGGCAAAGAAAATATGAAAAAATCACTGGTGCAATAGTGACATGAGAGTTAGTGTATAATTAGTTTCCTTCTGATCTGCACTACAAAAATTAGTACAGTACACAGTACCTGATCAGAAGACCATGGCTGGAAGGGTCATAGCCCTTTAAGATTATGCTACTAGCCGGGCGGTGGTGGTGCACGCCTTTAATCCCAGCACTTGGGAGGCAGAGGCAGGCGGATCTCTGTGAGTTCAAGACCAGCCTGGTCTACAAGAGCTAGTTCCAGGACAGGCTCCAAAACCACAGAGAAACCCTGTCTCGAAAAACCAAAAAAAAAAAAAAAAAAAAAAAAAAAAGATTATGCTACTAGTAACTGCTTTGTGGAACAAAATAGATCTCGTCAGCTCTCAATCTTGGTCAGAGGTTCTTCTTTCTGTAGTAGGTAGCCATAAATGCCCAGCCTCGAAACTTCAAAATGCTGAAGTGACCATGAACACTAAATTCTGTATAGGGCATGAAGAAAGGCCACTCGCCATAGACTTAGAGAGTATTATAGAAATAGGTCCTGAATATTGTGACTGAGGATGGGGGACTTGCTGTGAAATGTTATCTTTTGGACATGACACAGCCATAGTTGACTCACAAGACTTAGAGAGTATTACATAGAAATAGGTCCTGAATATTGTGACTGAGGATGGGGGACTTGCTGTGAAATGTTGTCTTTTGGACATGACACAGCCATAGTTAACTCACAAGAGTCATGACCACCTGCAGCTTCAGGTAAACATCTTCAGGACTAACCTTGAACATATCTATCTGGACTGAACCAAACAACTAGGAGAGGAAGCCTGCTGGTGGAGGAAAAAAAGCCCACTATGCTTTTGTATCTGTGCTGATGGTAACATGACCCTCCTGCAGTGTATCTGGATAGAAAATCAAAAGGAATCTAGAAACTGACCATTGGTATTATTTACCAGTTCCCCCTTTCATTACCTGACTGACTCCCAGGGAAGACAGTGCAAAACCTAGTCCCTCAAATTAATTGAAGTTAATTAACAGGAGTACAGGTAAGGGATTACTTACAATAATATGAATGACTCAAATGCAATAGCATCACCAATAAAATGGGTGATTCATGAAAATCAGAAGCCTGAGTATCTCTGCATGACTCACCGCTTCAGCTATCCTGCTCAGCACCTATATAACCTTGGAAGGGGAAGGGCCTTATCTTGTCAGTTTCAGTTTTTCCCAGCCATGGTTTAATGCCTGAGACTTAGGAACCTCCTTCATCTTTTTATAGAAATTTTTGAGCCCAAGGAAGAGCATACAAGTTGGATATCCATTATCAAATAGCCAGTCCTGAAAACATACTTGCTGGCTATACAGAATGGCTGGTTTACTGTTAGCAATATATAACTCTGTATATATAGCAATCTATACACACGCATGTAACAATTAAAAGAGATGTCATAAATTATACCTGTGGCCAGGCGGTGGTGGTGCACGCTGTTAATCCCAGCACTCGGGAGGCAGAGGCAGGCGGATCTCTGTGAGTTCGAGGCCAGCCTGGTCTACAAGAGCTAGTTCCAGGACAGGCTCTAAAGCCACAGAGAAACCCTGTCTCGAAAAACCAAAAAAAAAATTATACCTGTGACCCTGACAGTAGATGCCCATGGTTGTGTGCATAGTCCTCCTCCCATTATGAACCCCACTGCACACACCATGCTGACAATGCCTTGCCCCAATGTACTCTCTCCCCAGGCTCGAGCGAGGTTTCGATGACGGTGGTGATAGACCAAATGCTCAGACCCCAGTCACTGGTGCTGCAGCCAGCGCAGACTGGATAGCTGAGACTGGGGGGGAGGGGGCGGGACTGAGTCACGGAGGCTTCTTTTCAGGCGGAAGCACAGCAACCTGTATTTTGCCCAGCAACCTTTTATACCTCTTCTCCTTCTGTGGAGACCCCCTGGCCAGAAAGAACACAGACATCCTTGTCAATAACAGACCACAAGGAAGTTCCCCTGTGGGTCAGGGGGAGTGAGGGCAGCTGGATCACAACTTCCCCCATTTTATTTTATAATACCTTGCCTCTCATGGGGAATAGCCCTCTAATATTCCCTGTTTTAGGTAGCATCCTGCTCCCAAAGTATTGCCCATCTGTGGCTACCCAGACACATAGCCCTAAACCAAGTATCCCCAGGACTGACAGTGCCAAGGAGCCAGACCAGCACCGCAACCATCTAGCATGCACTAACTGGATGGTAAAATTAACAAAAGTATTCCAAACCCTTCTTATATGACGGTTGAATTCCATAACAGTAGCAGAAGCATGCAATACAGTGCATGAGTAACTCACAACTGTTGAAAAGTCCAAAGATAGTCCATTTGCTCCTGAACCAGAGCTACTTATTGGTTCAAGGTCACTATGCCCAATTGAATTTTGAATGTCCAAAGCATTGCTGACTCTTTCAGCAAGCTGATTGACAGTCTCAGCCGTCTGCACAATCTGTGAGAGAGCAAATCCAGCAGTAGCTGTGGTGGCAAAGCTCTGCTCCAGCTGCCTTCTAACCCCAGCCGCACTCACTCTGGATCCAAACTGCTGCATGGAGTGGAGCAGAACTCAGGGAAGCAAGCTCACTGCTCCTGCTCCGGAACTATTGAAGGGGCCCGACCTTATCAATTTTTTAGGGAATTTAGGCATAGTCAACCTGTCTGGCTACTTCCTGCTGAGCAAGGACACTGCATTCTTGGGAGTATTTTACATCAACATTTAAGGGGTTCTCGGTGATTTAAACCACATAAATGTGCAATGAATCCACAGGTTCTCATCCTCTGTGGAGACAAAAGCTGAACCTCTTTCCCAAAACATCAAATCCTTAGGCCTGTATTTTAAAGTCAAAATACTTTCATAGCAGTTCCCAGAATCAAATGTCTTTCTCCAATCCAGAACACAAAAGACAACACAATCAACACAATAACATATATCTCTACACATTCTATCTTTTGAGGCCCTCAATTCACCCTCCTGCCTCCTCTTTATTTTTTCCCTACTGGCCAATCTTCCAGAGGGCATCCCTCAGAGCATCTCTGGGGATGAAGACACACATACTCCTTTTAATCTAACTTGGGTTGTTCCCAGTCTGGAACATTTAAACCCCCTCCTGTACAAAATCTTTGACTGTCTTCCTTGTTACTTCCATGCCTTGTTGCTTTAAGAGTTTCAGTTACTTTCTGAGGCCTTTCAATTCACCCTCCTGCCTCTTTATACTAGCTTATCTCTTGGAGGATGTCCCTCAGAGTTATCTCTGGGGATGAAAAATAAAAACACTTTACCTTCCCCAACACGCTCCACAGACTGAGGGACCCCGTTCACAAATCCCCACTTTCTAGATCTCAGTGGAACCTCCACCTGCTGCAGCCAGGGCAGCCGAGACTGGCAGTGGGGGGGGGGGTGCCGGGATTGAGACACGGAGGCTTCTTTTCAGGTGGAAGAACAGCAACATTTATTTTGCCCAGCAACCTTTTATACCTCTACTCCTTCTGTGGAGACCTACCGGCCAGAAAGAACACAAACATCCTTGTCAATTACAGACCACAAGGAAGTTCCCCTGTGGGTCAGGGGGAGGGGGAGTGAGGGCAGCTGGGTCACAACAACTGGGGACACTTGTACAGAGTTATATGTGGAAGTCAATCAAGGCAGTCCTAGGTATCAGGAAAATGCCACATCCCCACAGATCATAGATTGCCTTTTTGGCAAATTGCTGCAGTAGGTACTTTAATCACTGAGGGTAAAATATACGCAACCAGATGAGCCTCCATTGCCAACCCAGGATGATGGCCAGCCACAGGCCAATGTTAATAAGCAGGAGTGTCAGACTGGGAATCAGCCTATTCCCAGTACGACTCAGAGCAAACAAGAAAATCGACTATCATTATCACAACCCTGTCCAAAAGGCAAGACATCTGGGTAGAGAAACTCCTCTCGATCAGAGGAAACCAGACACAGTAGAAGGAACCTAACTTCAATAGGACTTGGGAGATTTGAGTAGGAGGCTCAGGCTCTTTACTTCCTCCTGCCTGTTCATTGTCACGGGTATCTTCATGGTTCTGAGCCTTGGTATGAAGCTGTCTGGTGCCCCGTGTTTGGTTGCTGTGGGGGAACCAGCAAACATCCAGACCTACAGCTTCTTCTCTACGTAGATCTGACTGTCCTAGACTTGTTGTGTAGACCAGACTGGTCTCATAGACCAAGTGTTGGGGTAAAAGGCATTCCCTGTCAGTGTATACTGTTTAAACCAGGGATTTTGCCTACCTTCCTTCCCACAGAAGTTACTACATACATCTGAGCATCCTGTGTCCCCATAGGTTCCCTCCTCTGGCAAGGCAGTCCCAGAGTACGTCCTTCACACCCCCATGGTGCCCTCCTATGGACACTAATTCTCTTGAATCCTCTCTTTGGAACCTCTAAACTGGTAACCCTGAGGTTCTGAGAGGAAGTTTGGGTCACAGACAAGCATGTCCAAGCCCAGCTGCCCTCACATTGGGAAGGAAAAGGTAAGACAATTAGTCGTCCTGGGGCCTGAGTCCAGCACTTTGCACTAGGGACCAGTCAACAGCTAAGATTCCTCACCAGTTATTATCTCCACCCCCACAGAGACAAATCTCATAACCATTCCTCACAGAGAGTGAGGATGTAGCTGTACAGATGCCAGAATGGAAGGTAAGCGGCACAGGTGCAAATAAGAACTGGTTATCTCTATTTTTTGGAAGGTAAGTTGTTTGCATTAACAAAACTACTTCTGCCAATGTGGGCTGACAAACCACATGCTGGGCTCCAAGAAAAGTTACCCTGAGACTGTCCTGGCACTGCTAGTTTACAAGCAAGAGACAGCCACCAAAGTCAAGGGCTCAGTAACAGTACAAAAAATAACAAGAATAAGTTCACTGCTTTTTCTTACTAGGTTTGAAACATAATAGTCAATACTATAAAACGAGGAAGTGTCACATAAGAAGTGTTAACCCTACAGCAAATACAACTTGTAAAGACTCCATACATTTTATATACATAAACATTAACCGGGGCTTGGTCTATGGGATTCTTGGCCCCTCATGTCTGAGGCCTCCAATTCCTGGGTTGGGTTGGGGGTAGCAGGTTGTGGGTGAACAGTTATCTCTAAGGAACTGGGGCTCCTGGTATCATCATCACCTGGCAAGCTCTGCTCAAAAGGCATTGATAGGTCCAGGTATACCTGTTGGTAGAAAAGGTCATAGGACTATGTTAGTATGCATCCCCTTGATTCCATGGCCATCTATGTTCAGGCTGGCCCTTGAATACCAACCCCATTATTGGAACTTAGAGGAGCAGCCCACACAGGAATAAGAGAAGGCAGAGAGGGCAGGATTGAGTGGTACTTACGTGGGTTGATGTCACAGTGAGGATGCCATCTAAACCCTCTACCAGAAGCTTGAAGGTGGGCCTCTGTGAAGGCACTGCATGCCAACATTCCCGCATGATCCCATACCTGTGGCAAATATGGCTGTGGTTTCTTGACCTGTTGTCCATCCCTACCTCACCCAAGGCTACCAGGAGCCCTGGTAGGAAACCAGCCACTCCCAGGGATTAGTTAGAGGAGTAAGGAATGCTTTGCTCACAGGTCATGTGTGCAGTTGGCAGGCTTGTGCATGCGGTAGCCATCTTTCAATAGCTTGAAAAGCTCTTCCACTGGGATGCCAGGATATGGTGAGCCCCCCAGTGTAAAGATCTCCCAGAGCAGGACTCCAAAGGACCACCTGTATGGGAGTGAGGGCAGAGGCCTGTTACTCCTGCTCAATTACTGTAACAGTTTAACAACAGGACAGGTTACCAATGGGCAAGGAGGGGTGTGTGGATGAGAGGCATGGCAGGGCTATGCTGTTGTCTCAAATGAGGAGAAAGAATATGCCTGAGAGGGCCAGAACCTTAAAGGCTGTGATAGGTGTGACTTGAGTCTTGCTATCCCCATCCTATGTTAGGACACATACACATCACTCTGGTGGGTGTAGACTCCATCAAACAGGGACTCTGGTGCCATCCACTTCACAGGTAGCCGGCCCTAGGCACAGGGAGAGTTGTTGGCTGTCAGGTGTCCCCTGGTGGAGCACTGCACCCAAACCACCCTGGAATGGGGCTCACATCTGTGGTCTTCTTGTAGCATTCCAAATTGTGCACATCACGGGCCAAGCCAAAATCTGCAATCTTCATCACATTGTCCTCAGTCACCAACACGTTTCTAGCAGCCAAGTCTCTGTGAATACACTGAGGAGGCATGAAAGGAACCTGTGCTAAACTGACAGCTCCCTAGCCTAAGCAAGCTTGACATCCACTCTTCCACTCAGAAAGACCCTACCTCACCTGTGCCCCAGCTCTGCTCACCTTCTGAGAAGCCAGGTACTCCATACCTCGAGCCACCTGATAGGCACAGGACACCAGATCTTTGCGGGTAAGCTGTTTTTCTGGCAGCCTGGAGGCACCATAGTATTCCATGCTTAGGGGCCTTTGTGCCCGCAGGAACTCCCGGAGGTTGCCCCTGGCAGCATACTCCATCAGCACATACAATGGCCCTGGAAGCACAGACACTCAGAGATGTTGTGTGTGACTCGGGTCCCGATCTAACTGTCCACCCACCTGCTGTACTTACCACCCTGTGTGCAGGCCCCCAACAGGTTGATAATGTTCTTGTGCTTGCCAATAGCTTTCATCATCTCCATCTCAGACACCAGGTCCAACAAGTCCTGGTCATTGGCACCATCTGTGTTGAAAGCGGGAATGTCAGGTGGTGGCCCTGCAGCCCCCACTGCCCTGCGCTACTTCTCTCCCTCCTCACCTTTCAGCATTTTCACAGCCACAGTGACAGGCTTGACAGTGTTGTCCATGTTAAAGCCAACAGCCTCTGCCATAAAAACCTGGCCAAAGCAGCCTTCTCCTAGAGAATTACCAAGTGTCAGCCTGTCCGAAGAAACAGAGGCAGTGAGTATGTGCCCAGGACCCCCAGCCCTCATGGCCCTGTGCCACTGCATCCATAGCTGACAATGGGTTCTTGCTCATGAAGACAGAGAAACCCAAGTCTCACCCTGGACCCCACCTCCAACAGACCTCTGCCTGGTCGCCATCTAGCCCCCAGCCACAGAACCTCCTCCAAGTATATATAAAACCCCACCAGCACTAACCGAGTTCTAGATATTTCCCACTTTGGGTCGGCTGGCAGCTCAAGCTCAGAAATACTGGCCATTGCAGTATGTTCTCTTGAAACTGGGTGGACGATGTGGACCAAGGGTATATCAGAGTTCATGGAGGTCACCTGCTTGGATCAATGGGGATAGGTTGGTGCTAGACAATGGATGCTGGGCATTGGGAAAGGGTTGAGGTGGTATAACTCCCAGGAGTAGCAAGATCAAGTCCATGTGAGGCAGTATGTAGGGTCAAGAAGAGGGATGCTCAAGCAGTGGTTACTGAAGACTCAAAGTTGTTTTGAGCAACGTGGGATCCATGTGGAGGATAGGAATAGGGAAGGGTCAGCTCATCTGACTGCAGAGAAATGAGTACTAAGCAGGCCTCAGGTACTGCTGGGACTTTAGGACGTTCAAGGTACAACAGAGAGATCAAAACTTGGTATCTACTTTCAGTTACCTGTTGCTCAGGTGTGAAGCAGAAGCTATTGTCAACACTGGGAGCCCCCGGTTCTTTCTTGAGACTCTACGCAGGTAGCAGAGTGTCACAGCTGCAGTCAAGACTAAGATGGAGAAGCCCACCCAGAAGCTGATGGTGCCTGCAGATAACCTGCCAGCTGCACTGCTCTCTGCCAGCTCTCTCTCAGCTGCAAAGACATAAAAGTTGGGGCCTCATCCAGCCTTGTGGGACTTGCCATTGCCCTGAGCTCTAGGTACCTGTTGGGAAGCAAAGCTACTGGGCTACTCAGAATTTGGTGACCTACGTCCCCAACTCACATTGGTATCCCCAAACATCTATGGGTCAGCAGGGACCAGACTCAGGAGGGAAGCCTGACAGAGCCAGAAGCATCCACACCACCACCAAGGCTCCCAGGAGATCCCAGAGCCTCAAGGCTAGACTGTGGAAATCCAGCTAGAGGATTGTGGGGGAAGCCTTTGCAAGATCAAGACAAGGCAGGGTGACACTCCATACCAAGCACAAGGCCAGGGTGATTACCACAGGATGGACTGCAATAAATCATAAGTGCACCCCTGCTGTCCCTGTCCCTGGCAGCTTTGTTATGTTCAGAGCCAGCACCATAAGAGGACAGATGGAGCACCAGCAGCAGGAGCAGAAACAGCACATACCTGGCAGTACCTCCAGCCATGCAGAGTGATGGGAAAATCCGAAATAATTGCCTGCCAGACAGGTGTACTCCCCTGAGTCCTCAAAGGTGATATTGCGCAAAGACAGAACTTCTAGCTCCTTGTTGCTTGTGTTAATGCCTGATGTCTAAAAAGAGAGAACAGAAATCAATAGGCAAGCACCAGCACATCCCTTTGGGTACCACAGCACCATTCACACAGAGATGATCAGACAGGCTTCAAGGAAAATGCCACCTCTGCTACCACCTTGACAACTACAGCTCTACCACTGCAATGGATGCCCTCTGCATCCTGAACCAAGGCACAGAGCCTGAAACCAGTCCCTCTATTGGTGGATAGTTCCCTGTCCCAAGGTAAGCATTGGGCACTTGGGCAGCATGGTGCCACAAAGAAGCAACATGCAGAGTTAGTACAGAAAAAAAGATGGGCAGACAGATGTATGGAGAGAAAACCAGAGGAAATCAGTGTCAGCCTGAGAATGGTGGAAAGTCGATGTTCTGAAGCAGCACAGGGCCCAGCCCCTGGAAGGTTCTGAAAACTTCTAAGCAAGAGAACAACACAGACCTGAGGGGCTTTGAAGGAGGTAGGAAGTCAGTGCTGGCTGGGAGCTACCAGTATTATCAAGGCATCAGAAGCAGAAGATGAGTCAGAGGTGAGTCAGTTATCACCTACTTGAGCACTGTGAACATACCACCAAAATGCCTTCTCAGCCATGCTTATGAAATTGATGGCTCAACAAATGTTCTTGCCCCATCCCATTCTGACACACTGAAAGATAAAGGTGTGCATCTGCCTTCAGATTGTCACTGATCCAGGATATCTCTAGAAGAAAATGAGGACAAGACAGGGCAAGGGAGATGCCAAAGAATGGGTTGGGGGAGGAAGCACTGGAAAGCTGCCTGAAGCGAGGCACATAATGTCAGTGGTGGGTGTGGTTTCAAAGACTGGCCTCCTTCATGTCCACTCTCCCTACACACACACACACACACACACACACATACACACAGACACACACATATATATACACACACACAGAGAAACACACACAGAGAGAGAGAAACACAGACACAGGCACACAGAGAGAAAGAGCACACACACAGAGAGAAACACAGACACAGAGAAAGAGAGAAAAACCACACATACACACACACAGAGAGAGAGAGAGAGAGAGAGAGAGAGAGAGAGAGAGAGAGAGAGAGAGAAAGGGAACCCATACTCTTCAAATCTTCATCCCAAGGGTCATTTCACATCAGCCTGTGCTCACAAAACCACACACCCACAGTGGGAGGTACACTGGACATGGCCCTAGTGGTCTCTCTCAACAGCCAGGATACCAAGTCCTGCCAACACCTGTTCCTCTCTCCCATCAGCCCTCCAAGTCTCTCTTTCCTGTGTTGCAAAGCCCAAACTCTCTCTCTCTCTCTCTCTCTCTCACGTGGCCCCCACCTGAGGCTATGAAGCAAAGCTCCAGGCAGAGGGAGGCAGGAAGAGCTCGTCAAGGCAGGGTGGAGCTAGTGCTGCAGTGCAGGCAGCGGGAGAGTGGACAGCCAGTCCTCTGACGTCAGAGGGTACTAGTACAGCAGACATCCTCCTGTCCTGAGCACCAAAACTATCACCCAAGAGAAGCCTTCTGTAGACCCAAGCCTCAGAGCCAACAGGGAAACAAGTCCTACGGGAGGGCACAAGTAACACAGAGCCTGCCTGCAGCTCAGAACAGGTGATAAGTTCTGAGACTCAGGTGCCCCTTCCCAGAAACTCCAACATGTGGGTCCCAGTCCCAAGGTATTCCTCAGCCAAAGAGGGACTTAAGGACCAGGGCAAGGCACTTCCAGCTAACCCATCCACCCAACCAGCTGCCAACAACAGAGCCCACCTTGAGTACGGTGACATAGGGCTTGCCATCCGGGCCTGTCTTGCTGCCATTCACCTCAACATGCTTCAGCCACTGGATGTGTGGTTGGGCATCACTGTACACCTTGCAGTGGAACTCTACATCACTTCCTAGGGTGGCTGTCTGGTTTTCTGGCAGCCCAGCCTGCAAAATGGGCTGATGTGGGAAGCGCTCTGTAAGACACAGACAGGTCAGGTGCAGTGGGTCCAATGGCCGAGGCTGACCTGCTGTAGTCACCCAGCCTGGCTCTTACCCAGTACATCCAGTGTGTAAGTCTGCTGGATGCTCCCAAACTTGTTCTGAACCACGCAGGTATAGTAGCCACTATCAGAAGGCACCACACTCTCCATGACCAGGCTCCAGTGCTGGTGCCTAAGCTGCAGGTAAAGTTAGTAGGTGAGTGACTGTGGATGCCCAAAAATGTGAGCCTGTTTTCATCCTGACAGATAGTTAGGCTATGCAAACATACTTCTGCTCTTTCTTTTGTAATGTAAGGTTACCTAGGAAGTGATTGTTTTCAGGATACTTGGTCTAGAGTGGCTTTGCTACTTAAACAACAAAATGCTAATGACTTGACACCTCAAAGTGTTAAAGTAATTAACTGTTTTACCTGTAATTTGTATCAAGTTAAAAAAAGTCTTTTGTTGCTGCCTTCTCCTATTGTATTTGGATATAAACATATAAGGAAAACTAAACAGGGAAAATTTCAGTATTCACTGGAATGCCCTCCTGGTACTTTTCTATGGTTTCAGTTTTATTACTTTTCACTTTACTTCTACTTCTAAAATCTCATGCCCCTACCCTGGCAAGAGGTATTTTTGTTGAGGCTGGTCTACAACAAATGATATGGGCTATACCCTCTGTATCCAGGCCCTACCTATATGTGCCCCTTTCCCAGACTTACCTTGATGCCCCCCATGCGATGCTCCCCTCGGAATTCCTTGCCATTCTTCAGCCAGGAGATGGAGGGGGTGGGATTGCCAGCAGCTGCACAGTGGAAGCGTACCGTGCTGGTGGCTGGCACAGCCAGCAGTTTCATATCCATACGGTCTGGCCGAGTCCAGTAAGGGGCCCCTGATAGCAGAAGTGCTCATAACAGCATGATCAGTACACCCTTGCGAAGCTGCCCTACCAGCACCCCCTCAAGCCTCATCCCTCATCTGTATTGAGACTCCTTTGCTTTGTCTGAACACTGCATCCACAGCTGTCCCACTCTCAGTCTTGGGCTATTCTCTTCTCTCCATCTGAAGCAGACTCACAGGTGTAGGGACCCAGGAAGTAGAACCCAGTAGGATGTAGATCCTGGGAGGCAACTAGGCCAGGTCATTCCACCAGTACACCAAACCTGAGTCAGCCTGTATAGTGCCCAGTGAAGGCAGGTACCCTTCAGGTCATGCTTCCCCTCCACTGAGTTCCCTCCTTCCTCTTGGATGGGTGGAGGATGCTGTTGTGGAATATCAATTGAAGATGTGTTACATTTTTATATGTTGTGGAACAATTATTTCATGATGCAAAGATGTGTTTCACTCTTTTATGTTGTATTTGCTTAACTTGGTGAAGCTGTGTTACTCTGTCTGGTCTAATAAAGAGCTAAATGACCAATAGTAGGGCAGGAGAGGGAAACAGGCAGGGCTCGCAGGCAGAGAGGACAAAGAGAAGGAGAAAGTTTAAGAAGGAACCAGAAAAGAAAGAGGAGGATGCAAAGGCCCAGTCACCCAGCTACACAGTCAGCCACAGAGTAAGAAGTAAAGAAAGGTATATAGAATAGAGAAATATAAAACCCCAGAAGCAAAGTGTAGATGGGATAATTTAAGAAAAGTTGGCTAGAAATAAGCCAAGTCAAGGTCATACAATCATAACTAATAAGTGTCCATGTGTTTATTTGGAGCTGGGCGGTGGGCTCCCAAAGAGTAGAGCAAAAGCAACCAGCAACAGGATGCCATATTGTTTGGACTCATGAGGAAGCTGAGGGAGGCAACAAATTTCCAAAACAGAGAACAGAGGCAGGGACAGGGTCTTCCACAGTGACTCAATCAGAGAACCCTATGCAACTCTGGGAGGAGGAACTGCCATATGAAGTAGGAGAAAAGTGTGTAGACACTGGTGAGGTGTCCCTCCAGGCTCCAAATTTGGACAGTAGGTTTGAGAGAAGAGTGCCACAATGGGAGACTACAGCAACTTAATGGTGCCTAATGCCCAGTAAGGTCAAGAAGGTGACCCTTCAGGCACCTTCCCTAAGTGTTTATGGTGCAAAAACACTAAATACAACCTGGGAAGTCCAGGATGATAGAAGAAAATGGGAAATTACAAACACATTGGTAATTGTTGGGGCAGAAGCTAGAGACCAACTGGGTTAGAAATTCTGCTCTGAACAATCTGATAGCCAAAGTTGAAAGGGAGAATAAGAAACTGACCCACTTCTCAGGACTACTACCTTTTTTTGGCTTCAGTCCTAGAATCTAAGTCCATTTCTATGAGGGTTGTGAAACCTCAAACAAGTCCCTATACCTGCTCTTTTCACCCGCACACACTCATAAGACTCATTACCCTGTTTTCCCATTAAGTTTGTCTCTCTGATTCCTCTCATCCCCTTGTCCACTCTACCCCAGAAGGTTCTAGGTGGTCTGAGGACTCAGTTAACACAGCCTAGTCTCAGAGTCATAACCACTCTGCGTACGATGTCTGGACCCATGATGTACTCTTTCTCTATCTCTCTCTCTGCCCAGACCCTGAATTTCCTGTAAACAACTTGTTATGCTTGCAGCTGCTCTCTGTGAACAAAACAACTTGTTTTTTCTATGTTTGTAGCTGCTCTGAGCATGAGACCCTCAGGAGTTCCTGATGGCAGGAGAGTAGTTTCTGGTGGGTTTGCCTGGGGCATGGCTACCAGTTAATGATCCATATATAAGTGGCTCTGGTACACAATAAAGGGGCACTCTTGTTTCAAAGATGACCCATGTCTCTATCTGTGTGTCTTTGTGTGTTTAAACCTCCAGGCCCTTGCCTGGCTCGTGGATGGTCCTTTAGTGCAGGCTCCACAATACAGGTGCAATATAATAGTACACGTAGTACTACGGATGGTCTCTCTCTCTCTCTCTCTCTCTCTCTCTCTCTCTCTCTCTCTCTCTCCCTCTCTCTCCCTCCATGGTTCTAGGCCATACCATGGGCACTGCCATGTGCCCTCATATACTCACACCAAATCTGTGATGCCCCCTTTACAATGTATGCCTCAGCATGGCACTGCTCCCCTCCTGCTGGTCTGCAGCAACAGCCACTAGTTCTGTGAATCTGCTGTGGGACAATGGTTTCTAAGGGTATTTTAATAAAATGCTGATTGGCCAGTAGCCAGGCAGGAAGTATCGGCAGGACAACTGGACAGGAAGTAGAGGTGGGTTAATGAGAACAGAATTCTGGAAAGAGGAAAGCTCTTTCTGCCATCCTGGCCCTGCCACAGAAGAAGCAAGATGTGAATGCCTCTCTATAAAAGGTACTGAGCCATGTGGCTAACACAGATAAGAATAATGGGCTAATGTAAGTTATGAGTTAATAAAAAGCCTGAGCTAATGGGCCAATCAGTTTATAACTAATGTAGACCTCTGTTTGGTTTCTTTGGGACTTAACGACTGTGGGAACCAGGCAGGAAAGAAACCCAGACAACATGAATCCCTAGATCTATGTACTCGTCAGTGGTAACCTGAACTCCTTGCCTGGTTTACTCACATTCCTTCCCACCAGAACTTACCAAAATCCCTGCTGAGCAGCCCTGCCTCCTCACTGCCCCTGGGGCACTGTCTACCTGTAGCAGTGCCCCTTAACAATAAGACTACAGGAAGGGAGCAGCCTGATCCTGACCAGCTCAGTATGCCTAGGCTCTGATCTTACCTGTGTCTTCAGCCACATTCACGCCATCTTCATCATCAGCTGAGGATGGAGCCTCTGCAATAGTTATAAGCAAGCAGTGGTCCTGTGACACTCCTACATCCGCAGACCTGTTGCTCCCTATTTTCAGAGTACACTGCTCTCCATCTTTAGGGACCCTGCTCCTGCCTTTGCAAGGCCATTCATTCAAATAGCACAGAATTGGGGGCACCCCCTGTGATGTGGGGAACTAAGCCAGCAACACTCTTGAGCCAGGGATACTGGAGCCATGCTGCCTAGGACTGCCCTGACCTCCCTAGCAATGCAGCTGCTCAACACAGTTGTCAGCCCCAGCCACCAAGAACTTACCTGTCACATGCACAGTGAAATGGCACAGGACATCCTGAGTGAGCTGCTGCTGGCACATGTAGACCCCGGCATCGTCATGGGAAACGTTCAGCACTTGTAACCTCTGGGGCCCCACCAGGATGCGGTGGGAAGATACCAGCTCTGTGCCATCCTTAGACCAGACAGTGCAGCCTGTGCCGGCACCTCCAGGCACAGAGCAGAACAGCTCCATGGTGTCCCCACAGCCAAAGACCACTTGCTCTTGCTGGCTAGGCTCAGGGCCTGGGGCCTCTGTGGATGAAGTGGAAAGCTGTGAAACAGATTCTTCAAAGTAGCATGCTGAAAGCCCATACTTTGCTTTGAAAACTAGCAAAGCTGTGGCAGGCAAGTGAGGGCCATGCTCCTGGGCCTTGAGGTTCTGCCAGACAATGGTCAAACCAGGAGTGGGCAGACTATTTCAGTAAGAGCCCAGGGGTGTGAGTACTCAACTCTGTCAGTGGTGTGTGTTAAGGTTTCTGTCTCTGTCCTGGAGGAGGAAGCTGTCTTCCAAGGATGATATGGAAGAGACACAGCTGCTTAGGACCAGACTAGATTGGTTTCACACATTCCAGGGAAGGAGCGTGATGATTAGAATTATTAACCAAAGAGAAACAGAGATGAGAGAGAAATAAAAGATAAAACAGAGAACAGCATCAGGAGGGAAATTTAGTGAATATTGAACCACCCCTTTATTTTCCATATATTTTTTATACCCCACTCCAAAGAGGTAAAGGGGGAGGCAACAGACTTCATCAACATGATAAAACAAATAAACAGAGTACCTCTGATCTTTGTTCAAGATGAAGTTGATACACCTCTGTACTTAAAATACCAATTAACCACTCTAGGTCAGGACCTCTTGTTTTGTAGTCACTTGTTGTCAACAACTTTGAAAAAGCAAAACAAGCTCAAACTCTCTGACCTCTAATCAAGGTGAAATGGACTCACATCTGTGTGCCCTGACACACAGCAGCACTCCTAGTAGCTGAAAGATCTGAAAATGTCAAGAAGGGTGGGGGCAGCTCTATGGTACAGCACCTGCCTGGAATGTCTGAAGCTTTAAACTCCTATACCTGGGGTCCCCATTTCACAAATGAGGACCATGCTTTGGCTAGGGGATGTCAGAGGGGCCATGTGAGCCAACTGGAAGCTAGAATCACAGTCAAGTGGAGACAGTCACCCATCCTGAGAGTTATGAAACTGGAGTTCTAGGGAGGTTAGACACAGGTAGCCATACACCTCTCCCCTACCCAGATGCTGCCCAGCTCATGAGGAGACCCAAAGGCCTCACACCTAGGGACACACCACCAGCTGGTTATCACACCCAGATTTCCCTGCTAGGACCTAACAATGACCATCACAGGCACAGATGGGCTCGGGGTCCAAGACAGGGGCAGGTAGTCCTGCTGGTCAGACCTTCTTCCTTAGATTCAGATGGACTGGTTAACATGTCACTTGCCATTCTGCAGATGCATTCAATGCTCAAATGTCCATTCAAACTAAAGCAGTACCAGTTCTGCCCATTCCAGAGTCATCCCACCAAGATCCCAACAGCCGGAGAGACTGTCCTCAAAAGTATCCATGAAGCTTGTGTCCCATGGAGCCAGGCAGATTTTGTTTGTCCCTGAGTGGGCCTCACAGTAAGGGATCTTCTATCCTGACCTCCAGTTCTCCTGCTGCCAGGTCCTATGGAGGCAATCCAACGCTAGAAGCTTCGTGAGGCACCAAAGAAGACCAAGAACTGTCTAGTCAGTGGCCTCAGGGCAACCATGACCCAAAAGCAACAGTTGTAATTTAGTCTGAGCAAGACAAAAAGTCAAGCTATTCACACAAGTCCTCTCATCAGGAGAGTGACTGGGGAAAGACACAGCATTCCACAGGATGGAGAGGCAAATGCCTGGATGTATGAGGGGAAGGGAAATGGCCCTGAATCAGCTGAGCTGACATTTGATCTATCCACCCATCCTGTCCACTAGGAGCCAGCACAGCCCAGATACCTGGACTTTGGAGGCCTCAGGCAACAGCAAATCCAACCCTGTGATCCCATTCCAGTGTCACAGGGCCTATAGGAGCCTGTGTTGTGAGTTACGCAGGTAATAAGGGAAACACAGTGTGGGATGTGGCTTGAGACAACACAGTATATGGTATATGCTGAGGAGGTAGTATCAGATCATGGTCTAATGGAGCCCTCACACCCCCATCAGCCTTGAGACCTTTGAAAACACAGATATTTTAGATTACAATTCATAACACTAGCAAAATTACAGTTAAGAAGTAGCAATAAAAACAATTTGATGGTTAGAGGTTACCATAACATGAGGAACTGTATTAATGGAAAATTAATTAGGAAACTTGAAACCACTGCAGGCTACTTTCTACCCCTACTGAGAACCCAGAACCCAGATTGCTCTGCCTACCAGGAGTGGCCAGTGTGGTTGGGGCCTAGCCCTGCTCTAGAACCCTTAGGTCCAGCCAGCTCCTGCTTGGTGATTTATGTTCCCAAAGAGAGTCAGCCATGTCTTTGTATTTTCATTGCCAGGCCCATCTAGTTAAGGAATAGGATGAAGTTTATTGGCTTGTAAACTCCCTGGGTGGGGCAGGGCTGGGTGCATTTCCACCAATCCACCTTCATTGCCTGGAGCACAGAGAGGGTCTGTGCTTTCCTCTGGACCTGAGATCACTGACACCAGACACAGGGAACAATATCTTCTAAAATTGATATGGTCCCCTGTGACTGGCCATTTGGCTGCTGGGGAAGCACTAATATGCAAGCCGAGTCTCAAAGAGGGTGCTGATTTCCTGACAAATGCTGTCATAGCAGCTGAATGGCACGCACACTCAACCTTCCAGTCCACTTCCATTCACCAAAAAAAAAGTTCCAGGCCAGGCAGTGGTGGCTCATGCCTTTAATCCCCGAACTTGGGAGGAAGAGGCAGGTAAATTTTTGTGAGTTCAAGCCAAACTTGATCTAAAAGAGCTAGCTTCAAAATAGGCTCCACAGCTAGAGAAAAACCCTGTCTCAGAAAAAAAAGGAAAAAGGAAAAAGTTCCAGGAGCCCCCAGCTGCTGAGTTAGAAAGGTACTTGAGGTACTTGCCCCCACTTGCCCCTTCCTGGGAGGCTGAGCTGAGCTGCCATCAACTGGGTGGAGGAGAAGGAGGCCCGAGCTGTGCCACCAGGGTACAAAAGCCAAGGTTCAAAGGAGCGACTGTTGGGACATCTGCTCCAGTGGGGAAACAGCTCACCATGTACTGTGTGGCACCATCAGGCCAGTGGCCTGCATTGCCACACCATGCCCAGGCACAGTGGGCAGGGGCAGAGGTTAGGAAGAGCCCGTACACATATTTACCTCGGGGAGGTAAAGCCTCAGACTCTGGCTTTGTTTGATGGAATGCAGTGTCCCATCAGACTTTGCTGGCCAGCCAGTCTGTGCAGCTGAGCTGCGATCCTGGGACAAGTGCCCCTCACCTCCCAGAGTGTGGTCTACAGAGGTATGCCTCTGAAAGACCACCCTCAAGACACCTACAGGCAAAGAGAGGAGTGGAAGACCTGAAGCTGTCACCATATCATGTGAGACACTGGGTGACAAAAGCTGAGCTTTGGCTGGAGTCCTCTGCCTACCCCCAAACTCCAGCCTTCATTTTGGCTTAAGATGAGCAAGAACTGTCCTGGTGACCTTGGAAACCAACAACAGGCAGTTTTTGTCAACAATGGGAATCATGGAAACCCAGCAAGTGGCACTCTGACTGCTTAGGCTGAGGAGCCTGAGGCTCCCTGTCACAGTGATCCATTCTATGGGGTGCCTTACACTTGGTAGTGATCCTGAGACTCCAGATACCTCATACACTGACACACAGCAATCTGTAGATTTGAGAGAAGAACCGAACTCACTGCTCCCCATGGTGCTACTCAACCTGACATCCCCTACTCACTCAGGGGCTATCTGCCATTCCCAAAGCTTCTGATGGCCACCATCATCACCCTACGTGTATCCCACCCTGCAGCCAGGCACACCGAGTCAGTCCATACCTGGCAGTTTCCTCACAAGTCTCTGCTCTGTGGTAGGAGGTTGGGAGGCAGCTCTGGTCCCAACCACTATGCATAGCACTAGCAAGCAAGCCAGGACTCCCATGGCTGGAGATGGCAGTGGCATCCTCATGCACAAGGCATGAGATGTTACATCCCCAACGCCTAACTTCTGCTCCAGTGTGGGTAGATCCACTCTGGAGAGTCTGTGGGAGGAGACCAGCAAGTTTATCTGAGCAGGTGTGGTGGGAGGGGTCTAGGGGGTGGGGGCAGGAGATGGGGAAGACAGGAGGGCATCAAGTACCTGAAAAAGGAAACCAGACCATTCTACCTTCTGTGGTCCCTCTCTTTTCTTTCCCTCCACAGGGACAGAGCTCTCCACTATATTTTCTCTGTTTTATTTTTTCTTTTGACTACAACTGGTAAAATTAAGGTAAATTTAATTATGATGTTTTGGATCCAATTACTCTTAAACCCTCTCAGCAGTTTTCTAGGATGTTTGTTAAGCAGGCTTTGGGAGACTTCTAACTAAATGTTTCATTGTATTCTTTTTGAAAAGGTTTTCCCCTTCCAGACCCACAGGGACTGGCCTTCCTGAGAAGTAAACAGGTTGTTACTCTTCAGACTCCTGCAGAAAAAGCAAGGCCCCAGGGCGCATCATCCCTTGCCACAGCAGAATCATGCCCTCTAGGGTCTCTCTGCAGCCCACTGGTTCTCCAGGTATCACCTATGGCAGTCTTGCTCTGTCACCCTCTGAGAGTTGGCTCTTGCACCCATCATCCATGTGTGACCCTCAGTGAGACCAGCAGACAAAACTTCCTTTAAGTTAAAAGACTGAAAAACAATACAAGCTTATTTATAGTAACATTGCCACAAGAGCCTTCTTTGACTATCTGAGAGCTGCTACAAAAGGGGAAGGCTTGATGGAGTTTTTAAAGGCACAAACCTCAATTGTCTCAACTCCTGGGGTATTTTTGCTATGTGAGAAATTATCCTGTTCTTGTTTTTTAGAGCACACAAGGATAAGTGAGATTACAGAAGCAGAATGAGCATCTGCCTAATATTTTAAAATAACAATTATACAGTATGGAACAATTGTGAGAAATGATCCAGTTGGCTCTGGGATCAGTTTTCCCTTTAGATTGCTATTGAGACTCAAATGCTGAGGGCCATGACTTAGGGTTGTAGTCCAGACATCCTGTGGTTAATAATCCTTAGGGTGAGAATAAAGTCTTGCTGACTCCAATGTTTTTCTGTTTTCACATAACTTAGTTTGACACTCAGTTCGAAATGGAGCTAGTTTTTAACCACTACATAAGTAAACAGACCCAGTTTCTGATTTTAGAGTAGCCAGCTTGGGGGTCAGGCAGGTGGGCTCAGCATTTGCACACAGAAGGCTGTAGACAGCCTTCAACACAGGCTGCTGATTTCTTACCCCTCACACAAAGGGCTGTTAAAACTAGGTCCTGTGTGGCCAGGAGAATGTGAAGTTGGCAGTTGTGATAGCTCCTAACAGAACCCTCACTAGTCAGTAGTACTGATGTCTCTAGTTCAAATTCTCAATTCATTCATGTTTGATGACATAGGCAAATGGAGACTTAAGTAAACAGTATCTTTAGAAATTAGGCCTTACAGTCAAGTTGTAAAGGTTTAACAACAGCATAAGTAATAACATACGATATTTGGGTGGTGTAATATGTGACTCCTTTAGGAACAACTCAATAAGCTGTAGCATATTCCCAGTCCTGGAAATTTGATTTTATAGCATATGATATCTAACTGGAGTACTGTCTTCCCCATCACATAGTAACCATCTTTAAAAATTTTATATATGTGCATATTTCAGGAAACTTCTAGAGTTCCAGGTATCAATAGAGCTTTTCAACCTCCCTGTTTTAGCCAATATTCTATTGCTGTATAAAGACACCATAACCATAACAACTCTTATAAAAGAAAGCATTTAATTGCGGCTTGCTTACACTTTCAGAGGCTTAGTCCATTATCAGTATGGTGGGAAGCATGGTGGCATGCAGGCAGACATGGTGCTGGAGGAGCTGAAAGTTCTACATCTAGATCAGCAGGGAGCAGGTCTGGACCCCCAGTGACACACTTCCTCTAACAAAGCTGTACCTACTCCAATAAGACCATACCTCCTAATCCTTTAAAAAAATGCCACTTCCTGATGTCAAATATAAAAATATATTAGCCTATGGGGGCCATTCTTATTCAAACGACCACACTTCCCATATACCTTCCTTTACTTTGCCCACCCACCTACCTCCTCCATTGAATCTTCCCTTATCCTGTTGTAACACTTTATTCAATTTTCTGTTTTTTGAAGAGCCCCTACCCTACCAACCCCTTCGTAGATACCTGACCTCTGTTTATAAATGAAACACACATTTAAAGATAGCATCCATGTATAAAGTGGGAAAAAACACATTATTTGTCTGTTTTGGTCTTGGTTACCTCACTTAGTAGGATTTTTTTCAATTCCATTATTTACCTGCAAATTTTATAATTACATTTTGTTTTCACAGCTGAATAATATCCCATTGTATAAATGGATTATATTTCCATTATCCCTTCCTCTCTTGATAGACATCTAAGCTGTTTCCATTTTCTGGAGAGAAAAGCAGTGAACATTGGTGTGCTGATGCAGGTGAGGCCCTTTGTGTGTATGTCCAAGAGTTGTAGAGCTGGATTCAGAGGTATATCTATTTTCAACCCTGAGAAGCCTCCTCACTGATTCAGTAGTGGCTGTACCAGTTTACACTCCCACCAGCAATGATAAGTGTTCCTCTTTCCCCACATCCTCAGAAGCATGCGCTATCATTTCTTTCTTTCATCTGGGCCATTTTGGATGGAATAAGATGAAACCTCCAGGTAGTTACAGTTTTTGTTTCCGTGGTGGTTAAGGATGTCAAACCATCTGCTCTATTCACATGCAGTGAACATATTACATACAGTGACACACTCATACATGTGAAATAAAACAACAAATCTTTACAAAAAAGTTGAAACAAACAAAAAAAAACGGGACTGGGCTGGCAATAAGGCTCTGCAAGTAAAGGCGCTTGTTGCCAGGCCTGACAACCTGAGTTTGGTCCTCAGAACATTCATGATGAAAGGAAAGAACAAACTCCAGCAAGTTGTTCTTTGACCTCCAGGACACACCCCTCCAATAAATAAATAAAAAGTTCCAAACTGCACAAATCAATAAAATTCTAACAATGACAAAAACAAACAAATAAATAAACCATTGAAAATTATGGATCAGATGGTCAAATTTCTCTCCCATACCACCTTAAACTGTTAGTAGACCAGAAATCCCCGCAAATCTATTGTCATTTCTTTCCAGGTACTTCCAGAGATTTTTGTTGTTATTGGTGTTTTTAATGATTTATTTACTTATATTTAATGTGCATTTGTGTTTTACCTGCACAATTGTTTGGGTGAAGGTGTTGGATTCCCTGAAACTGGAATTACAGGCAGTTTTGAGCAGCCATGTGTGTGCTGGGAATTGAACCTGGGTCTTCTGGAAGAGGAGCCAGTGTTCTTATCTGCTGAGCTAAGTTTCCTGCCTTTTGTTATTGTTTGAGACAGGATCTCACTCTGGCCCAGGCTCGCTCCAGAATCCTTCTCTCTCAGCCTGCCAAATGCTGGGTTGTAGGCTTGACCCAATATAAAGGATTTTTTCAAGTAAAAAAAGTTGCTAGCATACAAGTTCAAGACCCAGGAAGGAGAAGGCAGGGTAAGGCACAACCAACTTAACTTCTTAGTCACACAGAAGGGATCCCCAAATCTTCTAAAATAGACAAAGAAGAGAAAAATCAATGTGAATGTCTGTACATGAACACGGGACTGAGCAGATAGATGGATCAGTAATTAAAGGTGCTTGCCACTAAGTCTGATGACCTGAGTTCAGTCCTCAGAACCCCCAAGGGCAGAAGGAAAAATTGACTCAAGTTGTCTTCTGACCTCCACACACATACATGCCATTCATTTAATCACAGTTCACAGGAGGCAAAGGCAGGTGATACTCTGTGAGTTTGAGGCTAGCCTGATCTACAGGGTGAGTTCCAGGAAAGCCAGGGCTCCATTGAGAAACCCCATCTCAAAAAGACAAAAGAAAATAGAAAAATGTGACCTAGAACAGTCCACAACACTATGAGGGTGAACCTGTCTGACTAGTGAAGGAGGCCAAGGATGCCTCTTAGATGGTCTTCATCTGGGTGGTCAGCTTAGCCCAAGTATCTTTGGCAGGAGAGAAGATCCCAGAATTCACCAACCTTGTGACACGACTATGGTTCCTCAAGAGTACAGTGAATTCCAGGTTAAAGGAATGATATTCCTAGAAGTTACAACAAGGGTGTGATGGTAAATACCTCTGAATTGCAGTACTTGGGAGGCAGAGGCAGGTGCATCTCTTTGAGCTTGAGGCCAGCCTGCTCTACATAGCAAGTCCAAGGCCCACTAGGGCTACATAATAAGACTCTGAAACAAAGAAAGGAAGTTAGAACCAGATGGACTTTATGATACAGACCTAAAACTCAGCATTTGGTAGGTGATAGCAGAAAGATCAAGAGATCAAGACCATGCTCAGCTATATAGTGAGTTTGAGAACACTATGATTATACAAGATACTAACTCAAAAATAAAAGCAAACCTCTCAATCAAACAATACAAACCAAAAGCATCTCCTTGCCATAGAGGTGTCTCTAGGAATGGGGACCTACAGACAAGAGACACGCATACCTACAGACAGAAAGTCAATTATTTTTCCTTTTTACAAAGTGATCACAGTTTCCTAGTTACCTCATGTTATCAGGTGGATATTCCAACAAGGCATGGAATGCTGGTGACACGGCAGGCCCAGTATCAACAGATTTACTGGTGTCATCTCAGTTCAGCCTCTAACAGTCCTGTAACATGGTTACCATTATTATGCCCATTGTACAGAATGGGGAACAGAAGCTCAGGGGAAATGAAATAACTCATAGACGAGAGTGCTATGAACTGTAGGAGGGCAGGATTCAAATTCAGGTCTTCTTGGCTCTAAGCCCCACATGCCAAGTGTTTGGACTGTCCACTGTACAGCCTCCAGCATGCTTTACTGCCTTGTTCCTCACTGTTCTATGACTTCTCCCTGTTCGTGAATTAGTCATGTGTTGACACATCTAGTCTCAGTCTAGTGGGCTGTTTATTTAACTGATCAATGTTGCTCCTCATTTGAGTATATACAAACATACCTTTATATTTATGAATATATTATATAATACCAATATATTAGTAATATGTATTATATATATATTCCCACTCTCCCTAAATAATTAAACAAATAATATTATTATTTCAAATGCCTATCAGTAGAGTAGATCTTCACACATTCATTATATGAAAGTTTATTTTAAAATGTCAGAATAGAAGGCTGGAGAGATGGCTCAGAGATTAAGAGAATTGCCTGCTCTTCCAAAGGTCCTGAGTTCAATTCCCAGCAACTACATGGTGGCTCACAACCATCTGTAATGTGGTCTGGTGTTCTCTTCTGGCCAGCAGGCAGACACACAAACAGAATATTGTACACATAATAAATAAATATTTTTTAAAATGTCAATATAGAGAAATAAATGTTTATAATAATGAAAAAATTATAGACAGCTCAAAACTGTCTGTAACTCCAATTCCAGAGGATCTGACACTCTCACAGAGGCATCCATGAAGGCAAAACACCAATACATATAAAATAATAAAAAATAATTAAATTTTTGTAGGAGCCAGTGGGGACAGGAGCACCACAAGAAATCTCACAGAACTAACTAACCTGGGATCATAGTGGCTCACAGAGACTGAACCACCATCAAGAGAGCATGCATGGGACTGACCTAGGCCCCCTGTATACATGTTACAGTTGTGTAACTTGGTGTTCTTGTGGGACTCCTAACAGTGGGTGCAGGGCCTGTCTCTGTTGCTTGCTTTAGAGACCCATTCTTCCTACAGGATTGCTATATCCATCCGTAATAGAAGAGGACATGCCTAATCTCACCACTACTTGGTAGAATATGTCTGGCAGGTATCCATATGAAGTCCACCTTTTTCTGAAGAGAAAGGAGAGGAAGAGGAATGGATGGGGAGTGAGAGCAATGGAGGTAGGAGGGAGTTACTGAGAAGAGAGGGAGGGGAAATTTTGGTTGGGATGTAAAAATAAAAAATAATAAAAATAAACTCATGCCCCAAAAGGAGAATATCGATGGTTATCATACTTAAACTTGAGGTATTAAAAGAATGGCCCTCTAGGGACATTGGCACTTACTGTAATTTTATAATGTGTTTGCAGTTGTATAGAAATAGTTAAATAAAATTAGGCATAATTTTGATCGGATCTAATACATAATGTGTTTGTCTTCTTCTTGGAATAGTTTATCATGTTTAAGCATTATTATAACCTGGCATTCACCCACTTGAAATAAATAAGTGTAATTCTAAAAAGTGTTTGAGTTCTTGCTGCTCTTGTAAAGGGCTGAATTTCAGTTCCCAGCATCTATATGGCGGAACATAATAATTTGTAACTTCAGTTCTGTGGGATTCAATGCTCTCTCTGGCCTCCAAGAGTACCTACATTCATGTGCACACACAGCCCTTGCACCCACAAAAAACAAAACAAAAGACCACAGCATCTTGGGTCTGCTCCTTCTTGGTGTAGTCCATCTCTGTTTTTTACATCACTGCTTGTCTTAATCAGAGCATCTGGAGAATCCAATCCCCACTTCTTGTCTTCATGTATTTCATGTATACTCCCTCAGGTAACATACTCTCAGACACACACACGAATGAAAATAAATTTTGTGGTTGAGAAGGTGGCATAAAAATTATAACAAATACTTATTAAAAAGCCACCAGGAAACCAAGGATGAAAGCCATTGTCATGGGAGTCTCCAGATGTGCATTGCTAAAGTTCCCTGGCATCTTGCAGGTGAATGCTGAAACAGTGAAGTCCTGCATCTGCACATCAGGCTAAACAGGCAGCTATCATCAGTGAGATCCAGAACGCTGTGATTAGTCATGGCATGAGCATTAATAGTAGGCATGTGATGCCGCTCTCCAACCTTATGACCTACAAAGTGTAATGGAGGGGAGGTTCCAAGATGACGAATCTTGAAGTTCACTGTCCACATACCTGGGAGTGTCTATGGCATATAAACTGTACCACTGTGAGGATTGACCTGGACAGAATGTAAGGTGTCACCACCAAAAGGCCAAGTTGAAGTGACAGGGCCAGGTGTTCTAGTAAGTTCCCAATGTGGCAACTGTAACACAGCTAGTTGAAACATGGCTTTTGCCCATATCCTAAATCTTATCCCATAGGAAAACTTACCATCACCAAAAATCAAGATACTGATGGTGACCTAGGGTCTTAGTCCCTTAACCCATTTCCGGTGCTGCTTTCATAGCCATTTTCAGACAGTATGGCTGAGGGTGTAGGTCAGTGGTAGATTTCCTGCCTAGCATACATGGGGTTTGATCTTTATCAACACACACACACACACTACCTTGCTCTCTATTGGAAGTTTAGGGGAACTTAAATTTAGGGTGTCTGATTCTTGGTAAATATCACTCGCATCATCAAAACATTATACCATGTGTGACAGTAGGAGCCCTGAGGACTGGGTGTTTTCAAGTGTATTCTAGTCTGATTTTTTTAATGCATATACCACTTCACTGTACCTGACATACAGGTTTTCTGTTTTTGTTGTTACTGTGTACATGTAGGTGCATATTCATGTGGATACCCCTCCATGTATGTGGAGGCCAGATGTTAGTCTGTCTTGGGTGTTGTTCCTCATGAACCATTGGCCTTTTTATAATACCTTTATTAGCATATATTAATTATGAATAACATAAATTTAATTCTCATCTTTTATGTATGTATGTGACATGCTTTTGTAGTAGTGATCTTTCTTTACCTTCACTTATTCACTCACTCCTATTCATCCCCTCTCTCTTCCCAACTAGTCCTTCTGTTTTCATGTCTTTTATTTTTCCAGTAACATTTCAAAATGTTTTTCCATAGCATTTCAGTGAACGACATCAGGGCTGCTGTCAAGAACATGGGTGGGGAAGGGTTGTGTACAGAAACATGAGTACCTTACTAGTGTTTACACCATTGAAGACAATGCCTGTCCATGCCCCCATCATGAAGCCCCACCTTACATGATAAGATGTTGACAGGACAGGTCTTCTGAGGGTCTTGTGCAGGTTTGGCACAATTGATAGGTGACACTCTCCATGTCCTTGGTAACTCTATTGCATCACTGACCATGAGGCTGCACTGATAACCATCAGCCTTTGTGGTACCATGAACAGCTGCTTGGTTGGTTTTGTTGATTCTGGTGTTGGGACATCTGCTACTTTGGTTTGGAACTTCTGAGAGTGGCTTGGGACCCACACTTCTAGGCATCTCCCCTGATATGGGATGAAGTCCTGGGTATTATCAGGTTTGGCCTGGCCTAGATACAATTCATGATGTGGTATCCTCCTTATAAGGTCAAATTACATCCAACCAGAGAACCAGGTGTGAATTTTGATACAATAATGAAAAAGATATTCTTATTACTACAAGGTTCCTTTATATTATTTTTCAACAGACACACCAATTGAAATGAAAGTACCTTTTAAATGACAAACATTTTCCAAATTTCCATTTTTTGTCCTCTTGCTTTGTTGTCTTAGTTCTGGGTTTCCATTGCTGTGAACAAACACAAAGACCACGGCAAGTCTTAAAAAGGAAAACATCTAATTGTGATAGCTCACAGAGATTTAGTTCCTTATCATCATGGTGGGAACCTAGGAAGCATGCAGGCATGTATGGTGCTAGAGAAGTAGCTGAGCATTCTCATGTCTTGACTCATAGGCAACAGGAATTGGTCTGAGAAATTGAGTGTGGCTTGAACATATATAACATATAATCCAAGAATAAGAATATAAAAATGTAGATTTTAAAAATAAGAACATAGAAGTAAATATAAAGTTGTAAGCCTAGGAGAATGAGAGCAGACTGTCAGCAGCTTCCTCAGCAACTTAAGGATTGACTATTAACAGCAGGTTCCTCCGCTTTATAACCCATAGCTCTATTTACAAAACTGAAGCGTCTCTCCGCAAACTGAGAGACTAACAGGTCCATCCCCCCACCCACAACGTTCTTGATTAACGATAACAACAGATATGAGCTGCATTAAGTTTAAGAAGATAGATAGGAACAAATAAGGACTGTCTCCTGGTAGTTGACTGGAAAAGTCAGTTGAGACAAACAAAAGCAGGGGCCACAGCAAGTATCCCAAAGAGCAGAGCTATGGGGCTCTGCTCTTGTCATCATGGGTTAATCCTTGTCATGGCTTTCTGTGTTTGGCTGGAGTCAGCCCCCTCTTCACAGGAAACATAATAGACTCCCCTCATTCCAAGCCTTGATCTCTGTGTCCCCAATTCTGCCCCAGTTATTTTTTATTTATTTATTTATTTTATTGATTTTTATTGAGCTCTACATTTTTCTCTGCTCCCTTCCCTGCCTCACCTCTCCTCCCTTCAGCCCTCCTCCAAGGTCCCCATGCTCCCAATTTACTCAGGAGATCTTGTCTTTTTCTACTTTCTACTTCCCATGTAGATTAGATCTATGTAAGTCTTTCTTAGTGTCCTCATTGTTGTCTAAGTTCTCTGGGGTTGTGGTTTGTAGGCTGGTTTTCTTTGCTTTATGTGTAAAAACCACCTATGAGTGTGTACATGTGATAATGTCTTTCTGGGTCTGTTACCTCACTCAAAATAATGTTTTCTAGCTCCATCCATTTTTCTCCAAATTTCAAGATGTCATTATTCTTTTCTGCTGTGTAGTACTCCAGGCTTGGGTACACTCGGACCCGCTGGGCATTAGAGGGACTTTTTGAAGCCATGCACACTCACACCACCCATCGGCCAGAGATACTAAGTAGGACCTCTGGACTTACATTGCATTCTGTATGCAAAGAACACCCTCCTCCAGTCTCTATTCTAACTGGTACTCCCTTCCTCCTGGCAGGTGGGGCTCTTAAAATCTCACCTTTGAGTAGATGCAGGACAAGCCCCTCGAAGGTGCTGCTCTGGAGGTCAGATCTGCATAGAAAGCTGCAGTCCCTATGCTGGACAGGTGCCAACGGCACAGGGACACATATAGAATTTCCACCGGGAAACCTGGTGAGCCTCCCAGTGTGGATCTTGGGAAACAAACTCAGATCTCCTGGAAAAGCAGCAAGTGCTCCTCAGACCCAATCTGTTTTATTTTGTTTTGGTTTGTTTCGTTTGTGAAATAGGATTTCTGTGCAGCACTGGGTGTCCCGGAACTAGCTCTGTAGACTGGACTGGCCTCGAACTCAGAGATTCACCTGCCTCTGCCTCCCATGTGCTTTAAAAGGGGTGCACCGGCAACTGCCCTGCTTCTTGTTTTTCTTAACTACACTTTCTGTGTGTGTGGAGGGGGTAGGAGCATGTAGGGGTCAAGGACAACTTGGGAGAGTTGCTTCTTTCCTTGCACCGTAAAGGTCATGAGAATTGTACTCAGTAACTCGGTGTTGACAGTGATCGTTTTGTGGTGTTGGGGTTTAGTGCTGAGGATGGAGCCCAGGCCCTCACATATGTTAAGCCATCACAAGCAGATGTTTGTTTTCTGATGGCAGGGATAGAGCTTGGGTCCTCACAATATCAGGTGAGCACCTTGCCACTGAGTGGTCCCAGCTTGGCAGTCTTGTTTGTAACCTCTAATAGGTTTGTTTACTGCCTGGTTTTATTAACATAGCCATGTCCTGAGGGTGACAGAGTCTTTGTGGAGACCCCCACTGTTAGACATAGTCCAAGATGTCTTGGCACTAAGCTTTGTCATCCCTGCTGTTGAAGTCCCAGGACCTCACATCCCTGTCTTTGACTGAACCTATTTTCTAGCCAGCATGGTAGCACACATGTCATCACAGCAGTTGAGGGGCAGAAACTTCTCCTGAACAGTGTGAAGTCAGCCTGTGCAACACAGTCAGGTGCTACCTCCATGTCCAGCTACAGCCACAAACCAAGCATGCAGACATCCCTAGTCCTGGGAGGAAAGACATGGTACACCAGAAACCCAGTGAGACCCAGGTTGCTCCAATGGGGCAGCTGTGACTGAAGAGGAAATGCTAGGAAGGCAGCAGCTGCTGGTGGTTTGCAGTGAGGGTCAGGGCCCAGGAATGCTCAGAGGCACTGAGGTCTACGGGCAGAAAGACCCAGCAGCAGGCCAGCCTGTCTCAGCCTGGAGTGACCATTTAAGGAGGAAGGAGCCCTGAGTCTTGAGCCCAAGCTGCTCATGGCCCCATGACCTGGGCTGCTGTGGGCTGCTGGGTTCAGGAGAAGGGCCATGTTGGGGTCCTGCTGTGATCAGAGGGTGTAGCAGAGCATCTGAAGGGCAGACAAGGAGCAAAGGAGGACAGACAAAGGTTGCAAAGATCTTTTAGTGCTTATACAAAGCAGAGCTGGGAAGTGAGGTACAGGTGAAGGGGAGCAGCAGGCCATGTCTGTAGAGCTGGGGCAGTCCAAGTGAAGAGGTCTCAGAGCCCGGGGACCATCCAGGGGTTAAGCATGATGGGGCCAGAGGGTCTCCCAGAGGAGGGGGTTCTGCTCTTCCCAGGACAGTCTCCATCAGAGGCTGAAGTGTTGGGCCTAGGAGGTGAGGAAAAGGGGACAAGGGAGGGACTGTAGAGTGTGGGAAAAGAGGGGCCATGGGTGAGGCTATGATGTAGTTAGGTCTTGCTGGTCTATGCTGCGACAGGCTACACAGTAATAGGAATGAATCTTTTTTCTTCTGCTGATTTAAAAAATAAGAATGTGGGGAAAGCAAGATCTCAGCAGTCAACCAGACAAACTTTACTAGGGGTATACTGACTAGTTTTATGTCAACTTGACAGAAACTAGAATCATCACAGAGAAAGCAAGCCAGTCTGCAGCACCCCTCTGTGGCCTCTGCATCAGCTCCTGCTTTCCTGATGGCTCTGGTCCCACTGCTGCTCCACTCTCATGCTTCCCGCTGTGCAGCTTTGGAACATGTGTCATTTTGTGAGACCAAAACCAATTATTTTCTGGGACAAGTGGCTGACAGTGGCCCTATTGGTTCCTGGCCTTGCAGGTGCCTCTACTTGCCTCTGTCCTCCTGACTTATCCTTGACAAGCCAGCCTGGGACTACAGTACCTTAGCCCAGGGTAGACATGAATTTACTAACAGTCACCATATGAACCTGACAGTAGACAATTTTTAACATGATATGACAATTAAACAGAATTGACAAGGCATTGCTGCATGTTGGGTCACATGAGCCCTTATCAGTCCCAAAGGGTTGTAACCAAATGATCCAATGGCCAGAGGAGGAATTGGAGCTTCCCCCATTTCCCTCAGGCTCTGAGATTAGAAGCATGCCTACTAGATATTTTTGAATCCCCAGATTGTCCAGACACCAGATACAAGATAAAACCAGAAACCTATCAATTGATAAAAGCAGTAATAATAAAGTTTACCAGAGACCAGAGACTGGGATGCCCCCTCCCCCAGAACCAAGTTTGTGCTTCCCTGTATGGGTCACCAAAATGTTAGGTCCACAGGGAGTTGTACAAAAAAACCACCAAAGTCTAGTAAACCAGAAGCAAACTTTATTCCAGGAAAAAATAAAAAAAATAAGTAAATAAATCTCCTTGAGACCACAGCCAGAGATGGACTTGTAAGACTGTGGCAAAAACTGGTATCTGCAACAAGATTAGGCAATAACAAAGGAATTTTTACAATTTTGAGATGAAACTTAGATAACTGCCCTTCTTTACAATTTCCATTAACAGGGTTTCTTCAGTTAAACTAGTGTTTGTATTCAGCCCATTGTCTGTCTCTGGTACTTGTGGATAGTGTTTACCAAAGCTCTGCATTCCCCTGATATTGCCACTTTCACATAGCAGGGAAGGCTACGGGGACAATGTAAAACCCATATGTCAAAAGTCATGTACATCCCATCATTTAAAAGTTAACTCAGCTCACATCAATTATGCTGGTCATGAGTGGCCAGGGGATTATTTTAGGGCTAACTCAGTTTGTAGAGGGATGATTTCTCCTGCAAATGGAGAATATAATTGCCAAAACAGAATAACACCTAACATCTACCTCGACTGTTTATACACATTTTCCATGGTCTTAAGCTTGACAACCACAGCATCAATCTTGGACATGATGCTGCCTATGGAGCGCTCCACACAGTCAACACGTCTTGCCAGTGCCTGGAACTCTTCATAGAAAACCCTGTTGGAGATGCTGTCCCTCCTCTGGGAGCGACACCCACTGTCGTCATTATCATACTTCTTAGAGTCATCCAGGGTTCTTGGGAAACTTCTGATGCTCGTGGGACATGGTAATGAGCTATGTTCCAAGCCCAGAACCTCCCTCACTTTTGTACTGGGTGGTGTTTGAGCGCAATGCGGCATGAGGTTCTGGTCGCTGGTTGTCTGGTTCACCAGGGAATTCTTACTGTTGACATATTCGTGTCCTTTCCTTTTGCTTTTATGTTCCTCCTTGATCCTGTGCTGCAGCCTCTGGATGTAATGCTGGACAGCCATGTAGATGAACCGGTACTGTGCCTCTTTCTGGACCATTCCTGGCCTCTGGGACCGCACCATCTGAATGGTTTTAGAAACATCGATGTCATGGTCAATACCTTTCTCTCTAATGATGTCAATAAGGATATCAATCACAATGAATGTTCCTGTCCTGCCAATTCCAGTATTGCAGTGAACTACAACAGGGCCTGCATCCATGATGCTCTCCTGCTTGTGGTGGACCTCCTCCAGGAAGTCCAGCACACCTCCAGGGTCACTGGGCACACCATGGTCGGGCCATGTCTGAAAGTGGTAATGCCAGACAGTTCTCTCTGTATTTCCTTGTCCAACCTTCGAGAGCTTGAGTTCTCTTAAGGTGTAGTTATGAGCAGCACTTTCTTTGATGTTCCTAACACGTATGACCCCATAGTCTTTGAGTGCATCCTCATCAGGCCAGTACTTGACACATTTGCTCTTCCCTCTCTCCACCTCCTTTGTGGTCATGCTGATGACTCGAGAGTTCTCCTGGAACACCATCCTCCAGAAATCATTCACCGTGTTCAGCAGGCAGCCTTGAGTGGCAATGTAGCTCTTTTTGGGTTTTGAATTGTGGCACTTGGCCTCAAATGCAGGCATGATGATGTTCGCATTGATATAATCAGAAGTGGGCTCATTGGGATCGCCATCATGCAGGACAACCCTAGTGTGATCGAATGGCAGGATGTTTTTGTATCTATTTTTGTTTTTATTTTCTTCTCTCCGACCTTCTTTTTGGCTATAGAGAAATTTGTATTCCTGTTTCTGTAGTGTCTCAAATTCTTCCCAAAAGCCCTGTTTGACCATACCTGTGGTCTCAGCTACCTTGCTTAGCTCTCGAACCCTGCTTTCAATTTCAGCAGCATTAATACGAGTTGTGTTGAGAGGCTGCTTGAGCTGCAGGACTGTGCCAAGTGTTGCCACGATGGGGTTCTTCTTGTAATGCTCCACCAGGTCTCTCAAAGAGTCAAAATACTCTCCTCCGCCAACATAGTATTTCAGTTCCTGACATCGGATCATAACGTGGCTCACTTTGGACTTGCCATCATTGCTATTCCATTTGTCATCACCTGTGACAACAGAGAGAACAAAGTCTCCAGGGTATCTCTCGCTCCCTCGAACAAGAAAGCTGCCACGCTTACCCTTCTCCATTAGCAGTTTCTCTGCTTCTTTTCCAGATAAGGGACCATGGAACCACCTTTCAGAGGTTGGGTCTGCACAATTCAGTGGGTACTTGAGCTCAACAACATCTCCGTTCTTTTCTTTTAGCTGTTCGTGATGTTCCATGTAATACTGGAGTAGTTCAGCCAATGTGGCAAACTTCTTCCCACCATAGAGGTCATAGTAGTACCCAGTGTTATGAACCTTGATGTGATTGACGGCTCCATTTCTTCTAACAGACAAAGTGAAATCTCCAGGGTTACTCTCACTAGGCCTTATCAAAAAGCTGCCATCAACTCCTCTGGTTTGAAGGAGATTCTCAGCCTCCACACCACTGATGTTGGGGTGAAACCCTCTCAGAGATGCCATGTTCCCCTTGGCTCCAACTCCACATAGACCTGCTGCTTGCTCAGGCTCCTTGGGACACTGTCACATGTGTGTTGGAGGGGTTAAGCAAAGCCCCGCTGAGGAGTCAACACATGTGCAGGTAGAACTGGGCCACTCTACATGCACAATCCCCCACCAGACCTGGATCCTGGATACTGGCTGTGCCCCACTAGGCTCACTCTGCTTCAGTCCTGCGCTTTGGCTTCTGCTCTGGTCTCACCACCGTGTCCACCTTAGGCAGACTGCCAGCGTGGAGGTGGGAGGTGGGTGACGTTTGTTTGTCCATCAGCACAACTGGTATCCCAAGGGGCAGGACTCATGCACGCTCTAACAGTCATCCCCAAAAGCAGATCAGTCTCTTTGTCCCTGTCCTTCTCTACATAAGCTATGCAACAAACAGTCTTAGAGCCTTAAACAGAGTTTGTAGACCTCACCATAGCAAGTTATAAAACATCTGTGACCTGGAGAAGTTGCTGCCCATACAATAACTTTAGACATATATAATTTGGGCATATCAAAAACATTTACACTGTAGCCAACACACAAGGTCAATGACAGAAATATTATTTATAAATGCACATATATTTACAATGACATCTCTGGTTATATGAACAAAACATACAACCCATACATAAAAACGCAACAAGAACATAAAAGCCTTTGCTCTATATTTACAGCTTTACTCTTGAGCCACTCACCACACTGTCGCTTTATTTTTATCTGAGCACTCACTTTTAATTTGTGGTGTCCATCACTTTACTCCTGTTCTCAAACCCCAGCAACATCCAGTGCCATTTGTTTTGGTCCAGCCGACTCATCCATATGTTCCTGAAAAGTGGAATGTGGATTGAGGAAAGAAACGGACAAAAGACTAAAGACAGAGTCAGGAGATCATTCTAATGAATACTGAATCCGCCAAGAGTTTGTTTTTCATAGCTGTTTTATACTCCAAGCCAAAGGGGTAGGCAAAAGACTGTTTGTTTGTTTTTTAATCATTATATAAAGAACAAACAAGACTGATTACTTTCTTAATATTCAAAACATCTAACAGCAATGCCCTAGGTCAAAACATCTTGCTATTTGGAGCAAAGCATCCATTAGCAACACCTTAGACAAAACATCCTGTTATTTGGGCAACATATAGAACAACTTTACCTGAGGCCAAACATCCTGTTGTTTGACCTTGAAGGAGCAAAAATATGCTCAAACTCTCTGACCTTTTGTCGAGATGGAGCAGAGCTACTTCATGGGCCTCCATATACCCTGTCTTTGGGGACACATGATTCTGGGAGGGTGACTTTTTGAGTTTCAGACACTGTGGGGGACTCAGTATGCCCACTCCAGCATTCAAGAACCCAGGACTGGTGAATGGAAAGATATTCCCAGGCCCCCAAAGGCTCAGGGTTTAGGGACCTAAGGTTGTAAGCCTGCCCAGATAGAGCTTCATTTCAGATTCACCCCTTCAAGGAACAGTCACTCACCATGGCCTTGCCTGGTACTCTTCCCATTATCCTAGACACTGGTGGTCTGGGTGCGCTCTATCCCTGCATCAGTGGACACAATAGTAGCCAGAACATGCTGCCTTCATTAGACTTCATTCTGAGCTGCAGCCTGGGACTTCCTGCCCTGTCAATGCCACCCCGGCTTCCAGAGCTTTGACAGAGAAGGCTATACCTTGAGGAGATAACCCTACAGCAGAGCTCCCTCACCCACAGATCCACTAGGGTCAGCTTGCTCGCCCTGGAGTGCATGGGAGGTTCCTGTGTGTGCTTGGGAGGTCTGAGTATCTTACCCAGGTCTTCCTGTCTCTCCAAGATGCCTCACAACACTGGGGACAACAATGGAGAAGAGGATCCTGGGCTTCAGCTCTACTCCTACCCCTAGCACCTCCCAGCCCAGGAAACATCTGTGAACCAAGAGGCCATCTCCTGCTGCCTAGTCAAAAAAACCCTGTTTGGACAACGGTCCAGCCCTCCACATCACCCTGACATGGGGCTCTTAGCCCTTTCTGAAGCTACCCACTACTTCTCTGTGACTGGTAGATTTTTGTTGTTGTTTTATATGAAACACCTGATGGTCTAATAAAGAGCTGAATGGCCAATACCAAGACAGAAGCAAGATTAGGCAGGGCTTTCAGGCAGAAAGTATAAAAGGAGAAAGGAGAACAAGCCAGCCACCCAGCTACACAACAAGTCATGGGGAAAGAAGCAATAAAAGGTATATAGAAATAGATGAAGAGAAAAGCCCAGAGGCAAAAGGTTGTCAGGATAACTTAAGATTTTTAAAAAACGACTAGACACAAGCCAAGCTAAACCTGGGCATTTACAACTAAGAATAATCCTCCTCTGAGTGTGATTTATTTAGAAGCTGGGTAGAAGCCCCCCCCCAAAAAAAAGTCAAAGAAGTAAAATATCCCACAACAGGGGATCCTTGGAGCACTGGTCACTGGCCCTCAAAACTCGAAGTGTGACTTATGAGTGAGGTGGCCAGGAGGCAGAAGGCCTGTGAGCTGCCTTGGAATCCTAGACACTAGGGAGTTTTCACAGGCACTGCTCAGTGAAGACCCACTGTTCAGAAGAGGTAGTGCCTGTCACCACAGCACTTGGAGACTGAGGAAGGAGGACTACAATTCCTAGGACAGTCAGGGCTATGTAGTGATATACAACTCACAAAAAATGGTAGGGAGAGCCAAGCAGTGGAGGCACATCCCTTTAATTCCAGCACTTGGGAGGCAGAGACAGGTAGACCTTTGTAAGTTCAAGGCGAGTCTGGTCTAAAAGAGCTAGTTACAGAACAACCAGGGCTGTTAAACAGAGAAACCTGTCTTGAACCCCCTCAAAAAAAGAAAAAATGGTGGAGAGAGGGTTCCTATGGAGAAGAAACTGTGCAAGCATAGAAATCTGAGTTCAAGTCCCCAGCACCTGGTTATAAAAGCTGAGCATGACAGGGCACATCTGTAAACCCCAGCTGGCAAGTGGAGACAGGACGGTCCTTGGGGCTCCCTGTTCAGTGTGTATAGCCCATCAATGAGCTCCAGATTCAGAGAGGGATTCTGTCTCAAAGATAAGGGAGAGAGTGCTAGAGGAAGACATAACATAGACCTCTCCTCCACATGCACACACAGAAAGCTTTCTGGAAAGAGGTGTGGAGAAGACCAAAAAAAAGAGAAAGAAACAGAGGTTCAGAAAGGCAAGTATACATACACATCTGAGGGGATATAGCTCAGGGTCACATCACATGCTAAACACCCTAGGTTACATAGTCAGCAATGTAAAAAAAATTCTGCCTTCAAGGACCCTTCATCACTATGTCCTTGTGTGGCAGGGCTAGCCTCAGAGTGTGTACTGGATTCTGGGAACAGTAGAATCCAGAACTGGTAGCCAAAATTTGGAAACATAATTCCAATTTGAGATGGATGACGAGACTAACATGGCTATTTCCTGCTTCGCAAGCCCTAATCTAGCAGGATGTGTGTCAGCAGGTCCTCAGGGTTAGTCCCTTCATGGGGAAAAGAAACCAAGGCCTGGAATGAGCAGCCCACGGTATGTGAGAGAAACAGACTTCATGGGGACAGCCAGGGCCTGGAGGTTTGGTAATTATGTGTCAAAATTGTGAGCCATTTACACTCAAGGCTTCCCTGTCTGGAGTTGAGGCCAGAGCCACATACACAGGAAGATGTCTGGACCTCAGTGCTGTGACTGGGGTGGGAGTTGAGGAGGAGCAGATGGAGAGGAGAGGTGCCCATCAACAGTGTCTCTATGGGAATAGCTTTGTGACATGGAAGGGAAGGCGCAGGGATGCCTATGAGTAGCACCAAACCAACTCAGGTACAGGATGGTCCCAGGTTCCAGCCCTAATCAAGGAAGGACATTCAGACACATCTACTGCATAGATGAACAGATTAATGCCTTCATGTTGAGTGAGCTAAGCCCATCACAGAGACTGTGGGATTTCTTATGTATGAGATACTGGAGACACCAAGGTCATTGGTGAAGACAAACAGTAGGACAGTTGTAGCAAGTCTTTTTACATACACCAGCTCCCAAACAATGACACTGAGACTTATTATTATGAAAGCTTAGCCTTATCTTAGGCTTATCCCACTAGCTCTTATAACTTAACCCATTTACTTTAATCTACACTCTGTCATGTGCTGCAGCCAGTGCAGCCTGGATGCCAAGACTGGCAGGGGGTGCCAGGATTGAGACATGGAGGCTTTTTTCAGGTGGAAGAACAGCAACCTTTATTTTGCCCAGCAACCTTTTATACCTCTACTCTGACCCACCTGCCAGAAAGAACACAAACATCCTTGTCAATTACAGACTACAAGGAAGTTCAGCTGTCAGTCAGGGGGAGTAAGGGCAGCTGGATCACAACTCCCCCCATTTTATTTTATAATACCTGGGGAATAGCCCTCTAATAGTCCCTGTCTTAAATGGCATCCTGCCCCTAAAGTATTGCCCATCCGTGGCTACCCAGACACATAGCCCTAAACCAAGTATCCCCAGGACTGACAGCACCAAGGAGCCAGACCAGTGCTGCAATCATCTAGCATGCACTAACTGGGTGGTAAAATTAACAGAAGCAGTATTCTAAACCCCTCCCATATGGTGTTTGAGTTTGAGTTCCATAACAGCAGCAGAAGCGTGCAATACAGTGCCAGGAGTAAAGCACATAACAGGATTAACTGTTGAAAAGTCTAAAGATAAGCCGGGCAGTGGTGGCACACTCCTTTAATCCCAGCACGCGGGAGGCGGAGGCAGGCGGATCTCTGGGAGTTCGAAGCCAGCCTGGTCTACAAGAGCTAGTTCCGGGACAGGCAGCAAAGCTACAGGGAAACCCTATCTCGAAAAAACAAAAACAAACAAACAAAAACCAAAATGAAAAGTCTAAAGATAGTCCATTTGCTCCTGAACCAGAGCCACTTGTCATTTTGAATGTCCAAGGCATTGCTGACTCTTTCAGCCAGCTGGTTCACAGTCTAAAGAGAAATTATGGCAGCAGTATCTGCAGTGGCAGAGATAGCAATATTCCAAGGTATATTGCTTCTGCCAATCTTCTATGGTCCAGCACTTGTTGCCATATTTGTTGATACTCCTGACGCTGCTGTAACATCCCCCAGGCCGGGCACTGACTGGGTCATGGCAACATGCCTTTCACCACAGCCACCTATCAAAGCTCTGCTCCAGCTGCCTTCTGGCCCCAGACGTGCTCTCTATGGATCCAAACTGCTGCATGGAGTGGAGCAAAACTCAGGGAAGCAGGCTCACTGCACCTGCTACAGAACCATTGAAGGGGTCCCACTTTAACAATCTTTTAGGGAATTTGGGCATCTCTGGGGATGAAAACACACATACTCCTTTTAATCTGACTTGGCTTGTTCCTAGTCTGGAACATTTAAACCCCCTCCCATAATGAACCAGGGGCTAACTTGAGCTACTGTTCGTACAAAATCTTTGGCTGCCTTCATTGTTACTTCCATGCCTTGTTGCTTTAAGAGTTTCAGTTGCTTTTTGAGGCCTTCAGTTCACCCTCCCGCCTCTTCTTTATACTTGCTAGTCTTTTGGAGGATGTCCCTCAGAGTATCTCAGGGGATAAAAAAAAAACACCTTACCTTCTCCAATACACTCGTTGATTTAGCCAGTGGATGGAGCAACCCTGTTCACGAATCCCCACTTTCCAGATCTCTGTGGAGCCTCCACTTTGCTGTAGCCAGTGCAGCCTGGATGCCAAGACTGGCAGGGGGTGCCAGGATTGAGACAAGGAGGCTTCTTTTCAGGTGGAAGAACAGCACTCTATTTTTCCCCAGCTAAAGCCTTTTATACCGTATCTACTGCTTCTGTGGAAAATCACCAGCCGGAAAGAACACAAACATCCTTGTCAATTACATACCACAAGGAAGCTCTGCTGTCAGTCAGGGGGAGTGAAGTCATGTTTCTAGTTGCCACATGTTTCTATACTGCTCATGCTGTTTGTCCACCTGTGGCTAGCAACCTCATCTTTCCTCTTCCCTCTCTGTCTCCAGAAGTCTCACCTAACCTCTTCCAGGCTAGCTATTGGCCATTCAGCTCTATATTAAACCAGCCACAGTGACACATTTTCACACAGTATAAATAAATATTCTGCAACAGACTGTGGGTAATAGCTGACGAGGAGTTGGGGGTGTGTGTACAAGTTGGAAAAACTCTGAAGAGAGATCATGGTGATGGTTGGACATATATGTCCATACGTATATTAGACTGGACTAGAACTCAGCATGCACTCCAAGATAGCCTTGAGCTTTTAAGTTAATGTTACATTGTTTTGTGTGTGAACAAATATGAGTGTGAAGGTCAGAGGACTTGTGGGAGTTAGTTGGTTCTGATTCCACTACGTGGATCCTGGACATTGAACTTAAGTACTAGCTTCATTGGCAAACACCTTTACCTGACAAACCACATATCTGGCCCACTATGAACACACAGACATACACACACGGGGGGGGGAGAGCCTGAATGTGGACATCATGTTTCCTTAGTATCCATCGAAAGCAGAAGAGAGAGTTGGATCCCCTGGAAATGGCATTAAATGTATATGAGCCTCCATGTAGGTTCTGGAAACCTGGCTCCTCTGCAAGAGCAGCCATTGCTCTTAACCACTGAGCTTTCTCTCTATCCCCTCAATATGAATAATTTTAGAAAATAATTTATTTACATTTAATTTATGTGTTTTTGTATTTTGCCTGTGTGTATGACTGTGTGTGGGTCTTGTGGTTATTGACAGTTGTTAGCTGCCATGTGCATGCTGAGTGTTAAAGCTGGGTCTTCTGGAAGAGCAGTCAGTGCTCTTAATCACGGATCCATCTCTCCAGCCCAATATGAATGTTTTTCTTCCCTCTCTGTAGCATTGGCTGAACTGTAACTCATGATATTGACCAGGTTGGCCTAGAACTCAGAGATCTGCCTGACTCTGTCTCCTGAGTACTAGGATTAAAGGCTTGCACCACCACCACCCAGGTGAATATGAATGTTTTGACGACACTGAAGGGTTCCTTTAACAAGTAGGTGATAGTTAAATATGTCTTTATTACAATTGAATTGGGGTGTGCATGTCTTGCTGTGTAGCACAGCCTAACATCAACTTCCTGCTCCTGCTATCATCACATCTTGAGTGCACCTCCACCTTCTAACTCATTCTCAGGGACCACATGAGTGTGTGGTAATGCAAACATTGCATGATACAGAGATGACACTCATGAGGTCATGTGAGACCCCCCCCCATTTCTTCTGCAAGGTTGAACCACCCACCCTATTGTCCCAAACTCCATGGATGAGGACAGGAGCATGCCAGGTCTTACAGCATAAATGAGTCTGGGGGCCCCATAGAACCTCCACCCTGCATGATAAATGTGGACCAGGGAGACACTCCTGTTTACCAGGGGTAGTCTGCTGTCACTGTTTCATGAATTCCCACCACAGTAGAGAGTGATGAGTCATGGTAGTCCTTACAGCATGGAGAGAACCATAAGGCTCTGGCAGGATGTGGCTGTGCTGTGAGGTTTTGGTGTCAACAACTGCGGGTCACTAAAAGCTCCCTGCCATGAATTCCATGAAGACTTCCCCAACCACTTCAGGGCATCTTCTCTGCTCAGCCTGATATCCAGGCAGTATACAAAGCAACACTCATCCTTGGCCATTAGCTGCTTCTGTGGTGTATTAGGGATAGCCATGGCCAGAGCAGTCTAGGGTGAGGTCACATGGAGGGAGCCCTGGGAAGCAGCTCCTGAGTGGATAATGAGAAGTGTCACCTGGGGGCAGGGGCAGGGTGGGGAGAGTTGGCTGTCTTGGGGTCATGCCAGGTGGCACAGTGAAAGCAAGGACCACGAAGCAGGGAGGGTGTTCTGGTGGGGTCAGGGCTGGACAGCCTGAGAGGCAGACAGTTGGTTGTCGAATTGGTGGGTTTTGCTACATTGGTTTTTTGAGACAGGGTCTCATTGTACAGCTCTGGCTGGCCTGGAACTGGCTTATATAGACCAGGCAGGTTTGCAACTCACAGACAGGCCTCTGCCTTCTGAGTGCTGAGGTATGTACCATCACTGGACAGGCTAACCATACATTTTTTTTCCGAGACAGGGTTTCTCTGTGGTTTTGGAGCCTGTCCTGGAACTAGCTCTTGTAGACCAGGCTGGTGTCGAACTCACAGAGATCCGTCTGCCTCTGCCTCCCGAGTGCTGGGATTAAAGGTGTGTGCCACCACCGCCCGGCTCCATACAATTTTTTTAAAACAAATTTGTTACAATTTAAGTCGTTTTGTATGTTGGTCCGTGAACCACAGTGCATATGACTTGGTTCTCTCCTTCCATTATGTCGGTGGGGCCTGGGGACTCAAACTCAGGTTGTCAGTGCCTTTCATCATTGTGCCATCTACACTCTCAAACTGGTTTGCATATACAAAATCAAAATGTGAAAAGAAGACACCTCTATTGGATGTGAAAAGATAATTAGAGAAGAATATTCTAGAAAGCAGTCCCAGGTCAGGGAAGCTGCTGTCACTTTGGGCAGTTTCTGCCCCTCTGTACAAGTGTTGTGGAATAATCTTTTTGTACACTGTGTAATGTGTCCTTTCCAAGGCACCTTCTTATTGACTGCATAAAAAGCTAAACAACCACTAGATAGGCAGAAGGTATAGGTGGGACAGTCAGACACAGAGGACACTGAGAAGAAGAAAGGTGGAGTCACCAACCAGATGGACAGGAAGCAAGACATGCAGGAGAACAAGTAAATGCCATGAGTAAGTGGCAACAGGTAGAGGAACAGAAATGGATTAATTTAAGTTATATTAGTCTCCATGTCCTGACATAAGAACTGTCATTAGGGACAGAAAAATCTGCCTACAGGAAATGATTTTGGAGTGTGCTGCTGAAGCCACTTGAAACTCAGCCATGGAAGAGAACTGGCCAGGACTCTTGTAGGAAATATTGGGTGGACCTTGAGATTGGGCATCAATATTTAATTTTAACATGCAAATAAATAGAAAAAGAAAATTTTAAAACAGGTGCGAAGAGAGGTTTTTGAAAAATTCCTCAGAAGCGTAAAGGGGAAAGTCCTAAGAATCATGCAAATGTGCCCAGGTTCTTTGATGGGGAAGGAAGGCCCAGAGGGTCCTGGGCAGCCCAGGGTCCCCATGTGCAAATGCCCTTTACAGGAAAATAGAGCCCTGTCTCGAAAAATAAAAAATTTTAAAAAAAAAAGTAAAGGAAAATAGAGTTTTCCCAAAGTGCTTGTGGATATCTTGAGAAGCACGCAGCAGAACCTGGGTAGGCACCTGCTCCCCAGTGCCCAGGCCAAGGCAAAAACAAAAACAATCCCCCCACACACACAAAAGAGCTCAAGAACCTTGGATATGGCACAGCAATATGGCCCTGTGGAGGACAGCTGCTGGATGGTGAGGGGTTAACAGGCTCATTGCGCAGGGGTGGGGCAGTATCCCCAGTGGGAAGCTGGGAGAGCTCCTGCTGGAGAAGTCACAAGCACTAGGAGTTCTGAAAGGAAAAACTATGCGTGCGTCTAGAACTCTGTGGTAAGGGGCCGTCCATGAAGCACAGTCCCTGCAGTTGTCCAGGGTGTGGTCTGCAGTGCCAAGACCTACAGCTCTTGCTTGCTTGAAGTCAAGGTACACCCTAGGATCAAAGTGGCAAAAACCCTTTTGGGGTCAGGATGAGTAGGATTGGGGGACTTCACATTTTGGAGCCTCCAACAAATCCTTAGGGCAAGGCAGGTTGCAGCTGTACTGTATGGGGTAACTAACTGGTCACCAACAGCCTGTGCACACGCACAGTTTTGCAGTCTTGCAGGGCACCATGTCCACCTCCTCACCTGTCAGCTTCCACAATTACATCTCCAGTCAGTGGCTGTGCCACTCCTCGAAGTAGGTGATGGTGATCCAGGAACACCAGACACTGCACCTCTGGGGTGGATGGGGGTTGAGGGAGGCAGGGAGAGAGAAAGAGAGAGAGAGAGAGAGAGAGAGAGAGAGAGAGAGAGAGAGAGAGAATTACTGGGGCCAGGGTGTGGGGAATCACAGTACAGGGCTCTGGGTTCGGGATGCTGGGCTTATGGGCTTGGAATTCGGAGCTCACTGGTCTCTAGCTCAAGGGCTAAGGGCTCTCACAGGTGATCATGAATGTGGCACTAACACTATATCTTGCAGCATTATATGTAGGCTTCAGAGTTCAGAATGAATGCCATCTCTTGCATAAAGTTGTAACAGGCCTGGCCCATGGTGGTACAAGAGAAAAAAGGACTTTCCTGTCCAGTCCAAGACTGAAACAACATTGGAGTCTTTCTAGGAGGTAGCAAGCACTTGAGTTTTCCGTCAAGAAATTCCTGATTCATCCAGTGTTGAAATATGTTGAAATAACCAGGCTAGCCAATGATAAAACAATTATATTTTATTTATTATAAGGGAAAAACTCACAAAACGGGAAACGAGAAATCCAAGCACAGCAATATCCCATGGGAAAAGGCTCAGAGAGAGACAGCCCACAAAGGTACATACGTTTTTCCCTGGGTCCCAGCGAAGCCACACCTTAAATAAGACCCATCTCTTAAAGATCATTGGCTAACAAGATTTCCCATCAATCCAGGACATTCTTGTTCTGAAAATTTCTTATCTCCTTCTTCCACTGTGTCTGTATTGACAGCACACACATGCACACACACACACACACACACACAGACACCATATGTATATGATTTTGGTTTTTCACGACAAGATTTCTCTGTGTAACTTTGACTGTTTTGGAGCACATTGTTGAATGGATTCAATCTCAAGATCCACCCCCGGAGGGAAATGGGAGGAGAGGAGGAAGTGGAAATTTTGAATGGTATTATTTATAAAGCATAAACATTTAAAAAAAAAGAAAAAAGATCCACCCCCAATTCTGGGTATGATTAAAGATGGAGACTCAGAAGAACCTAGTCCTAGTTCCAGCCCTATGTTTACTCTCTGTAGAACTTTGGACAAGTTATTTTAATTCTAAACAAAGGCTAGTTTTTTAAAAAATTATATAGGTGGAGTACTGCTACTTGCCTTTCTACCTCACATGCTTAAACTGAGATGGACGAGTTCACTTTGATTATATTTTGTGAATGAAAACGCATAACTAACGAGTTCCTATAACAAGATGAAAATTTTCCTGATTGATTATAAATACCTTTTGGGTGTACATTCATGATTGGTTCACTACAGGGATAAAACTTTTTAATCTGCTGTATACAGATTTGATCCGTGGAAAGGAGGAAGAAATTAGCATTCAGTAAGCAACTATTATAATCCAGGCCTGTATATTTACTTATACCTATATAAATCAATGGCTCTACAAAATTGTGAGTCACACTTGATTTTCTGAAAAATATAGTTCACTGACCATGCAGTCCTCTGCTCAGAGCAGTGTGTTCAGGCTAAGTCAAATCTTAGGAAAGGGTCCTCCACCACCACATTTCCAGGATTCCCAAAGCGAAGAAGTATGGAAAATGAAAGTATTTATCCTTTACTGCCAACTTTGTGGAAATTTATCTAGTAAATTTGCCTCGGAGTACAAGTTTTAAAGCAATAACCTTGGCGTCTCATAAAATATGTAGTCCTAATTGATGACATTTGTCTAACACAGAGGATTTCCAATCACTTTGTGCCCTCAATTTTTATATGTATCTTGTCAGGACATATAAAAATATGATTTGGTTATCTTCTAAATTTCAGACTAGTCTAGAAATGAAACACTTGGTTCTGCCTTTACTCATTTAGTCATATGCATCAGTCTTCTTATGCTTGTTTTTTTGATTTTTGGACTTTTACTTGTACTCTTTCCTTGCTTTTATGAATTCTTCATGCTGTCTTATATTTCTATCTTTCATCTCCATGAAATACATTTGTTTCTTTAATTTTCATCTTTACTAACAAAGAAAATACAGGAAAAAAATCTGTAAATTATTCAAGAAATTTGTTTCATAGTTGAAATTAATTTTATTCAAAGATCTTTTTTCTTCTTCCCATATGCAAGTGGAGTCTTAAATAGTTTTTATAAGCATATCATAGTTATGAACCTTAAAAATATAACCCTTACAGGAATAAGCAAAAAAATAAGAGAATATTGAAATTAAGAGCATTTCTTCAGTATTCTTTCTAGAGAATAGAGAATATTGTAATGCTAAATAAAAAATGACAGTATTCATAGCATAAAATATCTTGGAGTAACTCTAAGCAAATAAATGCAAGACTTCTATGATAAGAACTTTAAATCTTTGAAGAAAGAAATTTAAAAAGACACCAGAAAGTGGAAAGATTGCCCATGCTCCTGGGTAGGCAGAATTAACATAGTATAAATAAATCAAAAACAATCTACAGATTCAATGAAATGCCCATCAAAATTCCAGCAAATTTCTTCACAGACCTTGAAGGAATGGTACTCAACTTCATATAGAAAAACAAAAAACCCAGGATAGCCAAAACAATAGAAGAACTTCTGGAGGCATCACAATTCCTGACTCTACAGCAGAACTTTCACACCCACATATCCACTGGACTCTGTTTGCTCTCTATGGAGCTCATGGAAGGGCTCCTGTGTGTCCTTGGGATATCTGCTTATCTGGCCCAGGTCCCTCTTTCTCCAAAATTCCTTACAAATAACTGGGTCAAGGATGGAGAAGAGCATTCTGAGTTTTAGCCCTATGAACCTACCCTATCCCCACCTCACCCCTCACCCCATCTGGCTCAGGAAACATCTGTATACCAAGTGGCCACTTTCTACTATCTAGTCACGCAACTCCTGTTTGGATGAGTATCCAGTCCTTCTCCACATCTCTCTTACATGTGTGCTCTTAGTCATTTCTTAAGCTGCTCCTTTTTCCTATCTGTGGCTGGAAGGATAAAAAGCCCACCCAATGTGACCTGGCTATGTCAGAGCAGGCCAACAAGGGCTAGCAAGATGACACTACAGCTAAAGGTGCTTGCCACCAAGCCTTACTGCTCATGAGTTCAATCTGCAAGACACATGGTGGAAAGAGAATGAATTCCCACAAGTTTTCCTATGGCCTCCATGTGTGGCACCTTGGCATTTGTGTATACACATGGGCACACAGACACACACAAGCTATAATGGTCATGCAAGCCTTTCATACCCGTACTCCAAGAAGCAGAAGTTGGGGGGTATCTCTGTGAGTTCAAGAATAGCCTGATTTACCTAATGAGTCCCAAGACAGCCAGAGCTACATATTGAGAGCCTGTTTCACATATAAATACATAAATGTATGAACCTAAAAATCTAAGGGACACATCAATAATTTTTGCTTCCCAGACTACTCCAAGTCTTCTTAGGCCCACCCTTTCATTATCCCATCTCCTTGCATGGTTTGGACTAAAATGAGGTCCAGAAATAAGACATCCGTGTGAATCTGGGGATCAAATGGAGATAGATTTGATACTGAATGCCTGCTGTAAGGCAGGGTATGAGGACCCTTGGAGTCACTTGTTACCTGTCCTCAAAGCTTCAGGTGTGATTTTAGAGGAAGGTGGCCAGGCTTCTTCTGAGGACCCCCACACTACCTGGGTTTCCTTGGTATCCAAGACACTATGGGAGTTGTTACAGGCAATGCCCAGTGGGTATCAACCATTTGGAAAAGGGAGTGGGCACGCCTGTCATCCCATGACTTGGAGGCTGAGGCAGGAAGATTGTCATTTCTAGGGTAGCCTGCACTATGTGATGAGAAACAGTTCACGAAATTGGTGGGGAGAGGGCTGCTTCGGGAATATTACTGTGCAAGTATGAAGGCCTGAGTTCAAATCACCAGCATCCATGTAGAAAACCTGGGCACAGCAGAGCACACTTGTAAACCCCAGCTGACAAGCAAAGAAAAGAGAGTCCCGGGGGTTCACTAGTCCGTGCACATAACCCATCAGTGAACTCCAGGTTCAGAGAGGGATCCTGTCTCAAAAATAAGGTGCAGAGTGCTATAGGAGACATGACATAGACCTCTCCTCCACATGCACATACACAAAGTTTTCTGAAAAGGGTGGGGAGAAGAGGAAAAGAAAAACAGGAGAAACTGAGCTTCAGAAGGGAAGTACACATGGCTGAGGTTATGTAGTTCAGTGCCGTATGCATGCTGAATACCTTAGGTTCAAGTCCAGAAATGTCAAAAAATGAGTCTTGCTGGAAGGACCATACCACCATCCTGTTCTTGGGAACAGGGTTAGCCTCAGAGTGTGTGCTGGAGTTGGGGAACAGCAGAATCCAGCACAAGGTGGTCAAAGTTGGGGAATATGAATCCTATTTGGGGTGGAAGTGGAAAAGACCCACACTATTGTTCATTGCCTGATAAACCCTAATCTAGCAGGATGTGAGTGAACAGCTCAGTCTGGCCTCCAACTCACCATGCAACTAAGGCTAACCTTCAAGCTCTGATATTTCTTTCTACCTGGATGTCAAGGCATGTTGATATGGTGCTGAAATGGATCTTGTAGCTTTGTCTACCCTAGGAAAGTCCTCCACCAACTGAGCCCCTATCCTGGTCTGCCTGTCTTCTTTGAACCAGAGTTTCTGTAGTCCAGGTTGTTCTGGAACTCCTAGTTATCCTATGTTGTTAACCCCAACAGTGGAATGACAGACTTGTGTCTCACACAACTTCCTTTCCAATCAATTAACACCTCTCCAGTATCCTCAGGGTCTGGTATTGGGCTACTTTCATGAGAACGTGGTCATGAGGGAGGTGAATGACACAATCACCTGGGGTGTCATGCAAAGGTGCATTCCCAAAGTCACACACTCTGGACAGGACTGATATGCTCAGCACCATTTTTGGCTGTAAGTACTTGGATGGAATGCTACTGGCCTGAATGAAGCAGGGCCTTCAGAATTGCAAGCCATCCACTATAACAAAAAAGGACTTGTCTTAAATATCTGAGGACTGGAGTGACCCACAAACCCACATCTCATGATCTGTTTTTGAGATGGGGAGGTGGGGAATCATGGAAGATATCAGAGCCAGACACAAGTGGAAGGATTCAGGAATACAAGGAACAATGTGATAGGACCAACATGAGGAAAATGTGAGGCACAGGCCAGCTGGGCTAGTTTGGTAACTGAGCATCCAGTGTGGACATGAGAAGCCAAAGAAAGAGGATCAGATCCTGAGACTCCACAAAAGTGAAAAGGAGCTAGAGTGCCACTTGTATCAGATAGGGACATTGTGGGGATTAATGGAGCATCTGGGAGGAGCAAGGTCCCAAGCAGTGGTATCTGCAGGTGCCAATGTTGCTTACAGTGGCAGAGATCAGACCTATGACAAGCAGGTAGGCTCTGGCTGCAGATGGGAGGTATAGCACAGGCCCTGTGAATGCCCCGGTTCTGGAATATTTCCTGTGTCTCATGGGCTGCAAAATAAAGTCAAAGAACACTAGGAGGCAGTCAGGTTCCATGCACAGAACAGATATCTTTGTGGACCTTTCTAGAAGTTGAACAGTCCACCTGTCACTGGGCCCCAGGAGCAGAGTCACCTGGAAGGCATCAATGTCCTGCCTGTTGATTTTTAAATTGGTGAGACAACTGAGTATTATGGCAGTCTCGGGGCCCCATAGAGAGCAGAAAATCATCCGACATCTCAAGAAAGAAGCAAACTCAACCAACCAACCAAAGAAACAAAGCAAACTATGTCTTTCTATGGAGCGCAGACTGGTCTTAGGCTTCTACCCCTCCTACCTCAGACTAACTGAGGCTCCTAGTCTGCTTTGAAAGGCAGTTGATTTATAAACTAGGAAGAAAGATCAGATGAAGGACTTGTGGTAGGAGCCATCCAAGGACACAGTGATGGTGGCATTATAAGTGACATAGTGTCCAACTCTAAGTTTGTTTCATCTGCCAAACACGGAAGCCTGAGTCAGCTCTATTGTCTGGAGACATCACACCATGGGACACTCTGTCTCACACACATTGCTTTTTAGATCTGGGCCTCAGGATTGGAATGAAGCAGCCACTCAAAAAACACTGGCTTCTGGATTTCCAAAGTCAAGAATACCCTGTGGAAAATGACTGGGATCACAAGCATTTTAGATTTTGGATCTTTCTGGAGATTTGAACATTTAGGAGTACAAAAAAGGAGCTGGACATAGTAATGCATACCTGTGATCTCAGCACTTAGGAAACTGAACCAAGGAAATGCAAGACTGACTGCACTGCACATTGCAGGCCAGCCTGTGTCTCAGAAACTAGTCATGTTGAACTGTGCCACTATTCTCATGGCTTCTGAGGCCAGACTTGAGGGCTTGGAAGCCAAACTGTACTCTGTGCAGCTATAAGTAGGCCTGAGGAGGCTGTTCCCTGGGTCACCTGAAGCATGTGAAAGGAGGGAGAAGAAATCAGCTGACCAGTGAGACACTCGCCTCCAGAGCTGTAGCGAATGGTAAAGCTGAGATTCACAGAGGGGAAGTCTCAAGCTTGAACTTTGAGTCAGCTATGCAAAGTCTAATCTCTCAGTTCATTTCTGAACACATCCAAGTGCTAAAGGTGGGCTGAGATGAACATTGTGGAGGGCAGGTGCTGTCTCCTATCAACTGGATCTCAGGGCATTTGCAAGACCATGGTGCCTCTTCTGGTATGGGACATCAGTGAGATGAGGGACAGGGACATGCAGAAGTGTTTTCTGTGCACATTTTGCTAGGTAGATAACTATATCTCCTGGGCTGTGTATCTGCTCATGGAAGTGTGATGTCTCACAATTAGCAGTTGGAAAGGCCAAACTCTCTGAAGTTTCAAGGATACAGCTGACTCCAGACCTCTTTCTAATCACTGGTATCTTCGAGCAATTCTTCACACTTTTTCATCTAGAACACTGCCCTCATCTCTGGATTTATGTATGCAAGCATACATGAAGAGAATGAGAGAATTTCCATTCTCTTCCCCTCTTTATTTATATCACCTCTCTCTTCTGGTTTCTTTACCTCCCCAAACTGCCCTATATGTTCTTAAAGAGTTTTTATAACAGTTTAGGCATAAGCCTTGCTCCTAAATTCCAGTATCCTCAACTTGTTGGTCTCTATAAGACTCTATTTAGCCGGACGGTGGTGGCGCATGCCTTTAATCCCAGCACTCGGGAGGCAGAGACAGGCGGATCTCTGTGAGTTCGAGACCAGCCTGGTCTACAAGAGCTAGTTCCAGGGCAGGCTCCAAAACCACAGAGAAACCCTGTCTCAAAAAACCAAAAAAAAAAGTTGATAATCTCATTTATTTGATTAGAGTTTCACCATCTGAAATAACACAGATCACTCGACAGAGTCATCAGTCCTAAGTTGCAAGGAACATGCTTTGGTGTTTAGTAGAGAAAGTCTGGAGACTGGCTTGGAAAAAAGGGGAGGAACCCAACCCTGGGCACTCTTTGGAAAGTGAGCTTTCAACTTCTCACATAAAATGTTTCTAATGAAACAGAGAGCTAGATTTCTGGCTTTAGAAGGACAATGTGCCTAAAGGCTTCCCCTGTGGTCCCAGAGAGGCCCTTGAAAATGGCACCTTAGTTTCAGGTCACTTTTGGGTGAAGCAGTTATCAGGGGTATAATGTCTGTATCATATGAGGTCAGCAATCCCCTATCTAAACATTCTATTGTATCCTGGTGAGCCCTGGCATTCTCTGTGATGTCACCAGTGTTAAGGCAACACCAAATGCCTTTGGGGCATTCATTCAGTGCCTATGTCGTTCACCCACAGATGTGTTGACAAGAACAGGATTCTTGGGAGACAGAATGGAGAGCATAGGGACACCAGAGAGAGGCATAAGAAAGATGACCTTCAGTCTCCGAGTCCTGCATCAAGAAATAAATGGTTCTTGGGAAAGCACAGTGAGTAGTGGCAGGGGATAGAGGGGTGCCTGAAAGAGGAAGGCTTCAGTTGATCCTTTCAGGAGTGGGGCTCAAGAGGTGGGAGTTTCTGGGAAGCAATGGTCCTCTTCTACTTTTCTGAGTCACTAAAGAGCAGACGCAGAGTCGAGGATTTCTGATGGTTAGTTTGGCAGAGAGCCTGCGATGGTCAAGGCTTCAGCTGCTGTGCTGAGGGCCCTCTGCTTTTACTCTGTGTAGGAAGGAAGTACAGAGGAACTAAAGAGGCTTCAGTCCCAGCCCTGCACTTCACCCACACTGGATTTCTTTTGGTTGTGTCACTAAAAGCAGGGAGAGTAAAGTCCCCTGGACAAAGCTGGAGATTCTCACATTTTACATCACAACCTTTTGCAGGGCAGGAGCCACCAATTATTGGTGCATGTCAGTGACCCCTAAAGTTTCTGAATTCCTTTTCTCTCACTAGCCAATCAACTCTCCTCTAAGTAGAGTGCAAAATGGGCCATCACTCTTTTTACAAGTATTTGTTCTTGGTGTCTGAGGGCTCACCTGGGGATGGCCAGCCCTTAGGTATATTCTGCCTTACCTATAAATAGTTGATCATGCCTTTGCTAACATTATGAGGGCAGTAAAGTATTTTTCTGAAGTTTTTGACATATTTTTCATCATTACTTATGTGATGTACCTTTGTTCTGACAGGACACCCACAATCTCCAGTCACCTCTTACACTGTTTCAGTCCCATGGATCTTTCCCGAGGTGTAAATTAACTCATGGAACTGATCTTCCTTCCCAACATCAGGAGCTAATTTCTTAACATCCTTTATTTCTCATCTTATTGATTAGTTGTCTTAAGGATCTGAAGAGCTATTCCTGGGAAGTGTCTGAAAAGTAAGTCTTGACCTCTGCACAGGGTAAACTAGTGAATTAAAATGAAGTAGATTCTAGTGAATCAGGAAGACCTCTAAATTGAAAGGGAGAGATGCTGAATGGCTTCAGCTGTGACTCAGGGAAGGCTCCTGGAAAGGGCAGCTTGGGTTTTGGTGAACTGGGAAAGAGCTATCTATCAGGTGATGATCCTAAGAGTCTCTTGTTGGGACATTCTATTGTATCCTGGAGAGCCCTTGACATCTTCTATGAATTAACCAGTGTCATGGCAATGCCATCTGCCCTTGAGGCATTCATTGTTTATATAGTTCACCAAGAGACATGTTGGCAAAGCTAAGCATACTGATTGGCAGAGAGATCTTTGGTTTTCTAAGAAGAATGTGAGACTCAAATTGGACCTTCTAGAAATGGGGTTTGGTAACTGGGACCATCTGAAGCAATGGGCCTATGCTGCTTCTTTGAATTCCTAAAGAGCAGACCAAAATTGGAAGATTTCTTTTTTTTAATATATTTATTTATTTATTATAGATTTCTGCCTCCTCCCAGCCACCACCTCCCATTTCCCTTCCCCTCCCCCAATCAACTTCCCCTTTCTCAGTAGCCCGAAGAGCAGTCAGGGTTCCCCATCTTGTGGGAAGTCCAAGGACCTCCCACCTCCTTCCAGGTCTAGTAAGGTGAGCATCCAAACAGCCTAGGCTCCCACAAAGCCAGTACGTGCAGTAGGATCAAAACCCAATGCCATTGTTTTTGACTTCTCAGTAGCCCTCATTGTCCACTATGTTCAGCGAGTCTGGTTTTATCCCTTGCTTTTTTTAGACCCAGTCCAGCTGGCCTTGGTGAGTTCCCGATAGAGCATCCCCAATGTCTCAGTGTGTGGGTGCACCCCTCGCAGTCCTGAGTTCCTTGCTTGTGCTCTCTCTCCTTCTGCTCCTCATTTGGGCCTTGGGATTTCAGTCCGGTGCTCCAGTGTGGGTCTCTGTCTCTGTCTCCTTTCCTCGCCTGATGAAGGTTAATATCAAGGAGGATAACTATGTTTTTCTTTGGGTTCACCTTCTTATTTAACTTCTCTAGGATCACAAATTATATGCTCAATGTCCTTTATTTATAGCTAGAAACCTATTATGAGTGAGTACATCCCATGTTCCTCATTTTGGGTCTGGCTTACCTCACTCAGGATAGTGTTTTCTATTTCCGTCCATTTGCATGCAAAATTAAAGAAGTCATTGTTTTTTACTACTGAGTAGTACTCTAATATGTATATATTCCATACTTTCTGCATCCATTCTTCCACTGAAGGGCATCTAGGTTGTTTCCAGGTTCTGGCTATTACAAACAATGCTGCTATGAACAGAGTTGAACAAATACTTTTGAAGTATGATAGGGCATCTCTTGGGTATATTCCCAAGAGTAGTATTGCTGGGTCCTGGGGTAGGTTGATCCCAAATTTCCTGTGGAAGATTTCTGATGGTTAGTTTGGCAGAGACTTAGGAATGGTCAAGGCTGAGCTGCTGTACTGAGACCTCCTTAATATAATTCTGAGTGGGAAAGAATGCCACCAGGAGACAGTGTCATTAATGAGTAGTCAAGGTCAGGTTTTCTGCACCTCATCCTCAGTGGATTTCTGTAGGTTCCATGGATATCTGATGTGCATACCAAGGAGGAAAACTCCCCATCCCTGCACTCAGGTCTGAGACATTCTGTTGCTGTTAGACTTAGACACAGTTTAGCTGGTCTGAGAGATGTAAAGCACTAGGGACTCCAGAACCTTCCTACTTCTCATCAGAGATGAGCTGACATTTTCAAACCAGCATGACTGGGCTATATCTGCCGGGGCCAGTGGGGCTATAAGAAGGACTGATATGTTGTGGGATACTTGACTCTTTTGACTTTCTTGGGGTCCTGTCACCAGGCTTCCAAATAAATCACACACAAAGGCTTATTCTTTGTTATGAATGCCTGGCCTTAGCTTAACTTGTTTCTTATCATCTTTTCTTGACTTAAATTGTCCCAACTGCCTTTTACCTCTGGGCTTTTATCTTTCTCTTGTGTAAATCTTACTTTTGAGCTGGGTGGTGGTAGTGTATGCCTTGAGTTCTAGCACTTGGTAGGCAGAGGCAGGCGGATCACTGTGAGTTCAAGGCCAGCCTGGTCTATAAGCACTTGTTTAGAATAGGCTCCAAAAAAAACTATGGAGAAACCCTGTTTCAAAAAAACAAAAAAAAATCTTACTTTCACTCTTGTTCCGTGGCAGCTGGGTGAGTTGGTGGCTGGCCCCTTGAGTCCACCCCTCTTGTTCCTGGGCTCCTTTTTCTTCTCTCAGATTTCTCCTTCTATTTATACTCTTTTCCTGCTAGCCCCACCTATCTATCCTGCTCCTGCCTCACTATTGGCCCTTCATCTCTTTATTAGAAACATCAGATATTTTAAACAGGCACAGCAATATGGCTTCACAAAATTAAACAAATGCATCATAACCAAAAGTCACACACCTGAAAACAATATTGCCCAACATCGAGGCACATATCTAGCCACAGTGATTGTGAAAGGAAACACGGCTTATGGGTCCCACCTTGAGGGTAGTTGTTCTGCTCTTTGGGGTCTTTAGTGGGTTCCATGCATTTCCTCTTCCTCAGGCCTTTTCTTAGGGTTCAAGATGAACTCTCATGGCCCTGTACCATCTAACTGGACAAATTCGCTGATGTTTATCTACCTACAGGGAGTACTGGAAAGGCATCAACCTCAACCTCCCTCACTGAGCAGGAGCAGCAGATGAACAAGGTCAATAAACTGATGCTTCAAATGATGAACAATGAGAGGAATGAACTTCATGGAATCCTGACCAGTTATACCAACAAAGATTTGAACAGTGGGTAGTCATTATGTCCAGTTCTCTGGTGACTGTCTTGACCCTCCTGTGTCAGCCCCAGCATCCCTCATGTCACCTGAGGCTGTACATCCAAGGTACCCTCCTGCACAAACTAATTTTCCTGAGTGCATCTGAGATGCAGAACTGAAGCCTGGGTAGGAGTGAGATGGGGACGCAGGCTGTTCTGCTTCCTCTAAATGAAATGAGCCTATGGCCTGATCCACATTCTATGGATAGGGGCAGTAGTGTGTGAGCTCACAACATGCATTTCAAAGAGGGCTTGAGGGGTGTTGGCTTGTGGGAGAGGCTGAGTGATGAGTTTATGGTGAGTCTCTGTATTTGACTAGGTGATTTCTTGCAGGTTGCTCTAGGAGCAGAACCTGGTTCTACTTGGTCCATTGCAGTATTTGACTGGAGAGCCTGGGGCTCATCCCGGCACCTCTCTGATCTTGTTCCTTGTACTCTGAGACAGTGTCACCTACCTGGATTTCTTTGACATTCTAATTGTGTATGAGTTTATGTGTGTGAAGGGCTAATAGGCATTACAAATATGGCAGTGACAGGTTTTGCCCTTTTCACTTCCCTCTCCCTTGATAAGCCATTAAATTGCATTCTTAAAATCAGTCCTGAAGGTTCATTTCCTTATTTGTCCACTGACGAATACCTGAAGCCAAACACCAAGGTCGTGCAATCACAATTCATTATTTGGCTATACTGGCTTACCTGTCCAATCATGTCTCACCAACTCATCCTAACACAGACTTCCCCTGTCTCCTTAAAAACCCATTACTAAAAAACACACCTGTTACTTCCTCCCAGCCCTTGCCTAATTCAGAGCCGGGCCCCCAATTCCATGATTGCTCATCTGGGGCAATAAATCTCCTTTGTGCTGTAGTGTCTGAGTTTGTTCTGTACTCTCTCTGAGGGGCTCCCTTATAGTGTGTGTGTGTGTGTGTGTGCGCGCGCGCGCGCGCGCGCGCATGTGTCTGTCCTTCTAGATCCTGTGAGTCAGAGATTAGTAGCAGGACTGAGGATTTGTCTGCTTGGGAGTTTTCAGGTAATATAAGTGCTGAGGCCAAGGAAGTCCCATTTTGAATATCAGTGACCTCATTCTTTGTGCTCACCTTGGTGACTCATTGGAATTCACTGGGGAGTTTATAAAGCCATTGTGATGTACTGTCTCCTCCATGGAAATCCTGATTATGAGTTCTGGGTATCATTGTGATAACAGGATCACAAAATAAACAATCCCTTTTCTGAAGACAAGAGAAATGTCGTACCAGGTTTCAGGTAGGCCCAGACCTGTGGCACAGACTCCTGGGGAGTCTTAAAAAGAGCTAGTTCCTCCAGGCCTACTGAGGAAGCTCATGTAGCCCTGTCTATCTCCTCTTGACACTCTGACTCTCTGGCCCTGGGGCAGGGTAGCAAGTCTAACAAACATCAACAGGACATAGTACATAGGATTCAGGCTGTGACATCCAGTGGGTTAGGGTAGTCCAAGACACAGTCTTAATTCATGTGTTCATGGGATTCTGATCACTGTGTTCATGGGATTTCTGTTCCCGCAGTCATGCTCTACCATAGGCTGAATTCTGAGCATGAGGTGCTAATAATGGATCTTCAGAAGGAGATGTCAGAGCTGAAGAAATTCCCAATGGAAATTAGTGAGGCCTTATACAAGTGCAAGGAGCTGACTGAGGACTAACTCCTATCAGGGCTGTGGTTCTATTTTTTTTTACCTTATACCTGTGTCTACCAGACTGATTCTCCTAAGTGCAAGGAGTTTGAGAGGCCCTCCCAACATTGTCCTGTCAGCTTCCAGAGCTGCTAGATAGAAAACATGGTTTTCACCTTGAATGATCTCTGGAACTCTGACAGGGGCTAACAAAGTCTGTTTCTATGGGACACATATGTGCAACGTATTCCTGTTGGGTCCACTGTCCTCCCTCAGACCATGTTTGCTCTATACCTGATGATATTCTCCCAATACCATGAACCAAGTACCGATGTGGGTGGGGAACAGAATTCATTTCTCAAAGGTACATCACCTAGGTGATACTGGCATGGCTAATGCGGGCTCCAATCTCAGTCTGTCTGAGGACATGGGACCTTGCAGGGACAGCTGTATTATATATAGGTAGGAGTGGCATGTGGAGGTTGACTGAAGCTCATCATTTTTTGTGATGGTTAAGAACCCTCCACAGTCAGCTTCTGAGTGAATGGACACAGTTGGAGGACAAAGTGGGCATGTTAAAAGAGGAAAACAGAAAGCTGCAGGAGGAGCAGATTTTCCTGCAAGAGTCCTGTGAGAAGACGAAGAGGCTCTGTGAGAAGGCCCATGAGAAAATCTACGACCTCTGGGCAAAGCAGCAGCAGGTAAGCTGAGGCAGCAGGAACAAGCTGCCCACCTATCCAACCATACACATACATATATACACAGTCATGTAACCATCCACTCACTTACCCAGCTGACCACCTACATTCCATCCAATAGTTAATTTCTGTGATCCTTCAAAAGTCTTTCTGGGAAGTTAACCTCTTGGAAGACACAACATGATTGGCAAGCAAACCATCCCACTCTGGTAGAAGCTGCAGTCCTAGAGGGAGATGGGTAAATCTCATATAGCACACCTACATGTCAGTACGGTAGGAATGGTGCTAGGCTGGGAGCCACGTAGGGAGTACACAGAGCTTTGAGTGAGTGAGTGAGGTCAAGGGCCTGTAGATCATTTGCTTGGTAGAACAGAAAATTTCTGTTCTGGCTAAGCTATCTAGTCAGAGCTCTTTGAATCTCCTGTCTGTTCACAGATAGAGCTTCCTATCCTTTTCTGTTTCATCTTATTGCTAAATGGTTCATTTGGTAAGAAAGAGAAAGGACTTTGTGTTTTTTCTTAAGTTTTCCACAGTTTTACTATTTTGTAATTAATATGTTTTGTAATAAAAGAATTTAGAGCAATTTTGGAAATAAAAAGTAGACCTCTTTTCTTTCACTGAACACAGGTAACCTCCCAGGAAATGTCTGGTTTGTCTCATTAGCTTCACAACACAGAACCTGGCAGTATATCTCTTTGCTGATATTTTGATACTCACTCTATCATGTACGCGGTTATGTCAGTACAGATTAATATACTCATAATTATATAGAGTGCTACATTTCAGAAAAGCACTGTGGGTGACCTCTCTAGCCTCCTACTGACTGATATGGGGCTATTTTCATATTATGTGCACTGTATTATGGTCAAAAGTTGCTGGGTATTGACTGTGGGTCAATTTCATTCTCTGGTGCTATCAAGGTTTTTCTGTGAAGGAGCATGGGTAAGTTTTCTTTGGAGACTCTAATGGGTCAACTTAGAGCTATCTGGAGGCTTTATATACAGCCCTCTTCCTTTGGGACTTGGCCTTTGTGGTCAAGCCCACTTATGCAGAGGGTTTCACTTACCTGTATGATCAGTGAGTCTTTTTTTTTAAACAATACAAATGTTTTATTTAATAGTCTCAGGTCATCATGGGCCAAGTGGTGGATACTCAAGACCCAGCAGGAAGGTCAGTCAGTGCAACCTCCGAGCCTCTCTTTCTGACTCCAATAGGGTGAGCACATCTCCCTCTCAAACGGAAACTTTGACGTTTCGGATGATGGAGCGGCTGGTGTCATCCATAAATTCCACACGGACCTGCGTGCACTGTCCCTGCGAACCGGTCCTGCCCAGCACTTTGGTTACCCTAGATAGCTTGATGGGCTGCACGCGACTCGTGTCCATGATGGCGGCGATCAGGCGGAGAGGAACAGTGAGTCTTGAGATGAAGAACTTTCCTGGAAGGGGAAAGAAATTCAGGGTAGGGCAGAATAGTCTGACTGAATCTAAGAGCAGTAAGAGACAGCACTGATGACCTGCAACTTCCCCCTGGAGCAAAAAGGTGCAGCAACACTCTAGTCTTCTCCTTTGTTTTTTTTGGGGGGGGTGGGGGTTCAAGAAAGGAGTGTGTGTGTCTGTGTGTGTGTGTGTGTCTCTCTCTCTCTCTCTCTCTCTCTCTCTGTATGCGTGTGTGTATGTGTTTTGTTTTTGTTCATTTGGCAAGGCTCCCAGCCACAGCCAGGAAAAGAAAGTTCAGAGTATCGAGTTAGTTAATCACCAGGAATTTTGTCCAGGCAACAATATGCTTGGTTATTTGTCTTTTGGGGATTGTGACCCCTTTCTTTCTTCTGAGATCTCTAGTGTGGTCTAAGTATCTCATCCCTTAGGTTATGACTCCCCACAAATATTCCTATGGTATCCCCAAACCTAGAAGTGGGAGGTCAATTGTGAAGGACAGGGTGTTCTCTGCCACTTTATTTTCCTTCAGGAACATCACATTTGGAGATGAATTTCTATTCTTCAGATTATCTGAATGCAGCATGCTCCTGCTGATTCCAGGCTCTCTGCAGGGTTCCTCAGTTTCCAGTGAGAATAGTTTTTTCTGGCAGTAAACAGTTTAGGAGTTGACAAATTAACTCCATGCAGAATCTGAGCTAGAGGAATAATCACAGCCTTCTCTACAGTGCTGTGTAGGGTCCACTAGAGGTCAGACATAGAGTTTTACAGGTTGCTCACATTTACCTGGTATCAAGGCCATGAATCTCTTTCTTGAACTGCGACTCAGATAATGATATTTCTCCAAAATAATGTTTTGGGGCTGTTGGATAAATATGCTGGGTTTTTTTTCTAGTTCAGCACAGTGTATTTTCCAGTTCAACTTCTAGCAGTTTTTAAAAGTTGAAAAAAGAATCCATTCCAGGGGCTCTCTGACCTTTTTCCCTTGGGAAAGCAGAGAATGAGCTCAGCTAAAAGGTAATGCTGGATTGTCTAGCTGGTGGGGGCTCAAAAGCTGACATGGCAGGGCCCCACCAGGCCTTTGTCCCAGCTGCCTTCCTCCTCTAGTTTTGAGCAGATTCAACATGAACTGGAACAGACCACAGCCCAAGAAGAGAGCCTCCTGCCTGATGGAGCAGCTGCAGCAGGAGCACTACATGCCAGGCTAGTAAGCCACCATTGAGCCCCATTCCCACCAACCATGGGATTAATGGTGTGGGTTTTCTTCCTTGACTTTTCTTTACTAGGGGTAAATAGGCCCTGAATTTTTTTTCTTGCCAGTGGCCCAGAAAGACTGTTTCTATATCTAATTTCCATTTCTTCTTTGACAGTACCTCTTAAGAGAACTGAGAAGGCTAGAGGAAGCCAGATATACCCTGAAGGCATGGCATTCTACATTAGGATCAAGGCCTCCTCAGAAAAACCCATGTCCCTGCAGCTATGAACTCACCAGTGAGATAAATATCAACCTACCATCAGAGGACCCAGCCCCAATCGGGTCCACATCTGTTGGCTATTTCTGGAGAATTGACTGCATCAGAAATAAGTTTGAGATAGACAGGACACACCACAAATTAATCAGAAGCCTAACATCCATCACCAAGTTGCCCCAGTGTAGGGAAAACAACATGGAGGAAGATATGTGGGTAAGGAAGAGTTATTCTCTCAGCTTACTGTCAAGGGCTTTGGCAAGCTGACTCTATATGTAATGTGAAATCTGGCAAGGAAGACTCTGTCTGTCACACTGCTAGTCAGCCATACGCAAAAGCCTAAGATTCTCTCTCTAGTGTAGTGCTGAAGATGACCCCATATCATGCACAAGTGTTGCTGAATATAGTTCACTACGGAGACTAATCCAGTTCCTCATGGCTCACATTATTCATTTGATTTTCCTTAAAGAAAATCCAAAAGAAAACTAGGAATTCTTCTTAATGTTGTTTGGTTGGTTGTTTTTGTTTTGTTTTGGTTTGGTTTGGTTTGGTATATATCTCGAGATATCTGTGTTTTGGTTTTTCTGTTTTCTTAATTTTAGTGTAAGGTTTCTTATTTTTGTTATTTTTTATTCTTTTGTTTTAATAGTTTGCTAAGACTACACACTCTTTATAATGGCTACTATTTTAAAACCCTCATCGAATAAAATGAATATTTTATGAATAAAAAGTAATTTCCAACTTTTCACTCTTAAGACTCTTCTAATTTAGTCTAGTGAGGTGTCACACTTCTGTAAACCCAGAACTCATAGTCATGGATCTATATCAGCAAGTTCCAGGCACCTTGGGCTGCACAATGATTTCCCAGCCATGGGCTACACAAGCACATGGCACCTTTGATATGGACATGGATGGCATGGCCTACTCTGTGTATACCCATGAGATAATAGAAAAACAAGGCATATTGCATCCTTGAGGTCATATATTTAGCTACCAGTAAAATGTGATACACTGTTCACACATGTTTGTGAATCATCATACAGACCAAGTTAAAGGGGAACACAACTGACTGTAACTAGAAGCTTTTATGTGTTCTGTCCAGTCACACGGCTGCTTGTAAAATAATTACTCTGTGGCTTAACATTAATTATAATTGTTTGGCCAATGACCCAGGCTTATTACTAGCTAGTTCTTATATTTAAATTAGCCCATTTCTATTAATCGGTGTATTGCCACATGGTTGTGATTTATCACTAATGCTCTGACGTCTTACTCCTCCAGTGGCTACATGGCATCTCCTAGACTCCACCTTCCTTCTCTCTGTTTGGACTTCCTACCTAGCTACATTCTGCCTGACTCTTGGCAAAATATGCTTCTTTGTTGACCAATGAGAGTAAAACATATTCACAGCATACAGAGGGGCTTCCAACATCACACAATAATAATACATTGTTCCAGGCTTCTTAGAAAATGAGAACATTCAACAAAGGTGGTCAAAAGAAATCAGAAAATACAAATCAATCTGCCATTAGTTTTCTTGAAAGGTGAGTGATATGAAAAATGAGAACTGCACAGAAGAAATAATGTACTCCAAGACATGTTGGGTCATTTTGTAGTGTTTTTATTTATGCTTGTGAGTGTTTTGCCACCACATACATGCAATTCCCACAAAGGCCAGTTGAGGGAAGTGGATTCCACCTGAAACTTACATTAGAGATGTTTGTTTGCTGTCATGTGGACACTCTGAGACAGCCAAAAATGCTCTTAATGCATGAGCCATCTCTCCAGTCCCTACACTTGAACTTTGTCCTCCCAGTCATATGTGCTCTGTTAGTTGGATCGGATCACCTCCAACAAAAGACAGAAGTTACTTGAGACCTCTAGGGACAGGTACATGTAGTAGGTATGCTAATTGTCTTAGGCTGCCACACATCCATGTAGGGCTCACACAATTTCAGGACCCTGCCCCAGAATCACTGACTGCCAGATTGGACTGGATTTTTTCACCTCTCATCTAGGATGACAATTCAGGTTATGACTGTCTGATGAAATGCAGAATTGAGAAGACCCTTATGGGGGTAGAGGTGGGGTAAGGAACCACTCTTGATGGTCCAGCTAAGCAGTGTTAGTAAGAGCCTTAAGTCTAGCTGGAATGAAAGGAGCCTGTATCAGGAGCCACATACTTCCTGTGGAAAGTGTTTCTATGCAGCACTAAAAAAAGAGAGGGTTGATGCTGCTCTGTGGTGATATTTTGTTTGTGTTCTAACAAATAAAGCTTGCCTAGAGATCAAGGGTAGAGTTAGCCATGAGTAAACCACAGAGGTCAGGCAGTGGTGGCACACATCTTTGATCCCAGACCTTGGGTTCTCATGTTTTTGAGCCCAGTACTTGGGAGGTACACGTCTTTAAACCCAGCACTATAGTGGTGGAGACAGCAATATAAGACAGGTAGAGACAGGATCTTAGCCCATTCAGTATGAGGATTTATAGAGACACGAGCTCAGCCCCTTCACTCTGGGGATTGGGTAGAGGTAAGAAGTCTCTCTGGTGGCTGGATGTTTTACTTCTCTCATCTTTCAACATTTACCCTGATATCTGACTCCCGGTTTTTATTAAGGCCAATTAGGACTCTTGCTACACTGCTCTTTTACCACAGCAGATCTCAGATTATATTGAGAAAGTGTTTCTTCCAGATGACTGCTTTACTTTTGTGAAACCCCTCTGGAATGGATCTGACTACTGACACAGAGAGTGAGCCAGAGTTAATGTATGAAGGAAGTGATCCTCTGATTCTCCAGACTGGATGTATCACACCAAGGGTAAAAAGAACCTACTGTCTTCTGATCTTCATGTAGCTGGGGGTGCCAGATCTTGGACCACAGAAGCTAAGACATCTGGTTTTCCATTCCTTTTCAAAGCATCTTTGAAGACAGGTTAACAGAATGTGAACACCTGGAATTTGTAACTGAAATGAAGCTAATGCATGGCCCAAACTACTCTAAAATTCTTCTGTACGTGTCTGGTGTATTGGCCAGGGTTCTTTGAAGTAAGAGAACTTATAGAATGGATTATGAAATGAATTTCTCTATATACACAAAGGGTATATTTTTAGAATGACTTAGAGGCTGTGGTCCAGCTAATTCAACATTGACTGGCTATGATGGCAAAGTCCAAGTATCTAGGAGTTTCTCAGTCCATGAACCCAGATGTCTCAGCCCATCTTTAGTATAATCTGGAATCCCAACATTATTAGCTCCAATACCTGTGAAGAAATGGGTTTCCTAGCAAGGTGAGAGCAACCAGCTAAAGAGGAAAAGCTCCCTTCTTCCATTTCTTTATACATGCTTCCAGCACAAGGCATGATCGAGATTAGAGGTGTTGTTTTTCAGCTCAAAACATCCAGGTTAAGGTTGTGTTTTTCCCCATAAAGATCCAGGTTAAAGGTATGTCTCCCACCTCAAAGATCTGCAATGCACGTGGAACTTCACTTCAAATTAAACAAAAATTCCTCACAGGTGTACCCCTCCATTGATGGGTTTTAGTTAACTTCAGATGTAATAAAGTTGACAGCCAAATATAACTATCAAAACTGCACCCCATGTCAACTGAAAACACAATTGTATCTTCTTATGTCACAATTAATTTCTAAATGTAAAACAATAGCCAGTTTATAACAATTCCTAAACATGATATAACTATTCCAAGAAGAAGGCAAACACATTATGTATTAGATACAATCAAAATTATGCCTAGGTCAGTCCCATGCATGCTCTCTTGATGGTGGTTCAGTCTCTGTGAGCCACTATGATCCCAGGTTAGTTAGTTCTGTGGGATTTCTTGTGGTGCTCCTGCCCCAACTGGCTCCTACAAAAATTTAATTATTTTTTATTATTTTATATGTATTGGTGTTTTGCCTTCATATATGCCTCTGTGAGAATGTCAGATCCTCTGGAATTGGAATTACAGTTTTGAGCTGTCTATAATTTTTTCATCATCATAAACATTATTTATTTCTCTATTCTGACATTTTAAAATAAACTTTCATATAGTGAATGTGTGAAGAGCTACTGATAGTATTTGAAATAATAATACCTATTGAATTATTTAGAGAGAGCAGAAATATATAAATATATTCACTGATATATTGATATTCTATAATATATTTGTAAATATAAAGGTATGTTTGTATATACACACACACATATATGTTTCTGAGAGAGAGATAGAATGAACATGCAATACATGCCATGCCATTCTCTCATTCTCTTCATATGGAGGCAAAGGGACAAATTAAGAGGAGTAAGCTCTGTCCCTACACCCACCTAGCCATCACTGACTCTTTCCTGGTTCTCTTTGTGATTAACTTGTGGCTTTCCCTTAGAGGGTTTTCTTCTGGTTCTGAAATTTAGAGACCATTGCACATTAAAGTGCGTTGTGAAAGATTTGTGCAGACTTTTGTCTCAAATGACTGGTTATCTTAATCAAAGCTCATCCTGGTGGTAAGAATTCTTGATGGAAGGATTGTTGTCTGCCTAGCTTGAAGAAACTGCTTGTCCAAAATTATGTGTGAGGAAAATGCAAACGGGAAATTACAATGCTATGTAGGTAAGTAATGCACAATAGAAATCACCAGTGAATATAAAAATGCATCAAGGTGCCTGGGACCAGCCTCAGTCGAGAAGTGGGTATCAAATGTGAGATATCTGGAAGGCAAAATGAGTACACAAACTCAGGATTCTGATGCAAGCTGACAGGCTATTAGTTGCAAGGCAAGTTGTTCTTCTACCCTGAGCTTCAAACCTTAGTCTTTTATTGTAAATTTTACACACAAAAAAAATGATTCTTTATTCTTGTCACAGGTTAAACATTACATGGGCAAAACAGTTCATAAGAAGTACAAAGAAGCCGGGCGGTGGTGGCGCACGCCTTTAATCCCAGCACTCGGGAGGCAGAGGCAGGCGAATCTCTGTGAGTTCGAGGCCAGCCTGGTCTAGAAGAGCTAGTTCCAGGACAGGAACCAAAAAAAGCTATGGAGAAACACTGTCTCAGAAATCCAAAAAAAAAAAAAAAAAGAAGAAGTACAAAGATTCTTTGAAATCAGAACATCATTCATCATCATATTTTCCCAGCTCCCAAGCCCCATGTCAACCACTATATTCTTAAATCTCAGCTGATTTAATCATAGAACAACTTTTGATGTTTTCACCTCGGAGGCTAACTAATTGCAGATAACAGAAGCATAGTTCAATAGGTTTTACTCCATTGTCGTACCTTTCTTAATGTTGTTCCTCACAATTCTAATTTTGATTTATAAGGTCATAGGCAGTCAGCCCGTAAACCCTAGGTTCTTCAGAAACTTTATTTATCATAGCCAAGTTCCTTTCTGCTTCAGTGTAATTTTTGCCAAGTTTTATAATCAGGCAAAGAACAATTTCTGCATTTTTCCAAAATTTATCCAATTTTTTCATTAATCAGGCTTTTTTCCCATAACCTGCTTTAATTTAATGCCTGCCCACACTATCAGATAAGGAGGACTTATGTTACCATACAGCACATCCATATTTTCAGAAGCCACTGGTGTGGAAGGAGAAAAAGAACATGAAGAACAAATACAGTAGTAGAATTACTATAACCACAATTGCCAAATCCTTATCCCTCAAGTAACATGCCCATTTAGCTGCCACTGGATTGCCTGGTGGGAGTTGCTTCCTGCATCTCAGGAACCACACATGGAGGAGGGCCATGTTTTGTCCTTTCAGGTACCAGGGAAGTTTCCAGGGTGAGTTATTGAAATGGCATGTGCCTTCTTAGCATTGTGCCTCTGAGCAGCTGCCCTATGTGCCCCATGAGCTTATCTACTCTAAAGCTATTTATCATTAGTGCTGTGCATGTCCCTGTGGACAGTCCAGGTTTTTTTTATTAACCAGCTACAGCCATCTACATACACCCAAATATAACATTCTTACACATGTCAAAATTTCCACGGTACTTCAGAAGTTAAATAATCTTCATGATTACTGCACTTTTTGGAATACAAAAGTCTCAAAGACTTCATGAAAAACAGTCTAATTAGTTAAATTGCTTTGCATATCTCAGTCCCTAGATATTTTTCAAGCAAGAAATACTGAAAAGATGATGCAAAATGATATGCACAGAACATGGAATACTGAAGTTACGGTTTAAATCTGTAATTGTTCTCAATGTCATACTTCAGGATCAAATATGAACACAGTCATTAATTATACCCATATCTTTGCCTTTATTTCATAATTGATGGAGTTCAGAATATGTTACCTGAAATCATGATGACTAGACATATGGAGTATTTTGAGCAGAAAACTGAATGTGAGGATGACTCTTCTTCCCCTGAAGCTGCTCATAAAACCTAGAAAGGGCTTCCTGACCATTTCCTGTAGCACATGTTCCTCCATGGAGGAAAGAGCAGCCTCATATCTGAAGACTGACGAAGGCACACACAGAGGACATGAGCCAAGAGCCCTCACTATCTGCCATTCACCTGCTTGGCTCATATTGATTTTATTCAGTCACATACTCCATAGTGTTGCACTTTCCATCAACTCTAGCGCAAAATCTCAGGTCTCAGCACTTGTTGGGGGCTTCCCTTCTTTAGAAAGGCTCTGGTGCTATGAAAGTTTATACTAGCAAGTCTTCATACAGCTATCTTGTTCATCACAGTTTAGTTTTAAAGTCCCCAACAAGGAACCTAAGATGGGTAGAAGGAAAATGTATTTTCCCACCTCTATTTACTACTTTTCTTGAAAAACTCTTAATTGAGAACTCTCCTTTTTATACAAGTTCTCTACTCTTCAAAAATGTCTTCTATTAGCGCACCATAAAACTGTTTTATTCTACCTTCTAAGGACTTGGAGGTGAGGAAATTTGAATGTAATTGGCCTCCATAAGCTCATAGGGAGTGACATGGTGGTTCACTGAGGCACTCATGAGGCATTGAAGCAGTGTAGGGGATACCATAGTAACATTGAGGGACAGTGGGTGGGGGACACCAACAAAGGTCAGGACACCCATGAAGCCTGAGGGGACAATTAGGCAGTAGGCGGTTGGGTGAGGACACCCATGTAGCCTCGGGGAACTGATGCAGCTGGGGTGTGCTGAGGCAAGGGTGGGGGTGGGGAGCATTGAGGCAGCCAGGGGAAGGAAACTGAAACAGTCTGGAGAACATTTACATGGCTGTGGGGCAGGGAGCATTGTAGGCTCAACCAGAGTCACTTTATCAGGGTAAACAAAAAAAGAACAGAACAGTTGTTTTGTAAAAGGAACTGTGACCTCAAGGAAAATCTTGTTAGAAGTCAGTGGTTATTTTCTGTTGTTTACAGATTGTTTTTCTGAAGCATCTTTACAGTCTTTGCATGCTTGTGATCACAGATGCTTCTGATGTACCTGAAGGTCTTGGATTATTGGGTACTGCCAATGGTACACAATAAGTACTAAAGTAGAAGGGGCATGATGCTATAGAAAAACACATATATTAGATTAGGGGCTTTGGTATGATGAACTTGTTTGCCCAAAAAACAACTTTGTGTAACATCTAGTAAATATGCCTTTGTCCTACTGCTTGAGATTCAGTCTATCAGAGGCTGAACATTTCCTGCTACCAAGGCTAAAAGCTGAGAGATTTCATTTTGGAGTGACCTCTTTCTTCATCCAACTCATGCAACACAGAACACAGTGGAGCTCCAAGGCAGCTGGGGTTGTTCTGTGGTAGCCAGGGGTACATGGTAGCAGTAGAGGAAAGGAGTACACACCAAGGCAACCCGGTACACACTGAAGTAGTTATGGCCACACATTGACCCAGCTGTGGGGACACAAAAGAAGCATATGGTGACACTGAGACAGCCTGGGTGATATCCGTGCAGTCATGGTGAAAGACCCTAGAATTTCTAAAGCCACAAGGGAAGTCCCCAGACTCAATAATCCAGGCCAGCAGACGCAACAGCAAGAGGTTTTATTTTGATAACGCCATTGGGTGTCTCAGACTCCGGGTGGAGGTTGAGCATACCAAGCAAAATTCCAGCAAGTTTATATAGGCGAAGTTAATTATGTAATCGGCAGTTTTCAAAGCATAAATATCACAGGTTATTTTAAACAGATCAGGCAGTGGCAATGGACAAAGTTGTTCATTTATTCCATTTCCCAGATTCTGGCCCTGACCTCCCCCACCAGGTCTTTTGTTAGATTACTCAAGGACAGACTATTCCTTTTGTGAACTGCTGTCATCCTAAGTTTGGCACAAGTGCCAATCACAGGTATCCTGTTCTCCTAAGCAAATGGAATGTTCTCATGAGAACAGGCCAGCTGCAGGTTCTGGGGAGGGGGTCTTGTAGGTCTTTTGAGCAAACAGGATGTTCTCACAGGAGCAGGGCAGCTGTGGGTTCTGAGGGGGGGTCCTTGAGGGTTTCTTAATGGTTACACCAAGTCAGCTAGTGAGAAATTGAGGCAGTCGGAGTGGGGGAGCACCAAGGCAGCCTGAGGGGCTTCAAACATTCTGGGAGAGGGGGGAGACAATGAAGCAACATGGGAGCACACAGCAAAGCAGCATGGGAGCCCCTGACACAGCTGGGTGACGCCCAAACATGCCTGGGGATTATGAGGCAAAGGACATGGGGGTGAGGACAACAGACATTGAGGCATCTGGGGGTACACTGAGGCATTCATGGGACACACAGGTTGTGATCTGGCTGCCCTCACTCCCCCTGACTGACAGCTAAACTTCCTTGAAATCAACAAGGATGTTTGTGTTCCTTCTGGCCTTCTGCCCTGATCTTGACCTCTGGCTGCTCAGTATGTCTCCAGCCAGCTGCCTAAAGGTATAAAAAGGCTCTAGCTTGGGGCAAAATAAGTTGTTCTTCCTTCAGCATTGCAGCCTTCATGTCTCAATCCCGACACACACCCTTACAGTCTCAGCAACCAAGATGCGCAGGCGCAGCACACACATGGGCATCTTGGTCAACTGACACAGCCAGGCCGACACTCAGTCTTTAGTGAGGGGAGGAGTACACTGAGGCAGTCTGGGGAAACTATGGAACTCTAGGGGAGGGAACACTAAGGCAGACATGGGGAGACATCGAGGCAGACCATGGGACCCTAAGTCAGTCATGGGAAAACAAAGAAGCATGAGGGGACACTGAGGCAGCACAGAGGGGTGAGGCCACCAGGGCAGCAGTGGGTCACCTAGACAACCACTGTGACTGAGGCAGTTGTGGGTTGTGTATTGAGGCAACTGGGGGTACAGCAGAGAAATGTGTGGACACAGAATAAGCCTGTTGAACACTGTGAAAGTGTGCAGGAGTGACGACATTGATAACACACCCACGCATGTGGTGGGTCAATGAGGCAGGGTGGGAACATCGAGGTGGCTGGAGTGGCCTCAGTTATGCCTAACTGAGGAAGGTGGTAGAACATGGAGACAGCCAGGGTCAACAAGAGATCTTGGGTAGGTGGGGCTCCAAGACAGCCTGGCCACTTCCTAGGCAGTCCAGGGCCTCTGAGGCAGCCTTGGGCACACTGAGGCAGCCTGGGGGTTGCTGAGGACCTCGGGAAGCATGCTGAGGTCCACTGAGGCAGCCATGGTGGCACAGAGGCAGCCTGGTTAGGGACACAGAAGATAACCTTGGTGAAATTGTGGCAATTCTGGCATGTAGTACACTGAGACAGCTGAAGGGGAGGTGATGAAGGGTGTGTGGAGGCAGGTGGGGCACTAAGACCTCAGAGGTCAGGCCCCAAGGCAGCTGGGGTGGGATCCCAAACAACAAGGTGGGGGGGGGGCACTGAAACAGTATGAAACCAGACTGAGGTATTTGGGAAGACAATAAGGCAGCCCAGGAAATATGGGAGGGGGACACTGAGGCTCCTGGGAGACACTGAGGTAGCCTGTGAGACACTGAGGTACTCCAGAGGAAGACCGAGGCAGTTTGGGGTCCACTGAGGTAGCTTTGTGGGTGGTGGGTGGGGCACTAGGTAGTGGTGGAAGGGCAACACTGAGGAATCCAGAGGACACCCAGGCAGCCATGGGTTGAGGTGCTGTGGCAGCTGAGAGCACGCTGAGGTAGCCTAAGGGGGAGTACCACACAGTCTGGGGAAACTCTAAGGTAGTTGTGGTGCCACCAACTCGGCGTGGGTGTGACATTGCGGTAGTCAAGGGACTTGAAGCTATGGGTTTGGAGGGAAAACTGAGGCAGCTACAGGGGGACATTGAAGTTGGGGGACACTGAGGGAGCCTCAGGGAACAGTGAGGCAGCTGCAAGGGGACACTGAGGCAGCTACAGGGGACACTGAGATAGCTACAGGGGTACACTAAGGCAGCTACAGGGGACACTGAGGCAGCTACAGGGGGATACTGAGGCAGCTACAGGGGGACACTGAGGCAGCTACAGGGACACTGAGGCAGCTACAGGGACACTGAGGCAGCTATAGAGGACACTGAAGCAGCTACAGGGGACTCTGAAGAAACTACAGGGGACATTGAGGTAGCTACAGGGGATACTGAGGTAGCTACAGGGGGACACTGAGGCAGTGGGGAGAGGCACTAGGCAGTGGGGGGGTGACACCAAGGAAGCTGAAGAGCCCTGGCCTAGGGTGCTTCAAAAACCCTTGGCTGCATCTTCTTAGTACTGTGCCACGCCAGCGCAGGCTGGAACCAAGAGTCTCAGTGGAGGGTGTCCAGGTTGAATGAATACACAGAGCAGGAGGTTGAGGTGGAACAGCTTTCTTTATTGTCTGCTGGGCTGGTTTTATAACATGGCAGCAAATGAGGAGGGGGCTGCGAAGGGACTGTAACCTGACCCTGGCAGGGATCAAGGACCGGTCACCATGCACTCAAAATTCCTTCCTTCCCCGCTCCAGGAGCAGAGGGAATTTATTATGTTTTCCTTGCAGATAAGCACCTCAAATGGGGGCAGGGATATCAACTCGGGGCTGCAATTCCCACAGTACTGCATAAACTTGGGTGTACTAGCCTATGTCTGTAATCTGACCACTCAGGGACTGGAAGGAGAAGGCTCAGAAGATTATCTCTAGCAACATAGCAAGTAGGAGCCATTCAGGACCAAGGAGACCCTCTTAGAATGATAACTATAGTTTTCTGACCAAAGTGCAAAATGCATAAAACAAATCACTATGAAAATATATTCCTTAATATAAAATACAGATGGGAATTTTAATTATTCCACTGCAGTTTTAATTTCCTCTAACTGTGCTTTGTTTGAGAACCTGGAGTGGGGGTATGTGGGCAGCATTGGCAGCAACAAATTGCCACCAACACCACCGCAAACACCACCAACATACCATCACTACAAAACCCCAAGCAGTGAAGTGTTTATAAAAGGAAACTTAAAGTCAGTCGGTGGTGGCACACACCTTTATTCTTGGTACTCTGGAGGCACAGACAGGGGACCTCTATGATTTTGAGACCAGCCTGGTCTATACAGTGAGTTCCAGGGCAGCCAAGTCTACACAGAGAAACTGTGTCATGAAAAACTGAACAAACAAAATTAAAAACCAGACTGTATTGGTTTAAAGAAAAATGGATCCAAAGGGAGTGGCACTATTATGAGGTGTGGCCTTCTTGGAGTAGGTGAGGTATTATTGGAGGAAGTGTGTCACTGCTGGGGGTGGGGAGCTTTGAGGTTTCTGTTTCTCAGGCTTTCCATGGTGTGATTGTCAGTTGACTTTTGATTGCCTGCAAGATGTAGGACACTTGGCTACTTCCTCCAGCATCATACCTGCCTGCATGCCACCATGATCCCTGCAATGATGAACTGAATCACTGAGCTGTAAGTGAGTTCCCTCAATTAAAACTTTTCTTTATAAAAGTTGTCATTGTCCTGGGGTCAAACTCTGAGATAGAAATTGATACCAGCTTGGTGGGGTATTTCTGTGACAGACCTGACCATGCTTTTGTTTGAAGTCAGATGAACTTCAGGACTTTGGGATAGGAAAGCAGTGGAGTGCATTAAGCACTGCCTAGTGGGGCATAGGAGAAGGAGCATGGAAGAAAACAGTGTTGATAATGATTTGAAATGTTGGGAGGTGGCTCAAGAGGTTTCAGAAAAAAATTTTAGTATGTTGCCTAGAAATTGTTTTTGTGATATTTTGCTGAACATACTTTTTGCTACCTTTTGTGCTTGCTTGAAAGTCTGCCCGAGGCTAAAGAGAAGAGTTTTTGATTAAATCTGTTGCCAGAAGAAATGTTAAAACAGCCTAGTATAGACTGTCGTGTGGTTATTAGTGGTAACTCTAATGCCACTTTCTGCTTGGCCATAGTGTGTGGAAACACCCATTGGGGGATTCATGAGAATTGAGATCCTGATAAAAAGTTCTTTTTTGTACTTGCATAGTTTCTTGAGATTTGGTCAAGATTCACAGAGTCTTTCTGCTAACTCTTTAATAGTGTTTCCAATAGAATGTGCTCTGTAGTGCCATCACTCTTACCTTCTAAAGGGGTATTAGCTGCTTCACATATAATGACTCCTTGGAGGAGGAGCACTTTTCTGGCCTGACGTCTGGTTGCACTTCATATACTATGGGACTGCCTAAGTGTGGCATTAATTCATTATTTGCAGAGAGTCTGACTCAACACACCAAAACCTATACTTGAGCCGATTTTTCCATCATATGCTACACTTGAATTTCTGGAAGGACCTGTAATTTGTTAGCTGAGAATGGAGCCACAGTGATGCTGATGCTGCCCCATACTTCACACAGGGAAACAATTCAAAGCAGTAGATTTCCGTATTGCAGGGAAGGGCTCCTGTTGAGTTGATGTTAATAAATTTATGTAAGATGACATAGCTTGAGACTGTCACCAATCCACTTTCCCATGCTAGCCAAGATTTTTCTCCCCTTCACCAGAGATTAAGTGGAGTGGGAATGGAGCTGCATGAGATTACTGAGCTGTTCTGCAGTTCTCTTTAGGGACAGTTAGCAAATCAAAATACATATTTGAAAATGTTCACAATTAACCCTGGGGAAAAACAGTAAACACAGTGTCACTTTGGGGCTCAACAGTTTCATTTTGTTTAAATGCTCATGGCCTCAAATGGGGAGCAACATCCATCAGTTAAATAAACAACCCACTAGATGTGTCAACACATGACTAATTCACTAACAGGGAGAAGTCATAGAACAGTGAGGAACAAGGCAGTAAAGCATGCCGGAGGCTGCATAGTGGGCAGTTCAAACACTTAGCATGTGTGGCTTAGAGAAGACCTGAATTTGAATCCTGCCCTTCTACAGTTCATAGCACTGTCGTCTATGAGTTATTTCATTTCCCCTGAGCCTCTGTTCCCCATTCTGTACAATGGGAATAAATAAAGCAACCATATTACAGGACTGTTAGAGGTTGAGCTGAGATGACACCAGTAAGTCTGTTGATACTGGGCCTGCCGTGTCACCAGCATTCCATGCCTTGTTGGAATATCCACCTGATAACACGAGGTAACTAGGAAACTGTGATCACTTTGTAAAAATGAAAAAGAATTGACTTTCTGTCTGTAGGTATGCGTGTCTTTGGTCTCTAGGTCCCCATTCCTCATATATATCTGGCAAGGAGATGCTTTTGGTTTGTATTGTTTGAGTGAGAGTTTTGCTTTTATATTTGAGTTAGTATCTTGTATATGAAGGGTCTGAAAATAAGAATGAAAATATAGAAATAGAAATATAGACACCAAAGATTAGAATGTAGAAGCTTAGAATATAGCAAAAAAGATATATAAAGAAAGCTGTAACCTAAGCAAACTATCAACAGCTTTTCAAGGATCAATCATTCATACTGAACCATTTTCTCAGATGCTAAAGAAGCTTCTCAGCTTAGGTCATTTCATTTTACAACTAGCTGTTTTATTTATAAGGCCAGAGTTTCTCTCTGCAAACTGAGAGTAGTTTCCTGGCCATCCCTGATCAATGACAGATATGAGCTGAGTTAACCTTTAGGAGACAGAGATATGTGACCTCTGGGTTAGGCATTGTCTCTGCTGTAGGAAACCAGCAGCATCAAAGGGAGCACAGGCTTCAGTAAACACTATCTGGAAATACCAAGGAAGACAATAGGTTGAGCACAAACATTAGGTGTTATAATAAGAGCGGCAGGGACTGCGTCCCCAGCACCCGGCCGCCCGCATTGGCTAGCTTATGCCCTGAAATAATTACACGGAAACTGTATTCTTTTAAACACTGCTTGGCCCATTAGCTCCAGCCTCTTATTGGCTAGCTCTTACATATTGATCTAACCCATTTTTAATATTTTGTGTAGTACCACGAGCTGGCTTACCAGGGAAGATCTTAACTTGCGTCTGTCTGGAGTGGGAGAATCATGGCGACTCTCTGACTCGGCTTCTTTCTCCCAACATTCTGTTCTGTTTACTCCACCCACCTAAGGGCTGGCCTATAAATGGGCCAAGGCAGTTTCTTTATTAAATAAAAGTAACTCCTCCATCAATTAGGTTAAGTAAGGTCATCTGTATCTGAGTTTTACCTTGAAATTCTAAAAAAATCCTTTGTTCAAACTTAATGCTTGGTGCCCCTATTATAAAAAGGTGGGTTCAGAAACTGGCCTTTGCCAGTGTCGAAAGCCCAAACTCTGTCTGTGGTCTCAGCTAGCTGATAAACTTCTGGGCCCTGAAGTGGTTTTCTTTTCCTTTTTAAAGTTTGCTTCTGGTTTTCCTGGAATATGGTTTCTGGAATAAAGTTTGCTTCTGTTTTATTAGACTTTGGTGGTGTTCTCATCTTTGCCTGATACCCCCTGAACCTAACATTTTTGTGGCCTATACAGGAAAGTACAAACCTGGTTCTGAGGGGATCTCCTGTTGTGCCCAGAGGAAGACCACCAGAAACCAGAGCAGACTGGACTGCAAATTCCAAGGTTAATTGTACAGGCAATTACAGGTTAGTCAGGAACTTTCTCTTGTTTCCCCAAAATAACAAGGTAGGGAGAAAAGTTAAAAACTACTTTGTGGGGTTAGATTTTTAAAGGTGGGACTTCAAAGGGGCCTTTTGAAGCTGCTTTGGCATGGGTGCTCTTACCAATTGGTAAGTTTCTGGTTTGGGTTTCTCATGTCTGGACAATCTGGAGGCTCAATAAGACCTAGGGGATGCACTTCTAGTATCAGAGCTAGAGGAACATAGGGGACACTATTATTCCTCCTCTGGCCATTGGGTTATAAGGTTGCAGCCTTTAATAAGTGATATGAGATCACGTGACCCTATGTGCAGTGTTTCCCCTTCTGTGTCTGCTGGCTTCTTGTCTCCCCATTTTCACTTTCTTGTTCTATGTGTTGTCAATCTTCTTGATGTGGTTGTGTGTGAAGTAATTTCCATTATTGGAAAAGCTTCTTCCAAACCTAAGGCTCCCTGGAACTTGTCCTTTCTCATTTCCAAGATTGCAAGGAGGCTGCTGCAGTCTCTACAGCCCTGTGAAGCCAGAGTGACTTGAAACCTTCTGCTCTTTAGAATGGCTAGCTTTTCAGGTAGGTTGGCCCTCTGCAGGTAGGTTGACCTTAAGCTTATCCTTAATGTCCAGGAGGTTATTTTCAGTCATCCAGTGCACCTGAACCAAGTGCCCTATATCACAAGCCTGGTGCTACCTCCTGATACATCCTCCTTCATGGCTGAAATCCCTCCTTCCTTCCACAGAGAATGAAACCAACATTCTTCCTGTTCTACCAAAGCAATCAAAAGGAAGCACCAAATGGATCTGGTACTCCTGCTGTCTTGCCCCCACCAGCTGATCCAGACAGAGACTTTTTCCCTCCCCATATAACCATCTGCTTCACAGACAGGCTAGGAACTTCCCTCCAAGTGCTGATTCTACCACCGACTCCTTCTCACTAAAATCTTCTGTTCCCTTGCAGAGCACCTTTCCTTCACCTCCACCTCCTCCCCAAACTTCTCCTTCAGAGCACTTGTTCAGGGAAGCCACAGGGTGGCAGCATCTCTTGCTCTCCCCCTCTGTACTCTGGGACCTCCTGATGAGGATGACAACCCCCTTCCCCCCCAGTCTATTTTCCCTTTTCAACTAGTGATCTGTATAACTGGAAACTTCAGACTCCTTCCTTTACTGAGAAACCCCAAGTGCTAGTAGACCTCTTAGATACCATCCTGTTTACCCACTCCCTGACCTGGGAGGACTGTCAACAACTGCTCCGAATATTGTTCACAGCTGAAAAAAGAGATAGAATTCTGCAAGAATGCCATAAGCAAGTTCCAGGATGGGATGGTTGACCCACCGATGATGAGGCAATCATTAATGAGGTCTTCCCCCTTACGCATCCTGAGGAAGGGTGGGATTACAATATTGCTGAGGGTAGAGAACGGCTAAAAGTCTATCACCAGATTTTCATAGGTGGTCTCCGAGCAGCTGCTAGACAATTTGTCTAAGGTAAGCCAGATAAAGCAGAGGAAGAATGAGTCACCAGAAGCATTGCTCGAGTGCTTGATGGAAGCCTATCGTACATTCACTGCACTGAATCCAGAGGCTCCTGAGAACCAAATAGCAGTCAACTTGGCTTTCATCAACCAAGCAGCCCCAAATATTAAAAAGAAGCTTCAGCCACTCAAAGGATTTGAAGGTAAAAGTCTGACTAAATTGATTACCATCGCCACTGAGGTTTATCACAATAGAGAAACACCCAAGGATAAGCAAACTTGGGGACTGGCAAAAGTCTTATAGGCAGATAAGACCTGGGGCCTGATGGCCAGAGGGAATATAGACTGTTTCAAATAGTCAACGGGCTCTCCTCCATAAAAAAGGATCAATGTGCTTATTGCAAAGAAAGGAGCCATTGGGAAAAGGAATGTCCACTAAGGAAGAGGGGACAAAAAGTCCTGGAATTGGTGGTCTAGATGATTGAAGGGGGCAGTATTCAAAGCCTCTCCTCAAATCTTGGGTAACCCTAAAATTGGAGGGGTAAACTGTTGATTTCCTAGTGGACACAGGTGCTTACCATTCAGTGTTAAAAACTCCACTGGGTCCTCTATCAGACAAATAAACCAGTTCGGCTCTACAACCATGGACCACACAATGAACCATGGATTTGGGAAGGAAGAAAGTTATACATTCCTTTATAGTTATCCCTCAATGCCCTTTCTCCATCCTAGGAAGAGACTTGTTGGATAAGATGAAAGCCCAAATTTATTTCACTGAGAAGGGGATGATGACCTCCCCATGGCCCAAAGTCTATGCCTTATGCCTAGATCTGGAGGAAGAATACAGACTCTTTTCACAGACTTTCACTTGAGAGACATCTCCTATAATGGCTAAACTCCAGCACTCCTTCCCAGAAGTGTAGGCAGAAACTAACCACCAGGTTTAATGATTCAGCAGCTCCCAGTTGTAATCACTTTAAAAGCCAAGGCCCAACCAGTCAGAGTGAGGCAGTATCCCATGACCCTGGAGGCCAAGTCAGGTATTACTAAACATTAATTGGCTCCTGGAGGATGGACTCCTGGTGCCTTGCCAGTCTCTATGGAACACTCCACTTCTACCAGTTAAGAAGCTAGAAACCAATGATTTTCAACCTGTGCAACATCTTAGGGAGATTAACAAATGGGTTGAAGACATTCATGCCACAGTTCCCAACTCCTGTAATCTCCTGAGCTCCCTGTCCCCAGAGCATCAAGTGTGTTCAGTTCTAGATCTTAAGGATATCTTCTTTAGCCTAACTCTTGAAGCCAAGACTCAGCCACTTTTGCTTTCAAATGGCGCAACCAATACCGGGGCTTCAGTGGTCAGCTCACCTGGACTCACCTACCACAAGGGTTCAAAAATTCCCCAAATATCTTTTTACAAAGCCCTACATGGAGACTTGGAGGATTTTCAGTCCTCACACCTACAGGTAAGCCTCATCTAACATGTTGATGATTTTTTGATTGCCTTTAAAGACCGAGACTCTTAACTACAGACAACTAGAGACTTGCTACAGACCTTATGCCAATTGGGGTACAAAGTGTCAGCTAAAGGGGCTGGAGAGATGGCTCAGAGGTTAGGAGCACTGGCTGCTCTTCCAGAGGTCCTGAGTTCATTTCCCTGCAACCACATGGTGGCTCACAAAGTGTCATCTAAGAAGGCCCAGATCTGTGCCTCAAAAGTTACATACCTGGGACACATACTGAAGAAAGGTAAGAGACGGCTGTCACCTGCTCAAAAACAAACTATACTGGATATCCCAACCTCCAAAACCTGGAGACAAGTCTGGAGAGTTTCTGGGTTTAGCTGGATTTTGCAGACTCTGGATACCTGGATTTGCTAAACCCTTCTATGAGGCTACCGGGGGGACAAAGGAATCTTTTCTTTGGACTGAGACTCCAGATGGAGCTTTCAAAGCCATAAAAGAAGCTCTGCTAAAGGCCCCTGCTTTAGTCCTACCAGACATAAATAAACCTTTTCAAGTGTTTATAGATGAAAGAAGTGGGGTGACCAAGTTGGTTTTGACTTAATGTCTTGAACCTTGGGAGTGACAGGTGGGCTATTTGTCCCAACAACTGGATCCTGTGGCCTCTGGGTGGCCTAGCTGCCTCTGCATCATTGCAGCTACAGCCCTCCTAGTCAAAGATGCTGACAAATTGACTCTGGGCAACCCTTAATTATAACCACCCCTCATTCTATAGATGGAATCCTCAAAAACCCCTCTGACAGGTGGATGACTAATGCCCAGTTAACACACTACCAGGCTTTACTTTTGAACCCCTTTTGCGTCAGATTCCTTCCTAGCACCTCGCTCAACCCTGTGACCTTGCTGCCTAATCTAGACTCTGATGTCATCCATGACTGCACAGAGATACTTTAGCAAGTACATGGAATCTGGTCGGACTTGACTTGGCTAAATCCAGATCTCATGTACTTCACAGATGGCAGCGGCTTCATTGGAGAAGGAACCAGGTATGCAGCGGTAGCAATAGCAACACCTTCGGAGACAATTTGGGCTACCTCCTTGCCCCGGTACCTTAGCACAAAATGCTGAGCTAATTACATGGACCAAAGCTTTACAATTGACCAAAGAATAAAACTATCAATGTTTACACAGACAGTCGATATGCCTTTGCCGTGCATGTCCCCGGATCCATATATCGGGAAAGGGGCTTACTGACTGCAGAGGGAAAGACTACTAAAAACAAACAAGAAATTTTGCTATTGTCTGCCCTCTGGCTCCTGCAAAGACTGGCCATTATTTACTGCCCAGGGCATCAAAAAGGAGACTCCTACAAGGCCCGAGGCAATAAAAGAGCAGACCGGGCAACCAAGGAAACAGCCCTATATGTTGCTGATTCATTGATAATAATGCCAGATCCCATGTTGCCTGAAAAGCCAGAATATTCTACACAAGACAATAAAGACATTGCATCCTTTATGAACACTCGAGTTAAAAATGGGTGAAAGCATACAACGACTCATTTTACCAGCTGAACTGGCTAAATCCCTAATCTACCAATTCACAAGGGACACATTTAGGCCAAAGGAAATTAAAAGAGCTCCTGAGAAACTTGAGGTTTAAGATTTTCAACATGGATAAATTGTTCGAGGACTGTGTGACTAAATGCCTCTCATGCCAGGCAACTAACCCACAGAAGAAGGGTTGCTGGCTGTGTCTGGACCCCAGGCCCCTTTTTATATAGATTAGGCCTCCTGATTGCATAGCCATCATTAACACTTACAGCTGTGTCTTCAACTAACAGAACAGCTTGTCCCTGGGAGGCCTCTCTCACCCTGGAGACACATTCAAGGAGAGGCTACCTGGTTCCACTCCTACAACAATCCCTTAGACAGAACCACTTATTCAGTTGTATGTAAAAAGAAATATGTTTTCTCAAAGTCTACAAATACTTTTAACCTAAGCGACTCCCATCTATTGGTCACTCTTAGAGGATCGTGGTGTGCATTCACCATGGACATTCCTGCATAGCAACCAGTCTTTTCACCATGGGAAACTGACCTGAACTCTATGTCTTAGTACAGATTGTACCACAGATATATTACTGTGATGGGCCACCTGGCAGGGTACACTTGGACTCCTCTCTAGAGGGACAGCATAAAAGAGCAGCCCAGATCCTTGTTCCAGTAAAGGTGGGAATAAGTATCGCTAGCTCTGCCGCCATAGGAGCAGCAGCATTGATTACTAGTCAAGCCAATTATAATAGCCTTTCTAAAGCTGAGAAAAAAAGATTTATTTTGTAGCCAATCAGCTACTGCATACTTAGAAAAACAAGTAGATTCTCTGGCAGTGTCAGGAGCCATGTCCCCCCAAAAATTATTATAGGGAGCATTGCCCTGAGAAGTTTGCAGAGGGCTCCACTTCCCAATTGTATTGAGAATTGTTTTAGCCGGGCGGTGGTGGCGCACGCCTTTAATCCCAGCACTTGGGAGGCAGAGGCAGGCGGATCTCTGAGTTCGAGGCCAGCCTGGTCTACAAGAGCTAGTTCCGGGACGGGCACCAAAGCTACAGAGAAACCCTGCCTCGAAAAACCAAAAAAAAAAAAAAAGAGAGAGAGAATTGTTTTATTGACAAAGCCTATCCCACACCCAAATTGTCTGTTAATAGAGAGCTATCTGTTAGCGGAACCCGCCTCACACTCTAACTATCTAGAGAACTAGGTGTGTCAACTTGTGAACTCCTGGCAGAGGAATCATGACCTGACCGATCATAACCTCTTGGCCTATGTGACCGGCGTGGACCATGTGGCAAGATCCCGTGCCCCAGCCCCACAAGCTCCTCATCCAGGGGCTATATAAGCTGCAACCATGACTCTAATAAACAGAGGCTTCGACAAATCTGCCTAGCCTCCTTCCTCTTATCGGCCCATGTCTTTCAGGTGGTACCTCTCCATGACCCTGGAATAACTGACCAGCCAGGCGGGTTACAGACCCTAGACAGAGTAACTCACCAAGGCGGTCAACATGGCAGAAATGGTGCTACAAAATAAAAGAGGACTAGAGTTGCTACTCCTAAAGCAAGGAGATCTATGTGCTGCCTTGGGAAAATCTTGTTGTTTTTATGCAAACCATTCAGGTGTTATCAAAAACACTCTTCAGGAGCTCAAGGTGTGTCTCCTTAAAAGACAAGAAAAAGACACCCCGACAGAAACCATTCTCCTGGTTCCACAGGCTTTCTGACTGGTCGCCATGGTTAACAACCCTAATATCTGCCATTGCTGGTCCACTTGTTAATTTTTTAATGCTTGTAATAGCAGGACCTTGCATAATTACTGTGTTATTTAAATTTATAAGGAGTTGTGTCTCCTCAAGAGAACTCCTGATTCTCTGCTCACAATATACAGTGGTCAGAGACTTGGACACCAGTCTAATTTCAAAGACAGACCTCGACTCCGGCTCAGATGTAGACTTAGAGAAATCAAGAGCTTGAGTCAAGTCACAATTTTGAGGATGATGTCCCCCCCTCATTTTTAGGTTGGAATTTCTCTCTTTTTTGAGACTTAAGGCTGTGATTCTTTCTTAAGTTCCTCAAAGTTTAATTTTGTCTCTAGTCTATATCTGTTTCAGCAAGCCCCCACATAACTGACAGGGCACATCTAGACCTCAGCTGTTGTCTTCAACCCATGAACCCTAAACTGCAAAGAACTGATGCGTATCAAGCCATTTTACAAGAATGCAGCTTAACTCCAGCTAGGTTCCCAGTTATCCCCTCTCTACCTTTGACTGCCCTTGCAGCCTTCCTGGACCCTGACCATTTAAGCCCCATTTCAACTTGAAGCAGCTACAAAAGAGAACACTTCCTCCCAGTCCCTAAACCATGCTGAGGGAAGGCCAGGCCAAAAACATTAAGATAATCAAAATGAATCAAAGATTTGATTCAGGTAACAAATTCAAGGTGGAAAATGAAGGGTCTGGAAATATGAATGAAAATATAGAAATAGAAATATAGACACCAAAGATTAGAATGTAGAAGCTTAGAATATAGCAAAAAAGATATATAAAGAAAGCTGTAACCTAAGCAAACTACCAACAGATTTTCAAGGATCAATTATTCAGAGTGAAGCATTTTCTCAGATGCTAAAGAAGCTTCTCAGCATAGGTCATTTTACAACTAACTGTTTTATTTATATGGCCAGAGCTTCTCTCTGCAAACCAAGAGTAGTTTCCTGGCCATCCTTGATCAATGACAGATATGAGCTGAGTTAACCTTTAGGAGACAGAGATATTTGACCTCTTGTTTAGGCATTGTCTCTGCTATGAGAAACTATTATATATTCTTAATTATAGTAATCACAATTATACAATAAGTATCATACATTACACTAAATATATATATGTGTGTATATATATATATATATATTACACATAAGAAAGAGCACGGTAGTTTTCATATCTGCCTACATTATACTTGGATCATATTTTCCTGCACTACTTGAGTCCCTCCATCACATCTTTGTGTCTGATACAATGACTTTTACAAAGACTCAGCCTCTCTTCTTCCTCATGACTCAAAAGAGAAAAAGTAGATCTTATTTCTGTTTGGGACCTGATTTGCTTCGTATAAAGCTATATCCAGTTTTAGCTACTTTCCTTATAACAGAACAGTTCAGTTATCACTGTGCTGATTGCAGGCTCTTCCCCACAGTCTCCTTCTTTATTAGGCTGTTGTTCAATTTGGTTGCTACAGATTTTACTTTAGTTCCTGGGGGAGGCCATTTTGACTGTGAACAAAGGGCTCTTCAGTGTGTTGCAGAGATGGATGTGAAGTATAGACAGGGTTTCTCTGTAGCTTCAGAGCCTTTCCTGGAACTCACTCTTGTAGACCAGGCTGGCCTCGAAGTCACAGAGATCTGCTTGCTTCCCGAGCGCTGGGATTAAAGGAATGTGCTACCAGTGCCCTGCAACCCTTTGCTAATTTCTAATTTCCTGCAGTATAAAAACTACATCCCTGGCCAGGCGGTAGTGGCGCACACCTTTAATCCCGCACTCGGGAGGCAGAGCCAGGCGGATCTCTGTGAGTTCGAGACCAGTCTGGTCTACAAAAGCTAGTTCCAGGACAGGCTCCAAAACCACAGAAGAACCCTGTCTCGAAAAACAAAAACAAACAAACAAACAAACAAAAAAAAAACCTACATCCCTGAAAGACCCTCTGGACTGAATTTCTTCAGTTTCAACGTCAGCTTTTCTATAATGTAATTTGTATCTGACCTCCAGATCACTTTCACTGAGGAGTTTGCATACATATCCTTGAAAATAACCAGCTCTTTCAGGGATCTCTTTATTATTATTATCATCATTATTATTAATTTGCATGCTCACCTCACTGCTTCCAACTCTGAACTTTGCTATTCTTCATCTACTGTTTTGGGTTTGGGTGCTTCTAGATTTCTATGCCCTTAAAGAGCATCCTTAGGTTGTTTTGGATATCTCAGATTTCATGACAGAAAATTAAGTTATAAACTTCCTGCCTAAATCTGCATTAACTTTTTTTGCATTGTGTGTCTCTGAAATTCCCCACAAGCCAAAGTTGTTGGAATTGAGCAGAACACCATGACCAGCCACATGGAAGAGGACATTCTTGAAAGGGATTTCAGGTTCTTACTATCTCTACATTGTGGTGTGTCGTGAATATTTTGGCATGGGTGTGTGGGCTCACGCAGGTCTGAGAAATGGAGACTCAGAGACACTTTGAGAAGACACTTAGCCTTTGCGGTTGCAGACAGAAACTTCCACAATACAATGCTGTGCACATACCTGATTCATGAGGTACCATGGTTTTCAGGGTTTTCCCTGAATCAAGCTTTGCATAGTCTTTGTATCCATGGAAAACTCTCAGTCAAGAATCACATAGAACAACAAAAGGTATTTGTAACCCAAAGGAAGGCCTGGGGGCTGTGTGAAAACTCAAGCCAAGCCAGGTGGAACCCAGCAGGGTGTCATTGCTAGTGGAGGTTACTTGCAATCCCTCTGGCGCCAGGCCTTCAGGACATTCTGCCACAGTGGTGCTCACACACCTGTACCCAGACAGACAAACAGAGACATGTAGGCAGAGAGAGAGAGAGAGAGAGAGAGAGAGAGAGAGAGAGAGAGAGAGGAAACCTAAAGAAGAGGGGAAAGAGTAATGTGATAACATTTTGTCTTTCAGAAATGATTGCTCCTATAATGTGTGAGGATCTATTATTCAACCGTCAATAATCATGGTTTTTTTCCAGCAGTATGCTAGTGGCAGGCTATGACAAATTGTAGTTGACTCTCCGCTCATTAGATCTTCCAGAGGACCCAGCACCCATGTGGCAGCTAACAACTGTCTATAACTCCAAGATCTGATACCCTCAAACACATACATGCAGGCAAGACAGCAATGAACATAAAAAAGTCGTTAAATTATTTTTTTAAAAAACATTCATATTGATAGGATAGAGAAAAGGCTCAGTGGTTAAGAGCTGCTCTTGCAGAGGACCCAGGGTCAGTTCTCAGCACCTACATGGAGGCTCACATCCATTTAACTCCAGTTCCAGATGATCCAACTCCCTCTTCTGATTTTCATGGATACTAAGCAGTCATGATGTCCACATGCAGGTTGTGTATGTGTGTGCATGTATCTGTGTGTTCATAGTGGGCCAGAAATATGGTGAGTCAGGTAAAGGGGCTTGTCAAAGAAGCTGGTACTTAAGTTCAATGTTCAGGATTCATGTAGTGGAATTAGAACTAACTGAGTCCCACGAGTCCTCTGACCTCTACACATATACTGGGTGGCACACACCCCCCACACAAAACAATGTAACATTAACTTAAAAGCTCAAGGCTATCATGGACTACATGCTGAGTTCTAGTCTAGTTTATTATATGTATGGACATATATGTCCAACCATCACCATGATCTCTCTTCAGAGTTCCCCCACCTTGTAGCCACATCCCCAACTCCTCATCAGCTGTTACCCACTGTCTGTTGCAGAATATTCTTTTACACCGTGTGAATTTCTTTTACACCGTCTCTATTTCTGTATACCTCCCTTTGCTTCTACCTCCATGGCTTGTTGTGTAGCTGGGTGGCTGGAACCTTATGTCCTCCTCTCCTTGTTCTCTTGTTGTTGCTCATTCTCCTCCTCCTTTCTCCTTTTATACTTTCTGCCTGTGAGCCGCACCTTTCCTTGTTTCTGCCTCACTATTGGCTATTCAGCTCTTTACTAGACCCTCAGGTGTTTTAAATAGGCAAAGAATCACAGCTTTACAGTTAATCAAATCAGCAAATACAAAAGTAACACACCTGAAAATAGTATTCCTCAAGAGTCCTTAGACAATGCCTTACAGCAGGTATTCAGTGTCAGGTCTAAGCAAGGACATAGATCCCCTCAGCTATTCTCAAAAGACCCTATACTCACAGGGAGATCTTACTTCTATACCTCACTTTACTCAAGGCCAGGCAAAGAGCTGAGATAAAAGAAGAATCCGTATGGCAGGGTGGCTACCCCAAGAGGATTTGGGGTACTCTGGGAAGCAACAACTGTTGATATGGTCTTTATAATAACTTTTATTACAATAAATAATTACTTATTTATGTATTAAATTATTTGAGATAAGGTCTCATGATGTAGCCCTTGATGTCCTGGAACTCACTTTGTAGATTCCCAGTTTTTGAAATCACAGAGATGATACTGCTTATGCTTCCTGCAGTGCTGGGATTAAAGGCTTGCACCACCATTTATAGCATTGTGTGTATGTGTGTGTGTGCCTCCGTGCATTCACAGATGCCAAGGTGTACATATGGAGGTCAGATGGCAACTTGTGGGAGTTCATTCCACCATGTGGATCTTGCAGAATTAACTCAGGCTACCAGGCTTAGTGGCAAGCGCCTTCGTCTGCAGTATCATCTTGCTGGTCCTTGTTGATCTACTCTGACAGAGCCAGGATTCCCTGTGACGGGCTACTGTCTTAGCAACCACAGGGAAGTAGTAGGTAGCTTCAGAAAGGGCTAAGAACCCCATGTCATGGTGCTGTGAAGGAGGACTGGACCCTCATCCAAACAGGTTTTTTTTTGACTAGCCAGCAGGAGATGGCTTCTGGTTCACAGATGTTTCCTGGGCTGGGAGGTGCTAGGGGTAGGAGTAGAGCTGAAGCCCAGGATCCTCGTCTCCATTCTTGTCCCAGTGTTGTGAGGCATCTTGGAGAGACAGGAAGACCTGGGTAGGATACTCAGACCTCCCAAGCACACACAGGAACCTCCCATGCACTCCAGGGTGAGCAAGCAGACCCTAGTGGATCTGTGGGTGAGGGAGCTCTGCTGTAGGGTTATCTCCTCAAGCTATAGTCTTCTCTTTGCCAGCACTCTGGAAGCCAAGGTAGCATTGACAGGGCAGGAAGCCCCAAACCACAGCTCAGAAATGGAGCCTAACCCTGGCTGAATGTGCTGGCTATTGTGTCCACTGATGCTGGGATAGAGGACACCCAGACCACCAGTGTCTATGATGATGGAAAGAGTACCAGGGGAGGCCATGGTGAGTGACTGTTCCTTGACAGGGTAAATCCGAAATAAAGCTATAGCCTTAGGTCCCTATACCCTGAGCCTTTTGGGCTCAGGTATATCTTTCCATTCACCAGACCAGGGTTCCTGGGTGCTGGAGTGGGGATACTAAGTCACCCAGAATGTCTAAGACTCAATAGGTTACCCTCCCAGGATCTTGTGTCCCCAAAGACAGCGTATGTGGAGGCCCACAGAAATGGCTCTGCTACATCTTGATATAAGGTCAGAGAGTTCAAGCATATTATTGATCCTTCAAGGTCATACAACAGGATGTTTGGCCTAAGATGTAGCTACTGAGTGTTTTGTTTCAAATTACAGGATGTTTGACTTAGGGCATAGCTGTTCGATGTTTTGAACATTAAGGAAGTAATCACTCTTGTTTTTTCCTTATATCGTGATTTAAAAAAAACAGTCTTTTGTCCTCCCCTTTGGCTTGGGGTATAAAAGGGCTAGAAAAATTAACTCGAGGCAGATTCCATATTCATTCAAATGCCTTCCTGACTCTGTCTTCAGACTTTTGTGTTTTCTTTCCTCAATCCACACTCCACTTTTCAGAAACATAGGCACAAGTCAGCTGGACCAAGACAAATGGTGCTGGATGTTGGGGCTTGAGAATGGGATTAAAGTGATGAACACCACAAATTAAAAGTGAGCACTCAGATAAAAATGAAGTAATGGCATGCTGAGTGACTCAGGAGTAAAACTGTAAATATATAGCAAAGGCTTTTGTACTCTTGCTGAGCTTCTATGTGTAGGTTGTATGTTTGTTCTGTTCCTATTACCAGAGACATCATTGTAAATATATATGCATTTATAAATAATATTTTTATCATTGGCCTTGTGTGTTGGTTACAGTGTAATAATTTTGATATTCCCAAATATGTATAATGTCTATGGTTATTGTATGGGCAGCAACTTCTCAAGGTCACAGTTGTTGCATACTTGCTATGGTGAGGTCTACAAACTCTGTTTAAAGCTCTAACACTGTTTGTTGCATAGCTTATGTAGAGAAGGACAAGGGCAAAGAGACTGACCTGCTTTGGGGGATGACTGGCAGAGCGTGGCATGAGCCCTGCCCCATGGGATACCAATTGTGCGGATGGACAAACAGACAGACAACACCTTATTTGACCTCTTCCTCTGCCTGAGGCTGACTACCAGCAATCAAAATTCCTCTTTGGCTCGTCTAATTTTTGCTTAACCAATTAACAGTAAATACCTCATCCTAATGCAAGATTTCCCATTTTACCTTTATCAACCACCATGCCTATGGGCTGTGTCTATCTCTCCTCTATTGAGAGGCAGGTAGTCCTTTGTTCCTCTGGAACAAATATCCCTGCCCCCATTCTCTTGTTCCCTTCCCCTTCTCTCTCATCTTCTATCTCCTGTGTTTGTTTCTTACTCACTGCCCTCTGTTCCTTGGATGCAGAGAAATCTCCTTGGTGCTGAGAAGTTTACCTTGGGTATCCTGAGCAGATAACATTTTTCTTTCATATACTGTATCCTTTTTTTTCTTTTTGAGACAAGGTCTCACTGTGTAGCCCTGGCTGTCCTGGAACTTACTATGTAGACTGAAGAGTCCAAGAATAAGAAAATAAAAATAAAGATTTTAGAAATAAGAATGTATAAAAAATATAAAGTTATAAGTCCAGAAAAATGAGAACAGACTGTCAACAGTTTTCTTGGCAGATCAATGATCAATCATTTACAGTGAGCTATTTTTTCAGATGCTTAAGAAGCCTCCACTCATGCCACAGTCCCCATCCCCTATAATCTCCTGAGCTCCCTCTCTCTGGAGCTTCAAGTGTATTCAGTTCCCAATCTTAAGGAAGTCTTCTTCAATTTAACACTTAAAGCCAAGAGTCACCCGCTTTTTGCTTTCAAATGGGACAACCAAGACCAGGGCTTCATTGGTCAGTCACCTGGACTTGCCTGCTGCAAGGATTCAAAAATTTCTCAACTGTCTTTGACAAAGCCCTACAATGAGACTTAAAGGGTTATCAGTTCTTATACCTGGAGGTTTCTCTGAGCCTCAGGCCCTTTTGGATCCTATTCTATCACTTCTAGGATTTCAGGAATATAACAGGAGATTTTGCCAACCTTCCCTGTGCCTCTTTTCCTCAGGACTCCAGGCTTCAGCAGGCTTCTGTCTGTGCTAGCACTGCAGGCAGCCAGGGAGAGGATCACCCCTCCCCCCACAGGGACTGCAGTCTCAGACCAAGGAGGAGCCAGGAGGACAGACGTGAGCAGAGACGACTACAAGGCCAGGTACCAAGGATGGCCACTGTCCATCACTTCTCCTGGATGATAATTGGTTTTGGCCTCACAAGATGACTCCTGCTCCCAAGTGGCACAATGGGAAACACCAGAGCAGGGAGGGCAGCTGCAGGAGCAGACCCACCAGGAAAGTACAAATGGCCTGCAGCCCCTCCCCCTGCCTAAAAATTCAACTGGAAAGAAAAGTTTTGTCTGGTTTAAATGCATAAACATGACCACCAACTGTTTATTTCTAATATGTAAGTTAACCATGTTTAGTGTGTACTGGCTGTAGCCCTTACTGACTGCCCAAGCTTAAAATTTACCTCTAAATGTTCTGATTATTGTCTGATATAATCACTTTTCTTTACCTTCTCAGGAGACAGTCTCAGTGTGGTATACGTGTTCTGCTAGTACCCAAAGAATGGTTATCCCAATTTCTTTACTAAACTTTATAATTAATATATATATATATATAATCTATATATAATCATCTATAATTAAAAGGTTTTATTTTGATACTAAAAGAGTTTCAATTCAAAATCATTATTTTTGACTAAATTTGACTAAAATGTAAATATGACTAAATTATAAGTCATAGTCTTATAAAAGCTGCTAATGCTTTGTTTGTCATAGCCAGAACCTGGAAACAACCTAAATGCCCCTCAACTGAAGAATGGATGAGGAAAATGTGGTACATTTACACAATGGAGTACTACACAGCAGAAAAAATAATGACATCTTGAATTTTGGAGGAAAATGGATGTAGCTAGAAAACATTATTTTGAGTGAGGTAACCCAGACCCAGAAATAATTATCACATGTACTCACTCATAGGTGCTTTTTAAGCATAAAGCAGAGAAAACCAGTCTACAAACCACAATCCTGGAGCACTTCGATAACAATGAGGATACTAAGAGACACTTACATAGATCTAATCTACGTGGGAAGTAGAAAGTAGAAAAAGACAAGATCTCCTGAGTAAATTGGGAGCCTGGAGACCTTGGGGGAGGGTTGAAGGGGGAGAGGGAGAGGGAAGAACTATGTGGTAAGGCAAGACTTTGTGTTCAGGGTCTTGATGACCCTCAACACCAGCATACCCTTGACACTGATTCTGGATTCCACAAAGTCAAAACTCAGACAGGTTCTGGTTTCTGGAACATGGAAGGCCTAGGTTTAATCTCCATCATGACATCATAACCAACAAGCCAGGTTAGATGTGGTGACCCAAGTCTTTTATCCCAGCCTTCCTTAGTCAGAAGCAGTTGGATCTCTGTGAGTTCCAGACCTGCTAGGGCTATGTAGAGAGAACCTGTCTGGAAAGGATAAAGACAATTCCATAATGGAATATTGGTCTTTTGAAAACAAATCTAGAAATTCTGTTCATTAAGACACAAGACTCCAAAGCTACAGAGAAACCCTGTCTCGAAAAACCAAAAAAAAAAAAAAAAAAAAAAAAGACACAAGAACCACTGGCTGCAGCTGCTGACAACTGGGTGAAGAAAAAAAAAACCCTCAGACTCAATAATGAGAAAATGTTCAATTTAGAAAATATCTGAACAGAAAAGTCAGCAATGCTATGAGAATTTAATGGCCAACAGTGGGGCTGTGAAGATACTTGGAGGGTCCAAGCAGTCACTCTGTAAGCCTGAAGACCTCAGTTTGAATTCTCAGCACCTACATAAAAACAAGATCTGGAATGCCTTGCTCTAACCTCATCAAGGGATGAGTTACACAAAAAGATCCTGAGAGCTGATAGTTCAGTGAAACCCTTGTCACCGAAGGAAGATATATGATATTTCACTCTGGTATCCACATTTGCACACGTAGTTATACAATCTGGCATAGGCACACCTTTCTCTCTCTCTCTCTCCCTCTCCATCTCTCTCTGTCTCTCTGTCTGTCTCTCTCTCACACACACACACACACACACAAGAAAAAGGCAAGCAATTGTTATAGGGCAATGGCCAGAATCAACTGATGTCCCAGGAGGACCACTCCAGTGTGCCTGGAATGATGTGGCAATTTGAATAATCACTGGGTAGGTTTGGTGATGCCAAGTGTCTGAGTCCCATATGAGCTAGCTTCTGGGAGGAATGGAAACACAGCACAGCCTGAACATCCCTAATCTGAAATCTGAAATTTGAGAACACTGAATTTCAAATCCAGGTGTTCACCTGTGCCTTACTACGGAAAAGGGCTGCTCCAGTAGAAGTGACTTCACTCAGGATATGGAGATGAGATCCTCTAAGAATCTTCAACCACTGAGAAGACACGACCCTCTCCCACACCTTCTGGAGATGCATTCAACCTCAGGAGAAAGCTGCAGCATTGCCATGACAACATAGACACTGAAGACTTCAGCCCAAGCTAGGGACCACTTGATGGGTGTGGGGGGGGACTGTGATCAACCCTTCAAGGCAGCATCAGCAACAGGGTGAATAGAAGCAGGGATTTCCCTCAAGCCAGACATCCAGTCAAACACCACCCTCCCCAGGGCACAGGCCAGGCAGAGGCAAACATAACATTCTGATTATCATAAACCAAGATTTTAGCAGGAGATGACATTGTGTGTACTCAGCGGTAGGCCCTGACTTTGCCAGACAACCAGGAGCCAGAAGTACCATGCTCCAGGGGTGAGGTGACACTATAGGAATGAACTTGCAGCTGACTGAACTCTCCAGGACACTCCCTGACCTGAACATGTTTTCCCCATTCTCTCTAAGCACTGCAGCTGAAAATATCATACAGGAAGTTCCAGAGGTGAACACCACCAAAGTTGTACATTTAAACCATTCTGGTTGGGATAGCAAAATCTCCCATGCCATCTGTGCCTGTGACTCACATCAAACGCCCGCTCTCAGTGCCCATCACCAGGAGCCACTTAGGTTATGGAAGGGATGGTGCTGAAGGGGAGACTTAACATAATGTGGCCCCCAAATCAGGAGGGGGCACAAATAAGGTGCAGGTGCTGAACATAGAGACTTTCTAACGCTGAGACTTGTGACTGTGCCCCGAACCTGGAGGCAGCAGTGGTGCCTGGCAAAGGTCCAAAAGGTGTCCTCCTGAATCAGGCTGTGGCTGCCCATGTGTCCTCTACTCATAGTGGTTCCAGGAGTAAAGGACTCCATCGCCTTCCCAGTTTTCTTCTCAAATTGCAGGTATTGGACTGAACCACTCTTCCTTCAGCAAATGACACAGTGTCATAGAACATGAATGCTGCAGCATGAAGACACCGAGCATGAGCAGGACCCCACAATGGAGAGTAAAGTACCCCCCTTCTTCAGACTGACTCCTTCAACCTCCCCAGGTATGCCCAGGGCAGCTACTGCATGTATAACCTTTATAGGATACTTAGTGTTTACGAGACATTCATAGAATGCCCTTGCATGCAGTTCCTTGGAGTAGGAGAAAAGAGCAAGTAAAAGATAGGAACATCCTAGAAAGTGAAAGCCAGGGGCCACTGGGATGGTTCATTGTGTAGAGGGCATAACTGGTATAGCTCAGTGGGTAGAGGGCTTGCCATCCATCCTCACAACCTCAGTTCAATCCCTGGAATCAAAGTGGGAGGAGAGAAACAACTCCCAAGAGCCATCGTCTGACCTCTACATGTGCCGCATGGCATCTCCCCCAACACCCCCAAGTAAATTGGTGTAATTTTTAAAGGGGGCAGGAGAGATCACTTGGTGGTTGAGTGCTTGATGCCTCTGCATCAAGGTCCCAGTACCCACTGAGGGTCACAGCCATTTCAGTTCTTAGGATTCAGTGCCCTCTCTGGCCTGCAGGAGCACCTACATTTATGTACACATTCCCCCACCTCCCTGTAACACCTGATTTTGTGTTACCCCCCCTTTTTAATGTGTCCTGACCATTTGTATTGAAAACAATTTTTTTTGTCTAGCTCCACCTTCACTCTTTTTAAGGGCAGAAACAATTACCTGACTCATGAGGTGAGTGCCATCAATGTCCCTTGTATAACTGGATAAAATCATTTAAATTTTCATTTTTATGGGGGCATAGAGCCTCTTGAGAGTACTTGTTAAAATTTTTAATAGGCCAATCACTTTTTCTTTCTTTTTCGAGTCAGGGTTGCTCTGTGGTTTTGGAGCCTGTCCTGGAACTAGCTCTTGTAGACCAGGCTGGTCTCGAACTCACAGAGATCCGCCTGCCTCTGCCTTCCAAGGGCCAATCACTTTATGACTGGCATAGCTGAGTTCACATCCCCAAAAATGTGACAGGTGGTCAATAAACTCAGAATAAGGTTTTGAAGGCCCTTGAAGGGTCTTAGACAGTTGTTCTCCTGTTCCTTTGTTAGGAAAAGCTTTCCACGCATTACCGCAACTCAGCATTAACAGCAGGATCGTAAGTGATCTGTGCTTCTAAACCAGCATACTGTCCTTTACCAGTTAACATGTCAAGGTTATGCTTGGGGAGGGGAACCCATTACAATCCTCCTGTACTTTACCTCTCCACAATAATTTTCTCTCAAAAGACAGGCTTGGCAAAGATGCCTTTTTTTTCTTACTAACTTTTTTATTAGTGTAATCTCCTTTCTTAAAGTTTTTTTATCTTTTATATTTCTTTTAGTACTCTTAACTTTCTGCTCCTCAAAACTCTTAATAGAACTCACAGATTTCTATAAATCTCCTTAAAGGTTTTGTTTAAATTTTTTAATTGTTCTTTTACTTTACTTCATCACTGAGAAGAGCATCTCTAAGCGTCATAGTGAAAATATTGCTATGGGAAATTCTTCTGGCCCTCACTCTTTTAGTGCTTTTACCTTTACCTGCTCCCAATCAGTAATATTAAAACCTCCTGTGTGTAGAAACCAGGGACTAAACCTTCTCAAAAAATTAGGCAATTAACTACCTTACACAAAAGAAAACTGTCATAAGGAACTATTGTGCTGTCTACTTTTAATACCGATGCCTTCCTTGCCTTGGTTCTCTAAAAGCACTATCAATTGGCCCTTTAACAGCCATCAATATTGAAACAGAATTACTTGCACCCATTACCAATACACCCTCACCATTTAATTTTTTACTGCTGGCCAGCCTTCCGAGGGCCACTTCTCAGGGATCCCTACTTCCCGATCTCACTGATGGGTCTCTGACTGTAATTTCTGATCATCCTAGCAGGGCCTCCAATTGTAACACCCAATTCTGTGTTACCCCCTTGGTACAGTTTGCGTGCCACTGTACCGTACATGAGTAGGAAAAGGGCCTGGAGATTGAAAGAACACACAAAGAGACCTGGGTCATTTGAAAGGAAATCAGCTGAATGCCAAATGCTGCTTATTTAACCTTGGGGAAATCCTTATATACCTCTCTGCTGTAAGAGGATTTCTACCCAGGCAGGTGGGAAATTACCACACCAAAGATGGAGTCAACAATGCCCTACATCTAATCACCAGGTGGGGCAGAGGGAGCACAGGAACAAACAATGTTTTAGCTGGCTGACCAGAAACTGTCCTCAAGATGAACCCCAAGAACAAGGTAGACTGGGCCCTATACCTCTCACTCAAACAAAAACAAAAAAATTAAAAACAACAAAACTCCACACCATCTTGTATTGGTTCCTCCCTGGTGGGGTCTGTCTGGTTTTTGCTTCACCCTTTGCCTTAGTCGGGATTATTATTGCTGCTATGAAACACCATAACCAAAAAAAAAAATAGCAAGTTGGGAAGAAAATGGTTCATTTGGCCTAAACATCTATAACACTGTTCATCATTGTAGGAAGTCAGGACAGGAACTCAAACACTGCATGAACCTGGAAGCAGGAGCTGATGCAGAGGCCATAGTGAAAAACCCTCGTCTTCAAGAGCGGTGTGAGAAATCCCCCAGTCTCAATAATTCAGGTCAACAGATGCAATCAGCAAGAGGTGTCTTTATTGATTACACAGGCACCTGAGGGTGCAACAGTAGCTTACGCCAACTGCCCACCCTGGGCAAACTCAAACAGCCATATTTATAGGGAAAAATGATTACATAAGAGGGTAGTATAGCACAAGCATTTCATTGGCTCTCAAATTGGTGGGCTTAGCTCATCCTGGGAATGGCCCCATGTCTATTCTTGAATTTCCCCAAAAAACAATAAAGACAGATAAAACACCCTGTAGCAAGTTGGCAATTTAGATAGGATGTCTTGGGGGTGGAGTATACCTCTCCTTAGCCTAGTCAGTGAGTCTGCAACCCATAGATATCCAGTTTTAACATCGGCTGAGCCCGGGGCCCAGCTAAATTTTCAGCAGAATTGAACATAGTATGTGGGCATGGGCGTCTTTCAAGTATGGGGGGGGTCTTTCAAGTATGGGGGTCTTTCATTCTCCCCCCCTTGGGTTTTATCATAGATAGAATCTTATATCCATTCATCTTGCTCTGGGGTCTGGCTGGCCCCAGGGTCCGTTTGCCTAAGCACATGGTATTGCTGAGTGAGGATCATTGTCTGGATAACCGTTAGCCTGTCCTTAACAAATTGGACTAGCCTGTTAAGGATACAGGGCCCAAAGGTCAGTATGAGCATCAAAATAATTATAGGACCCGTGATTGTGGAGATAAGGGTTGTAAACCAGGGAGATCGATTAAACCAGCTTTTAAACCAATTTTGTTGTGATTCAGATTCCTTTTGACATTTGGCTAATCTATCTTTGAGTTTGTCCAGGGTTTCAGTTACTATTCCTGTCTGATCAGCATAAAAGCAACATTTTTACTTAAGTGTGGGGCATAACCCCCGTTTTTAAGAAATAGCAGATCCAGTCCCCTCCTGTTTTGTAGGACCATTTTAGACAGGGAGGAAAGAGAGTTTTCTATCAGGGAGAGGAGTTTTCGAGGGCCTGCAAATCTGCACTAGATATATTGAAGGTAGGTCAGCTTGTTTCCTTGTATCAGTGCAGCAGCCCCTGTTTCTATTTCTGCAGTAACCCCGCCTACCCCCAGTAGCATAGCCAAAGTCAAGGTAATGGGTTTTCTCTTGGAGCAAGAGCTGCCTTCAAAAATAGTCCAGGACAGTCTCAGGGGCATGATAGGTAATGTGGGGCAATATCTGTGCCAATATACAATAGTCTGCAATTTGGTCAAAAACCTGGGTTGGCACACATGGAGTTAGGCCCAAGTTACAAGCCCATCATGTCCCAGCGGGAGGAAGCAGGTAATAGTTTTCCTTGGGGAGTGTCAATGTGTGGTTACAAAAAGGTTGATAAGTTCGGGGCACAGTTCCTCAGCATGTTTTTCTTTTTATTTGAGGGAGGGTTATCTTGTGTATGTTCTGATGCTTGCAGACTCTGGGATGCTGCTAGCATAAGTTATATTTCATAATAAGGGGGCTAGGGGCCATGCAGAGCCAGCAGGCTTGTGTTAACTCTGGCTGAGTGCAGTTAATGGCCGAGTATGCTCCCTCTATCAGATTGTAATCTCTCCCCAATATTAGGAGGCGAGGTGGTTACTTTATCCAGCTTTGACAATCCTGCTTTCCTTGGGGGGTAAAAGAAATATTAAGGGGAAGACAGTATCCCGTGGTGCAGGACCATTTACCTGTTCCATGCCTGTAGTCCCCTGTTTTTAGTATTTTTTAAGGGGGGGTGGGCTTTTTTTTAACCATGGTGGACTATAATCTTATCCCAGGAGAAGGATGGGTTTCAATATGCATCACCTGTGGTTTCGAATCCCCAGGTAATGTAAAAATATTTCCCAAGGCCTCCACATCGGTGGGCAGTAGCCTGATTTCTTCCATCCTGGGGGCAGACATAAAAATCAAGTGGAGTAAGAAGACACTGCCTAATAAGATTGGAACAGCCTTCTACCCCATCGCCTCCTGAGGTTGGTTCCATATTAAGTGTTAGCTGATCATGTTTAAAAGCAGCTATGTCTCAAGTCCCAAGTGCTGCAGCCAGCTGGCAAAAATCAGGGCTAAGATTGGGCCACCAGGCACCAGGAGGGTAAAGGCCAGTGACAGACCAGACCATATCCCCCAATTGGGAGAACACCTGCCAAGTAAGTTGTTTGGGTATGTGAGGGCTCCCCGAGACCCTGGCATCTAGGACAAGGAGGGCCAGGGTCATGATTAATATTAGGCCCTGACAAGTCTTATCTTTAATGGGTTTTGAGTGCGCTGGAGCCTCCATAATGACCCCAGGTTCTGATTGCCGGTGAGGTGTCCTGGCTGGGCCGCTTTGACATGTGATGCGTGGATCCAGGCAGCAATTCCGTCAACCTTTAGGGCCGTGGGGGTGGTCAGGAGCACGGTGTAGGGTCTTTTCCAGCGGAGTTTAAGATTCTTAGTCTGATGTCTCCAGACCCAAATGGAGTCACTGATCTGGAAGGGATGTGGCATCAGGGATATACCTAGTCCCTCTTTGTAAGTAGCTGTCAATGGTTTCCAGACCTCTTGTTGCACCAACTGCAATCCTTGCAGATGGGCCTGCATGAAGGGGAGGTGGCAAAGTCAGAGATATCAGCATCAAAGAAAGCAATGGCTGGAGGAGGACCTCCATACAGGATCTCAAAAGGGGTTAATCCATGTGGTCCCAGGGTGTTTTGAACCCAGAACAGAACAGAGGGAGGGAGGTCTGTCCAGTCATTTTTTTTATTTGCTGGTCTCCAGGGCCAATTATGACAATTTGTGAAAATTTTTCTTTAGAATTTTTTATCCTATCTATCTGACCTGAGTTTTGGGGCATGTAAGTACAATTTCCAATTGATCCCCAATGACTTACCTGGGCAACAAAGGCAGGTCTATTATCAGACATGATTACCTTGGGCATACCAAACCTGGACATAAGATTTCTATGATCTTCTTAGCCATTACATTGGTTATCTCAGTCCTGGTCAATGTATGATGGCTATCTTTATCCTCTGCCATGTAGAGCTTGTATCAAAGTCATAAGTTCAGCTTTCTGGGAGGGCTGATATCCCTTCAGGGAGGCTATTGACCTAGATCATTTGCTCTTTGTCCGCCATTGCTGCCCTTGCCTTCCACTTACCTTCAGTTTTGTATACCTGCTTGGCTAGGACCCCAGCCTTGTGCCCCAGGCAAGCTTCGCCATCATTTCCGACTCTGCCTGGCACAGCTCAGCCTGTTGTTCTGCCAGCTGCCTGTCCTTTCTGCAGATGCTGGTAGGGTCTGTAGTCCATTGATGTGAGCATGGCACAGGAGCAGCAGCCCGGTGCAGGAGGGCACCTGTGTTAGCATTGTGAGCGCTCTATCACAGTCTGACATGGGTCAGGGGAGCAAGATTGCAGGGTGAGCGGCCAGGGTTCATGTGGGCTTTAGGGTAAGCACAGCACCAAGGCAGTTGCTAGGAGGCTAGGATTTCTCCAGAGGTGATGGCAGGGGGAGGTGGTCTTCCTCGGTGAGGAGGGCATGGCAGAGGCAGATAAGCAGCTTGCATCTCCTGCAGAACTGAGAACAACAGGGAAGACGAAAGTCCCTCGTTTGGTCAGCAAAAGGCTTTGATCATACATTCAGAGGTGACCAGGGAGGAACGAGTCATTTATTTGTCCTTTTTTCAAATTTATAGTTTGTAAGGTGTCCAATTTGTTTAATGGCTGTTTTAACCATTTTTAAAGAGTGCTCAGTTCTTGTGTCCCTTAGAAAATCTATAGAGGTATCTAATGTCCTTTTTCTTGTCATAAGCACATTGGCCTTTGTCCAAGGGGGTGTCTCTGTCCATCTTCATTTGTCTTTGATCTTCTGTTGCCCAGGCTCCTTATCTGTCTGAGTCCTGCCTTTTTTTTCTTGTGCTTCACGCCTTTCTCTTTCTCTGTCTCCCCAAATTTTGCAAGCTATCACCTTGCAGCCTATCTACCTGCTGTAACTTTTCTCTTTATATCTGATGTTGACTGTCCTATGAAGGCCATGGCTACCACTACCTTAAGAGGTTGTGTAAAAATGCCTGTAAACCTCCATTAAACATTTAAGGAACACAGATTCTAACTGGCCCCTGGAAAACCTCTCTTACCTTGGCCAAATTAGTGGGGTGCCTTGCCCCTGAGATTTGCCATGAGCCCGGCATTTTGACTGTCAGTTTCTCGCTTTAAGGATTAATTAGACATCATCATGTAGAAGAATGAAGATAGATCCATATTTATCTCTTATGCACAAAACTAAAATCCAAACAAATCAAAAGACCTTAACATAAAACCAACAACATTGAACCTTATAAAAAAGTTTTAAATATATTTTTAAACATAGCCTCAGTGGCATAGACACTTAGAGATAAGCAATCAATGTATAAGATCTCTAGAACTGGGAAACTTTTTGTATAACAAAGGATATAATTAACAGAACATAATACCAGCCTGTAGAATAGGAAGATATCTTTATCAATTAATTTAAAACCATATAAAGAACTTAAAATGTAATCGTCATGAAATCAAATATTTTAATAAAATTATGTTACGGACCAAAACTGTAAACTCTCAACAAATGAACTTAGAATGACTGAAAAATATTTAAAATTTGCTTAAATATAACATCCTTTGATATAGATATAAATAATTTACATTGGTATAGATTTTTAAGGTCAATTTTGTTATATGTATATGTATTTTTGATCTTGATTAAGGTATTGTGATTGTGTAGTTCATTTAAAAATGTAATGTATAATTAGAAAATATAGGTTGCTAATAGATAATCATAAATAATAGTCAAGCTTGTAGTCATGTTAGTTAGATTTTCTAGATGTACATAGATATATTTCAGATAGACATTCTTCATATCTTTCAAAGGCTACAAAATATGACATTTAATGTTTTAATAACTTAGGGCTTTTCATAACAATGAGACACATCTGCTCCTGTCAACACCAATCTACTTCAAGAGGAAGATGGGCATTAAAGAGGATCCTTATGGAGTTTGATAGCCATTTGGGCATAAAACTGCTCATGCCTGGACTGTTACATAAACTGGACACAGAGAACCCACAAAAAAAGGACTGCTAAACTTGCCTAAAGGTGAGATGGTCTTTCGGGGTTCCTGACTCATAAAAGAGTCTACGAGACATTCTACAGGACACAGCAAAAAATGACTAAACTGTCTTTAAAATTTTTTGTTCTATAAAAAAAATCTGCTGGATACTATAGGCCTAAAGGCTAAAGATAAATGCCCCAACAGTACAAAAAAACTTTGGGTGACTGTCCAGACAATGAGATGTCTCTGTCATTTCTAGAGTTTTGGATCTCTTGTTTGCTTAGGTAATATTATATCCTTCTGGAATCTTTAATAAAATTAAAAAATAAATAGATAGTTATAGTTTTCCTTAGTTATAATAAAAGATAAAGTAGATATAAATATTGTAACTGTAATTCTTGCTTAATAACTGTTTTGTTATATGTAATTTTACTATGTTAAAGTTAAAGTCTTTTTTGTTTAAACAGAAAAAGGGAAAATGATGGAGGTGGGTCATCTTTCTATCTGTTGTTTCATTGGTTAAGTAATAAAGAAACTGCCTTGGCCCCTTTAATAAGACAAAAAATTAGGTAGACAAAGTAGACAAAACAAAATGCTAAAAAAAAAAAGCCGAGTCAAGAGTCGCCATAATTCTCCCACTCCAGACAGACACAGGTTAAGATCTTTCCTGGTAAGCCAGCTCATAGTACTACACAAAATATTAAAAATGGGTTAAATCAATATATAAGAGCTAGCCAATAAGAGGCTAAAACTAATGGGCCAGACAGTAATTTAAAAAATACAGTTTCCATGTAATTATTTGGGGACATAAGCTAACCATACGGGCGGCCGGGTGCCGGAGACACAGCCCTGCCGCTCCTTATTACAACAATCCTTAATCATAAGAAAAATGTAAATCAAACAATTTTAGATTTTTATCTTATCCCTGTAAAAATAACATTATTTGACAATTTATGTTTAGGGGAATGTGGGATAAAAATCCTCCATTGCTCATAAAAATGCAAACTGATACAGCTACTTTGAACATTAGTATGGTGGATTTTCAGAATTAGGTAACATATTACCTTAAACTTAGCAATATCCCTTTTGGGCCTATTTTACATAGCAGAATTATTTTATCATAGACAGAACCTAAAAACAACCCAAAATGTACCTCTTTTATATCAATAATAAATAAAAATCATCATGTTCTTAAATAGCCATAAACATTATAAAGAATCAAAAGAGCCATTCATCATTTAGCAACATCATCATTGTGGACATAGTGGGGTGAGAGGCTTTAGTTGATCTTTGCCATGAGTGGCACCTCAGAACCCCCATCTCATCATAAGCATTGCAAGCTGTCAAATTCACATCTAAACATGAGCTGACTTAGAAGCTCAGCTGGGCTGTTTACATAGCAATAGTTCTTGAAGACAGTGTAGTCCTGTACCCATCTAAACAGAGCTGGGGATTTATTTACTTATTTATTTTGCATACACTGCATAGTAAGAAATATAGAAACTATCAATCTGTATTTTTTTAGCACTCATTTTTAAAATTATATTTATATAGTATCTTTGATGATAACCCTAGCTGTCATCTCATTTAATGAAAGTCATTTCTAGACAAGATTGTAATGATAAGCTATGACAAGGCACAACTGTTAACCCCAATCTCTTGCCTCACTTTTGAATGTTTGTGAATACCGTTGCATTCATCCCCATCTTGAAGACAGCTACATTACCAGCTCATGGTCTCAGTACACGATACTCTATTTTTAAACACTGTCCTCATTTTATTTTTTTGGATCTATTTGCTTTTAACATTAAATATGGTCTATTTAAAATAGCAATCCTGGTAGCTCAGCAAGCAAGTTGGGTATCTGACCCCAGAAAAACAGCCTAAGGCAGGTTCCCAGGCTTACTGGCTCCTATGGGGAGGAATTAGCACCAGCTTGGACCCCCACTGGCATGTGTGTCTCCACAGGAGGCCTTAGTTCCTTGGCCCTGGCACTATCACCAGCTGCCTCCCCTGGGCAAGGGCCACAGATCTTTGGCATGAAGTTTAACATGGTATTTGCAGAAGGGAGGCTGCCACTTAGTCCCTAGCACCTTAATTTCCAGGGAAAACAAGACTTCTCTTTGAAAAGGAGACCCCCAGGACCTGGCTCTAGCCTCAGCCATCCACAGTGAGTTCCTAGATGTACAGCACAAGCTTTCCATAACTCCATTTTAGTACTCACAGCAACCTAGTAGCTTTTCTCTGAATGGAATTCCAGAGGCCCCATGAGGAATCCATTCTAGGACACTTATCAGGTCAGGATTGGTCGGCCATCTGGAAGCCTCAACTCAGTTCCTCGGGTATGCCACATTGTTCACTAGAGAGGCGACTCTTGAGCCCTTATACTAAGCCCAAGGATTGCAAGAGCACTAGGCTTGGCTGAGTTGACATCGGTAAAAGCTAGCTTTTTCCAGCTAAGAGGGCTCTCCCATTAGTGAGCTCCCATAGCTGAAACCTGTGGAGAATTTTCTCCGGGCCTGCCTTTTCGCCCATGGAGAGGCCCCACAGCGGGGATCACGGCTGCCCCCTAATCCGACGTGGCCAGGGTGCCCTGCCACATCACGCCCTGCGGCAAAGATTGCTCGGGCTGTCTCCGCTCCCTCCCCGAGAGACCTGTACTCTCCAGCAATCCAACTGCAAGCAGGACGGTTCAGCGGTGCAGCCCCAGGCATGGGAAGGGGCAGACTGCCAGCATTTCTTTTGGATTTTCACAGCTGGGTCTGCAGCTTTTTTTTAAGAGTTAGGGTCACAGAGGTAGTTACATATTGCCCCATGGTATCAGATTTAAACTTGAGTGCAAAAGACATAACATAAAATTAAAAACACGAAACATAAAACAAAGCTAACAAAGACAGCACAGACAGCAGACCAGAAGCTGCGCAGCAACAGACCGGCATAAAGCCAAGTTCAGACGGAGGCGCAGAAGCGAAGTGTCTCCGATCCTCCAACAGGGTGGCCTGATCACCCTCAGATACAAATTGGACCCAGAAAAATCAGGCCCCCGGAATCCCTGGCACATCTGCCAGGTGGCTAGTGAGGAGTACAGAACTCGTCAGCTCCCTCCTTCACTTAGCCTATGGAGCGTTTGTATGTACAAACGACTTTAAACGATCCCTGGCACATCTGCCAGGTGGCTAGTGAGGAGTACGGAACTCGTCAGCTCCCTCCTTCACTTAGCCTACGGAGCGTTTTTATGTACAAACGACTTTAAACGATCCCTGGCACATCTGCCAGGTGGCTAGTGAGGAGTACGGAACTCGTCAGCTCCCTCCTTCACTTAGCCTACGGAGCGTTTGTATGTACAAATGACTTTAAACGGACAGACTGGCGGACGGAAACGTACAACCACACAACGAAACACACAAAGGCCGGGCAGCTTACCTCCTGATGGTTATCTGAATTATTGAGGGGGGCTCCCCAAAAAATCCATCTCGCTGGGACCTCCAAGATGAAAAACCCTTATTTTCAAGGGCGGTGTGAGAAATCCCCCAGTCTCAATAATTCAGGTCAACAGATGCAATCAGCAAGAGGTATCTTTATTGATTACACAGGTACCTGAGGGTGCAACAGTAGCTTACACCAAATGACCGCCCCGGGCAAATTCAAACAGCCATATTTAGAGGGAAAAATGATTACATAAGAGGGTAGTATAGCACAAGCATTTCATTGGCTCTCAAATTGGTGGGCTTAGCTCATCCTGGGAATGGCCCCATGTCTATTTTCGAATTTCCCCAAAAAAACATAAAGACAGATAAAACACCCTGTAGCAAGTTGGCAATTTAGATAGGTGTCTTGGGGGTGGAGTATACCTCTCCTTAGCCTAGTCAGTGAGTCTGCAACCCATAGATATCCAGTTTTAGCATCGGCTGAGCCCGGGGCCCAGCTAAATTTTCGGCAGAATTGAACATAGTATGTGGGCATGGGGGTCTTTCAAGTATGGGGAGGTCTTTCAAACATGGGGGTCAGTCTTTCAATAGAAGGGTGCTGCATACTGGATTGCTTCCACTGTGATGATTCTGGTTTCTGTCAAGTTGACATAAAACCAGCCAGTGTACCCCTAGTAAAACTTGGCTGGCTGAATGCTGAGATCTTGCTTTCCCTGCATTCTTATTTTTTAAATCAGCAGAAGAAAAAGGATTCATTCCTGTAACTGTCTAACCTGTCCCAGTATAGACCAGCAAGACCTAACTACATCACAGCCTCACTCATGGCCCCTCTTTTCCCACACTCTACAGTCCCTCCCTTGTCCCCTTTTCCTCACCTCCTAGGCCCAGCACCTCAGCCTCTGATGGAGACTGTCCTGGGAAGAGCAGAACCCCCTCCTCTGGGAGACCCTCCGGCCCCATCATGCTTAACCCCTGGATGGTCCCCAGGTTCTGGTACCTCTCCCCTTGGACTGCCCCAGCTCTACAGACACAGCCTGCTGCTCCCCTTCACCTGTACCTCACTTCCCAGCTCTGCTTTGTATAAGCACTAAAAGATCTTTGCAACCTTTGTCTGTCCTCTTTTGCTCCTTGTCTGCCCTTCAGATGCTCTGCTACACCCTCTGATCACAGCAGGACCCCAACATGGCCCTTCTCCTGAACCCAGCAGCCCACAGCAGCCCAGGTCATGGGGCCACCAGCAGCTTGGGCCCAAGACTCAGGGCTCCTTCCTCCTTAAATGGTCACTCCAGGCTGAGACAGGCTGGCCTGCTGCTGGGTCTTTCTGCCCCTAGACCTCAGTGCCTCTGAGCATTCCTGGGCTGTGTCCCTCACTGCAAAGCACCAGCAGCTGCTGCCTTCCTAGCCTTTCCTCTTCAGTCACAGCTGCCCCATTGGAGCAGCCTGGGTCTCACTGGGTTTCTGTTGTGCCTTGTGGCTTTCATCTCAGGAGTGGGGAATTCTGCATGATTCACTTGTGGTTGCACCTGGCTGAGTTGTGCAGGCTGGCCTCATACTCTCCATGAGATTCTCCTGCTCCCCAAATGCTGGGATGACATTTGTGCTACCATGCTTGCTAGAAAATAGGTTCTATACAAGACATGCATGTGAGATCCTGGCTACTTCAACAGCAGGGGCACCAAAGTTGAGTGCTAAGACATCTTGGACTATGTCTAACAGTGGGGGTCTCCATGACTGTCACCCTCAGGACTTGGCTATGTTAATAAAACTAGGCAGTGGGGGCTGGAGAGATGGCTCAGAGGTTAAGAGCATTGCCTGCTCTTCCAAAGGTCCTGAGTTCAATTCCCAGCAACCACATGGTGGCTGACAACCATCTATAATGGGGTCTGGTGCCCTCTTCTGGTCTGCAGGCATACATACACACAGAATATTGTATACATAATAAATAAATAAATATTTAAAAAAAACTAGGCAGTAAGCAAACCTGTCAGAGGTTACAAACAAGACTGCCAGGCTGGGGCCACTCAGTGGCAGGGTGCTCACTTGGCATTGTGAGGGCCCAAGTTTCATCCCTGCCATCACAGTAAACAACACATCTGCTGGTGCTGCCCTAGCATATGTGAGGACCTGGGCTCCATCCCCAGGACTAAACCCCAGCACCACAAAACCCCACCAGGTTCAGCGATCACTGTCAACAATGAGGGCCTGAGTACAATTCTCTTGCCCTATGGTGCAAGGTGAGAAACAACTCTCCCAAGTTGTCCTTGACCCCAACATGCGCCTACCCCCTCCACACACACAGTGTAATTAAGAAAAACAAGAAGCAGGGCAGTTGCTGGCGCACACCTTTAAACCTAGCATATGGGAGATAGAAGTCAGTGAGTTTGAGGCCAGTTTCATCTACAGAGCAAGTTCCTAGACACCCAGAACTGCACAGAAATCCTGTTTCGCAAACAAAACAAAGAACAAAAGGGAAAAAAGAAAAAAGAAAGAAATTGAGTCTGAAGAGCACTTGCTGCTCTTCCAGGGGATCTGAGTTTTTTCCCAACACCCACACTGGGAGGCTTATCTGGTTTCCCAGTGCAACTTGTATCTGTGTCCCTGTCCCGCTGGAACCCATTCACCATGAGGACTGCATCTTCTTAGGAGGAATGCAGATCTGACCTCCAGACCTACACCTTCAAGGGGCCCGTTCTGCGTCCATTCAAAGGTGAATTTTAAAGGGCCCCACCTGCCAGAAGGAAGGGAGTACCACTTAGAATAGAGACTGGAAGAGGGTGTTCTCCACATACAGAACACAAGGCAAGTCCAGATGTCCTACTTAGTATCTCCAGCTAAGGGGTGGTGTGAGTGAACGTGGCTTCAAAACGTCCCTCTAATACCCCGCAGGCTTCAGAGCAAGCTAAATGCTTGAGTCCTAAGCTGGGAAGGAGGCATGACTACTATAGTGCCATGCTCCTCACAGCTCTATGGCTCCTGTACCAGGAGAAGGTGCACCTACACACGTCCGAGTCCTGGGGTGTACGAGAGGCCTGCTGGGAACTCAGAGAACAGGACAAAATCTGTGGCACTTCTATATTAGGCGTGAAACTTGCAAAGGCTGGACCTGGAAAGCCATAGAAGAACAGCTCCTTAGAGGGCCTGAAGAGGGGAAAGGAGGAGGAAAGAGCTCCAGCAGCCTAGGAGATGATGGGGTGCAGCCTCTGGAGAGTCGTCCCCTCGTTCCTCCACTGGTTAAACACAGCACAGACTTTTCTGTTTCCTGCCCTGCAATTCTGGTGGTGGAATTTAGAGCACTAAGCGTACATGCTGGGTAAGCATTCCACCATGGGCCACACCACCAGACAGGTATCCAGTATGCTTCTCCAACAAGTGCAAAGTCTGGCTTGGACTTCCTAGTTGGGCAAGACGCTCTTTCGAGTCCAGCTGGTGACTGTCTGGGTCAGGCGGGGACTCAGGACTCCTGGTTTAACTCCCCTCCTGACAAGGAGGCTCCCAACTCTCTTTATTTCCTCAACTCTCTGAAGTAGCATGCGCTGGGTAGGTCCCAAGTCCAATCCAGAAAGACCTGCTTGTGCCCACTTCTTGACTGCCTCCTGAGAGCAGAGCTGAGCCATCCGAGATCTCCTTATGCCTCAGGGGTACAACAACTACTGTCCCTTTATAAGGAAAGAATGAAATTTCCATCAGGCAGGTCCTGATAGTGACAGGTGGCATGCATTATTACTGGGACAGAATTGGGGACACAGGGATAAAGACTTGGAATGAGGGGAGTCTATTATGATTCCTGTGAAGAGGGGGCTGACTCCAGCCAAACACTGAAAGCCGTATCAAGGATTAACCCATGATGACAAGAGCAAAGACCCCATAGCTAGCTCTGCTCTTTGAGACACTTGCTGTGGCCCCTGTTTTTTTTGTGTAATGAGCATGGAAGCATATTCCTCTGAATGAATAAAAAAGGGGAATCTGTAGTGTAGATAGAGCAGGAAATTTATAGAATAAGAATGAATGTAACTTGGTGTAATGTAAAAGCATTTCTTCTTGTGTGTGGTATGGAAAATTACTAAGGTGAAATATTAAGAGAACATTTGCCCACTTGAAGGCTGCCACACCCATCTGGCCCTGCCAGATGTGGGGGCTGCACCCAGCAACCTTGGTAATGAAATAATCTTGCCACACAAGAGGGACCCCCATCCTTCTGTGGCCAGTCGATATTGATAACCTAGGACACCTGGTTATCGGAAGGATCAAACGAGGGGCAATTTCAAACTGACTTAAAAGAGGTAGCTGAAGCAGGACGGTTATCGCACTTCTCACAATGGTCCTGGCACCAGGCCTCCATGGAAAGAGAGATCCTCCTAGCCTGCCTCCCGAAAAGCAGCAATATTAAATGCCTTGCCTAAGCATTTAATGCTCTGTTTCCCAAGTACAGAGCTTCATCTCCTGAAAACAGATATTTAACGCCTTGCATCCCGAATGCAAATCCTCATTCCATGAGAGTGGACATCGAAGGTCTGTCTCCCGAGAACAGACTAGATACTCTGCCTTTCAGAATGCTTTGCCATCCCGAGAGCAAAGCCTCATCTTCGAGAGTAGAGAACTAAAAGCCTTGTCTCCCTAGACTCGGTCACCCGAATATCTGAGTCCAAGGCCCTACCAGATACCAGCCTGGAACATCAGAACCTTATCTCCTAAGTGCAGACTATGGGGTCAAGAGTCGATCTTCACTACCCAGCCCCCAGCGTGAAGAAATTCAAAAAGCCCTTTTTAAGCCAGGGAATACCAGGTCGTATGATGCTATTTCATGTTTGTATAAGAGGTTAAGAGAAGAGCATAGATGTGTTAATACATATGTTTAGTGTGTGAAATGTTAAGAGATATTTTATGGATAATTGATAAGATTAGGAAATATTAATGGATAAGTTAAGGTTAAGAAACATTTTATAGATAATTAATGGATAAATTAAGGTTAAGGAGTGATATTGAATTGTGATATTGAATTGCCTGTGTGTTGCCCATCATCAATCCCCCATGCCTATTAAGATTGTAAACCCCATTGATGTATTGGATATTGAAGTTACTAGTAAAGAATCATCATAAAAACAATTCTCTTCCTTGGTCTGGTTACTCATCACTCTCTGGGGAGAAGGGCACAGAGTCCTCATAGATATTACTTGAAAAGAACCTGGAGCTGAAGTCCCCCAGCTCGTAACAGTTTGTCTCAACTGACTTTTCCAGTCAACTACCAGGACAGGGTCCTTGTTCATTCCTATTTTCCCAAAAAGGACTCAGGCATGTTTTGGCTTTGGAGATGGACCTAGGATTTCTAGAACCAGGCAGGAAGTATGGCTAGGATGCTGGGTTTGTGCTCTGGATCTTAACACATGCAAGGTCCAGGCTTCCTCAGCTCCCCAGGAGATGAAAAAGACAAATGTTTTCCTAGAACCTCATCGTCTTCAATAGCTCCTAATCCAAATTTGGCTGTCTAACTGTCCTGATGCTGGGTCCTTCTTTGACCCCAGGGCCACCCTTTGCGCTATGTGATGCTGTAATGTTTCCAGCTTGCATCATAATGAGTGTGGTGACCAAAGATGATGACCGTTTTATGTAGAATTGACCACATGGAATGGACTGAAGGCAAAAATAGATGCTGTGTATGAAGTCTGGCTAAAGTTCCTACTGGTCTCAGTGAACCTCTGGGGCATCTGCAGGAGTCAGGAGAGAGGTGGGAAGAGCTTGGTTTCGGTGGTGGTTGCTGGGTGGTAGAAGGGATTGCCCATGAGTGACCATGGAAAGAATGCCAGCTGAAGCAGCCCGGGGGGCACAGAAGGACCATTGTCTCTCTAGCTCTTGTATCACCACTAACATGGGTTTCTGGATACTTGGTCCCCATCTGGGAACAAACTGTCACTTTTCTTGCAGGGTTAGCTGTGTGATACTCCATTCTCAGAGATTGCCTGATAACCATGCCTCTCATAAACTGCATTATTTCCTCTACAGTCCTAGGCCCCCAAGGTACCCATCTTTTTCCATCTGCCTACAATTAAGGTTGTGTGTATGTGTGTGTGTTTGCACGCGTGCACTCTTTCATCTCCATTGCAGTCCCTTCTCTGCCTGTTCCTTTTCACAACTCCCTCACCAATGACCATGATATTGCTGCTTCACCTTAGTTGGGGAAGGTCGCCTACTCTGGGGCTCACAGCTGATGATCCTCTCTCAGATGTGGCCCGCCCGTGTCCAACCTACCAGCACTTTTTGTCTTTGAAGTCCCCAACCCACCTGTGCTAGGAAGCCCCTGCCCGGCTCATCATTCAGCCAGGGTCCCTCAGCCATGGCCTCCTCACAGAATAAGTCAGCCTTGTGGTCTTTCAGTTCCTGACAGTGCCCACAGATCAAAATTTTACCCATGACCAGCATGGATTGCAAATACTTGAGAACTAAGAACTTTGCTATCCTAAGTGTGCTCCTGTGCCCTCCCTCAACCCAGACTCCACGATGGCTAGTTGGACTACATCTTTCTGATGCTGAAGTCCAAATTCAGTAAAGTGGATCCTGATTTGCAAAAGGATCTTGTAGAGATCAGAAGTTGAGGCCACATTGGAGCTAGTTGATCTCCTCATGGACAGCAAGGTATGGATAAAATAATATTCCAAATACTTGGGTGGGATGCCAGGGAAATCGAGCCTTTGAGCTCAAAAGTACTGCCGACATTGCTCATTTTTATTACTAATGCGCCCTCTAGTGGCTGTCCTTGGTTGTTAACCTGACTGCAAAGGAAATAACTAAAACACAAATGACTGGGTACAGTTGTGAGAGATTTTTTTCTTAATGTATTTGATTTGGGAAGACACAATTCTATTCGAGGCCACAGGAATTATGTTGTCACTGGCTCCTCACAGATTGACCACACAGAATTTAGTCACAAAGCCAAAGGGCACCTGAAACTTCCAGCCAGAACTCTCAGTGTGAGCCCGTAGGTCTTTTGTCTATCTCACCTGCCTAGTGACACTTATTAGATACTGCCAATCTCTTCCTCTAGCATAAGCACTGCCTAGCCCACTGCTGCTTCCATCCTAGACAGACAGAAGAGGCAATAACCAGAAGTCTGTTCCCCAGCACCTTTGCTGACCTTTTCTTTGGGGCATCATATCCCCTTCTGTGCCTTTTCTCCTGGGGCACATATAGAGCCAGGCTCCACTCTGAATACAAACCATGGGCTGGGGTGCTGGAGAGATGGCTCAGTGGTTAAGAGCATTACCTGCTCTTCCAAAGGTCCTGAGTTCAATTCTCGGCAACCACATAGTGGCTCACAACCATCTGTAAACAGGTCTGGTGCCCTCTTCTGGCCTGCAGACATGCACACAGACAGAATGTTGTATACATAATAAATAAATAAATAAATATTAAAAAAGAAAAAACCATGGGCTGGCCAGACACTTGGATGATATCAGATACTTTCCCTTAAGAAAGCATCCATGGACATCACCCTGGATTTGCCTCTGATCAAAGAGATTACTGTTTCCAAGGCCACCAGGTAGTTGCTCCCTTGTCTGTTTTTTTTTTTTTTTTGGTTTTTCAAGACAGGGTTTCTCTGTGGTTTTGGAGCCTGTCCTGGAACTAGCTCTTGTAGACCAGGCTGGTCTCGAACTCACAAAGATCTGTCTGCCTCTGCCTCCCAAGTGCTGGGATTAAAGGCGTGCTCCACCACCGCCCGGCCTCTTGTCTGTTTCTTGAGGAACAGTGTTGTTCCTTGTGCTCATGAACACTTGTGATTTGTTAACAGGCAGTGTCTGGTGTCCAGAGGGGAGCTTTGCTGGGTTGATCAGTGTTTGGATTTTTGAAAAGTTGGTAAAATCAAGATTGGATACATTCAGAATGGACTCTGTGGTCCTTTTTTAAAACACCAGTTTCATGGAAGAGAAAATACTAAATGATCTAGCAATATTGAACACTAGCTCAGTAGATATTTCATCCCTTTGATGTCATTACTTCATGCCTAAATAACCCTGGTGGTTGAAGTTTTTCCTACTTAGTTTGTGACTATTCTTTGTAAACCCTACTGCTTTAGTCAGGTTTTCCAGAGACCTGAGACTAGAAGAACTAGAGATATATCACATTGGTCTAGAGATAAAAATAATTTTGCCTATTGTCTAAATCTTGTGGAACAAATAACATCAAATGAAAAACAGCTGCTCCTGGTTGTAGAGGAGCAATTTAGACAATCAGGGATTTGGAGGTGTGACTACCTCCTCCAGACTGGTTATATCAACCTTAAGTGACTTTGTGAAGGGTATGCTGCTCCCTGTGAAAATAAACAGATGATAGTGTTGCTTAGAGGAGTAGCAGTATTGCTGGAGAACACCAGGAGGAGGCAAAATGCACAAGGAGTCTGTGTGCAAATCAATAGGAGTTGGGCTGAACATATAAATAAATAGATAAATAGATGCTTCCTGGGGAGCACAATGTCAAGAATGGCTTCTCAGGTACAGAGAGGAAGAGGGAGGACTCCCTCTGTCAAGAACTGCTTCTCAGGTACAGAGAGGAAGAGGGAGGACTCCCTCTGTCAGGAACTGCTTCTCAGGTACAGAGAGGAAGAGGGAGGACTCCCTCTGTCAGGAACTGCTTCTCGGGTACAGAGTGGAAGAGGGAGGACTCCCTCTGTCAGGAACTGCTTCTCGGGTACAGAGAGGAAGAGGAAGGACTCCCTCTGTCAGGAAAATTTCTTTTAAGTCTTGTCTTAAACAGAATGGGTTCTCTTGAAACTAGTAAGCTTCTGTAAGAAGTCTGTGAAGTTCTCTGTTGCTGTGAGTTCTAGCACTTAGAGTTAATGAAGTATTGCACCTTTTCCAGTCCTGCACCCTTCCTCATGTACTGACCTCTTCTTTCTCCTTCTTGAAGCACTGCAGGTATCCCAGCTCAGCTAAACAAGGCTGCAGAAAACATTGTTGTGGGAGGGAAGGAATTCTTCTTGATAACAGGAAAATAAATTTCCTCTCAGTGGGATTGAGGAAGTGGCAGAGCCCCTGCTGGGGCGGTGGATTGAGCCAACAGCAGAGGCCATGTGCCTTGGTGAGTAGTGTGCCTTTGCAGATTTGGTTTGGAAAAGGGGACACAAGAGCAGAGACCAAAGCTCTCCCCTTTTGCCAGGCAAATTTCAGAGGGTTTTGTGGACATGTTTCTTTCCAATGACTGGTTTATTCTTGTCAAGCTGTGTCTGGAATAGATCTGACTTCTGAGACTCTAGGTGAGTCAGAGAATAAATGTGTGGAGGTGGGTGACAAACCAGGGCTTTTCAAAGCTCAGCTGTAACAGGGGAATAGAAGTTTGACTGGCTTTGCCTTTCTCTGACTTTGTTTTGCAGTGCTTGGTACTAAACCTAGGCTTTGTAAATGTTAGATAAGGGGCTGGAGAGATGGCTCAGTGGTTGAGAGCACTGACTGCTCTTCCACAAGTACTGAGTTCAATTCCCAGCAATCGCATGGTGTCTCACAACCATCTGTAATGAGATCTGGTGCCCTCTTCTGGCCTGCGGGCATACATGCAGATATGTTAGATAAGTGCTCTCCCAATAAACTATATCCCCAGGCCTCCACGGGAACTGTATAAACATATTTTCAATCTGGAGTCTTCGGGCCTGCAAGTGCAGTGTTCTGAGAATAGTGCTTTTAGGCCCATACATTTCAGTGTATAGTCTGTCCTTGTGCGACTGTTGGGGAAGGTGTGACCTTGAGGGAGGTGTGTCACTGGGAGTAAGTAGGCTTTAAGGTTTCAAAAGCCCAAGTCATTCTCATTTACTTCTCTCTGGCTCCTGCTTGTGAACCAAGTTGATACAAGCTTTCAATTACTGCTCCTCTACGTGCCTGCCTGCTGCCATGCTCACCACCATGATGGTCATGGAATCATGAGCCTAGAATTAAATTGTTTCTTTTGTGGGTTTCATTGGTGCTAGTTCCTTATCACATCAATAGAAAAGAAACTAAGGCAGCAGGTGAAGGCACTTACCACCAAGCTTGATTCCTAAAACTTAGAGGTGGAAGGAGAGGACCAACTCCCACAAATTGTCTTCAGACCTCCACACATGCCCCATGACATACATGCACCTATACATATATAAACACAATCATTAAATAAATCAATAAATTTAAGCAAGACATATTTTTAAAATTTTCTTAAGGGACTTTAGGGCATTTGAATGTTGAGAGTAATATTTAAATAATCTTTTGACCTTAGAACAAAACATATGACTACTTACATATGGTACATTTGGATTTCTCAGTAATATCTGTAGTTTTAGCATATGGATCTTTATCTGCTCAGCACATTTATCTCTATTAATGATAAAGTATAGTTTTAAATTCTGCTTATACATTTTTTATAGTTAAATAATATATGGTTGTATTGATCATGTGGTCCAATATGGCATGCATGTGTCCCGCATGGGTGATTAAGTGTGAGTGGTTGTCATATCTCTCGCCTTATACATTTGCCATTTCTATGTTGTCATAGCACCATCAATCCACTCTGTTATTCTGAAATAATCAGTCAGCTGTTGTCATTCTTAATTATCTTATTGTTCTATGTTATATGGGCTCTCCATATGTAGATTTAGGTCCTGGGGGTCTGATTCTTTCTTCTACTTCCATGTGCACCAAAAATTCATGTGATTCACAGATATACATGCAGGCACAACACCCGCGCACATAAAAATAAAGTCTTAAGGTAATAGAAACAAAATTATTGTTGGAAATGCTATCCATTTTTAGATACAATATTTCTGATAATGAAATTACTATTCCATTCTTCCCAAATTAGAATAGCAATAAATAAATATTATGACTGTTTTAATGATTCTGATACTATTAATACTTCAAGAAACATAATTTATATATTTTATAGTATTTATTTTGAATGAATGCTTAATATAATTATTAACTGAAAAATGTAGGAACCTTTCATAAGGGATTAAGTTGTACCCAAGTTAGTTCACATGAATTTTAAGTATACCACAAGAACATAAATGATAATTTTCCTGAACCAAGTTTATTTTCCTAGAATATAAATAATTATAGTCTTTAGCTAACTTTACTGCCCAGGATCAACTATATGATAGACAATCCACACCATGTAGATACTTTTCTTCTTTATTTTTTTCTTTTATTCTTCTTTTATTTCCTCCTTGACCCATCCAGCAGGTCCAGTTATTCGGGATCTGAAGAGGTTCCACCTGTATGAATCATGGGCAAGAGAGATTAGAAAGAGACCAAGCAAAATTCGCTTGTCAAGGTCTCCATTTCTTATGGTAATGGTTGTGGCTTATATAGCCCTTGAATGAGGAACTTGGCTTGGGGTGGGGAGTAAGGGGTAGCAACGGTCACCAGTCAGCACACCTGGTGTAAGCTGAAACATTCTTTTTGTGGTTCCCTTAACAAACAGTTCTCAAGATAGTTGGGATGTGGGGCAGGTTCCGTTAATAAGCAGTTCTCAAGATAGTTGGGATGTGGGGCAGGTTCTGTTAATAAGCAGTTCTCAAGATAGTTGGGATGTGGGGCTCTCTGCAAACATCCTTAGGACAATGGTCCCTGCTATCATCTTTAGGACAATGGTCCCTGACCCCCCCTTGGTTTTTTGAGACAAGGTTTCTCTGTAGCTTTGGAGCCTGTCCTGGAACTAGCTCTTGTAGACCAGGCTGGTCTCAAACTCAGAGAGATCCACCTGCCTCTGCCTCCTGAGTGCTGAGATTAAAGGTGTGTGTCACTACCACCCAACTCAAAAAGGTGATTTTCAATTTGCATCATGGCTGAATAATTACAATATGACTTTTAAATATTCTCTATCAGAGTTACTTTAAAACAAACTTTCCAGTCAATAAAATCTTATTACCTGTTAAGTAAACATGCTATTTCAAAGATGCTGAAGTGTGAAGTAAAATCATGAGAACTAAATGGGAAAAATAGTGGTGACAAAGCAATTTTATTAAGTAAATGAGGATGTTGATTTATTAGTGTAATGAAAGGCTCAGTTATAAAAATGAACATTTCTGTCATAAAATATGAATGTTTTATTGACTTTTCTATTGCTATAACAAAACATCATGACCAAGGCAACATATATAAAAAACTTTTATAATTTAGGGCTCACGGTCCCAGAGGGTTAGAGTCTATGACTGTTGTAGAAAGGAGAATGACATCATGAAGACAGGCATGATGTTAAAGCAGTAACTAAGATCTTACATCTTCAGACACAAGCTTAAAGCAGAGACAGAGTGTAAGCTGACTAGAAATGGTAAGGGACTTTAAAATTTCAAAGCCTACCCCCTAGTGACACACTTCCTCTTAACAAGACCATGCCTTCTCATTCTTCCCAAACAGGTTCACCATCTGAACACCAATCATTGAAATATCTGAGCCAATGGGGACCTGTTCTCATCCAAATAATACAACGAATATTATTAATGTATTTAATTGCAGATCTTGCTTAATAGAAAAAGTGAGAAGCAAGAAAATGATTATTGGGGGGCTGGAGAGATTAGTTGGATCAGCAGATAAGAGCACTGACTGATCTTACAGAGGTCCTGAGTTCAATTCCCAGCAATCACATGGTGGTTCACAACCCTCTGTAATGAGATCTGATGCTCTTTTCTGGCAAGCAGTCATAACTAAAAAAAAAAAAAAATACAGGGGCTGGAGAGATGGCTAATGGGTAAGAGCATTGCCTGCTTTTCCAAAGGTCCTGAGTTCAATTCCCAGCCACCACATGGTGTCATAACCATCTGTAATGAGGTCTGGTGCCCTCTTCTGGCCTGCAGACATACAGACTATTGTATACATAATAAATAAATAAATATTTAAAAAGTACATAAATAAAAAATTCTTAAAGAAAATGATGGCACTTTGAATGGAAAATGAAGACTGACTTAAGAGGCTGGGAGAGGCAATAGCATGAAGTCCCCTCCTGGGACTGGCCTCAGGTCACCAGGTCAATAAGAAACCACATGTGGAACTTTTGCAAACTCATTCTGGTGCCCACAAAAGTGGTGGCATGTTGGAGGCTTGCCACAGCACCTCTCTCCCCCAGAGACAGAGTACTCCTCAAACATTTAGTTCCCAGTTCTCTTGAACCTCAATGAACAGCACCTCACACAGTGAGGGGTCAACACTTCGACTGCCAAGATTCTGGGACACCATACGACTACCATTTCTCCAGTCTCAAGTGGACACATATTCAGAATACTTGGTCTCTCCAGCAGTTAGTTCTTACCACCCTCCAGTTCTCCAAGATGCCACAATGAAGCGCCTATCTGCTCTTCTTCCTGGCACACTCATCTTTGTCAGTACAACAAAACAGATGATAACAGATGAAACAGATGTTTCTCCTAGCAACCTGCCTTCTCATTTCCCTCAAGGAACAAATGCCTAAGGTCTCCAGAATGGCAGTTAACAGCATATCTCTCCAGCCACAGGTCCCATTGAGGGTGAGTCCACCAACTCCCAGCTCTCCCCTCCCACACATCACCCATGCCTTCAGGAAGCAGCCAGATATGAACCAGGCGTGAGTCTGGGATGTTTGGGTGAAAGCTTCGCCTCAGTCCCTGGTATCCATATACCACAAGAGTCTGGGATGTTTGGTGGAAATTCCATTCCAAGCACCTGGCATCCATATACCAAAAGAGTCTGGGATGTTTGGGTGGAAGTTTCATCCCCAACCCCCTCCCCTGGGAGTTTCCTCAGTCCAGACTCCACCTCTGAGAAAGCCCCTCCCCAGAGATGCTCAAGACCACTCCCACAGGGTATGTAAATTGTACCTCAGAAAACAAGCACATGGTTTTCTGTTCTTTATGCACTTAGGAAAATAATAAAGAGATGAGTACTTGTTGCTCCTTTTTTTTTTAGATTGTTTATTTTCTTGAAGAGGTGAGATGTTGTTTTGTCATTGAAAGAAGGGGTGCATTCTCTGATCTGCTGTGGACTTTATTGTCCAGGAACAGTGTATAATTTAAGGCAAAAATTTAAAAATGCATGTTTTATGAAAAGCTATTTTCATGAGATGATGTTGAATAAAATAAGTTTGAAAAAAACTCCATATGTTGTCCATTTCCTTTTTAGATTTATTTATTTATTATGTATGCAGTGTTCTGCTGGCATATATACCTGCTTACCAGAAGAGAGCACCAAATCTCATTTCAGATGGTTGTGAGCCACCATGTGGTTGCTGGGAATTGAACTCAGGACCTTTGGAAGAGTAGGCAATGCTCTTAACCACTGAGCCATCTCTCCAGCCCTGTTCTCCATTTCTTGAGCATTGATATTGTTTGTTATTCTTCCTCCATTGTGTGTATACATGCAGTGTTCATGTGCCCATGTGTTAATGACATCAGCTAACATTTCTTGATGCTCTAAGGGACATTGCAGGTAATCCTGGGCTGAGAAATGCAGGAAAAGTATAAGTGGCTGCATTTCCTAGTGGAAGATTAAACAGTCTATATTTAAGAAATTTACAAGTTAATATTGTCCATTTTGATAATGTCTGAGATGACAAAAATTATTATTAAAAATTTATTTTTTATGTTATCAGAAACAACAAAAGTAAATAATCCAAAAATTGGGTACTTTGCTTGTTCCTTTAAATTATAAATCATACTTTGTTTAAACACATATATATATGTATATATATATATATGACTCATGGGGAGATTAATTGGGATATATAGAAAGAACTCAAGAAATTGGTTATTAAAAGAACAAATAATCCAATAAAAATGGGGTGCAGACCTAAACAGAGAACTCCCAACAGATGAATCTAAAATTACTGAAAGACACTTAAGGAAATGCTCAACATTCTTAGCCATCAGAGAAATACAAATCAAACCACTCTGAGAATGGCCAAAATTAAAAACATGGATAACACCTCATGCCTGAGGGGATGTGGGATAAAGGGAAAAGTCCTCCATTGCTGGTGGAAGTGCAAGCTGGTACAGCCGCTTTGGATATCAGTTTGGCAATTTTTATTTGTTTGCTTTTGGTTTTTGTTTTTTGAGACAGAGTTTCTCTGTAGCTTTGGAGCCTGTCCTGGAACTAGCTCTTGTACACCATGCTGGCCCTGAAATCACAGAGATACGTGTGCCTCTGCTCCCCAGGGTTGGGATTAAAGGTGTGCGCGACCACCACCACCCATCATTATGGCAATATTCTTAGAAAATTAGGAAACGGACTGGAGAGATGGTTCAGAGTTTAAGAGCAGTGATTGCTCTTCCAAAGGTCCTGAATTAAATTCCAGAACCCACATGGTGGCACACAAGCACCATTAATGGGATCTGGCGCCCTCTTCTGGCCTGCAGGGACATATACAAGATACAGGCAGAACAGTGTATACATAATAAATAACTCCTTAAAAATTAGGAAAACAACCTTACCTCAAGACCCAACAATAACCTTTTTGAGTCTATACCCAAAAGATGATCAATCCCACCTGGTCCCACCCAAAGGATGCTCAAGGCCAGCCTGATCTACAGAGTAAGTTCCAGGACTGCCAGGACTGTTTCTCAGAGAAACCCTGTCTTACAAAATGTAAAAAGAAAATCATGTAAGATGAAGCAGAAGCCAAAAAAAAAAACAAAAAACAAAAAACAAAAAAAAACAAGAAAAAAAGCACATACATGAAGGCCGGGTGGTGGTGGCGTACGCCTTTAATCCCAGCACTCAGGAGGCAGAGGCAGGCGTATCTCTGAGAGTTTGAGGCCCGCCTGGTCTACAAAGCTAGTTCTGGGACAGAACAAAAGCTACAGAGAAACCCTGTCTCGAAAAACCAAAAAAAAAAACCAAAAAAACAAAAAAAAAAAAAAAAAAAAAAGAAAAAGCAAAAAAGAGCCGGGCAGTGGTGGCGCACGCCTTTAATCCCAGCACTTGGGAAGCAGAGGCAGGCAGATCTCTGTGAGTTCGAGACCAGCCTGGTCTACAAGAGTTAGTTCCAGGACAGGCTCCAAAGCTACAGAGAAACCCTGTCTCGAAAAACCAAAAAAAAAAAAAAAAAAAAAAAGAAAGAAAAAGAAAAAAAGAAAAAAGCACATGAAATACCCATAGATAAAATGGCATACTTTTATAAGTCCCATAAAGTGTACATCAGAGACCATAATACATACACAAAACATTTGAGAGAAAAAGAAAAAAGAAAAAAATGCCCAGACAAATCATTATGAGACAAGCAACCTGCAAAATGCCATTGAGTTCTTTTTGAGTTGGTCATCTATTGCTGGGCATGGGGTGTCTCCTTCACACTGGTTGTTATACCCAGTGGTGATACTCTGCAGAAAAAAACCTAGTGTTTACTTTGCGAATAGTGTGGTGGTTTGAAAGAAACATCCCCTGTCTTAGGATTTCTATTGCTATGAAGAGACACCATGACCGTGCCAACTTTTTTACAGGAAAACATTTATTTATTTGAATATTTTCAAATGTTTAGGTCATTATCACGGCAGAAGCATGTTGGCATACAGACACACATGGTGCTGGCTACAATTTGATTAGAAGGCAGCAGGAAGTGTATGGACATGAGGCTGTGTCTTGACCACACTTCCTCCAACAAGGCCAATCTAATGCCTTAATCAGGGTTCTGTTGCTGTGAAGAGACAACATGAGGCTTGTCCTGGATATTAATGGTCACTCTAGTGGAGAAAAGTGGTTATTTCTCTCCCAGCAGTTATAAGTGACAATTCAGTTTTTAACCTTTATAGTAGTGTCTAAAAAGTGCTTTTATTTATTAAATCATTTATTAATTTTTAAAATTATAAGAAATTAAAATATCAGATAAAGCAACAGTTACAACATCAAAGTTGACAAAACAAACCAGCAGTAGGTAAAGATCCCAAGAGAAGGCACAAGGACCAGAGCCACACTCATTGACACACTCTGAAATCCCATGAGCTTTGCTCATGCTTATTTATAGGACTTAGTTATCTTGGTGTTCACCATTCCCTCAGTATCATAAACTATTTTCCAACTCTTCTTTCATGGGGTTTCCTGATCTCTAAGTTCTTGGATTTCATGGAGATATCCTCTCACTCTCTGTGTAATTCCTGACTGTGCATCTGTGTTTGTTCCCATCTGCTGCAGGATGAATGAAGCCTCTCTGATGATGGCTGAATGAGGAATTCATAGATGAGTATACAATATCATTAGATTCACTTTATCAATATGTTTCTTTTTTCCCTTTATACCAGCATTAACTCATTTTCCAATAAGTTCATAGACTGTTGGTTGATGGAGGGGAAGTATATGATCAATTGTGTTGTGGCTCCCTCTTCTGGCCAAAGGCTGTTATGTGCTTGTCCTGTGAAAATGATGTTCATACCAGGTACGGTGTAAGATACCACCTGTGGTAGGAAAAATTTGCTGCACCTGAGCAGTGTCTTCTCCCACATTTGCCTTGGCCCACAAGAAAGCAAGTTTCCTCTCACAAAAAGAAACCCAACCTTAACCCTAAAAGAAAGGCACATTTGTTCTCCATTGAGGCTCACCCCTCTACCTGGCAAAAATCCAAAGGTCTTTCAGATCATTGAAAAATCTAGGAAACCAGGTGGCTGAATATCATTAGACAGCTCAGGCCAGGGTCTTCTGTCTAGTCCAGTGTGACACTGTTCTCCAAATTTGTGTTAGAAATGTAGTCATTATCTGAATCCCACGATCAATGGTATATGTTATACTGAGTAAATAGGATCATGATTGTTTGTGATTGTAGGACAGACATCAAATCTAAACCGGCTGCCGTGGTGGTGCCCACTATTAGTTGGAGAACTTGAGGAGGAGGATAGAGGCAGGCAGGTATCAGGGAGTAGGACATCCTGGCCCACATAAATAGCTCTAGGCTAAATACATATGAAAGAAATCTGTTCCAAAATACATTTTTCAGTAATTGACACCCAAGATGAACATGTCATTGCATATATTATACTGTGTGTCCCTTCTGCCTGCAGAGTGAGAAATCAAACTTTATCATGCTAAGAGAATGGTTATGACAAACTCAGAAATCTGAGCAACCAGGAAGATAAGAACAAAAGGGGCTGGAGAGATGACTCAGAGGTTAAGGGGTCTGGCTGCTCTTCCAGAGCTCCTGAGTTCAATTCCCAGCAACCTCATGGTGGCTCACAGCCATCTGTAAATGCGATCTGGTGCCCCCTTCTGGCCAGCAAGCATACAAACAGAACACTGTATACATAATAAATAAATAAATCTTTAAAAAAAAGAACAAAAAGGACTGAAACATTAAGATAAAAGAATAGGTAGGTTAGGCACATGGCTTAAATCCTAATACTCGGGACAAGCAGGTGGTTCTCTGTGACTTCAAGGAAGTTTGATCTACAAAGTGAGTTTCTGAACAGCCAGGACTGTTACACAGACAAATCCTGTCTCAAAAAAAATGTAACTAGGGCTGCAGGATGGCTCAGGGCTCAAGGACATTTGACTGCTCCTCCTAAGGACCTGGTTCAATTCCTAGCACCCAAAAGGCAGTTCACAATTGTTTATAATTCCATTTCCAGGGGACCAGACACCCCTGGGAAAACACTATAGCACATTTTTAAAAATATATATGATTTTTTTGGAAGCCAAAGTAGCTAATCTCATACTATTACTAAGCAAAAACAGAACCAAAACCAAAACAAACTCCCAGTTAGGGCTGGAGAGATGGCTCCACAATTAAAAGAATTTACTGTTTTTCAATAGGACCCGGGTTTATCTCCCAGTACTCACATGGCAGCTCACAATTGTCTCCAAGTCCAGTCCAGGGGAATCCAACATCCAACACTCTTATAGACATACGTGCAGGCTAAACACCAATGTACATGAAACTATAAAGTTCATTAAAAAGAAAATATTAGGGTAGAAAGTCTCCATTTACTTTGTTTAGATCTATAACTAAGTTACAGAGCTAGATATCCTTAAAAGTAGATTTGAAAAATTAATATTTAACCTCAAAATAAGAAGTGTATAGGTACACTTTACTCCTATGTAAAACTGAAAAGAAGATACTGGATGATGGTAGCAAGACACCTTTAATCCCAGCACTAAGGAGGCAGAGACAGGCAGGTTTCTGTTACCCTAAGACCAGCCTGGCCTACATGGAGCTAGGTACAAGACAAGCCCCAAAGACACAACCACAAAACACAAAAATAAAACAAAAAAAATAAAAGAAAATCTAGCTGTTTAGTAACTTGCTGGTCTCTGAATATCCATGCAGAAGGAGTTCTCTTACGGTTATGGTGAGCACCTTTGCCTACCATTTCCCATCAAGCAATTCTTTTCATGTAAATTAGGCTATTGCCGATAATTCTGATTGGCTGCATGCTCTGACAATTTTTGTGGCCCTGGTTGAGTAAATAGAAATTCTGCGTTTTCTGCCCAGAATGCTTCTAATAACTTGGTTGAAGCTTGGATATGTACCTTATGTGCTTTCTCCCTCCACCATCACTTTATTATTTTATGTCTATAAATGTTTTGACTTATTTTTTTTTGTCAGTGGGTGAACCACATGCTTGCCCAGGCTTGGCTTGAACTCACAGAGATTCACCTGTCGGTGCCTCCCAAGTGCAGGGATAAAAGGCGTGAGCAACCACCACTGGCTTTGCTTTTCTTTCTTTCTTTTTTTTTTTAAGATTCTGTTTATGTATCACCAAGTCCAGCCCAGAAGCATTTTTATCCTTTGAGACAGTGTTTCTCTGTGGAACAGCTGTATTGAAACTAGCTATGTAAACCGTGCTGGCCTCAAATTCATAGAGATCCACCTGCTTCTGCTTTCCAAATGCTAGGATTAAAGGCATGCACAACCATTGCTCAGAAACACAGGGGATTCTAGGACTCATTAAATACACCAGGCCGAATTTCAAATCAAAGATCTGCCTTCCTCGGCCTCCTCAGTGTTTGGATTAAGGCATAGCTACCACACCCATCCCAGGAAATATTTTTAAAGGAATGTGAGTAAACTCCTGAAAACCCCTCCCACCTGTGTGACTAAGCAATCACAGTGAGATTTGCTTTGTCTTTCAACGTTATCAACAGATGTTATCAAAGTACTTAACATTTGACCAGTAAGTCCACCAGCACATGATTCTACCCAGCACTTTCCTATCAACTGAAGCCTGCTGAAAGGAGTGTGCAGTCCCTCAGGGAGCATATGCCAATCTTCAGGTAAGATACATGCCTATATTGATTGCTGTAACAGCTCATTATAAAATTTCTGAGGCAGGTGAGGTGGCTGCCTGATGACCTAATTTGATCATTTATTTGTGTATTAGTACTTTTGCCTGCCTGTCTGAGAAATTCTAAGAGTGTCTGGAAGTAGTTTCCGGTGCCATTGTTTTCAAGGGAAACTTCCCAGTTTCTCTTCTTTCTAGTTCCGTGTCTTTCAAGTTTATTCGATTGTACATTGTTTTTAAACTGGAGTTCATTTTATCTGCTAGACACCAAATCCTGTGGATTGTGTGTGTGTGTGTGTTTGTTAGTTTAGGTGTCTTTCCAGTCATCGTTGGTGTAATTAACATGCATATGTATATTCAGTGCTCTGATCCTTTCAAATGTTTGTGAAGGGAGCCATAGCCTAGACCCTCTGAGGGCACTTGGCTTGAGTGTGATACACACACAGACTTACTATTAAGGAAAGTTCAAGATCAAGATCCTTTCCTAACTCTGTGACCTTGCAACAGAGAAGTTTCAAAGTGTGTGAAGGGTGTGCCTACGGCTCCACTGGCTTTCCTTGGTGTACACATCTGTTGCCTTTCCTGTAAACATCGTTGTTGGAGTTGAGAAATTGTTGATCTGAACTCAGGCAATTTCATGTAATAGCCCTGGCTCTCCTGGAACTCACTTTTATAGACCAGGCTGTCCCTTTGGTGACATTCTGTGTGTGTGTGTGTTTTTTTTCTTCCTCTTATTTTCTATCTGCAGTCAATATTGGTGTAAGGACTGTGCACCTGTATATTCACTGCTCTGATCCTTGCCTCCTTCCTTCCTCCCTTCCCTCCCTCCCTCCCTCCCTCCCTCCCTCCCTCCCTCCCTCCCTCTCTCCCTCCCTTCCTTTCATATGTCTGCCTACTCACGAAAACCCAAAACATTTCTAGTCTCCCAACGCAATTAAAAGTAACTAAAATTTTATTAAACTGGCATTTAAAAAAGGAAGGCAGCCAGGCAGCCAGGCAGTGCTGGGGGCCTGGATGGTGGTTGTGAAGAAAGCCCTGGCCTAGTCAAATCCTCTGCCATGACTGTAACCCCAGTACTCAGGAGCTCTAAAGGGTCTGAGAAGCTGCTTTCATGCTTCTGCTGCTGGGTATCTATCTATCTATCTATCTATCTATCTATCTATCTATCTATCTATCTATCTGGCTTATGTGGGAGGGGAAGGGGAAGCCAAAACCTTGTCCTATGGGCTCCATGCTCTCAGCAGTGTCTCATAAACTCGAGTGTGAGGGCCCATGTCTGTCATGCCAGGAATAGTTTTTAAAAAAACTATTCCACCACGGCTGTTTTAATTTTCTCCGACTCGGTATTTAGTCTGAGAAGGGTGGGCTGAGGGCGTGGGGAGTGGGGTGAAGAAAAAGAACCGCAAGCAAGCAAGCAAGCAAGCAAGCAAGCAAGCAAGCAAGCAAGCAGTGGCCATGGCGAAAGGAGACTTAGATGGCAGGGAACTGCCGTTGCCGCCTCCCTCCCTCCCTCGGTCCCTCGGTCCCCCTCAGTCCGTCGGTCCCTCCCTCCCTCCCTCCCTCCCTCCCTCCCTCCCTCCCTCCCTCTCACCATGGCCTAATTGTGGCAGAAGCCCCTGGCCCCCCACCTAGTCCTGTCACCGATGAACGGTCAGACACGCTCTTTGTTTCCCGTGAGCGATTGATTCGCCTGTTTTCCCAGCTGCCTGTGGTCTCGGTCGTACTTTCGTTTTCGTCGCCCCGAATGTCCAGGCCGGCCCGCGTTCACCGTGTTCGGGGGTGGGGTGGGGGAACCGACAGGGGGGTTCCCTGTCCTGTTGTGGGCCCGTGTCGCCTCCGGGCGTGAGCGTGGGAGGACGCTGTAACGCCAGAGAAGGTGAAGACGCCGCGGCCGAGCGAGCGGGCGAGCGAGCGATGTATGTCGGTCGGTTGTCGGGCGCCACCTAGCGGTGGCCTTTTTTGTGCAACGCTCCTGGTCCTCGGTCGTTGACGAGGACGGGGCGAAATGGCTTTTGTGAGGCGGAAAGAGTGACGAGAGTCCCGGCCCGGCAGGCGGGTGTGTCCCGGAGTTGGTGTCGTGCTTGGGAACGGTCTCTGTGTAGGAGGTTGTGCCGGAAGAGTCACCCATGGGTGCGCTGGGGCTGGAACCGAGTGAAAGGAACAGATGGGAAGGGTGCTGGGAGACTTGAGCGGGTCGACCAGAAGGCATAAGTCGTTGGCGTACCCCCGCTAGGTGTCGAGTCTACCCGGGCCCAGGATCGGTGAAGTACCCCGGCTTTAAAAGTTGTTTTTCCCTTGCCTTTTAAACTCTCTTCGAAGAGCCCTGGGACCCGGCGACCCTCGGCCGAGAGGAGGCGTTGGTTGATCCCGGCTTCCCCGCTGCCCTGTCACGGACTCGTTGGGGTCTCGGACTTTTTTTTTTTTTTTTTTTTAATTCTTTCCCCCTCTTGCCAGAACCCTCGGTCCTCAGCGGCGGACCTTGCCATCCTGAGGCCGAGAGGAGGCTGTAGTCCCGGCTTTCTCGCTTCCCTGGTTCGGACTCTCGGAGCTTTTTATGAATTTTTTTTTTTTTCTTTCCTCTTGCCAGAACCCTCGGTCCTCAGCGGCGGACCTTGCCATCCTGAGGCCGAGAGGAGGCTGTAGTCCCGGCTTTCTCGCTTCCCTGGTTCGGACTCTCGGAGCTTTTTATGAATTTTTTTTTTCTTTCCTCTTGCCAGAACCCTCGGTCCTCAGCGGCGGACCTTGCCATTCTGAGGCCGAGAGGAGGTGGTGGTCCCGGCTTCCCTGTTCACTGGTCCCCGGTTTCTTGGACTCGAGATTTTATTTTTTTTTTCCCCCAAGTTTTTCTTCTTGCCCGTCTCCATCCCTAGCGGCTGGTCGCAGGGTCTTCGGCCGGGAGGAGGCTGGGCGCCCGGCTTTCTGGCATGTCCACCTCGCTCTCTCGGTCCTGTCATGGTTATGAGGTCGACCAGTTGTTCCTTTGAGGGTCGGTTCTCTTGTTTATGGGGACATTTTTGGGACATTTCACCCAGCCTCACTTTCAGGAGTTCTGTGTGGTCTGTGAATGACTCCCCGGACTTGTTGTCATTCTTCTAATGGTTACTATCTGTCCTTATTGTACCTGCAGATAGGTGCTGACACGCTGTCCTTTAATTGGGTGACATTAAAGGACGCTAGGTGGCGGTCTCTCTTCTGAGCCTCGCTCGCTGGGTGCTTTTTCTCCCGCCTAGCCCAGCCTGCTGTGCCCGGGTTTCTCGCTGCCTTTTGGGACTGGGCCCGTGCGTGCTTTCCCGAGTGGCTTTCTGAGGTGACTGGCTTCCTTGCTTTTTTTTGCCCGTGGTGAAGCGTGTCAGGCGTCCCCGCTTTGTTGGTCTGTCGCCCGTGCCGTTTGGATGGTGGGAACTGTCTCTCGATGCTTCTCCCTTACCGTCCCGGTGCTTGCTTTTTTTTTTTTTTTTTTTTTTGGGATCAGATCGTGGAGCTCCCGAGTCTCCATGGACTGGGTGGGTCCCCCCCGGTCCTCTGCTTCCCCAGTGCCTCCCGAGCGCACTGTTTTCCCCCTCCCTCGTTGTGGAGCTCCCGAGCCTCCATGAGTCCTTGCGGGGGGGAGGGTTACTCAGTCTGACCCTTCTGCTGCCTTATGTGCCTCCCGAGTGCACATTTTTTTTTTGGATTTCCCCGTGGACCCCACCGCTGTTTTTTTTTTTTGGTTGTGGAGGTGTGAAGGGTTTTCTTTTTTTTTTTTTCAATTTTTTTTTTTTTTTTGGTGGCATGTGTTGATGCTCTGTCGCTCGTTTCTTCCCGGTTCTGCTTTGTCGATCGATGTGGTGCCCTCGCTCTGTGTTCATTCGGGCCGGAGGCCTAAGCCGCGCCAGGCGAGGGACGGACATTCATGGCGAATGGCGGCCGCTCTTCTCGTTCTGCCAGCGGGCCCCTCGTCTCTCCTCCCCACCTTTTACCGGTGGTGTGTGGAAGGCAGGGGTGCGGTTATCCGGCCTGAGCCCTGTGAAAGCCCCTCCGCACTGCTCGCTGTGGTTCGTGGTGGTTCCTGTGAGGCGCGCTGGGGGCTCTGTTCCCCCCGTCGCGCGTTTCACTCTGCCCACCGTGTGTGGTCTGTTTAGCCCTCCTCCCTCCGAGCCGGGGGA